>NC_135493.1:56440882-57094632 GCF_052094955.1 Ictidomys tridecemlineatus | reverse complement strand
ATACTAGTTTGCTCTTTTAAATGACTAGATATTGTTCCCCATAGAGTCAGCAGTTGAGTACCACTGCTTTCTGTTCATTTAAATACAAACTGATTTTTTCCCCTTCTCTAGGTTATAGAGTTGTAATCCATGCGCATAAAATTAAAATGATATCCTAATGCAGCTCAGAATTTCCCTTGAATTTGTAGTGGCTTTGTTCATAGGGAAGGTTGTTGCTTTGCTATAAACCACAGACCCAGAGTAAACCTCAGCTGTGCTGTAGCTATTTTGGACGACAACTTTCTAGTTGCTTGTGTGTAATTGCCTATATTACATCATCCTAACTATTGTGAAATGTACAAAATACAAGGCTTATCTAATGAGTCATTTCAGGTGGATGGTTCCTTTTAAAGTAATTTTAGAAGCGGTTCCATGCACTAAATGGATCCTCCCACTTTGTTTTGGCTTTCTTGTTCTGGCTGAAGGTAATTCAGTGATTGATAACAATGTAGTGGAGAGAAGTGCATCACATACATTGTGCTCCATAGCCTTGACAGTCTACCTAAAATATTCCATGGGATGTGCTTTCTCTTCATGTAAAAGCCAGAGGGGAGAAAAACTCCCTCCACAGCAAATAAAATAAACATTAACCCTGAATGAAATTTAATTTCTGTGATGAGTGGAAGAGAAAAAAAATTATCTTTTGTGACCACAATAGGCTTGGTCTTTTGGGGATTTCAGTTTATCAGGTTATGTTGCCTTTTGTGACAGTAGACACATGCCATAGAAAAAACTTTAAATGTCTCTGTTGGTGGATTTGTATTAACCCATCTTTAAGTCAGATAAATAAAGTTCTGGTAACCTAAGATCTTCTGGCTTTTGCTTATAAGTGTTAAACATTTACATGCTAGGCAATATTACATATTTACTCAGCTACTAGTAGGAAGAGGGGGTCTAAAATAATAACATTTGGGGTAGAGAGAGAAGATGTGAGGGAAGGGGAGGGGGGATAGTAGGGGATAGGAAAGGTAGCAGAATACAACAGTTACTAATAGGGCATTATGTAAAATTGTGGATGTGTAACCAACGTGATTCTGCAATCTGCATTTGGGGTAAAAATTGGGAGTTCATAACCCACTTCAATCTAATGTATGAAATATGATATGTCAAGAGCTTTGTAATGTTGTGAACAACCAATTAAAAAATGATGAGAACAACAACAACAACAAAAATAAAATAATAACATTTTTCTTTGGTTTTGACTTTATATATTGCATATAGCATACAGTGTGGTCAAATATTTCAAAATAGATAATATTTCAAAATGGGTGAAAAAAGAAGACTGCTTAGCACCTGGAAGGTCAGAAATAGATCAAATAATTCAGGATCTTTTTATTGCTGAACAATGGACTTTGTAAATATCACATGTGACTGGTAGACCAAAGGAAAATACATAGAGCTCAATATTAATTGGTTCAGTATCAGCTTATGGCCTGTTTGCAGGATACAATGAAATTATGTAATCAATATAATGTTTTATTGATTCCTTGGTTTGCACAATTAAATAAACATAGCATAAGCACTTGCAGTGATAAGTTGTAGCAGAGAAAAGGGTTTTGATTTGGAATTTGAAAACAAAATTAAAGGTGATTGAAGCAGAAAGCAGGCTGTGGCACAAAATATTTGCTAGCATTTCTCAAAGTGACTAAGTATATCTGGGTATTTGGGAGGAATAAAAACCAGGAAACATACTTTAGGGGAAGTATTTCAAAATGCTTTCTTAAGGGTTATTTCAATATTAATAAATCCTTTCGTTGAACAGATTAGTTTGCTTTGGTATGGTTATATTAATTGATTTAATTCTGTTTTTCCCAGTGTCTACCCTATTCTTGGTATTTTTCTAGATACTGGTTAAATTGTGGCCAACAAAACTGACATAGCGGGGCTGGGGATGTGGCTCAAGTGGTAGCGCCTTGCATGCATGCGGCCCGGGTTCGATCCCCAGCACCACATACCAACAAAGATGTTGTGTCCGCCGAGAACTAAAAAAAATAAATATTAAAAATTCTCTCTCTCTCTCTCCTCTCTCACTCTCTCTTTTAAAAAAAACTGACATAGCCTCTGTCTTTATGGAGTAGGGAGACAAAATGCCACCAATATAAAATTATAGTGCTGTAAAGAAAAGAGCTTATTCTTATGAAAGAGAAAAATGGTGAAATCCCACTTAGTCTGGGGGATTAGGGAAGTAATATTTGAGCTGACCCTTGAAGAATGAATATGAGTTGTAAAGTCAAAAGGAATGGATTTGGGAAGATAGTCAGAAGCTGAGAGGGAGTAGCATTGTGGTTTTCAAAGTATGGATCTGGAATTAAATCCTTGGCCTAATATGAAGAACTTATTCTTTCTTCCCAAGATGCTCTGAGTGCTGAAGGCTCGAATCCAACATATAGCTATTGATTAAAAAAAAGTGGAAAGGAGCTGAGGCAGGAGGGTGGTGGTTGTAACACTAGATTCTACTATGAATTGTGCAAAGAGCAAGTTCATTTCAGAAAATCAGCCATGGAAACATTAAGGAAGAAGCAGCTTGCAGCCAAATTCAGGTGGATAGTTTGTGGCTCAAATCCATTTTCTCCTCTATGGCCTTTGGTATTGACCCTGCCCTCACCCCCAGCCATGTTCCTGAGTGGTATGTAGATGCAGCTCAATAAGATGGTCTTTGTAGGGCATGCAAAGCTTAACTAGTTATATCCACAACATGAAATCAGAGTAGGGTTGAAGCAATATGCATGATTCTATCTTTCTTCTTGGCTTATCTTGATAGATAAGAATACAAGAAATCCCTTCTCTCCATTTTCACTCTCAATATATAGACAGCAGGCCCCAGGAAAGAAAGGCTTCTTTTCTATTTCCTGCTTCCAGTCTTAGTTTCTCTTTTCCTGTTCTCTCTGCTCCAACTTTTTTCTTTGAAGTTCTGCCTGACAGTCAGCAGAGGGCGCACAGATGCACCAAAATCCAACCTTTATACCTCTGGCCACAGTGATTTCATTGTCTTTATCTCATCTTTACATTCCTCAGAGACAGGGATTCATTCTGGCCTCTTCTCTTTGTAATATTCCCATCAAGGACAAGTATTCTACACCTGTTTTTTGAAGGTAGGCAAAAGCTACTGTTTAGATAAAAAGAGAAAAGGATTGTGTTCCTTGAGATCTGGGAGGAAACTGTGTGTGTGTGTGTGTGTGTGTGTGTGTGTGTGTGTGTGTGTGTGTGTATGTGACAGATCTCAGAGTTCCTAGTACCCTACGTTACTCGTTTGGAAAGGACTCGTTTGTTTTGCCAATAGCAAGGCAAACAGTCTGGGCTCTTTGCTTTCCCCGGGCTGTTGTCCTGCTAGCAGCTGCCCCGCTTCCTGACATGTCCTAATAATGAGGATGATGTGGCCAAGGGGAGATGCAGCTTCTTCCCCAATCTGACTTCTTCACTGAATCTGCCCCTTGCTGAAGTCCAAAGAGGATTGTCTCTTCTTAACTGTGTGCCCTCTTCACTCTGTTCAAGGTCAGAGAATCCAGCTGTGGCCTGTCTGCTTCCAACATCACTAGCCGCAGAGAATGATCCACATATGTCTTTGACAGTTCTGTATATGATTTGTGAGAGGCTGAGGAGAGCTAGTTTAAGCTCCTCCAAAGATGTCTTGGCATGGCATTGCTGACGAAATTGGAGGTTGGTTTGTGTCAATGACATAATCAGAGAAGACATCCGGGGCCTAGCTTCAGGGAGTAAGGAGGTGTGAAGCTTAGTGTAGTCTTCTGACAAAAGCCCACACACTTCACATTCATCTGCCCCTAATGCCAATCTCCTTCTGATGTCTTAACCTGACTTTTGTACTAGATGACTCAAACAATTCTTGTGCCACAAAGAATTGCTTAGCTGTTGGTGGTTATGCTGAATAACGTTGTTAATACAAGTGTAGGGTGTTTTATAACCAACTAGTCTCATAATGAGTACTATACTGGAGGAACAGGCAAGGTTTAGTTTAGCATATTCTGCCAATTGTAAAGCATCAGGCACAGTTATAGCTCTTCATAAATAATTGTTATGGCTCCTAAAGGCTATTTTTCATGTACATTTCCTTATCATTAGCAAGCTCGGAAAAGAGTTGTATTGGAGAACAGGTTATTTTAAAAAGCAGAATGATTTCCCACTAAAATTCTTTTCAATTTTTCCCTTTGGGACTCTAGGCTGCCCCCCCTCCAGTCTTGAAGATCCATATGGGCAGATTTCATGTTAGCTTGCAAAGCCAAAAGAAGCATTCTTGCTTTCAGTGCCAGCAAAACACTAATACTGTAAACACAAAGGACATTTAACGCAGTAACTGTTTCTGATGCAGCAAGTGGTGCTGCCAACTTGCTGTCTTTTAGATGGCTTCTGTATTAGGGGAGAATGATTGGGAGTTGGGCCTACACTACTTCTTGGTTTGTGTGATATAAATGAATGACTTTGGAGAAGTGCTTGTATAGTAAGGGTCATTTCTGCCCTTTCTCAAAAAACTTGCTCCTGGGCTGGATACTTATCCGGCTTGGTTTTGTGTTTTTGGAACAAAGGAAACTTCCAGTAACCAGTCTGGTTAATCACCAAAGCTTATTCCCTCTTCACTACTACTCTGTATTGGGTTTCCATCTACTTCAGTACATTGCATTTCCAATCACATCAAACCCTATTAAGCTGACTTCCATTCACAGTGGATTAGATTCCCTTACACCTCACTGCCTAGCAGGATTTTCCTTTCTACAATGTGTAGAGTATTAGGTTCCCTTACATGGATTGCTGCTTTTTAAGTTGTGTTTGGTGCTGCAAAGTGTCGATTCTCTCTCTCATTGACAGTCACTGGGATGTTAATTACACACTTTCAGATTCACTTCTCTTGCACATTTTTTTGATGCACGGCTCCCCATAAGCTCTGACCTCACACTTCAGTGCCTCATTCAGCCATATATTCTCAGAGATTCAGTTTACTTCAGCTGTGTGGAATTAAGCACCTGTTCATCAAGGTCTGTGCTAGGTAAATGCAGGATTCACGAAAATGAATGCAGAATAATCCTTGTCCTCAAGGAATTTACATTCTCCTGCAGTGGGGCCAGGACAGAGCAGTATAAAAGATGAACTATGTGCATGAATGGTAAGTGTTGGTTTTATTCCTTTCCTAGAAACAGTGTGGTATTTGACATAAAGCACCTTAGAAGGCAACTTGTTCACCATAATGGCACTCATCTGCCCCATAATGAAAAAAAAATCAGAAGCACAATTGTGTAAAAAGATTTTTTATCAGGTTTCACTGCAGTTATTGGCAGATTTGGGGTAAAACTCTTGGGTCTCTTAACAGTCTTGCTTTCATATGGATCTAGCACAATATGAAAAAAAGTATGATTTCCAGAGATAAATATTAGACACAGAGACATAAAGATTATTATGTACACTACTTTCAACCATACCTTCACATTACATGTGGGCTAGGGACTATTTCTACTTTTTAAAAATTTTTTTTTAAAGTTGTTGATGGACCTATATTTTATTTATTTGTATGTAGTGCCGAGAATCAAACCCAGTACCTCATGCATGCTAGGCAAGCGTGCTACCACTGAGCCACAACCCCAGCCCAATTTTTACTTTTTAATATCAAAATTTTGTGTAATTTTATTCATCTCTGAAATGAAGGGGGAAAAAGTAATACAAAATGGAGTGAGTCATAGTTTCCCACAGGTAACAGTTGTGCTCTTAGTTGGGGTCAAATTCACAATCTCATGTCTCACAATAGTGTAAATACTGCTTAATTGCTTCTTCATGTAGCTTTGCATTCCTTAAACACTTATCATGTGCCAGGAGCTTTTCCAGTTGCTTTACTGTAGCATCCCAGTGATTACATCCCATAAATGAACCTTCCTTCCTTGCATTTACTGGAGATTTTTTTAAAAAGTCTACGTTTACCAGCAACATAGGGATGTGTTTTGTATCTCTTTCTGCCAATGCAACCCGAGTGCTTCATTAATGCCAAATTTCTAATTTGATATAAAAGTACTCATAGTACTCATAGCATAGTCTGAAGCATGAAATGACAAATAGTGATTAAAAAGAAACATGGCTTAGCAAATGACCTAGCTAAAATGTAAAATTCTTTGTTATTGGAATTAAATAAAAATCCAGACTTTGGTTTAATTTTTTTTTTATTTGACATCAAAATCTTGTGCCATTTTAAAAAATGCCATTGAAGAAGAACAACAAAAGTAAGGCAAAGTAGAAAGAGAGAAAGAGGTGACCAAACCAACACTTTTGCAATCTATCAGTTTTTTTTAACTAGTTAAATGTGTCATGTGTCCAAAACGCAGAGCATGATATCTGTATTTCCTAATCTAATTGTGAGTGTAAAGAGATTTTACCAGTATGAAAAAGTGACAGCAGTATTCAGAATTCATTTTCCAAAGGTGTATTACTAGTCACAGCATTTGGACCATGTCATTATTTTGTTAGAAGAACACATAGATCTCAACCGAAATGTCCTACTTACTTATTTGATCATAGTCATCACCAGTAGACAGGTTTTCTTTTCTGAGTCTTCTTGTCCTTATTGCATAGGGCTCAACATGCACATCTGAACACAGATTTTTTTTCCCTTACACTGTTTCCAAACTTCACTGAGCTCCTTCTGTGCATATTGCCATATCTTTCTATCCTCACAAACACCATTACTAAGGCCTGTACTTCTGTAACTCAAGTGTTTCATATTTCATCTTCTTTTGAATCCAAGACTTGTGACCATAACTTATGGGTTATGGGTTCAGAGAAACAGTCAGTTCCATTGTGATCTGCCATTCCTTGGATATGCCTTATTTAACAGCAAAATTCTCCACTTTCCCCGGTTCTCATTTCTAACTATAAAGACCAGAGTCAGACACTGCCTGAAATCGAACCACTCCCTTTCACATTCATAGCATAATGCTGAACATTCTATACATTGCCTGTGACTCACATAATCTCCATGCAAAAAAAGCATCATTCATAAATTGTTTAGTGCGACCTTAGTAGCACTAATTATTATTATCACACAAGCCCAGTAAACTAGATTGGTAATTATCAGGGATTTATTTGAATGGACAGCTAAGCTATTCTTGGCAAGTTAGTCAAAGCAGTTGTCATGACAGCCATACAAATATGTCTTTATGAATTGGGTTAATTGGGGTAATTAATAACTATTATTTGGCCCCATTTTCCCAAGATATTGCCTAAGTATTATCAAAATGTGGGAGGTAAAGTTTAAATGAAAGTTTGGATACTTTTACTAAGAAAGCTACTTTTCAAATCAATGAAAGGTACCCACCCTCCAAAGGTGGTTCCCCTAGAGAAACCCTTATTTTTAAGGAATATTTTCCTATTTGGATGTTTCAAAGCCAACAAACACAGTGAAAAAATAATGTAGTTAAGAAGAGAAGCTAAATAGTTCCCTGAGGCTGCTGCTTTTCTTTTAGTTACCTATGAGAGCTCCCAAGGGACTGTCCCTCTGGCTTTCGCTTTTATCAGAGCCCTGCTTTGTTTTCTTTTTTCTTTTTTTTTCCTCATCTAGAACTTTATAGCCATGCTCTGCTGCCTATTCATTTCAACAGTTTCTTTTCTTATTTTCCTTCACAAGGAAGTTGTCGGTTTTTCTCACCTGGGTTTTTGCCCCTCAGAGGTTTTCCAAGTTTTAATTTTGTTGAAGGCCTTTTTTTAATTTAATGCCTTGGGGATCATATAACATTGCCTGATGGTGGTTTTGCTCTTTTTTCAATAAAATAAAAAGGGGATAGCTCTGAAGAGCTTTCTAGTTCTCCTCCCTAAAAAAGTAAAGTGTAAAGTCCAAATTTCTTCTTGTGTATCTCAGCATATTAAGTCATTTACTTGGTTCTAGTACAAAGAAGAGAGCTAGGGAGAGGTTAAAAATGAAACCAGTTTTCCTCAAGGAGATAATACTTTCAGAGGCTACCATTGTTCACAAAAGGAATTTGAGGCTTTTTGTAAAAATTTTGAAGAACAGATTAATTTTCTCCTGTTTCTTGCATAAAACAAGGGAAGGGATATGGGGAGGGAAGAGAACTGAGAACATTAATTGGACACATAATGTATGTCAGTTCCTGGGCTCAATGATTTTCATTTATTAACTGATTTAATCCTTACAACAACCCCTAGGAAACTGGAAACATTATTATCCTAGTTTCACTAATGAAGAAACCAAAGTACATGTAACTTAAGTAATTTTTCGAAGGTTATACACAATTGGGACCAATCAGAAGCCCAAGTTTCTGATTCAGAGTCATATCTTCTCCACCAGCTAGAATGGAGTCACCCCTGGCCCTGCCGCCACCCCTGCAAAGTGAGAGGCTTCTGGGACTTTAAAATTCCAGATGACTTGTTCACATTTCAAGCTTCCATGGAATAGAAATGCCAGTTCTTTCTTGCTTCTCTGTCTCTGTCTCTTCCCTGTCTCTTTGGCAATTGAGTAGATACTAATGAGTCAATGAACCATCAGCTTGGTAAACTTTTAGGTCAGGGGCCAGCATTCTGGCTGACCCATAAAATTTAAGTTTGGGAGCAATTCTGGTAAAAAGCTTTTAGCAGAGGGCATTAGGTTAATACCTTAGAAATGGGCTATAGCACTTTCTTCCAATGTCATGCTGGGGTCTAAGGAAGCTTCTTCTCTATTTTATATTCGGTTGCTTTGTTGGGGAAGACAGGGTGTGTGTTGTCAGAGTGGCCAGTAGTGCTTGGAATCTACACAAGATGCAAAGGAGATGGAGGTGGATAGGGTTTTCTGGGTGTCCCTGTTCTAGCAAACCAGAGATCGGGACCATGCTCTGACATTGTATTAAGCTGATAACTGGTAAAAGGGTTCTAGGCCCATTTCTTTGACATGTCATTACTAAATTTAAAATGGGCAGTGGTATCATTTAGTATTTTTTTAAAAAAATGCAACAAATCACTTATTCTAGACAAAACATTCATTCAGTGGATGAATATTTATTAATTACCTACTTCATGCTCAAAGTCTATTTTCAGGGTTCTAGGCAGCAGTTAACAGATAAAATTTCCTAGCATCAAGGAGTTAACTTTCTAATAGGGAGAGAGAGATAATTGAAAAAAGTCTACAGATGAAATATATGATATTTTAGAAAATAAGTGTCATATAGGATAAATAAGACAGATAAAGGGCAATAGTGATTATGGAAGAAAATTCACAAATTTAAAGAGAGTGGTTAGGTAAAGCTTCGATTAGACAATTTTATTTCTCATCACTCCACACAGACTTTCTTCTCCAGCTAAGCTGATGGTTCATTGACTCATTAGTATCTACTCTACTTACCCTTGTATCCTATCAAGCATGTGATGCACATTTGGAGCAAAATAGTCATTGCTCCTACACTTTTGGAGCCCAGATTATAGTGTAGGACACAGACATTAACAAAATGATTATGCAGATAATTACTTGCAATCATAGTAAGTGTGAGGAAAAGAAATACAAGATAATAACATGTACCACTCATGAAGACTAGGACACAGGTAACAGTTCTACTAAGTAAAAGGCCACAGACATACCATGAAACATTTGGGTTCACTGGATTCTCATAGGAAGGGCCCTGATGACACGGATTACAAAGCAGCAAATCTCATTTAGATTAGGTTGTGTCAAAGGATCCCTGAATTTGTGATTTCAATTGTCTTATTGCCATAATTACATGTAGATACCTTGGCCTCTAACCTAGCTAATTACTGACATTTGATATTCAACAGATGCTTGTACACACAAACACATGGCCATTTGATTTTGAAAAAAAAATGACCTCTTGATATGGTGAATTTTGGAGCTGCTAGAAAACTGACTTAGGAGGAAGTAAAGTATTAATGAAGGTAATGTCTGATTTCACAGCATAGTGCCTATTTGTTTTTTCTTGTCTTTTCATTGGGCCTCCAAAGCTTCAAAATCCCCTAAAAACCAAAGATTGGAGGACAAACTGCATCTTTTTAAACTGTGGAGAGCAAAGTATTTTAATGAGGAAATATATTATTCTCCTACAAAACAAGGGCTAATAGCCTGGAACTGGTACTTTGGCTCCCTAAAAAGTCCAACAAGACAAGCCAATTATGGACTCTGAAACATTTTTATTTTTAGTTCCTTGTAATAACGATTCATTTCTTTGCTATGGTACATTAACTGGGAAACCAGTTGAAATGAGAGTTTTGGCACTTTTAGAATAATTGACTTTATTTACCAAACTCTTAATAGTGCAGAGAGGTGAGCTGAGGGGGAGATGGAAGAACAAAAGGCTGGGTCAGAGGAAAGTGTTTCTAGGAGTCTGACTTTCAATAAAAGTCAACCAAATGGACAGCTGTGAAACACAGTTCAGCTATTTTTTTTTTTCATTCTGGTTTATTTCTTAGGTAGATAATGAATTGGTTGATTTTTTTTTCCTTTAGTGTGATGTGATGTACTCCTGAGAAGGAGTAATTAGTTGTTTACAATGAAGAGTGCAGGAGATACAGCTATGATATCCTTATCCATGCCATGATATATGACAATCTTCCATTCTGCTCTTTATCTGGGCACATTGGCAACACCATTAACTGGGCTGTTTCCTTTTCTTTTCAGAAGAATTTCTTTTGTTTGGGGGGTCTGTTATTTTGTCTTTTGGTCCACTTTCCTTTCAGTGGCTCTGCTTGCCCTTTTAGTGGTCTTTTTTGGAAGTTCCAAGCTGATATCTGTCCAGACTGGAGCTTGTGGAACTGAAAAGGAAGGGGTCTTTGGGAAGGGTAGAAATGTTATAAGGGATGCAACTAGAGAGACATTAAATGGGCTGCTAAAACAGATCCAACTTTAGGTCTCATTAATGAAATATAATTTTGTGATTATAGGAGTTTTTAACTCCTGTGAATTCTTTGCTACTCAGAATATATCTGGAGAATTATACTCAATTCTGGATGCCTTCTTTTAAGTAGAACACTTCCAGACTAGAATGAGCTTCAAGCAAGGTCAAGAAACTGGCAAAGGCCCTGGAGACCATGTGATTTGTGGAACAACATTCATATTGCTTAATTATGATAGAAGCAAAAAGTCAGTTGCATGAAGCCAACTTTTGCATTGGTTGTCTACACTGAGCAAATGTGTTGGAAAAAAAGAGACTAAGACTGAAATATCACAAAATCATAAAATCTTCTCAATATTTGGTTTTTTTATTTCCTTTGTGGTGCTGGGTACTTGCATATGCTAGGCTAATATTCTATGGAATTACATCCCCAGAACTATAAAAAGCTTTTTATTTTTGTAGATGGGGATTCATTAAGTTTCCCAGGCTAGCCTCAGATGTGCAATCCTCCTGTCTCAGACTCATGAATAACTGGGTTTATAGGTATATGTCATTGTGCCCAGCATGCCTTCTGAATTAGTTAATTTAGGTAAAAATATGTACTGTGTTTTATCCTAGGAGCACCTAATTGGTTGACTTGCACAATAACTTTCACATATTCAGCAAGGGCAATCTGTTCTCAGGCATAAGGACAGAGCCTGATCTTTGGGTGACCAGGATGATTTCCCTTCCCTATCTAAAGTGCTCTGTGTTTAATCTTTTTATCACTAAAAATCAGGTGCTCACCACTAGCAGAAGAAGAGTTCTAGAAAGGATGGACTGATGGCTGCTATGCTGTCTTCCATTTCCCTGACATCTGCCATGGTTTGAATATATTACCCAAAGTTCATGTGATGGAAACTTGATCCTCAATATAGTGGTACTTGGGAGTTGGGTATTTAAGAGTTATTTATGTATTTATTTGTTTGTTTGCTTGTTTTGTTACTGGGGATTGAACCCATGAGTGCTTAACCACTAAGCCACATCTCCAGACCGTTTTTGTATTTTATGTAGAGATAGGGTCTCACTAAGTTGCTAAGGCTGACTTTGAACTCACATCTTCCTGCCTCATCCTTCTCAGATGCTGGAATTTTAAGAGTTATTGAAATCAGAGGGTTCTATCCTCATGAATAGGTTGATATAATTATTGTGGGATTGGGTTTGTTATCCTCACAGTGGGTTCTTTATAAAAGAATGAGTTTGTCCCCCACTTGCTCTCTCAACATGTGATGCCTTCCTCCATGTTATGATGCAGCAAGAAGGCCTTCACCAGATGGTAACACCTTGATCTTGGACTTCATAGCCTGAAGAACTATAAGGAACCAAATCACTGCTCTTTCTAAATTATGTAGTCTCAAGTATTCTGTTATAGCAGCACAAAACAGACTAAGACAACATTGTTTGCTGCTTTGTAGTCGTGTGCTTTTAATTGGATTAGGAAATAATTCATGTCTGAGAAAAACTTTAGATGTGGCTTGTTTTCTTCTTAGTGATATTGAGAATATGAACACATAGTGGGAAAATTTGAGATTTCCAGATGCTGTAGGCTTTTTCTAAAAGGCATTTATAGTAATAATAATGATGATAAGCCCATATGACAGAAGAAATAGTAACTTATGAAAATAAAATTTTAAAAGGCAATTTTATAAAATGGCCAACTGCTGTAGGATCCTAATTCTTTTTAGAGCAAACAGGGTGTGGTCATTCATATTTTTATTTCTTCCTTCTCAGTCTTTTCATGTCTTTTTAAAAGCAAGACAGAGAAAACTTTGGGGAGGAAGAGATAAAAGTAATCCCTGTTTGCACAGCAACACAATGTATACATTGTTAGCCTAAGGCCTTATGGACAGAAAAAGACTGGCTTCAGATTCCCCCAGACTGCTATTCAGGAAGAGAAAACAGAAACATCATTCTTGGTGTAGAGACCAGGTTTCTGAACAAACCCAGGATTCCCTAGTTTGTTGTTGTGACTTTCCCTTGTTTTGGGGCACTGTATAGGACCCTTCCTCTAGGGATGGTACACAGCTGGTGTGAGAGAGTATAACTAGGGCTTCAGCAGCACCTGGAAAACTGGAGTGTGACCCAATAGCTTTTTAGCTTCTTTTGGAGAAAAGGCACATGTTTAGTTGATCAGAAGAGGAAGAGATCAATTATAAACCCATATCCCTAAACTACATAAGAAAGAAAATTACTCTCTTTGCTCCCCACCAAATGTGCAAGTTATATTGTAATCTCTATTTGGAGGGCTGAGAGTGAGTCTGAACTACTGAGGAAAGTGAAGTTCTCTACTTACAAGCTGCTGCACAAAGAGCTTGATCTTTGTTTCCTACCTCTGCCAAGGGGACTAGAACAAGTTTGCAGAGACTCTCTGAGATACAGTTGACTTGTCTCAGGGCTCATTCATCTGCAAAGGCTGGAAAAATAATTTGAAAATCATGAACAACTGACCATTACATAAAACCTTTACTGGCTCAAAAATAAGTCTCTGTGGTTTAATTATGTACCCCTTTGGACATTGATTTTTGTGACACTAGAATGGAAGATAAGTTGTCTTCCAAACTTTGTAGAAGAGCCAACCCAAATCCAGCTGGATTTGTAGCTGTAGGGAAGTTGCTTGATTTTTTTTTTTAAGCATTGTTTAAGTTTCTCCCTCTCCCCATCTTTCTCTCTCCCCCATTTCTCTTTCCCCCTCCCTCTCCTCATTCTTTCATCCCTCCTCCTCCCTACCACCCCCAAGAACTCATAAGAAACTTGCAAAATCAAGAATTAAAACCAGGGAGAAGTATGCTTCTCCCTCAAACCAAAGGTTCTTCCCAGTTCAATCCTCCCACAGGTTACTTGTGTCTGAAGGCAGTTCTGCTGGCACATATTACTGATGGGGGGGATTCTTCTCTGTTGGTTTCTCCTTCTTGCTTTCAAGGCACAAGTGCATATACTACCTCCTATGATTTGAATATATATGTCCCCAGAAAATATTCATGTGTTATAATCTAAGACTTAATGTGATAGTATTAAAAGTGGTATATTTAGAAGGTGACTAAGTCATGGGGACTTTGCCCTTATTAATGGGATTAGTGCCCTTATAAAGCACCTGAGGGATTAGCTACTTCACTTTTGTCCTTCTGCCATGTAAAGACACAGTATTTATCCTCTTTGGAGGATGCAATAGGGTATCATTTAAAAGCCGAAACAACTCTCACTAGACATCAAATTTCCTGACACCTTGATCTTGGACTTCATGGCCTCCAGAACTGCAAGTCATAAGATTTCTGTTATTTATAACCCAACTGCAGGTATTTGGTTATAGCAACACAAACAGACTAAGGTATAACTTTGGTAGCAGTTATGGCATTGCATTATAATCATCTCTTCATTTACCCATCTTCAGTACTTCAAAAGTAAGTTCCTTGAGAGTAGAAGAGTTTATGTCCATCATGGAGACTTCACCTAGACTGAACAGTATCCTATCCTTTGAGTAGAATTAAATTATTTCAGCCCGAGCTGTACTAGCTGCCATTTGTTTTGCAACAGTCAGTCAAGGATAGCCAGGGAGCATGAGGAAAATCTTTTCACTTGTGGGAGGCCTCTGAATGATCTCTTTTTGCTTTTCCTTCTACTTTCTCTCATCCACCCTTTTCCACTAATGGTTACTTACAGTTTGTGCAAAGAAGGATCTTAAACATGGTACAGGAACTTCTGTGACTTACATATTTTGACCTGAGGCTGGTGGCTTTGTCATTTTGTTCAGCCTTTATATAGTATAATCAAATCTGATTAATTGAGACTAACTTGGGGGAAGGCCTGTCAGAATTATAGATAGAAAACAAATGCAATTTTATTACTTTCAAGTTCATAGAATAATAAGAAGTAGACTAATAAAGCCCTTGCCAGGAAGTTTTGCCAAGTAGAAGTCCTTGGACCTGTTTTAATGAATAAATAAGAATGATGTGCAATTAACATATTTATTGTTTGTAAATTGCTTCTAAAGTGCTTAAAAACAATTTATTTTCTTAAGTAGTTTAAACACTTTCCTTGTAATCTTGTTTATACCATAGTTTGTCCAGCAATCCTTCATAAAAATAGATATAGCAGCCTAGCTCCATCTGATTGATCACAAAATATGAATGAGTGAAATCTGAACTGCAAAGGTATGACTTCAAGATGATGATTTTTCATTTCCTACATAGTTGTTTTTCCTCTCAGAAGTATAAGCTAACAGTTGTTTAGTCCTATTTAGAGAAGAAAAGAGTTTCCTCATCAGAAGGCAATACTTGCCATCATTCCAGCTACTCTCAATGGCCTAATGCCAGAGTTTTCACTGAGGCAGTAAAAATGAGAAAATTTACCTTTTGGATAATTTCACTATGATCAGACAATCCCCAGTGGGCAAACCTCATAGAAGATACTGTATTTTGGTTGCAGTTTATTTCCAGCAATTATAGATGAGCAATTTAAGTGGCAACAAAGCAAGTCATTTGCTAGAATGAGGCTGTATTTCACAAAGCTTTATCATTTGACATTCTCCTGATCGCTTAGCTAAAGACAGTCTATTTCCTTGGGTAGATCATACATCCTGTTTCTACAATATCCCTAGGAACAATTACTTTTCTTAATGATAGGATATTGACAGAAAGTGATTTACATACATCATTTGCACCAAGTTTCACTTTTTTCTTCCCAAGAGTTGATGAGACCTCAAACATTAGGTTTTATTCTTCTGGGACTTATTAGGAGAAATAACAGGAAGGCGCTAGGCAAATGGAGAAGGATAAACTATGACCTAGATATCAGAATAGATGAGTTCTGAACCCAGGCTTGGGTTTCTAATAACCAGCTGTGTGACTTTGGGGTTGGGGTAAGATTCTTTGAGCCCCTTTTTTCGTGTGTGTGTGTGTGTGTGTGTGTGTGTGTGTGTGTGTGTGTGTATTTGGTGGGAGAAGAAAGAGAAAGACAAAGATTAGATATTAGATAATCTCTAAGGTTATACTGAATTTTAATGCTATGTGGGCATATGATTCTCTAATGATCCTGGGCCCAAAAGAGAATTTTTCAAAGCCTGCTGTGATAGTGTAGGATTGTCAAGTTGTAAAGATTTCAGGAACCTTTTCAAATGACCACATTTGGCAGTAAAGCAACTGAAGGCTCAATCATGATCTGAATAAATAATTAATGTTGCATGAAAGGATGTATTTTTTTATGAAGGGTAAATCTCGGAAGTGACCATAGATTAAAAGCAAAAGTGGTAAATCAGCTAACTGGGTTTCCATTTCCTACTGTCTGTATCGTGGAAAATCCTCTGGTTTGGTTCTTGCTCTGACTCTTCCAATAATTGGCTATTTGGTCATGGATTCACAAACTCTCTGGACCTTGGTTTTTCCATCTGTTTAAAAGGGAAAATGATACATTGCCTATGTACTTATCAAAACATAGTTACTAGAATAGAATACAGGTCAAAGCTATCTTAAAATAATCATCATACCAATATAACATGCTATTTGAGAAAATAATTTTTAAATTTGGGTCATTGAAATACATAGCCCAACAGATATTTCTCATTGTGCTAAATTGTAAAACACTTTCTTTGTCAAATTATATTATGTTCAATATTATTTATATCACACATTGGCATCTTAATATTACTAAGCATGGCATTTTAATTTTTTTAGGTTTGTAAATGATACTTTGATGAATGATAGAGATGGAAATAGAGGGTTGAGGAAACAGACAATTTGTTGTTTTTTGGCTTAAGCCAGTCCCTTATTTGTCAATTTGTGAGAAATGTTAAAATAAATACATGTGTTAGAAGCACAATAGCCTATCTTAAAAGAGCTTAGCAAACTTTGCATTTCTGACTTAATTTATGAAAGAGGAGAAATGTTCCTATCTCATAGATGGTTCGAACGTCACTATTAATTAGTTAACAGAAGTGAGTGAGCATGTGCTGTGTGTCAGGAACAGTGATTGGCAGTGAAGGCACAGACATTAAAGATATATTCTTTTTAAAATTATTTTTTAGTTGTAGTTGGACAGCATACCTTTATTTTATTTATTTTTATGTGGTGCTGAGGATCGAACCCAGGGCCTCTCATGTGCTAGGCAAGTGCTCTACCACTGAGACACAACCCTAGCCCCTAAAGATATATTCTTTACCCATAAGAAGTACCTCACTAGCCACTTAGCAAGGCCCTAAGAAACTCAGTGAGACCTTGTCTCTAAATAAAATATGAAAAAGGACTGGGGATGTGGCTCAGTGGTTGAGAGCCCCTGGGTTCAAACCCTGGTACAAAAAAAAAAAAAAGAAGTACTTTGCCAAATGAGTAGTGAGATTGATAGATAAATATGTCATAAAACATGTTATGTGATATGAGAGATATAAGTATACTCCTTATATTTCCTTGAGTTATTAAGTGTATAACATTTCAGAAAAGAAGAATGCTGAATCACAAGCCAAAGATCTTCCTCTAAAGCACTGCTGTGCAAAAGAACTTTTGTGATGATGAGAATGCTCTGTCTATGCTGCCCAAGTCAGTAGCCACTATCTACATATGGCTATTGAGTTCTTGAAGTGTGATAACTATGATGAAGAACTAAAATTTTAATGTAATTACATTTTTGTTAATTTAAATATTCAAATTTCTACATGTGGCTAGTATCTATGCTATTGAACAGCACAGGTCTAAAGGAATGGTAGAGTGGGTCCATAGTCAGTCTCCAAGGCAATACCTAGTGGGCTCTGGTGCAGCTGCCCCAGTCCTTTAATTCTGTTTTCCTATCCACAGACTGTACTAGCCTTAGAATGGCTCATTTCCAGCTGACAGCTCTGAATTATGCATGCTAATGTGCTTTACTTAACCCTGGGATGAGTTTTTTTTTAAAAGATATTCTGTGACAGTTCAATCATAACAAAGGAAGGAAATGGGGCGAAAGAAAACTAGTTTATAAAGGGTTTTAAATTGTCTCAAATCTTGCTTTTCTCATAATTTCAGATGGTGTGAGGTCATTTTAGCACTCTTTAAGCTAGTGCTCGCTCGCTCTCTCTCTCTCTCTCTCTCTCTCTCTCTCTCTCTCTCTCTCTTTCTCAGGTGTCTGTTGTAGGGGGTCAGGTTCCTTCTATTCCTATATGAATCAACCATCAGAAGGGTTAGAGCCAAAAGAAAAATTGCACACCATAATATTCTTTTTTTTTTCTGATACAACAGTCAGGGCAAGAATAAGGTAAAATATCCTAGCAGAGAAGGGAAGCTTAAAAAGCAAGCCATTCACAGTGTTCAATGGAAATTTAGTTGTAGACAGAAATAAATATTTAAGAAAAATCAAGTTTGTTACCTGATAATAAGAAGACCTACCATTTGTCTGATGATTCTTAGTTTTAGAGAATATTTGAGCATACATTATATTATTTGATTCTAGTAACAATTCTGTAAGTTAGTTAGAGCTGATTGGAGAGATTCCATGATGTATACAAGGTATCACAGCTAGTAAGAACTTTTTCTATTATTATCTTGAAGGTTCTGTTTTTGGAGACTGTCTGGGATTTTTCTTAATATTCTGTGATCTTTTCTAAGCTTATAAATGTCTGTAAAAACAATCACCTGGGTGATTTTAGACCTTAACTGAAGCTTAGGTATACCAGGAACAAGCAATTTTAAATATCTTAACCCAAAGATACATCTTCCTTTCGGTGACAAAATTTGTGTGTGTGTGTGTGTGTGTGTGTGTGTGTGTGTGTGTGTGAAGGGAGAAGTGACTACTCACATCTGGTTTAGCTCCAAACAAAATGTTCATTTTCAAGTAGACACAAGTATTGAGCCAAGCAGGATAATGGAGTGGGTATACCAGTTTACGTTGAGAGAAGGGTGTGAACACATAAAAGTGAATGAAGAGACAGGTGTCTCTAAGACCATTTGAAAAGCTGACCAGCAAAGAGCTGGGAGGCAGGAAGCTGAGAACAGGGTAGGAAAAGGAAGGCATGCGTTGAAGGGGATATGCTGTCAGACACAATGTGGTGGTGTTGTTTCTAACAGCGCTCTCTCTCTCTCTCTCTCTCTCTCTCTCTCTCTCTCTCTCTCTCTCTCTCTCTCTTTTGACAATTAAATTTGTAATTGTCTCTGTTTTTTTTTTTTTTTTTTTTTTTTTTTTGCTGTGGGGAATCTGATGGAAGAGGGAGAGTGAGGAGTTCCCCCTCATTATTTCTTAATCTTCCTTCAGGAGGAAATTGTTACAGTTGTGTTCACTGCCCTTGGACCTGTCATGTTTAAGCAGGCTAGGGAATTTTTTTTCTCCCAAATAGTATACTCAGTCAGCCAGTCCTAATTACTTCCATTTCATTGCATTTTCCAGAATCCTAATGAGGTGTGGCCTGGTAGTGTGAGCACAGGACCCAGCATGAGGAGTCTCAAATTCTAGTTGCAGATGCTAGATGCCTCTTTCTAGTAGAGGCCAAATCTCTTAACCTCTTCTGAGGTGCTGTTAATGGAATTAATAATATTTATTTAGCTCATAATGGTAGCAAGAGGATTAACTAGTTCATGTTGGCTAAAAAGGCTTTCAGGAAAAGAAAAAGTTTTGTGCATTGTATTCATTTTCAAATGCAAATTCTTATTAATAGGAGGCACCTGCTCTATTATAGAAATTAAGCACTTTACGGAAATCTTGCTGGCTGTATGAGAAGGAAAATTCTTCAGTTCTGTGTTATGAGCTCTGTAGAAAACGTAGCTACTGTCAGCTGTAGTTTCCAACTTGGGTATCTGTTTTCTGCCCATCTAAAAATAATTCCTCTCCTTTATAGTTTCTCTAAGGTTTAGTAATTTCTTTCTCTCCTGCAACCTTTTATATTTACTGTTACTGGTGCAGAATGACTATTGTGTTTCAGCTATGGGGAGAAATGATCCCTTTTTATAATAGCCTGTTAAACATTCTGGAAATCTTTGTGATAAAAGGTTCCACACAAATACAAGGAGCATTAGTAATTGTTCTGGAGGTGCACTGCATAACTGCATTACAGATTGCTAATACTGTGACACTCTCAAGCTGCTGATATTAGCCATTTTGTGAGGTGTAATTATGCTTTCTTGTACAGGGCTGCCAGCACTCTTATTATGTCATATAGTAGTAGCCTTTTGGTTAATCTCTGTGTTCAAAAGGACAAATTCTAATCCGCCATCACCTCTCCTCGTCCCTCCATCCTGCATAAAATGAGGTCTGTTAGAATTTTGGAGAATGGGTAGGGGGTTTTAGAGAATGAGTAAACATTTCCATTACATCCTTGAATCCTCTTATTGCTTTTAATTTATGGTTCACAAAGTGATGCTAAAGTGTAAGCTCTATCTTGCCTCCAACAGAGATTTGCTGCAGTGCTTGTTTTTGTTGCTAGAAACTGGAGGCTACTGTGGGTTTCCTTCAGTGCCTAATAATTTCCACAGAACCAAGTGCCCTTTATTTAAACTACAGTCATAATTAGAAGGTTGCCAATGTTAAGCAACCATGGAGCCTGAGTTTGAGAAATGTTTATTGTGCCTCATTAAATTTGAAATTAGTACTTAAAAGGTCAGAAATAAATAATCTATTTATATTTTTGTGACAGTAAATATATGTGGATGCTGTGTGTGCTACATCTTTGACTACTCATTCCAGTGTACTGAGACACCACTCCGTTTGCCATAGCAGTAATCAAAATCTCTGTGCCAAAAGAGAGCTGTGGAGGGTTTCATTGACCACAAACAAGAAAATGATCTATTATATTGTATCTAATTAGAAAACATCAATATTAGAAGCTAATGCATTTGCTATTTCTAAGATGGTATATTACTCCATTGTCTCTTGCTAGCATGATCGCATATTACAGGCTTGAGCAACAAGCTGGTACAAGGGAAATGAATTTAGACCGATATGCCAAAGGCTATTACTCTTTCATTCTTAAATAAGCTTGTGGAGGCAACTGGGTTTTAAGTGATGTATAATGTAAATAATGGGATTGGGGTTGGAACTGAATTTGGGGGTGTTGTTTTGGCCCACAGGCACAGGGCCACCTGCCGTTTTCCCTCCAAATATTTTGAAAGTCTTTTCAGCTGACAAGCCTCGCTCAATAGAACTTGCACTCTGCAGGCAGTCAGGGCTCTGTAGCTGCTAACTACTGGGAATTGAGACACTGATAAAATAGAATTTAGCAGAAAAGAATGGACCAGCTCAGGTTCCGAGACTGCTGGGCCTTCTCTGAGCCAGAGGAGCTTAATGATTGGCTGGATCCAGGAGAGCTTATACTGTGGATCCCTGGATCTCATTGTTTTGGGGAAGTCTTAGGTGGAGTTTGTATTGCCGTTGGACCAACTGTGTCAAGTTATAGACTTTGGAATTGAAGCCACCTCATAAATCATTGTCAAAGTTCCAGGGAACAAAGCACCTTACTCCTGAAGCTCTTGGGCTATGTGTCCTGGTCCTTGAACTAGGTCTGGAGGACCATCTCCAGTTAGTGTGTACCACATTTTTCCTTTGTCTAACTGCTAGGCTATACTCTTCTTACCCATTTACTGGAAGTAGCCAAGAATGCCACTCTTAGAAAAACAGGTATAAAGCAGACTGATCTGATGTTATTGTATTATATTTGCTTTCTATCTCAGTAGTAGGTTATGCCAAGACTGGTGCTTCTGTTTTTTTTTTGTCATTCTTGTTGTGGCATGTTCTAACTGAGTCAGTATTTAATGTGGCTGTAGCACTTAACCTGTATGTTTGTTTTCTTGGCTGTTAAGGGGAGGAATAACAGTTGGTACTTGCTTGCAAAGGGCTTTGATTTTGGAGATGAAAGGCACTCTGTGTCTGCAAAATAGCTTTAATATGTTGTACTTACATATTTGGGATGGTGATTGAACTCTAGGATTTGTTCCACAGGCATATGTGGGTGATAGCTATTTAGTCCTCAGATTGAATTTTGTTTATGTAGCAAGATATAGTCTGATTTACAAAACTAGATTCTTCATTTTATTTACTCTCAAGCTACTTTACTCACACTGTGGCCTTGTTGATTTTGCATTTGTACATACAATAGGCATGACAGGTTCCAGAGAGCTTTCTATAAGCAAATACTATTTCTGAGTACACTGTACCCCATAAAGGACTTAGCAAAGCATCCAAAGGCCTTATTCAGAAGGCTCTATTTGTTTGTTTAGTGGAACAATGTATAGCCTGGTCTGTCAGCAGGTTATTTGCCTCTGAGTTGCATGAATTCCTACAGCAAACAGCAAGGCTTCTCAAGGAGACCTTTGTAGTGAAACCTGTAATTAGGTTGTCCTTCTAAAGGCACTACTTTGACCCAAAAATGAGAGCAGAGGAAAGCATTTTCCCTGGGGCCATCTTTGCCCCATTCTAGGTAGTTTGACCATTTCAGTGGTGCCAGGCAAAACTTCAAGACTGATAATGAAAGACCAGAAGGAGCGTAACTCTTTCAAATTAACTTGTTGTATGTTAACCACATAGCCTGTGTTTCCCATTGATAGCCCTATACTAAAACCCAGTGGAATCCTAGAGTTTTCTACCACATATAGAAAAGTAGTTGCCACACTGTCAGTTGTGTGTCAGAGGTCTATGTTCTGATGAACATATTTTATTTTCTCATATAATATTTTTTTTATCTACCCTGAGTTGAAATCATTATCATGTGTTACCACTGCCATTCTCAGAGACGTGGCAGAACTGATGGAGTTAGATGAGCAGGAAGCACTTAATCGTGTCATCTTATCTGTGACAGTTATATCCACACTGCTGTGTACTTATAAGGTTGGGAATGATAAGAGAATAAATTGTAACTACAGAAGACGACAGTATACAGAATGGATACTTTCTTAAGAAATAGGATCACTTTGGTCTATAGAATTGGCCATCTACCTTAATTGTGATAAGTAACCTCATTCTTAACCCCTTCCATCTTTCTCTGGTCATTTATTTTTGAATTACATGAATAATAAGTGACCAGGATTGTAGCAGATGGCAAAGAGAACTGCCAGTCCAGTTCAAAGATGAATTGACACAGTGCACATGAAATAATCATGGAACCAAAGGTGCACAATCACATGTATAGTCTATATACAAAGTGCTGAGAAAATACTAGTCAATGTGGGATGATCAATGATGGATATATATTAGAAATGAAGAGAATTGGATATGCAGAAGTAGAGGCCTTGTATGGAGGACTGCTTAGCTAAGGATTTCCATTTAGATTTAATGCTAATCATAATAAGGAGTCACTGCAGGTCTTGAAAAGAGAAGTGACATGATGAAAATAGTGGACAAGGAAGATTATCCAAATAACATATTGCTGAAGGAACCAAAGCAAAAGGCAAATGGAGATGAAGGAATGGTGGTAAAGGTGATGGATACTGGGGAAATGGAACCAAATGGAAAGATATATGAGCTATTTCTAATAAGGGTAATAATTTAAAATCTATTTGATAACATGTGGATTGTGTAGATGTAACAAATATAAAGGCCAGATTCTCCTATGGTAGTCATGTGTGCTCATCAAATCATTAGGGTGCTCTTGAATTTTATAAAGTATTGGTATAATTCTTTAAATTGTATTCCAGGAACCTGTGTACGAGTATGTGCATGTATCTGCAGGTAGTACTGTCTAAGTCTGTATGTTCATTTATCTAATTGGCTGACATTTTGCCCATCCCTAGTAAGAGGTCCATTCGTTAATGAGCTCCTTGAAGGCATAGGCTATGCATTTTTTTTCTATTTTCAGGGTTTGGTGCATGTTTATTCAATGGATGAGTGAACCAATAAGTTAATAACAATCAGTTTGTTTTAGAAGCCTAGAATTTTTAGAGTTTGAAAGGAAACATTGAAATCATTTGGATTTTTTGCCTCATTTTATAGATGGATAAAGCAGTCTTAAGAGGGACCAATTGACTTATCCAAGGTCATCTGTGAGTTCAGTGAAAAATAGGGAGAGGATGTCGAGGTTTCCCCACCAGACCAAATTGCTCTCTGTAGTCAAACTGCATGAATTTGTGTATGAGAATTAAGGCTGTGGTATGTGGAGAACATATGACTTACAAGATGTGGTTAGTAGGAGCTTACTTAGATTTTTTTTTCAAGTTTGGCATAAATATAAGCTTTCCAGTGATGGTAACTATGGGGATGGTGCCTTATTCCACCTTCACTAATTCCCACTTCATCTGCTGCTGTCTGGATGGATGAGTCTGTGAATATACATTCTAGCTAGAGGCGTGCCGGCTTTATCTTTATGTAGAATTTGCATTTTCATTTTTATGTATTAGGCATAGGAAGTAAGAAAAAGCCATTTGTCGATTCATTTCCAAAAAATCATTTTGTGAGGGGATGGCCATTTGAGCATTTAAAACAGCAACCCCTTTTGGAAAAGTTTATGGGTCTTTTCATCATTGAATCGATAGGCACAATTAACATTACTGGAAGTTAGCAGTTAAAAAATAACCAACACTTTAGAATAACTTTTCTGTGCATATGATCTGGAATTCCATTTTTGCTGGTTTGTATTGCTAAAATGAATTAAGGGTTTAAAAATTTTTAAAAAACCAATTAGTTAGCAAATTGCAGTTATAATGTTTTCAGTTTGATGGGACTTTTAAAGTGTAATTTAAGAAGGTTGTTCATTTTCAAATGCAAACCTTTGGGTTTGAGGAATCTCTATTTTAATCCAAGAGTCTGCAACCTTTTTTAGCTTGGTGTAGTGACCTGGGGATTTATGCCAGTAGGCAAAGAGTCTAGTCCTAGATATCCACATTTATTGGGCTTCTTTCTCCTCAGGGTTGAAGTCTCCCTGGTGATAAATGTGGTACTGAGAGAGCTGCAGTCACTCTTCCAGAGACTAGGGCACAATTCAGTGAACTGTAAAAGTAATGCAAAATGACAATTAAAGTAGGGCATTCTCTGGTACCTTGGGGGCCTGACAAAGTGGAAGCATTTGACTTCTGATGTGCCAGACTTATTAACATAGAAACATAATAAAATATAATCTACCCAAAAGTCTCACTAAAAGCCTCACATATCCAGAAGGGAGTTGAGAACAGAAAGCAGTAAGCAAAGAAGGCTTCTGAACAGGTAAAATACAAGCAAATAACAAAACCCAAATCATTGCACAGAAGTTCATATATTAAAGATCATGTAATTTCCCTCTTAGGACAAAAATATCTCAGCTCTCTACTCAAAACTTATTAACTCATGTTCCAGTCTATTCTTACAAATGTAATTATGTAGTTTCCAAAAGCATGGTAGAGTAGAAGCATTGAACTTGAAGTGGAAGAGAAGTTGCTTTTGTTCTAACATCACTGATAAGTAGCATCACTGAATACTTGATTACAAGTTAGTTGAAGGACAGCTGTTGAAAATTAAAGGCAAGAAATAAAAAAAAAAACAGTACTTTGGGGTCATTGAATATATAGGCAAGACCTTCAGGGCACAATGATTTATATTTAGAAGGGTGCACCAAAATAACAAATAAAATGTACAATTATGTCTTTTTACTCTAAAATGAGCAACATTGTGATACATTCTAGAAATAAGGTATAATGGTTAGGGTTTTAAATTAGAGTTTCAGTTCTTAAAGGGGAAAGCCATAAGTTATCTGGAAAACCAAGCTATGCAGAATTATTTATTCTATAGGGATTGTACAAAATCAAGATTTTATTAAAACTAGGCGAAGGAGAAACCTACTGTAAGTGAGTTCCTAGAAAAAAGGCTACTTGTTAGAGAAAGGATTTGAGAGAAGTATATTAAGTGATAAAAAGTGACTTATTTGCCATCAAGACTGGAAATAAAAGTTTGCTGTAGACCCATTTTTATGTCAAAATTAGGTATTTTTAGAAACAAATGTTGTTCTTATCTCTTTTCTGTGTTTCTCTGTTAACCTGCCTGTCTCATTAGAGATGGGGACATTTCCTAGTGAAATTAATGTGACATTTAGAGAAAATTTCCTCTCTCAAATGTTTCATGTTATTTGCCATTTAGAATACTTAAAGATGGGATTGGAATAATGTCAAACAAATTTTGATTAAATAAGGCTAACCAGGAGCCAATACATTCATGCAAAACAGAAAAGCTCTTGTGTTATTTCTTGAAAAGTGAATTCCTTCTCTGGTTCTTTATCATATATTGAGATAACGTCAGTAGATAATTTGACAGAAAAAGTGCAATCTCCTTAACAGTTGGGCTTGCTTTAGAAAACACAGCATATCAGGTCAAAGCCTGTCACCAGCTCTTTGTTCACAACACTAGTTTTCTACCCTGAAGGTACATTAGAATTATCTGGGAAACTTTAAAAAATACCAATGTCTGGGCCCAACTCCAGGTCAATTATCTCAGAGTCTCTTGAAGTGGATCTTTGGTGACAGTATTTTTTTAAGTTCTTCAGATGATTCTAATGTGCATTTAGGGTTGAGAACCACTGGCTTAAGACATGAAAACTATTTATTAACACAAGATTGTTTCCTTGTTCAGGGAGGTCTGAGTCTTATTCTATGCTCCACCAGTAGTGAGAAAAAAAATCTACTCTTTCAGTGCATATGGGTTGGGCTTGAGCACACACTTAGAACAAATATAAACTAGAATACTTGATATCAGTAGATAGAGACCCACCATATAATAGGTACCTATGGCCTTTAACTCAGTTGTTTGGAATATAGCACTAATGAGGCCAAAAGATTGTATCTGTCCAATTAAAATGATTCTGTTCCATATATTGTTCCTATAACTGCAGCTAAACTGCTTCATACATAAAGAGAGATGAAAATGATTACAAAGGAAAAAGACAATGTACAAATTTGTTTAGCCCCAATCATTCTGGAAAAGTTGGTTCTAGGTACCTGCCTCATTGACTAGTGCTACCAATGACATTTAGGATGAAGCACGGGGCATTTGCCCATTATGGTTTGTGCTGATTTGGGGGAAGGGATATTTACATTAGAAGGTTAGGACCCATAAGAATGGGCAGTGCAAAAATGAACGGGTAGAGTAAAAACAGAAAAAGAGAGGAAAGTGATAAATTACAATGACATTCTTTTACCTACAGTGGTCCATGATTCCTGTAGCATCTGTCCCGAGTTAACTGATTTGTCTTGGGGGTAGGGACTGTTAAGGTGGGAATTCTTGTGGTCACATACATTATTCCATTAGAACCAAGAAATAGTATATTTGTCAGAGATAAAATTGGTTTGAATTTTCTTCTTTGCCTAAACATGTGGTTCTGGTTTTTTGATGAGGGACCAGATATCCACAGAGCTCCATATTTGTGCTCAGTGAACACAGGCTAGATGCATTCATATGCAAAGCCATGTAAAAATTTCTACTTGAAAACTGACTTTCAAAAATGTGACAAAAATAAAAAACAGTAGCTTGGGATATTGATCATGCTTTTCCTACAAAGCCAATGTCCTCTAGATTTCCTCTCCTTTTTATTTGGAATCTACCACTTTTCTTGCAAAACGTGATTTGATAAGTTTGAACCTGGCTGATAGAATACACGTGTGCTCTTGTTTTATTGCCTTGAATGAGGTCAAATTTCTGGTCCTCCTTGGGGTTTCAAGTTTTGAAGATAGCAAAGAATAAGGATTCCCACTATGAGTGATGAGAAATGCAACTGTAATCTCCTTGGTTTCATGTATTGTCCATATTTTACAGAGGAGGAAACTGAAGCACACAGAGATTAAATAATGTACCCAAGTTTGCATGGTGAAATGAATAAGTGAACTGTTATTTTAATTTTTAGGGGATGGGGAACTTCCACTCATTAAATTATATGTTGTAGTGATCATCATAGAAGAGCACATTTGATTAACCCCATTTCCCCCTCTTATATTGATAAAATAAATTGACTCAAAAAGCATTTGTTGTTTGGCTGACTGATGGATAACCTATCCTATCAAATACTTAGATTGTATTCCCAACACAGACCTTCAAGTTAGCTTCTTCCTCCTGTAGTTATATTTGCAACAATTTTGCCATTCATTCTCTTATGAACAAATCAGAAATGAACTGACCCCTTTGGTTATTACTCTCTCAAACCATTACTTCTAACAGCACCAAAAATTGCTTGTGGCTTACATTAAAGGGAATATAAACTTCTAGATAAAAGCAGTGCGAGTGGATATTATACAGTGTGTCTTCCAATGAGAGGCATGTGCAAGCGGCACAGATGTACCCCAGTCAATATAGGGCACTGTTGGGTTTTAGTTTCCTTCTCAATTCTCTCCTTTCTTCCAACTATTCACCGCCCACTTTTTACTTACTCTAGGTGGTTAGGGTCCTTATTCTGACTGTTGGCTGTTTAGTGCCTATGTGGGAGCTGGATCTGCTATTACCAGTCTCATTTTCTCCTCTATCAAACTGTGAACTCCTTGAAAGCAAGAACTGTATCTAAGAGCCTAGTGCAGTAAATGTGTGACAGGTAATCATCAGAAAGGTATCTGCTATTTTGTTCTCTAGACAGCTATTGTGTTTCCTTTTCCAGGCATTTTCAGTTGAAGTGATTGCAGAAGGCCCTCAAGGAAAGGTGGGCATTGTAGGGATTTCTTGTAGGAGGTCAGGAGGGTAGAGGAGATGTGTTTGGGCATTTTTCAGTTCCTACAATGGTTCAACAAGAGTTGTACTTTAGTGTTGGGGGTAAGGTCTACTTTACTAGGACATTGTCTTACTTCAGTGTAGACTCTTCCCTATCTCCCACCCTTTCTAAGAGGTGCTTCCCCCCCTTCAATTCATCCAGCCGTTGGGTGCTCATAAACGGTTTTTCCATCTCTTTCATCTGGCAGGTATTCTGCATTTGCTTTTGTAAAACTGTTGCTCTGGCAGTCTACTGTAACCAGATTAGACAGTAGTGTTTTAATGATAAAAACTGAGACAGGGGTTTGCTTGCAAACTTCATGTCTGACATGAAAGGCTTTGGTACCCCCTGTGGTCTGCCCTTTACCCTGTTTTCGGCATAGTACTTGTTTGCCTTTATATTTGTGATAAAAGAAGGTCTTCTGCATAACCAGTGCTGAGCAAATATCTTAAAACAAAGGGAAGTGCAGAGTTTAAATCCACAGTGGGGGATTACCTTGCCTGCATTTCCATATCTTTGGAATAAATATTTTAACATGTTAATTATCTACTACTAATAAAAATACCTTTGAACTTCCAGTCAATTTGATGGGCATAGAATTGTCTCCACTGGGGAATGGGAAGCAATTAGTTTCTGTACGATTGTGAGTCATATTGTCTCTTCTGTATAAGTGGTTGCATGGTCAGTAGCCAGCCCTATTCTAGGAAATGTTTGTGCCAAGTCTGTCCTGGTCTGCAGGGGTGACTTGCTACCTCCACAGAGGATAGCCCCCCCCACCCCTCCCAGGCCCCACTATGGCGTTAGTTTCTGATTCATTTATTGCTTCTTGCCTATTTAAAAAAAATCCTTTTAAGTAGGTACTTGGATTCTTCTTATGAATTATCTGTGTAACATTTTAATTCTTTTTTTTTTCTTATTACAGACTGAAAATTATTCTTTTGATTCCAACTATGTGAACAGCCGAGCCCATTTAATCAAAAGGTATGTTGATTTGCTTACCTAGCTTGATTTAATATAAAAAAGAAAACCATATTATTTTAAAAAAACATACTTTTTTTTGGATTTTAAAATGAATGCCTATATGCTTATTGCAGAAAGTTTGAAAAATTTAAGAAATTCCATCACTTAAAGGTAATCCTGTTGGCATTTTATCATATTTCTTTCCATTAAAACGTATGTATACATATTCACAATTAAAAATAAAATTGGAGTTATATGAAAATATAGTTTTATTGATTAAAAATGTAATATGAGAAATATTAGAAAACTTCCAAAATCTTGTTTAGCAAAATACTTGTTGCTGTTCATTTTAAAGGCCTTAAAAGTTTTTTTCCTATGGAGTTTCCAGTGATTTCTGAGATTGCTGTTATTTTGACAACTTTGAAATTTTAAAGATATTTTAATGACAGAAAAATTAACTGTTTATGTTTTATAATGCTTTTTTTTAGATGAGACAGGAAAAGAAAATTGCCTGATTTAGTACTCTTTTTAAAGATATTTAGAAGTGTTTCTGTGAATACTGACGAAGATTTCACCTGGTGCAGTGGGCACCAAAGTCATCCAATAGGAAAAAAAAAAAGACATGTAGAAAACCTTCTAAAGAGAGAGAACTAAGCAAAAGAGAAATTTTCTTGTGACAAAAATAATCCAGAATTGACCACTCAGATGATGCCTTTATTACAGTTTCATGTAAATAGCCTCTTGAATGGTCCAGTGGTTATTTGGCAGCTAAAATTGAACACTGAGTGTGTTTGTTAAAATAATGGAAACAAAATAGAAAGGCAAGCAGGGTGTATTAAAGCTGCTGTAGAGAAGATCCGAAGCTTCTATTGTTTTGCTGGCTCTAATCCCATAAATTTACATAAATCACTGGAAGGGTAGGATTCACATAATAAACTAGCTTGTTGTACAAGTAACTTGAATTCACATGTAATTTAATTTATGGTGCTACAGTAACTCTCCCCCCCCCCCCGCCCCACATCATGCTACGTTTATCTGTATCAGTTTGGGACAGCATGTGACCTTAAGTGATGATCATTAATCATCTGAAAATAGAAAGCACTGTATACCAAGCATAGTATAGTTTGAAATTTTTCTGAGGGGTTGGGAAGAATCCATTTAGAATAATTTTTTGGTCTACAGAATAAAGCAAACAGTGAGGAATTTAAAATTCTCTGACTAATTTGTTTTAATGGGAAGGAAAAATCTTTATAAACACTGATTAGAGTGGCTTTGCAGTAGAGGTCTGCTTTGTTTTCTGCTTCAAGATTGTTGTTTTCAAAGCTTCTTTAAAAATTTCTAGTGAAAACAGTGACTTGCCTTATCCTTACAGGTCCCTTGGGCAAGCTATTTCTGGATACTTGGGAATTCTATGACCAAGTTAAACTGATAACATGAGTCGTATTTTCATTGCCTAGCAGAAAGCTAAGACTCCTGGGGACCCTCATGTCTTAGGTCAACCCTGAATATCCAATTTAAAAGGCAGACTGATGAAATTAAAACTTATGTCAAACATTTACCTTTTGGGATATGTGTATTTCCACAATAGCTTTTTGACTCACTGGGAATTGGGAATCTCTCATTTGATTACTTTATAACACCCCCCCACACACACACACACAGAGAGAGAGAGAGAGAGAGAGAGAGAGAGAGAGGGCATGTCCTGGAATTAATAGGGCTTGATGGTGGCTGAAACAAAAAATAGGAGTTTTTAAGTCTTCACTAAGGACCTTCTTCATTTTTTTTCATTGACAAATACAACTTCGTTTATTTACTAAATATATCATAGTATTTTATATTATATATACAAGGTAAAATGACTAAATAGAATGAATTAACACAATCATTATTTCATATAATTATCAGTTTTGTGCTTACAAGGTATTGTATTCCTTCTACTAGTTTTATGAAAAACATAATACACTGACCATGTGGTAAAACAAAACTCTTTACCCTCTTATTCTCAATAAAATAAAAATATGGAGACTTTGACTATAATATCAACCCTTCACAAAACACAGTATCTGGTGAGCAAAATTTTACTCACTAAATTTCTGACTTCCACATGTGAATCAAATGTTCCTGCAACTTAATATCTGCTTGCCACATTTCACTTAATGCAAAGTCCTGCATATATTTCTTATAAGACTTTAAGAGACAAAATATTCTTACAACTAAATAACAATAGTATGTAAGTACAATATTTTTACACATTTGATCATTGATGGGCACATACATTGAGTTAAGGACCTTCTTCATTAAGACAAAATATTTTAAAGCAGAGAGACATACATGCATTTTTGCCAGTTTCTGTTATGGGACTGCAAAGGCTTTGGAAAACCATTAAGGCCTTGGAATTTATTGGGTCAATTGAGTTTAAACAAAGAACAATACCTGGAAAGATACAGAGTGCTATTTTGTATGCTATGCTTTCCAGTGGAGTAACCATTATAAGTATAAAGTGTGGAGAAAATGTTAAAAGAGAGTAGTTACTAATACCAGGTTTTCAAATCAGGCAAAGTATGTTCAAATAGCTCACAACAATGTTTAAAGGGTTTTTTTTCCATATGTGGTTTCTTGAAGATCCATATCTATGCATGGGAAAAACTCTTGGCCAGGAAATTCTTAAATGGATTATAAATTTTAATTTTGAAAATGCCAGTCTAATCTCAAGCCTACTTTGTGAACTTGTTTTCCTATCTCTTTTCTCATCATCTGTTCATTATCTACTCATCCAAAGATGTTTCTTGGATCATTCTTCCTGGCATTCTTGGACAATCTATTTATACAGGGACATCTTTTCCTCTTTCATATATATCTACCTTAGATAGTTGAACAGGCCTGCCATTGTTCTCTAATTTTTTCCTGTATCAATCAGGAAATAGTTACATGATATAGTTGACACACTGAATTATAATAATTTAAGGAAAGTTCTTTTTTACAAAGGGACTATTTGCAAAGACTTGGGAAAGAGATAACACAGTATTCTGGTATAAGAACAATAGAGTTGAAAATACTTTTGAAAAGACTAGGGAAGAGAGCAAGGAGGGAACATTGACTACAGAATAATAGTGACTTCTAGTCAATTGAAGGATACAGTCACCATTAAGTGACCCTGCAAGAGGGGAGCAGAGATAATGAATACCCTAACATCACTCTCCTCTTACCCTCTGACCTCCTTCTCATGTCCTCCATGGGCTAATCCCAATGGAATGCCACAGGGCAAGGAGATTTTTCATAGGCATAAATCAAAGTTGAGAAGAGTCAAGAGTGAATCTAGAAGGGAACAGGAAGATATATGGCACATTCTCCATAATATTTTAAAATAAAGAATCTAGCATTATATCTTTGTAGTTTTTTTTTTCTCTCCAGAACATCATCTGCAGTCTGGAGGTATCTCAAGGAGGTTTATAAAAGAGTTCCAGATTAGCAAACCAAGAGATTTTGAAAATTATTCTGGATAGATTTCCTTCCTGCTGTATTTGTTTTCTTGCTATCTTCTCAGAAGAAGAAAGCCAGCAGTGGTAACTTTGCCCCTGATGCAACACTGTCTTTGCTCATGCCTGCTTTCTATGCTGTTGTCTGATATCCACTCCTGTAGTGCTTTTGGAGCAATATCAAGCAGGGCCTAAGGATGTAGATCAAAGGAAATAAAATAAGAAATGAACAAGATGCTGAAGCAGCATGGAAAGGAAAATAAACATCAGCTCCTAAACCATGCACAGTGCTTTCCTTTATCACCAACATTGTCCTGAGGTTTTGTAGCATTTGGTATGGTGCCTTGAATATAGTAAGTTCTTGGTACATGTTTATTGAATGAATGGAAGAAAGAAGTTGAAGGAAACCTCAGCTTTTTTTCATTAAAAAACTAGTGCTAAACTTCCCTTTAAGCCAATGATTTCTGAACTTTAGTGTGTGTTGGGAATCACCTAAGAGACTTGTTAAATACAGTCTCTAGCGCCATTCTTAGAGAATCTCCAGTTTTAACAGGTTCCCAAGGTGATTGTGATACAGCTGGTCTAGAAACCACTTTAGGATCTTCCTTAGATTCCTAAACACAGTTATAATACTCTTTCAACTCTTACCCCCTTCTTATTTTTAGTCTCAGTTGTATTGAAGATATGGCCTATTTCCTTTCAGATTCTTCATATTATTGAAAAAGATTCTAATATTTTAAAAGAATTCTAATATTTTAAATGGTAGATACAGATCAGAATGTGTATGATGTTCATTCATCAAATATTTTCTGAGTAACTCTGTATGCAGAGTCCTGTTAAGGTGTTTTCAAGAGAACCTGTCCTGTTGGCCACCAGAACAGTAATAGAAACATTTGCATTTACAATACCATTGCAAACAGGTACCCTTAATTTATTGTCCTACAAAAGTTGTTTTACAAGTCTTTCATCTCCCAAGAGGTACACAGGTAATAAAGTAAGTGAAATCCGCATTTTTAATGCCTGACATAAATTGTTATTTGTTTTGGGTGGGTAGCCATTTATCAGACTGCTTTACAATTTGTAGCAGCTTGCTCACTGAGTCTTAAACTGCCTTACACAAATCCATTCATTAAGCCAATAAATGTCCTTACAAGATCAGAGTCAGTGGTACTTAGTTTGTCAGATGAGCAAAGTGATCCTTAAATGAGTTAACTATTCCAAGGTTTGGGGGTGGGTAGTGGTTATATCTTTTGCTTTTCCTTTTGAGAATACACAACTTCTCAAATTCACACTACAGTCCCTTAGATTCCAGTAGCTAGTCCTTTACAGTTTTGTTTTATTATTTCTATCCTTTTTGCCTAAAGAAAAAAGCTCTGAGGTAGTTTATAACATTCAGATGCATATAAAATGGATGATCAAATTTTAAAAAGGCAGATCAAAAACCAATTAGGAGAAGCAAGATAGAGATTCCTGGCATCCAGGGAGGTAACTCAGTGCAATTCAAGATTACATTTACCTTGCATCTTTTGAGATGCCAAGACTGAAAAATAAATGTATCAGGTCATATAGTTCTCATTATTCAATTAAGAAAGTGTACATATTTGAGATAACTACTTTTTTTCTGTTCCTGAATTTTAGGAGAAATAACATTATGGACAATGTCTGACTGTTGTTTACAGAAGATGTAGAAATAGTCTTTAAATATAAATTTTCCTATACCAATCTGGTAAAAAACCATGGATATAATATTTAGTTACAATTCAATGAAGGTATTACCATGCAGGTAATGATCATATTAAATTGTAATATTTATTGAGCATTTGTATATGTGATACTTCATGTGTATTGTCTTGTTGAATCCTCAAAATGGTCTTTTGAAGGAGAGTTTAGCAACTGTATTTTACAGACAAGGAAATTGAGACTCAAAGACATCAGATATCAAGCCTAGGATCACATAGATGAAGGGGCAGATGACAGATTTTCATGTGTCCTAATGATTCCAAGTTCAGTGCTTTTCCCAGTATAGTCTGTTACAGGAATAGAGTTTAGAGAATCTAAAGCAGTTGTTCTCAACTGGGGGAGATTTGACAATATCTCCCTGGAGACAAAATGATTGTTATTCTTGTGGGCCACTACTGTCAGCTCATGGATAAAGCTCAGGGATGTTGTTAAACATCTTACAATGCACAGGACAGCCACAGCAAAGAATTATGTGGCCAAGAATGTCAATAGTGCCAAGGTTAAGAAACCCTGCTCTGAAGGATGGTCAACTACATTGTCCTTGCACTCTATCCCTCACCATCATATATTTTATGTAAGTTTTGGAAACTGCTGAAATGCAGTAAATTCAGGATTGAATTTTCTGGCTTAATATGCCAGTTTTGTTTTGGGGATTAAATAACTTTTCATTACGTTTCAGATAACAGATAATACAGGTTGAAAAGTTAATTTTTGTTATCAAAATGGAACAGTCTGTGATATCATCCAGACAGGTCATGTCCCTTCTCTTGAAGAATATGAGTGCTTGTAGGCAGGGCTAATTGTTTTTCTAAAGTAGAAACTTTGAATCTATTTAAACTGTGGAATTGGTATTTAAAGAATCTGTACCATAAAGCTAGAAATTATAAGACACTTCAAATGAAGTGTTTCCAATTGGTCTTCTTGACCATGAAAAAATTATAGAATGATTTTGTTTTAATAGAGCTGCATCCTGGTATGTTCATAGGGCTAAGTTATCTGAGTGAGCTGGCCTATTAAGTGATTTTAGTTTTAGTGAAGTAAGTTGATGCTCAGTTTTCCTTTCTGAAAATAATTACCCAACAGGCCAGGTCTTCTCTCTATCCTACTCTTCATTTTCTTATACTTTTTGCTTTCCAGTTATTACCCTCTTGATCTTTTCCTTTTAAAATTCAGGTCAGCCAGTTTTTAGCACCTAGGTGGGTCATATGTTAAAAATTAGTTGTGATTCCTTTTGGCCAAGTGCAAAGAATTACAGTGTATTTATTGTGTATATGACACAGCTCTTCATCATATGTACTGAATGTTCTTATGAAAGTCTCAGAGAGTCAGGCCTGTGAATGTTTAAAGTTGAGCAGATCAAGCGAGTTTGCAGTACTATCTCCACAGGGCTCCCTTTGCAGAGGCACAGTAGGTCTATTGGGGCTTGTCCTAATTCACAAGTGTGCCACTCTTCCTTGTTAGGACAGCAACACATTTTCTTGAGTGTGCCTTTGCTGCTATCTCACTAACTAGGGAATGGATTCACCATCCACTCCTTATTTTAGATGCATAATGTACGATCCATGGTGTAGCACAATTGCAGTTTCAGGCAAGATGTACAAAGTATTATAAATAGCAGGTGAGTTCTTTATGGGTATACTTTGTATATTACTCTCTGTGAAAAATGATGTGGAGTTCTTGGCTAGTATGCTTAGTGCCTTGTATGGTGCATTGGTTTAATAAATGCAAGAAAAAATTTACCCACAAACTCTTGAGCTGACAGTTTTCTTGATTTTAGTATACCTATATCCACAGTTACATTAATGCTTGCTCTCTGCCTCTCACTTTTATCTTACCTTCTATATTGGAGTTTTCCAGAGAAAGAGAATCAATAGGCATTTAAATATCTACATCTGTCTGGAAAAAGTTTTATTGTAAGTTGTTTGTTCATGCAGTTATGGTGGCCGAGAAGTCCTGTGATATTCCATTTAGAAGCTATAGAACCAGGAAGGCTGGCAATGTGGTTGAAGGCCTGAGAACCAGATACCCAGTGGTATACGTTCCAATTTGTTTCTCAAGGCTTAAGAACAAGGAACAATGAGTATAAGAGACAATTGATGTCCCAGCTCAGACAATTTGGCAGAGAGCAAATTCAATCTTTTGCCTTTTTGTTCTATTCAGGCCTAGGAGGGATTAGGTAATACCCATCCACCCTGGGGAGAGTCACATGCTTTACTCAATTTCACAATTCAATTCCTAATCTCTTCTGGAAACATCCTTATAGACATATCTAGAAATTACACTTTTCTAGGTAGCTGGGCATCCTGTGGCCCAGTCAAAATGACACAGAATTATCCATCACACCTTCCATACACTAAGGTTCTTTTCTCACCTCTTCTTTTTCTTTGAATCTGTCCTTTTTCCTTTTTCAGTTAAAACTGATCTGGGTTCTCTAATTCTGACAGCCTTTTCTATTTTAATTGTGCTGTATCAACTTCTTCCACTCTTATTTTTTACCACTGGTTAGTAGACATATTTGGAGAAGCATTATACATAGTGGTTAAGTTCTAGGCTCTGGAGATAGACTATCTGGATTTGGTGTTAGATATGATAAATTTATTGTCAGCCATGTGACTTTGTGCAAGTTATTTTTCTTTGTATCTTTTCTATCTCATCTATAAATATGGCACCTTTCTTTGATAGAGCTGTGATGATTTAAAAAGTTAATGTTAAGCAGTTGAAACAGTTACTCAGGAATAGTAATCTCTCACTAAAAATTCAATTGTATTAAAACAGAAAAATCCTGAGATGACAGCATTCTTTAGAGGTGGTTGTTTTAGATTTTTATCTTCTTATATCTTGCTTATAGCGATGCACTGAAAATGAGTGAATGAAAATATTAGTTGCATCAGCATCCAATAGTGGGAACTTCTCTGCAATGTTAAGTTCCATTATCTTTAAACAAAAATTTCTCTTCCCCTCATCCCTGCTCTGTTGGGCAATCTAGCCACTGTTGGCTCCATTACAGAACTGACATCATCCTGGCTTGGAAAGATTTTAAAAGTCAGATCTATCACAGTCGTAAATGAACATTCTTTCTTCAACCCAGCAGCTCCACCTTCAAGGACCTAGAGGGCAACAGCCTGAAGGATAGTGGACATGAGGAGAGTGACCAGACTGACAGTGAGCATGATGTCCAGAGGAGCCTGTATTGTGATACTGCTGTCAATGATGTGCTGAATACCAGTGTGACCTCCATGGGATCTCAGATGCCTGACCATGGTAAGGGTTGACTGATTGCAAGTTACAACAATAGACTCCAAAGAACCCAGAATGTTTGCAGGCACATTTTACTACTTTAATGAATGTGGTATCAAGTTATCCACTAAGTTCATAACTCGGCAACACCTACAGCAGAATCTAGTCAGATTCTTCTTCTGCTTCTCTGAATGATTCCCTCAGGATCATATACTGTTTGGTCATTTTACAGGATAACACCATATACATATTGCGTGCAGTGCATTCACTTCAAAAGTAACTGCACTGAGCGAGCACACAGGAAATGAGCAGATGCCTTCTCACCAGGAATAAATGCCTCTTTTTTCGATGGTGCCTGAATTCAGCTGATCAATTAAGTTGCATAGAACACAACTCTAATGAGACCAGAGGGGTAGGTTTTATTTCCCAATCAGGCTAGTTAGATTTACTGGAAGAGACACTGTTCTCTGACTACAGATTGTGTGTGCTCTTTACTGAGGATTGAAAGTACTGAACTTCCCATTTTGTCTGGCTGCCACATGAATACATGCCATCAGTCATAGGGGAGACCAGGGCAAGAGAATGCAGCTGAATCAATGTAAAACATTCCACTAATGTGGAAAGCACATGTCAGGAGCAGCATCCTCATGTATGAAGAAGGATCTGTTTTTGTGAACTCAGCCACACATCCCTCAGCAAGAAGCACTCTTTAAAATTATGCTAGGCAGAAATCAGGATATAAAAGCATTAGCAGAGTTCAGGAAGGCAGAATGTTCAGATGGACTTGGGCACAAATGTCATTTTCAATATTTTACTGATGCAAACATGCTGTGCAAACAGCCTGTCCTTTTCAATTAAGAAGTATGAATTCAACTTAGTGTTTAGGCTCAGTGAAGCTTCAGAATACTTGGCTATGTCTTAGAGAAGCTAGGCTCAAGCTCAGCTGGAAGTCCTACTGCTAAAAGTCTTAAAGATGAGGAAACAAAATATGGTGATTATGTGCTGGTCTTCAGCTGTTTCATTTCACTGTAAACATCATTAAATGCTTTTGTTTTGGTTTTGAAAATGAATCAAAAAATGCATGATTCACAAAACAAAATGTTTTCTATGGGAAAAATAGTCACTGTAGATTTTATTAAATTGCTAATCCATTCCCTCCCCAGCAGACCCAAGTGTCAAAGTCTATAATATAGAGAGGTCACTACCAATTATTCACTGCTGCCTTCCCTAATTGGTGAGTGGTGACATCTGCCGAGATAATATACTTTCTGGCAATCCTTACTATGACTAAGGATAAAAAAAATAAACATTTATATAACTGAAACAGGAGCAATTTAATTCTCAGAGGATTAGCAGTGTGTCACAGGATGCAGACAGATATGTATCGTTTACTCCTTGCATGTGTCTCAAAGAAATGCTTTTTCATTTATATCAGGAAGGGTTTTAGTTAGATGCTCTGTGAAATGAAATGACTCCAGGAAAAGAAATAGTCATAATTGATTCTCACTTTATGCCTGGCTAGAACAACATCTGTTTTAATTTTTAGCACATTTCTCTAGGAAAACAATATAAGTGAACTGTAGCTAGATTTTCTGTTTCTTACAAATGGGATGCATTATATATTGTGTAGATTGGATAATAACGAGAATATTCTAAAGCAAGATGTGACAGTATCCCAAGATTCTCCTATTATAAGAGATGATTACACACACACACACACACACACACACACACACACACACATGCACAGATGTACTTTTTGCTGTTCCATTTTGGCAATACTTCTTCATTTGTTTCTCAGTATTTGATTTGCAGATGCATGTTCATTATTTTTCCCATTATTCCAGAAGTGGCTGAACTTTGAGCCAATCCTTAGGTTGGTTCTTTACAACTTGAGTGGCTAAAATTTATGTATGAAGGTCTTGTTTACATAGTCTGTACCTTGTGATATCCCACTACTTCTGAAGCTTTCCATAATGATATTTAATTGTATGTCCCAAATCAACTCTAGGCTTGCCACACAGATTGTGTCACCACAATCTTGGGTTGATTATTACTACCTCAAAACATAGCAACGATTCCAGCAATTAACATTTCATAGATTTATTATCTCAACCTGCACTCACATGGTAAGTGTATTTCATTTTATCCTAAGGAACAGTTGTGGGAATGCAGTTGCTGGTGAATCTACCATACATGCCTGATCTTGAAGTTCTCAGCCTAAACTTTGATCCTGATATTTCTTTTGGTTCTGCTAGAACCACTCCAAATTTGGCCTAGATTCACCCAATAGAGTGGACCTTATATCATTGTATTGAGTAGTTTGGTTCACCCTGGATATCCTATCTGTGGCTCTATGACATTTCTAATTTCAATATTGATACTGCATCTTCCTTTGCATGTAAGTGGACATGTAATTGATAGAAAGTCTCAGAATTTTCAAAATTAAGAAAATTTTCTGCATCTGTTCATTTTTACTTGAGCAGGAATGGTTTGTTCAGTGATCTATTATTGTGTTGCTAGTGTTCAAAGAAGTGATACAAACTGTATTTGCTCCTCCTTTTCTGAGAGACACTGGGCCCTGTGCTTCTTCACACTGCTGAAAGTTCCTCTGGGATTTGTACTTATAACTATACTATACAGTAGCAGAAGAATGCTAAGTGTGAATGCTAAGGGTACTTTATGACTTATGTAAGGGCCCAAGTGTCTTAAGTTTCAATAACTATTCTCTGAGAACTTTACAAGCCATTGGAATTCAGAATCAATAGTTTCAATGAAGGAAGTGGAATATGTAAAAGACTTTTTAACGCAGAGGCCAAAGTTCAGGTATTTAGTCATTGATAGTTTGGATTGTTTTGATTACCCCATCCAAACTCTGATTTACTCTGATCTGAGCTGGATCAGAGTAGAGATAAGAAGGAATGATAGGAATCTCTGCTTTCTGTTTTACTTTCAATCCTGGCATCTCTCTTAACATGTCTAAAACCAGGTCAGTAGGTTGATGAACTAGTTGAACTGAATTTTCTGGTTGCCAGCTGACTGAATTACAAACTTATTTGTCATCCACCATGCTCAGGAATTTATGTCTCTCCCTAGTTCAATGGCTTTTATCATCATGGCTTCCCAGAAATGAATGTGAATAAATAACTCTTTAACTTGTGCTTTTTTAACTGGCACATGGTACTGCTTAAGATGCTATTTCCCAATAGCTCTCAGAGGACCTTGACAACAAGTAAATGTGGTCATTTTGAGCAGGTTTAATGCCTCATTTGGAGCTTGAGAGTCACAATCAAATCTTCCCTCCCTGAATTTATTTGGTAAACTGACTACCTTCTGGTGGGGATAGGAATTTTGCCTCATACAATTCCTACAGGTAAATCTCTAGGAGGAGCAATTGACAAGTAGGATGGTCAGAGGTGCCTGAAGCTCATGGGTTTGTTGCATGATTTCGGATATGACTGGGTTTGAAATTCTTCCTATCCTGGTTATTTCTGAGTTGAATAGTGCTGAAGTTAATAGACTTCTGGCTCCTCCTTGCTTCTTTGCATGACCATTTATGGTGACTTGGATATTCCATTATGCTTACTTAAAAATGCAGTCCTGATATGAAATTGGGGTTTTGGGGGATCATGTTGTAGAACTGTACTCTAGACCCAAGTCCAACTAATTTGCTCTAAATCATACCCAGTCTCTTTTTCCTTATGATTTTAATTATTGATTATAAATTCTTTAGTTGAGAAGATGACTCTAATTGCTCTAATATGCACCCAATTTGGAGTTCAGTACACACTGAATTGATTTCCCTCCCATGTTAATTGATACCAAATGGAAGCCATGTACAGAAATTTGCAGTAACATTTATCTCCTTTTCAGATCTGGAAGAAATATAATGATTCTTTATTTCTGGAAGTGTAGGTTTTTCTGGATTTTACTAAACTTGTTTATTTACCAATCTTATCACCTAATATCATTCAACATATTTTCTGTGCAAAACATGGATTTGAAGAACTTGATCTGTGCCTAATGCAATTGCTGCTACAAATTAGCCATGAAGGGAGCTGAGGTTGTGGCTCAGTGTTAGAGCACTCGCCTAGCACATGTGAGGCACTGGGTTTGATCCTCCGAACCACATAAAAATAAATAAATAAAATAAAGGTATATATACATGGAGTAAAACTTATAAAAATTAGCCATTAAAATGTTCTATAGTCTGCATTCTACCCATAGTATAATGTTAACCACAGGTGTATTAAGCTGTTTACACTTTCAACACTATACAATGTGCAATTTCATTTTCTCTAGCCTTTTAATGAAACTGTGATTCAGTGACTAAATATCCCTTTCTTTATCCTTTTACCTATCCCCCTGACTCACCTTCCACCTCACTAAATTTCCAAACACTCATTTCAATTAATCTCTTGGCAAAATAGGGAGTTCTCAATGGAGAATATTTTGTGACATTGCAAAGCAGTGTGCTGCTGGGCTCCAGAAATGGTAGCATAGACCAGATGTTCATAAAGTAATTGAAAATTCCATTTTATCAGAATAGCATTTGCTGTCAAAAAGTTTTATCTTTACTTCAACAAAGAGGTTGATTAGATCCCCCTGGACCTGAATTAGCATCTTTTAGGCTAGATATACTGTTTTGCAATTCATGCGGTTATTTCTTCCCTAGTTTTGCTCATATAGAATTTTTTTTTAAAAAAATGTCTTCATTCTCTTGAAAATATACTGAGTGAAATGTTTAATTATTTGAACATAGGTTTGTGTATATAGTGTTTCTATGTGACTTTCAGATTCTTTCATCCTGCCTCAAGTATTACTAATACTAGCCAGGATTAATCTATTTACAGATATACCTTATTCATTTATTCAACAATATTTTTGAGGGCTCACTATGTGTTGGGCTCTGGGAAGTGCTATTCACTGTAATTCACTGTACTTACTTTGGCTTACCTGGGGTTTATTGAGATGACCAAGTTCACCTGAATGATAAAATAAACAATTTTCATTTTAAAGACCATAAGAATAGGGATTGCAACTATTAGAAAATTTGTTAATATTGTATCAATAAAGAAAAAAATGAGAAGACTATTGCAAATAAGGTCTTATTTTTCAATAAGAATATCATGAAAATTCTTCCTTGATGTTCTAATTTGAACAGTATTACATTAGCAAACATTTTAAAAAAAACCTGCCTGCTTTGAGGTTGAATTTTCTGCTCAATTTTGGTTAATTTCACCATAGAATGGTAGGTTTAATCTCTGATACACCCAGGTCCTTTTCTGGTTTAGAGGCATTCAATGGTATTCAATGGCTAGTCCCTCTTTGCCTTCGATGCCTGGAAACTTAATCCTTTCCCAATCTCAGCAATTTCTGTAGGAAGAGATGTGACAGTTGGAGCATTGTTTATTTCGACTACATTGCTGCACCAGGTAATTGGATTCTTACCAAAGCATTATTTACATTTTATTGACAAGACAGTTGCTTGAATAAAAAGTTGTTCTTAACTAATGGAAACATCTATGCTATTAGCAGTTATTTGATAGCATTTTATTGGTATGGTTACTTTGGTTAGAGATACTTTCAGGACAATTCACCATCAGTTTTTTCATAAAGTACATCAGGAATAATACCACCTGTTCGTTTTCTTTCAAATAGACACACACACACACACACACACACACACACACACACACACCAATTTGTATGTGTAAATGTTTTTCTGATATCCCCTTGGAACTTTTAGTTGTCTCATATTTAAGATCATTTTAAAATTTGCTGTTGCTATTTATTACCTGTGGTAGAGCTGGGCATGGTGGTACACACCTGTAATCCCAGTAGCTCAGGAGGCTCAGGCAGGAGGATCATAAGTTCAAAGCCAGCCTCAACAAAAGTGAGGTGCTAAGCAACTCAGTGAGATCCTGTCTCTAAATAAAATAAAAATTACTTCTGTGGATGTGACTCAGTGGCCGAGTGCCCCTTAGTTCAATTCCCAGTACCCTCCCCCCAAAAAAATTAAAAAATTAAAAATTAAAAATTATTACCTGTGGTGAGGGATTGACTATTTGTCAAGAAAATGAATGCCATGGACTTTTTTTTTTGACTAGTTGACACTAAGAATGTCTGTGTTTCTAAATACTTGGAAAGCATTGGAGCATGGAGGCTATATAAAGGGAGCACACTGAACAATTAAGAATTTCATTCTCTAGGAGTTTATGGCGCAGTAGCACAAATGGTCCAGTATGGAATAGGCTACATAGGATCAGTGAAGAAATTAATTAAGTTTACTTGAACTAGAAAACAAAACACATTTAAAAGGAAATTTTGGTGTAATGGAATCCCATTGACGGAATTGTGGAAGACAGTTGCCAACATGGTATGCTAGATAAAATTATGCTCTATTTTGGTGATTTGCTGGGTGAATGTTTTCCAGTTGCTGCATGAAAAAGCAAATTATGTAGGCCATGATAAATAGGGATACTGCTAAGAGGATAATAGATGAGAAAAAAGTCAAGATGTCTTATGGGACCAGATCATGTAGATTGCTTCATATGCTCAAAAAGCCCTTTGAAATATCAAGATCATTATCTTCTTTGGGTCTTTCTTTTTATGTAATATTATTTCTGTCCTAAGATGGTTAAGAACCATAAATAAACTCCATCAGGATGGAAAAACCTGAATCTAAACATGGCATTTAAGAATTTAAAGAGTACCTTTTTATTTTTCCTCTAATCCCTTTATTATGAAAGAAATATGGAGAATTAAATCCAGTCATCATTTAAGAAGCCACTTAAATTATCATACCAAAATTCTATATCATTTATTTATTGTGTAGTCAAAATACTTGTGAGATGGCTTTCTTCCCTTACCATAGATGATTTTTGTCATCCAGGGTTAGGGTTTGCCCAGGGATTTTTAATCTCTTGTCTTCACTAGATGTCTTATTTTCAGTAGACTTTGAGCCAAGAAAAGCTCATTTGATACATACCTTTTTTCATATGGAAGTCCTTTTTTTCCTACAAAGTTTGCCCCCAGTAAAACTGCACTCTGGAAAAAACAACTAAGCACCAGATCAGACAAGGTTTGACAGGCATTTAGGTCCATGAGAAAAGTTGCTTTTCAAGGACATATGGACAGGTTCTTCTGGAGATGTTTTGAAAGCTCTCACATAAAAACTTGGTAGCCTTAATTGATTGTAGCAAGGCAGCTTCCCAGGCATGAGTTTACAAATTTAAATCTAATGCCAGAGATTATTTCCCAACTTTATGTGACTACTCTCTCCATCTCTAAGTCACATAATCTAGGTTTAGGTCTTGGGTGGTCATTTATTTATTTATTTGTTGAGGATTCTGAGGATTTCTGGGGATTGAACCCAGTGGTATTCTACCACTGAATTACATTCCCAGACCTTCCCTTTTTATTTTTCTCTTTTGATAGAGGGTCTTGCTTTGTTGCCAAGGCTGGCCTTGAACTTGCAATCCTCTTGCCTCAGTGTGTGAAGTTACTGGAATTATAGGCATATATCATTGCACCAGTCTTAGATGGTTCAAGTTTTGTCCATCTTAGTTCAAGTTTTGTCCACCTTAGTTCAAGGCAGATGGACAAAACTGACTCTTTTTGCAACTGGGCAGAATGTAATTTCATAAACCAATCAATTATCATCTCTAGAGAATACAAAGCAGTTATTGACAATTAGGGCTAAAGAGATTAATGATGAGGTAGGGTCCATAGTTGGTCTGGAACAAATCATTTGGCTACAGATATGGGTGTGCAGGTAACAAAATGAAAAGGTACTGTGGGATTTGGGGTTTTATGTCAAATGCTGGACTTTATATAAAAAATATGGGTCAAAGATCTACTTGTATGGTTGTAGGTATGTGAAATATGGTGTTTAGCAGAGACTGAAAGGTAATGAATCCAGAAGGTGCTAAAGGAGTCTATCTGAATATGAACTCTTTGTGGCTGAATTCACATTGTCAAATGAGGTTGCCTCTTGAGAGACAGTTTGTCTCTTAAGGGTGCTTCGTAATCAGAAATAATAGTTCTAGTCTGTTATCCTGTGTAACAGATTAGACGACAAACAGGCAAGTGGTTAAATATGAAAGAACAGACAACAGTGTCTTATTGTAAGTTTAGTTCTTTTTAACTTTGGTAGTACCCAGTTTAATAGCTTTTGAGACTCTTTAGTTTCCTTGGTTTACCAGGAAGTTTTTTACCCTGACTGAAGTTAGAACCCCTCACACAAGTTCCTTTGCCTCTATTTAAATCAGCTAAGCCCTAGAGTATTCCTAAATTGTAGTCTAGTATCTAGACTTTAAGTGATGCAGGAGTGTAACTGTAATCTGGTTTGAATAAAAACATAACTTTTATAATATGCCTTTTAAGGTAGAAACCTGTAGGCATACACTGCTCTGATTACCTGGAAAAACTTGGTAGCCTTAATTGATTGTAGCAAGGCAGCTTCCCAGGCATGAGTTTACAAATTCAAATCCAGTGCCAGAGATTTATTTTCCAACTTTGTGTGACTACTCTCTCCATCTCTCTCATCTCATACTCTCCCCCTTTTTAATAGGTGCTGGACATCTTGCTTTCTTCCCTCTTTTTTTAGTCTGTATAGAGTTTCTAACCTGTGTGAACAAGAGTCTTTCCCTTTTAGTACACAGAAGAGGAAAAGAGGAATGATGTAGGTTCCAAGATATTTAGACTGGTCAAACTGTTCCAAGGCATCACCACCTGCTGTTTTTAATCATTAATGAGGCTGTCAGTTGCTCTAATCTGGGAGGTGAACCAAAAGAGTGGTTTTGATTTTAATTTAATTTAAAAATCAGCTTATTGAAACAAAAATGCCTCCAGCTTATAAGAGTCAGGTTGTACACTATTGACAAACCAAGCAAGTCAGAAGCAGAAGCTGAGCCGTCACTCATATGTAAAAGTAAACTATTTTAAACTTGGAGAACGTTTATTATTATCATCTTTAGCCAGAAAATTTAGTCCTTTTAAATCAAGGAGCCATTGTATTCTAGAGATATGCTGCATATAAATATTTCTTCCATTTGTTTTCTGAAGAAAACCCAATGGACAAAATGTTTAAGGACTTTATAAATGCCAGAACACAAATCGATAGCAAAGTCCAGAGTGAACCCGAAGTGCAAATTCTTTTGCTTGATTCAATGCCCATCAGACTGTTTCTACATTTTAGAAAAGTTGAGTGATTATCTTGTGAGTACTCTATTAAGTTTGAATTTTCTTACACTGGATAATTTTGTTTAGTGGCAAGATGAGAATTCAGAAATACAGTGCCTATACACAAAGTGAATTTTAAAGATGTAGAGCCAGACCTTTGTTTGTGCCAACTGTCAACTGAGAAGGCTTCATTATGTCTCTCTGAGCTTCACCAAACACTTCAGATTTATAATTGATGTCAACTGAAATTGAAGGCAACGAAAACCTTCCTTCTTTGATTGTAGAAAACATTACCTTACTGTTGGGTGCTAGTTAGCTGGAGGGTTGTATCAAATCACACTAGCCTTCTGCTAACACAGCAAGTGAGCACTTCCTGAATTCAGCTGATAATCAATCTATGCAGCTAATGAGTCTGCGAACATACTGAGAGGCTGGAGCTGGCACCAGGAAACCTCCACTCCTAACTAACCATCTCTTATTAACCTTTTGGTGTTGCCTTTGTGATGTTAATTAGAGACCCATAAAGCTATCTGCCCTGGATCTTTGGTTTAAAATAGAGTTTTCAAAGAAACACAGTCCACTTTAAGGCTTCTGTTTGTGTAGTGTTTCCTCTTATGAAGGAAAATGACTGACTTGCCATTTAAATCAAGTTGAGATGATTAATCTGTAATGTTCTGGTAATTAAAATGCCAGAAAAAGTTGCTGATGCAGTTGGTATAATTTATAATGCTCTCCAGATTCTGGTGGTACTGAAGTGGGTGGCAGATGTTTCCACCACTGTTATGTGTTGACGGTCTGAAGGTACCCATTTCCAGGCTGTAGTCCTGTTTGCCAGACTGCCTGTCTGCCTTCTGTTTTGGATTGAATTCCTCTAGATTTTGCTTGAGGAGTGTAAGAGGTGTGTTTTGCTTCCCTTCTGTGGGGTGATGAGCCAAGGAATAAATGTTGTACTACTACTGGGAAGAAAAAATGTCTTCTGAGTTGAAGCACTGTTTAACTCAAAATGATCTGTTATCAAATAGGCATACCCCAAATTGAAACTATTCTATTTGTATGATGAAGATGGAGAAGCAGCTCCTATAAGTCCCCATCTCACTCCCTCTTTGTTAGTGTTTACACCAGGAAGTGTTTCATTAAAAAAAGAGCATTATAAGTGTTTCAAGCATGTTGGACCCATGTGTTCATCCTGTGCTTTTGCTTATCGATCTGCACCTTTTAGTGTCTTACTTCTCTTTTATTCTAAATAAAAAATCTCCATCATGTCGGATTAGCCCCCAACTTTGTAGTGCAAGAATTAAAACCAAGAATCAATAAATGGGATAGATTCAAACTAAAAAGCTTCTTTTCAGGAAAAGACACAATCAGTGAGGTGAATAGAGAGCCTACAGAATGGGAGCAAATCTTTACCCCTCACACATCATACAGAACACTAATCACTAGAATATATAAAGAACTAAAAAAACCTAACACACACAATAAAACAAATAACCCAATCAATAAGTGGGTAAAGGAATTGTACAGATACTTCTCGGAAGAGGATATACAATCAGTCAACAAATATGTGAAAAAAATGTTCATCATCTCTAGCAATTAGAGAAATGCAAACTAAAACTACTCTTAAGATTTCATCTCACTCCAGGCAGAATGGTAGCTATCAAGAATACAAACAACAATAAGTGTTGGTGAGGATGTGGGGGAAAAGGCACACTCATACATTGCTGGTGGCATTGCAAATTGGTGCAGCCAATCTGGAAAGCAGTATGGAGATTCCTTGCAAAACTTGGAATGGAACCACCATTTGCCCCAGCTATCCCACTCCTCAGTTTATACCCGAAGGACTTAAAAACAGCATACTACAGGGACACAGCCATATCAATGTTTATAGCAGCACAATTCACAATAGCTAAACTGTGGAGCCAATGTAGATGCCCTTCAACAGATGAATGGATAAAGAAACTTTGATATATATACACAAAACTTTGATATATATGAGCAAAACTCTGTTCTTTTCTGGTGGTGTTGACTCTAAAGTTTTCCCTTCCCTGTGTCAAAAAGTGTACACCTCAGGCCCCAGGGTCTCTCCTCTTTCCTTTTGGTTATCCTCCTTCTCTTGCCCTACTGCTCTTAAATGGCTAATGGGTGGCAGACATCATTTTGATCTTTTTGTTGTTGTTGTCATTCCCACCTCATGCCCAGACTTTCATTAAAAAATAAATGAAAAGATGCATTAAAAGAGAATAAAATCATGGCATTTGCAGGTAAATGGATGAAGTTGGAAAATATAATGCTAAGTGAAGCAAGCCAATCCCCCAAAACATAGGCTGAGTGTTTTCTTTGATATGAGGATGCTGACTCATAATGGTGTTGGTGGGGGGAGCATGGGAGGAATGGAGAAACTTTAGATAGAGCAAAGGGGAGGGAGGGAAAAGGAGGGGCAAGGAGGTAGGAATGATGGTGGAATGAGTTAGACATCATTACCCTAAGTACATGTATGAAGACACAAATGGTGTGAAAATACTTTGTACAACCAGTGACTTGAAAAATGTGCTCTATATGTGTAATATGAAATAAATTGTATTCTTTCATCATGTATAACAAATTAGAATAAATAAATAATTTAATTATAAAAGAAAAAATTACATAAAATAAATGGTTTATATGACCGTATGTGGCAGAATCTCTAGATTAGGAATTGGTTGTCTATGAAATAAGTGAGATTTTGAATGTTAGACATTGTTTTATGTGATTTGCAAAAGGGGTACCTCTAAAAGTGTAATGTTAATCATCCAGAAGCTTTACAGGCTAAAATTCAGGCACAGATCCTAGTATTCCACTTGCAGCATTACCAAGAGTCCCTTTGGTATCTGAAGTTTCCTCTGATATCAATGCATCATGTTTAAAGTACTAAAAAGTCCATGAAATCATTGCAATAGGGAGCACATTTTATGGTATTATTTATCACTTACACCAACAGTGAATTGAATTCCAAAAAGTCGAGAGAAATGATAGCCATTTAAATTGACTTGAACCAAGTCAGAATCTTAGTAGATTGAAAGAAGTTCCGAAAGTTAGAGTGATTTGATAAGAGAAAAATGAAGTAAGATACAAATATTTGTGGTTGAAACTAAGATTGGCAGGGATTTGAGGGTTATAATCCAGATTCTTTAATATATACTATCTAGTTTATCCTCATAGGTAAACTGGAGACTTCTTTTTCTTATTGGAGTCTTCCAGATAGAGGCTCCAACTAAAATGAGCAAGTCCTAATTAGTATAAATACTTCCACACTATTCCATTATCTTCAAGAATGCATTGCTAGTCTGCCTGTAAACCTAAAGGCAAACAGAAGACCATAGTGGCCAAGAGTATAGACTTTGGGTAAAAAAAAAATCTGAATTTCATGTTTACTTTTGCCACCTAAAGACATTAACCTCAGCCAAGTTACTTATTTTTTTAAACTCAATTTTCTCTTTGGCAAGATGGAAGTAATAATAGAAATTGCTTACCAGGATGTTTGTGAGATGATCCAGGTAAAGCATTTAGCATTCTTCCTTGTACCCAATGAGTGTCCAAAACAGAAAGTACATTGAGTCGATGAGATATTTCAGTTTGTATGATTTCAGGGTCCCCACCACCTAGAACTCCTATTCTGTTTTCTGCTGTCTGTTATCCTTTTAACAGAGGGTAAGGCATTTCATTTAATAATTATTGTTCAAAATTCAAGCAACCCATAAGAAGAAGCAATGTATCTATTCAAATTCACACTTAGTTGTAAATAGCTGCTATGAGATATTTTTCCCCATGTTTGGAATTTGATGAGGATGTGGGGAGAATGTTTTCTAGAACACTGAACATTAAGAATCTTAGAAAAGGGAAATGCACAGAAAAGGGGTGCCAACCTCAGGTGTTTGCCGAGGGAATTGTCAGTGTCCAAAGGAGCATGAGGTAATTGTCGTTTAAATTACTCACTGTGAAATGTTTGGATGTTAGAAAGCTGCCTTCAGTATCAAATTATTTTTCAGAATAAGGCTAGATTTTGGTTTGACAATTTAAAGGATGCCTACCAAAGGTTTAAACAGAGGTCTGTGTCCATCTAAATAGCAAAAGGCACATATTCTTGAGCACTTGTGGTGAGATGAGCAAAACTCTGTTCTTTTCTGGTGGTGTTGACTCTGTTTTCCCTTCCCTGTGTCAAAAAATGTACACCTCATCCCCCAGGGTCTCTCTTTCCTCTAGGTTATCCTCCTTCTCTTGCCCTACTGTTCTTAAATGGCTAATGGGTGGCAGACATCATTTTGATCTTTTTGTTGTTGTTGTTGTCATTCCCACCTCATGCCCAGACTTTCATTAAAAAATAAATGAGAAGATGCATTTTTCATTTCTAGTTTTCTTCTAAAAAGTCACCCTGCAAAGGATCTCCTTTTCATTTTTCCTAACAAAAGGCTGAAAAATGCCCAGCTCCTACCTGAAAGGTCACATCTCCTTGCCATATGAATGAGCTCACAGCATGTCCATAGGGACACTGTCATCTGAGAAATGATGGGAATTTATGTGGCTTTGGATTTCTGCCTCTTTTTGTAGTGGAAAAATGACTTTGTTAATGATTGCAAAAAAAGACTTAACATTTTTCTCTATATAAATCCCAGGAGAAAGCAACTCAGATTCACAATTGATAAATGGAAAAACAACAACAAACTTTTTGTACCACTGTTTTGTTTAAAGCTGTTTGTTTTTAAGTAAGTTAGATGTCTCACCTTCACTGGTTTTAGGGTGTTGAATCTAGCTGGCAGGCTGCGGTTTTGTGACATAAAATATTTTGGCTTGTGAGAGACCTCATGACATGTTTCTGTTTGATATACAAATGGAAAGGAGGGAGGGGAAACATGCACACACACAGAACTGTGGGCCATTATGGATATGCAAAAAGAACTTAAAACACATGCAAAAACATCATGGTTTGGAAAAAGGCAGATTCATTGTGAAAATAACTTTCTTTCATAGTTTGAATATTGCATTCCATGATGACAATGTAAATGGAAGTACATAACTCTTGCCTTCCTAAAAATTCAAGTCCATATGATGTATGCAATAGTCCAAAATCATTTTGGACTCTAAAATAATTTAATGTCATGTGGCCTAATGGGAAATGAGAATTCTAACTTTTACTCTAGTATTTGTTCATCATATAGCCTTGGGCAAGTCACTGACCTCTTAAAATCTCAATTCATATATTTATAAGTGGGATGATGAACAATGTTGGTAAGATCAATAACCAAACTGATATTTATATATGTGCAGTAGCTTTTTCCAGTACAGTATAATTATGAATCAGATAGCTAGTGTTTTCTTTCTTTTTTTTTTTCATGCCTTCCTCCTTGACCTGTTGACCTGAACACTTTGATCTCAGCATGATCTATTTTAGCAGCAAGGGGACTGACTTGAGAACCAAGGTTTAGCTTCTCATTACATTCCACAAATGAATCTTTGTGTGACTATAAGTGAATTGATTGTCTGTTTAGTCTTTGTTTTTCTCATCTACAGAATGCAGGATGTTGGTGGTACTTGCCTTATAGGGAGGTTGTTTGGATTAAATGAAATAATATGTATAAAACACTTAGCACATGCCTATTCTAGAGTAGGCATTCATAGATGTTGGTAAGATGATGCTAATGAAACATTCTCCTTGGTTTTCTCTCTCCTTCTTCATAATTCCATGTCTCTCTTTCACTTTAAAATCAAGGGCAATATTTGAGTCCTTTAAGAAGCCTTTCTTGTCTAACACTTAATTCATCCTGAACTCTACTTGGCACACTCTTCAACATCTATGTTTATGATTTGTATGGTGTGAATTCATGTTTTGCTTATTTTTTTTAAAAAAATGCAGAATGAGGGGGTTGGTAATTACTGAGTCCCTTTAACTTGTAAGCTTCTTTTATTCTGATTTTGGGTTCTGGGCACAACCTTTTCAAATTCCTGAGCACATAGCCATTTGCCAATAGATCTTAATGAGTGCCATACTCAAGTTGACAGATGGTATGGTGTGCTTGCTTTGAGGGGGTAATTGCTCTTTCATCTTAATTTCCTCCCTTTGGCATTCCTTCCTTGGAAGCTGCTCAATGGCAATGTCATAAAGCTTGAGGTGAGAATCAAACTGAAGTATCAGGTCACTTGTCTGTCTAAAAAAGGCATTACAGTTAAACTAAGAACTAGAGAAGTTCTTCCAAGGGAGAGACTTTTAACCCCAATATTGGGGACCAGATAATTCTTAAGGGTACAACAGCCTTAATTATCTGTTCATTCTTCCTCTCCTAAGCAAGGTAGTTATTTCTAGTTGATCACTACCTCCATTTTTTCCTTAAAAAAAAGATTAAGAAGACTCCTCCTCCTTGGCTAATGTGTGAGACCTCTCACAGTTTGTTATTAAATTCTAACACTTGAAGTTGCAAAAGGCTAATTGTACTATAATCTTTCCCACCCTCTTCCTTCCTTTCCCTCTCACTTTACACAGTATTTCCTTGATGATCATTTAGTTCTTCCTTAAACTTCTCTTTTCAAGTCAGCCTAATTTTATCCCCTTTCCTTCTAGGGACAAATTCTAATTCATTATTGTATTATTACAGAGAGTAGAGATATTTTCATTGAGACTGAATGAAAATTTTTGTTTGGATGTCATGGTTCAGGCTTCCCTTATGAAGTTTTTTATGGCTTTTTAAAATTCTCTATAGTTGTCTTCTTTAATACTTTTCCCCTTTCCCCACAGAGCTGATAGCATAATACTATGAATAAAGAAGATACTCAATGAACAAGTATTGATAAATTCATTTCTCTAAACACTACCAAAGAACCCATGTTATCTACCAATCTTTGCTTCCCAGGGCAATTCTTATCCACCTCATTTTACAGATGCCAGAGGTGAAATGATTTATTCCAAGATAGGGCACAGATCAAAAAAGAGTTTTTGTTTCTTCCATATATTATGCTATTCTAGGGCATTGTTGCTTTTCCATTTGAAATCTCAAAGGCTGCTGGACTGGCAGGAAGTTTTCATTGTTATAAAAGAGCTACCTCCTCTAGTTTAGAAGAGATGTTGCTTAGGGAAATTGCAATAGAACATAGCAGTTAAACCAGAAAGACTGGGGAGTCAGAAACATTACTGTGACATGGGAGGAAATAATTGGTGTGGCTAACTAGCCCAAGGGGAGGGTTTTTTAGTAACAGGCATCTCTACAGCATTGGTATCTGTACAGATACTAGCCTCTCACTTTGTTTCTTACATTTTACTTTCTGAGTTGGCTTGCTGTTATCCTTGTCACTTTTCATTCCATTGACTACACACTCCCATTGAATCACAACTGTGGCTTCCTTGTTTCCTTCTTTCCAACCTTGATGACTTCTTACTCAGATTGGTGTTCAAATCTTTTTCTTTCAAAAATACCTGTTGAAATTCAAGTCTTTAGCTTCTGCTTCCCTCATCATTTCTGCTGATATGGGCTGGATGTTTTCACTAAATGTCAAAGATTTTATCAGATGGTTCCATTCTTTTTGGGTTATTGGACAGCAAATTTGCTGAGGCCCAGCCTTTCTAGATTGGCAGTGGTAGCTGCTTCCTTCCCCTCCCCTCCTTTTTCTTCTTTGGTGTTGTATGTATGGGCAGTTTGGAGATGGTCATTTCTCAGTGATGATCTTTAAAATATGTTTTTTTACATTGTCAAAATGTGGAACGTGATCACCCTTGACTACTAAGATGTTTCCTATCATTCGCTTCCTTTTATTGTGTTTTTTTCTTGTACAAAGAGTGGGAAAAATTCAATCAAGTTTCTGAACTCAAGTCCTAGATCTGCCACTAACTCCATGTGTGATATCAAGTACTCTGCTTCTTTTCTTTGGGCCCCACTTTCTATATAGGTATTGAGGAGTTTGGACAGGAGTGATTTATACAGGGCTTACTATTGCTAATATTCTACTACTGTTGTTCATTTAGCATGAAAGGAGTATTGGGAAAGCAGAGCATATTTTGGCTGAATTTTCCCATATTTCTAAAGAACAAGTTAGGGTGAGAAATCTGACTTAGTCATGAGGCTTTTAGTAGTAAAAATCCTTCCATTGTGGATGGGAAATGAGGATGGAAAATTGGTGGAGCTAGCTTGTGTTAAATACTCACAGCTTCTTTCTCCTCTTTGGCTTTTGTTTGCATATGTTTAACTTAACTCTGCTTTCAAGTGTGTGTATTTTTGTTGGAAATTGTCCTCTTTTCCTTGTACACCCAATTCATGTTCTCATCTTCCTTCTCCCTTACTGAATCATCCATTTCTGAATAGTTTGCAATTTTCAACTTAATTAGGTCTTTCCCCTAAGTGAAGAACACAGCTGTTTCCCCTCTGATGCTTTGGCAGCTGCCTCTTCCTTTCCCAAAATGGAATGATTAGCTCTTTTCTTTGACTTCTTAACTGGCCATTAGTTCAGAACTACTAGCCCATTTCTTGTGAAAAAGTACCAAATCCCATGGCCAGAGTTGCCCCAATTTGCCTTTGAGGCCTTTTGATATTCTGGGAGCTTAATTCATATGAAGTATGGAACTTATCAATCTTTCAGAGCCCCACTTACCTTATTATCTCCAGTGATTCTATTGTTCAATCATTTGAGACACTGATCCATGAGGAAAACCCAGCCTGGTATCTCTGATATGGTTTTGATGAAGAAATAGAGAATAAGAAGTCCTAAATGTATTTTGTTCCTGAATTAAATGGCCTTCATTTGTCATGGGGTTGCCAATGATTTCTAAAAAGCTCCCTTGCCTATTAGTCTTTATGTTTTAGTTTTATGTACCAGCATTTAAGAAAGATATTGCTGTTTTTCCCCAAGTGCTTTGACTTTACCCCTTTGGCCTTTAATCTTATCATTCCACACCCATTGCTAATTGTTGGGATTTCATCTTATTCATTTATGATATCAAGTCAGCTTCTCCACTTATTTCTAACTCCCCTCTCACATTATGCCCCTTGTTAATCAACCAAAAGCACTCAATACTGTGGGTTTAGTATTGCATTTCCAAATGTGTGTGGTGCAGCCTCTTTTTGCTCATTCAATTTAATTCCACATACTTAGCATATTAGGCACATTCATCAATATTTCCTGTTTGAGGTCTGTCTTTTAAATTTGAATGCATTCTGCATGTGGTCCCCACCACCACTTAAATGATGCGATCTGCAACAGAAATAATAGCTCTGTGCTTAGTAGGAAAAGAAAGCACAGGGTAATTTGTCACATTCTCAGAAGTTTTGTGCAAGGTCCCACTCTTGGCACAATTGTGTATGCAGTGCTGCTGTATCTGACTACACCTTTCCCTTCATCTGGGAGCATAGGCATTGAATGTTGTTGTCTTTGGCTTTTCTTAGTTTCCCTCATCACTAATTTTCTACTCATGGCTCTGCATTCTCAGCCTTTCTTTGCTTGTTTCCCACTTCCCATGCAAAAAGGTACCTGTTCCATGTTCTGTTTCCCCAAAGCCTTATTTATTTTTAGGGACCTTGAAAACGAACTGTCCTCTCTTTCCAGATAGCATTTATATCTTAATGTAATGATAATCCAAGAAAATAACAGAGGCATTTGGGTCACCAGTGAAACCTGATGGAGTGGTTCTCTTTAAGGTGAGCTCTTTCTCAGAATCCTTTCCTTCATATCCCAACAGTAGTTAACTACATGGTATAAGAATAATGTAAACTTGGACATCACCTATCCAGAAGAGTTAGAGCTGTCTGATGGATAAGAGTACCTAATGTGTATTGAATTCTTCCTTTGTGCCAGGCACTTTTAAAGCTCAGTTTACATGCCTTTTCTCTTTTAATCATCCCAACAATCCCATGAGGTCAGTGCTATTAGTCCTATCTTATAGATGGAAACAAAACCAATAAAGCCCAAAGAGTAAGTTTAAGTAACTTTCATAGGACAGGGCTATGACAGTTTATTAAGACTTAGAGCTGGAACCCTAAGACAGTCTTGTTTCAGAGCCCGCATTTAAATCAGGGACTCACACATGCTAGGCAAGCGCTATACTACTGAGTCACATGTCCAGCCCCTAAACCCCACATTCTTTGACCCATGGCTACACTGCCTTTGGGAAAGGGCTGGTGTCCTGTGTGCTTGTATACTTCACTGAGAGGAATCAACTTCACATGTGCTGCAGTGAAGTAATCTGTTCCTTTGGTGAGGAACAGATCTGGCTTATGCCTCATTCTTTCTAGATGGAAGCTTGTCTTTGGGCACAGTGCTGCAGCAGAACGTTTTGTTTTTGCTTTTTTGCACCCCATAGTTAGCAATGTTAAAGTTTCTTCACAAGTCCCTATAGCTTTAGCTTCTCAGGGATTCTTTCTAAATACCCAGTACCAAGCTTACATTCTATCTTTTCCTTACTTTAGGACCATGTAAGGTCTCTCCTTGATGTTAGACAGCAGAAGTATGATAGACTCCAGGCCAAGGCAGGGGTTCTGTGAAGGGAGAGCAGACTCACACACTCAAGGACTAGAATGGCTAGAAACCCTGCCTTAATCAGGTAGTGCCAGCATTTTATCTAACAAGACGTTTTTTAAAGGAAGTGATTCAATGAATTGTTTTCTGAGGTGGATGGCTGTGTTTTCAGTTAGTATGGTTTTTCCTTCTGGACTGAGATTTTATTGGCTGCTGCTTATTTACTAGCAGACAGAAATATTCACACCTGTGAGCTGCTGCAATCATGGTAATGAGCATTCTGTTCAGAAGGGGAGCACTCATTCTCTTTTTCAGTAGCCCTTACCCTAACACAGGAAGTTTAATACATTCATTTATTCTTTCAATAAATAGGATTAAATTCAGAGTGAAGGAAGGGACAGTCTTACTCAGTCTTCTTTGCATGATATTCAGGGTCTGCTTAGTTCCAGCTGTGTAAACATGATTGCAGAACTTAGGTATTGTCTAGTGGGGGAGGATTGCAATTTGGGAGAGGCACACCATGACTGGGATGGAGCCAGACATTCTTCCACCCACTTCAGTCCACACCCTGCGGGGTTGGCTTGCTCAGCTCCTGGAGTCAGAAATGAAGATGGGGCAGCTGGAGTTAATTATACTGTTTTATAGCTGCTTATCAGTAAGGGATGAGGACTAGTAAAGAGTTAGTGAAATATAAAATCATATACTCAATGGTATTCCAGTTATGGCAGTAGGAAACAAAGAAATGGAAGATTTTGGACAAAATAGGAAGCCTAAAATATTAAATATGGCAAGAAAAATCCAATAAAATCTACTAAAATTGTAGCTGTATTTATATTCCATTTGATTTTCTCTTTGGCCACTGGAAGCAAGGGCAGAGAGATATTATGTTGATTGGAAAAAACTATTGTCATCCTATCTGATATCTGGGCTCAGCTTTGTTCTTGAGATTTGTTTAAATAATGGGTAATTAAATAATGCTTGAGACTTCTGATATATGAGAACTATTAATATGGAAGTGTGATTTTCTATAATAAATACAAATATTATGGATCATTCTAATTCTTTGTTCCCACCACCACCCACAATTACATACAAAGTTGACTCTTTCTCAGTTCAGTAGTCTGAGATCTAGTAATTGTTCTGTCCTTCTAAAGAGGCACATGGGCATACATATTCCTGAGCTCCAAAGTGTGAGGTTATTTATGAGATATCAGGTATTGTTTGATGCCTCAGATTTTCCAGATTATTCTTGGGGTAGGGTGACTAAGAGTTAACACAAAGGTACTTGGATTCTCGCTGGATATGAATGTAAGGACAGGGTCCTGATCAAGAAAGAAAGAAAAACATTGTTTTCAATGCACTTCGGTGTTATTGCATTTAGGAATAATTCAGTCAGTGATATTCAATCCCTTTTTCCTAAGCAGCTCATTTCAAAATGCTGTTTCTGAGACAAAATCTTTTTTATAGGATGGGATGCTCTGCAATGAGAAGAAAAATCTGGGCTGATAGAGTACACTGAGTTTGAATCATATGAAAAGTGTTTAATTATAAAAAGGGAAATAAAATTCAATGAATTACCATTAATGCAATACTGGAATAGCAGGGAGATAAGAGACTCACTAGAGAGTTCCAAACTGTGATCTGTATACATGCATTCCTTTGTTCACCAGCTATGGATCCTGAAGAAAGAGAAACATTCCTCCAGAAGACTAGCAGGGCATATGGTAACACCTCCATCTTCCATCATATTCAACTAGGGTGGGGAAGTCCTGTCAGTATTGTCCTATGGTGTCCCTGGATCTTGAAATTGAGATGCCTATTAGTGCTGTACTGAATGTTGTAATTGTACTATGTGCAGAGCATCCCATAACACTCAATTCCTGGATTCTTGTCTAAATCATTAGGTGAGAGCATTATGGGTGCCATAATAGCATTAGAATTCCTGCAACTAAAAAGGAAACACATTTGGCTTGTACTTTATCCACAATCACTTACACTTAAACTATTGATAGTTGATTGGGATCTGTAGACTGTTGGCCTGTGCCATGGGACTTCTAAGCATATTTGATGGGTGGAACAGACAAGGAGGCTGTAGATTTTGGCAAGCTGTGCTTCCCATTAGTCAGGCTGACTGTATCTGACACAGAGATTCCAATTCACCAAGATGAATTGGTGAATTCCAATTCACTTCTCTAGGCTTTGGCCAATGGCCCAATGATCTTGACATGAAGAACAAGAGAGGACCAGTGTTACATTAGGCTGTGAGTTTCCAATGAGCAAATATTTGCGTGATTTACTGAATTCCCCATTGCGTTTTTGGTTATTGTGTTTTTTTGGCAGACACAAAATTCATGGCAGCATTTTAGAATTCGAGGGAATTGAAATATTAAAAATTTTATTGTATTGTAAATGTTAACCATTACTCCTCTCATAGAGAAATGTGAATTCTCTTTATAGGGTGTGCAGACTATGTAACTGTACATTTAATATTCCTCTTAAGTTTTTCTTGTGAGGGGTGCTGGTAACATATCCTGCTAAGGACGTACCAGACACAGCTGTTTCTAATAATAGGAGGGGCCCTACAGAACAATCCAGCTTACTCTAAAGGTTCTTTGGTAGGAAGGAGGAAATGCCCCAAGAGAACAGACCTTTTCCATATCAGTGGATTTTCTGGCAGAGACTTGGTCACTTCTATTGTCTATGATTGCCTCCCTATAGCTTTCTTGGTGGTATGAGTTTTTAAGCAGAAGGATTTGCTGTGGTGAAAAAAGGCCACAAAACTGAAGGAAGAGACATGAGGTCTGTATAGGGTGAATGGTAAGATGAGAGAGTATTTTGGTCATGGCAGAGATGAGATAAACACTACAGAATGGAGATCAGGGAGATGAGATGAGAATAATGGAAATTAATTCATGAAAGCACTTATTATTTATAGATTGGAATAAAAGGTTTATTGAACAGGGGAAACTTCCTTTATGCAATGTCTGAATATGTTGAAAATTTGTAAAGGCAATTGCATCTTAAATGCACTGGGTGAGTTGACAGCATGCAGGTTGTGGGTTATTCCCCTGGCCTGGACAATCTGCAGGGTGTGGTCAGGAGAAAATAAATACAAAAAGATGAAAGATTTTCTCTGAAGAGAGGTCAAGAGCTTTCTTAAATAAAGATGAGATGTGAGTGTCACCTTTAACTTTCCAAACAACCTCTTACTGAGAACTATCTTGAACAATTTCTGGCTTCCTCAGTTCCCAGGTAATTTCTGAAATATTTAAAGGCTATGATTAATTTTGCTTTTTCAAATTAAAGTTGATGTATGCTAAAAAATCATTTGGCCAGTTTTTGTCTAGTTGGGTGGTACAGAAGAAAGATGAGCTCTTGTATCAATCTTTATTCCCTCTGTAAACACACATGACCAGAAGGGAAGGCTGTTATTAATGGTAATGCAGACCAGAAAAAAGGCTATTATTTTCAGTCTGTTGAACAGTACAAAAATGCTTCTCAAGCACTGTGTTCAGATGTTTCTTTTTATTAGCCGTCACACAAAGAATTAGACTCATTTCAAACAGTTCATTTCCCTACTCTTGTCTCTGTAAGATCATTACTCATGAGTGGTTTCTTTGTTGAACTATCACTGACCTCTTATATTGGAATGGACAACAGGGTGTTAAAAATATAAACTTTTCAGTTTGCATAAACTCTAGAAGAAGGCGGACAAAGATTCCCCAGGAGAAGAAAATCATTTGTCAATGTCCTTGTTTGTTACTCTCCTATAAGCATTTTATCCAGAAAGCTATGTCAGCATTATAATTCTGTGTAGACACACACACACACACACACACACACACACACACACACACACAGAGAGAGAGAGAGAGAGAGAGAGAGAGAGAGAGAGAGAGAGAGAGAGACAGCTGAGAGCTCTTTGAACAACAGCAGGAGTTTTGAAATATCATTCTGCATCTGCCCCACTCTTCTTTCCAATGCCTTTCTACCTCTCTGCCACCCACACCCACCAATCCAGGGCCATTAGGATAGATGAAGGACTTGTGCTGTCTTAATATATGAGCAAATGATGATCCTTAGCCCTTTAGCTAGGCACCATTTGCACTGCCAAAGCTGATTATTTTATCTGAAGTTTTAATAATAAACCAGATTATTTGCTGTTCACTAACTGATAGAAGTAAATAAAAAATATTGCAAAGTAAAGGTAAGCAGATAAGGAAGCTCCAGGGCTAAAGAAGGCTTTTCCTTTAAATAATAATTTCAGTTTACTCTTAGAATATTTTTATGCTAGAGTCCAAAATCTTTTATTTAATAAATCAGCACCCTTCCTCTTGTAACTGCCAAATTAGAATCTCAGAGAATGGAAATCAAGCAAGCTTGAATGAACCTTCAAATTCTCTACTCCCAATGCTGTCTTGTTTTCTGTACACAGAACTAGATTCCTCAGGGCTCCTCTCACCACAGTATGACATTCATTCATTAGCCCCGTGTTTCACAAACCTAGCTATGAAAGACTGGCATTTGAACCAACAAGAGGCAAATATAATAAAATTGAAATGAGATGCAATGCTGTGAAAAAGAGATTATTCCAAGGGTGTAAAGATACATAATCTACAGATAGGCAGAGCATTTGATTTCCATTGTTTTATTGTTTTAATTCGTGAATTTAAATGAGTGTTAAATATGACGAGGACTAATTGTGGTGGTAGCATTGGTGTTGAGTGTGTGTGTGTGTGTGTGTGTGTGTGTGTGCTTTCTATGCATTGTTTCCTATGTAAATCTTTCTAGAGCTGTGACAGAGTATCTTAGCTCATGTGATATCAACCAGAGAGCTTTCTGCTAACCCCATAGGCAAAAGTTTGTGCCAACTCAGAAAGATCCTTTTAGCTGTGGCCCAAATAGATTCCAAGTTCTTCCTGATGCTTCAGATGGAGCAGCCATTCTCTCCATCATAGATGAGTTGGATAAGCTGGAGGTCAGGGGTTCATGATGGAACATCCATGTGCTAAAGTCATAAAGGACTTTTTCTTCTTAATAAGAGCACTGGGACAAATGTAGGATGGCTTCAAATTATCAGACTTCTTCAAAGAATTGATTAATTGGCTTTTCTTCTGAATTTGTGCAATTGCTTTTGAGGCAACGCCCTAATAAAGTACAGCTTGCTTTCCCCTACTAGAATGATTAAGTGGACAACTGAAAAAGAATAATTCTATGTAATTTTAAGGAAAAGAACAAAAAAATGAACTGAGTATTGTCCATGAAAGATGGATAATGACAAGTAAACATAGAACGTGGTGTTTGATCCCTTCAATTTTAGTATTCATTATTCATATTTATTATTCATAAATTCCAGCACAAATGTTAAGCTTACACCCCAGTGACACATTTGCATTTTATTTTAAGTTGATTTCTACCTCGTTTTGCAAACAAAGATTTAATGGGTTCAGTTGTCTTTCCCTCTCCCTCTGTTGCTATAGCTTATCTTTTTTGTATACTGACTTTTATACCTTTCACACTCTTTATCTCTATCATCCATCCCATCCATCTCACTCTCCCACCCACGATTTTGCTCTCTCTTTTTTTTTTGCTCTCCCTTTCTTAATGTTTTAGGAAAAAAAAGATTTCTAACATGGAAAAGTGATATTTGAATGGATTCCCCTAAGGCAATCAATTTACTTTTAATTTGTCTGGAACTAAGCTTTTCTTTGTTGCAATGAAAAAGGATTGAAACTGCTGTAAAATTTATTAGCTTGAAGGAAGATATTTGGAATGGATTTTTTTTCAGTGATTGTGCTGTTTGTTGTACCCAGAAGCAGTGTCATTGCACTATAGTATTCCAGATGGCTGCTGAAGTTATGATGAAATATTGAGATAATGCTATCCTTTTATACCAGGTTTATGTTAGTACAAAGAGTCCATTCTAGGTACCTAATCCACATTGATTCTCTTAATGTTCCTATTTGCTTCCAGTGATCGTCTCTAGTGATTACTGCTCAGTTGATGACATGACATATTATTCTTTTGAAATATTGCAAGAGACAGTGACTGGCTTAGTTAAGCATTTACTTTTTCATCTGTGGAAGAAGTGATTGGAAAATTATCAATGCTATTTCTTAGCTTTCCCACCAAATACCACAAATATTTTAGCCATCGAGAAGCTTTAAGGAATCTATAAGTTAAAGTTGCAATATTTTTTCATTGGCTTATATCAAGCATTCTGCAAAACTGAGTGTCCTGGGACTTGACTGAAGGAAGTGTCAGGGGGACACCAGCTTCTGGGTGCCTTTTTCTAAACCTCCAGCATTAAATTTTCATTATAAAGGGAAGATTTTTGTTCTCATGGACTACATGTACTACCTTCTCTTGCTTTCTGTACCAGCATTGTTTGTGCCATACTTACTACCTGTTTTCTCAGACATCAAGAAGCTCACAGTCATAATAAAAATGTTTTTTTTCCACAAGCTTATGATGCATTAACACTTTGCCTAAATTCCATGAAAAGGAGAAAAACCAAGTTGCATACAACTTCAGTTTTAGAGGAGCTTATCAGCCTGATCTAAAGACTAGGTCTTTCCAGTAGCATAACTACCTGTATAATGTGTGAAACAGCTTATTTTTAATCTACACAGTCAAACAACTGGTTTGAACTCTTCAGAAAACTGACTAGGTATTGTAGGCATCCTACTGATATAGGCTAAGGGACATTTCTGTGAGTGTCTTAGCATGAAACTCTTGAAAATGGCCTCATGTTGCTCAGAGTTGTGATATCTCAGTGTTCCTCCTTTTAGGGAATAGTTCAGTGGCCTATCTGTGTCATCTCATATTTTACTTATAAAGATGCTTTTTCAAATGGTTTTTAAGCACCTAGATGAAGTCCAGCACTTTGTCATGTAATTTTCTCCATCACAGAAGCCAAAATACAAAGATTCCAGTCTAGTCAATCTCTGCTTATCTCAGTCACTGTCAGCACCTCTTATTTCTCAGTCTCAATTTTCCAGGCAGCCTTTTGCTTCATTTCCTTGCTCCCCATGCATCAGCACCAATGATTTATACTTATACACATCTTGAAATCTCTTCTTTTTGGATCGAATTGAATTGAGCCCCAGTACAAAAATGAAAACTCCAGGAACTATTGTGATTGCCCAAATTGCAACTTAGATTATATGACTGTACATGTAACACTATCATCTATCATAAATATTAAATTCTCAAGCACTTATACTTCAATATGTTTTAACTTTGTCTCTTCGACCAGCTCAGCACTAAAGATTCCATTGAAGATAATTCAATTGCTTTGAATTCTAAAAGGAGCATCTTTTTAATCTATTTTCATGTTGCACTGGGAGTAAGTGAATTTCAGGTACATAGACTGTGAATGAGGAGAGAGGCCTATGTGCCATTTGGCATCACAGAGGCCAAATATTGGGTGACATTGTTAACTGATGCTGATCTGTCAAATGGACTAGGACAGGTTGGGGGTTCATCAATCTTTTCAGCTATATTCCCTATCTCAAAGCTAAAACTAAACTTTACAGAATTCCTGCTCTTTAGTCAGACATCCTGAAAATGGAAAGCTATGCTAATCAGAGCAGGCTTTTTTGTATCTGTCCTCTCTCTTTATTGGCAAGATCCCTCATGCCAGCCTTGGGAACTTTGTTTCTGTGCCCTATCCCCCGTCCCCCTTATCCTTCCCAAGGCATCTCCACTCCCCAGACATGTCTAGTCTTTCTCACCTTGTCAAAACTCTCTGATTTGGGTCCTCTTCACCCAAGGCCCAGCTAAATAATCAAAGAAAATCTGATGATCTCAAATTGGCAATGTATTCTCTTATTTTGATAGGCTTTTTTTGGGCACTAAGGTCTGAACCCAGGTGAATTACCACTGAGCTTCATCCTCAGCTCCTTTTTTTTTTTTAATTTTGAGACAGGGTGTTGCTAAATTGCTCAGGCTGCACTCAAACTTGCAATCCTTCTATCTCAGCCTCCTGAGTAGCTAGGATTACAGGTATGCACTACCTTGCCTCCTTTAACAGGCATTTCTTAATGTGTATACCCATATAAATGAAGGATGTGATTTTTTCCCCATGTTACAAGGGCTGTTTTTGGATAGCACTTTTTGGCATCTGTCAAATAATACAGATAGGTATTTCTAATGCCAGTCACAGTTCTGACATCCTACCCTTCCTCCCCGCTGTCTGTTAGAGCATAATACTACAGGAAGGGCTGCAAATAAGCAGGAGGCTAGGGAAGAGAACAAAAAGAAAGCTTAATGGAGAAACTAAAATAGAAAAAAAATTGCTTAAGGAAAGGGAAGAAGGTATTGAGAAAGAGACAAGTAGCTGTTTGTAGTATAATTTGTGATTGTTTTTCATTTTAATTAGACTTGCTACAGGATAGTTTGGTGTCATTGGTTCCTGCGTCTCTAAAAATGTCTCATCATTCATTGATGTTCCCTTGGATGTTGCACATACTGAGTTATATTTTTCTGGCTAAAATTTTATTTTAAGAAGTGAATGTAATCCCCCCCTGCAAGGCATCACAGACTCTGATGGTTCTGGGAAATTGTCATTAAGTCTTTATTGAATTTTTGCTAGATGATTAGCAGATACTTTAAAAAATATTTTTAATTTGTTCTTTTTAGATATACATGACAGTAGAGTGTATTTTGATTTATTATACATACATGGAGTATAACTTATTCTCATTAGGATCCCATTTGTATGGTTGAACATGATGTGGAGTTATACTGGTTGTGTATGAACATAGAAAAGTTATGTCTGATTTGTTTAAAATGGTATCTAAACACCCCAAAGAAGCCCAGTTCTTAAGATGTCAGTCAAATAAAAACAAGATATACTATTTGAAGACTAGTAATTCCTGCTTTTCTCCTTTCTTCCACTTTTCCCTCTTTCCTTTCTTCCTTTTACATTGAGCCCACTGCTACTCCACTTGCCTTGTAGTTACATAAACAGGATAGGCATTCTTTCTCTTGCCCCTGAAGGCCTTCAAATGCATTTAAGAAATCTTTCCTGGATATTTCTTTTCTTCACAATTCCCTAGCATATTAGATTGGAATATTAGTTTTGTCATGTATATTTTAATTAGTGAAAAAGTCAATATCTGCAATGGGTCTAAAAGGCTTATCATAGGTCACATTTTGGCCTTTTATTTTATAGGAAATAATGACAATTTTGTTTCATGTCAAAAACAATGGTTAATATTTGAACAACTCTTTCAGCTCAGTTTAGACTTTTCTGCTTATTGTGTTCTTAAATTATCACAGTACACACCCTGTTAACTATTGTTAAGATAGAATACTTTCAGGTACAAGCAAGTATATTTTTAATTGGACATCAAAGCACACTAGATCTCTTTTGCATATCCTGTGCAAGAAACCACCCAGAGGCACTTGACACTTGAACTAATGTTTCTCAAGTTCTACATTTACTTTATTGCCTTTGACAAAGCAACATAGTTTACTTTGCAGGTTTTTATACTGTTTCCTTCAGATAGAATAGTTATTTCTTCTTTTTGGAGTCACATCTGTGGCACAGTTATCTGGGTTGTTGATCAAGAGTCTTTGTTCTTTCTGTACTTTTTTCATTAAATTAAGTTAAACTGTTATTGACTACCTGCTCTGCACTGGACCCTTTTCTAGTTTCAGTGGACAGGGTAGGAAATAAGACAGACATAATCTTTGTCCATCTAGAGGTAATTGCAAGTATGATGAGTGCTATAAAAGGGAGGTGCTATGAAACCTGGCTTAGTCTAAAGGATCAGGAAAGAACTCCTTGAGGAAGTGAAATTGCAGTTAGGGCTTCAGGGATAATGTGTCAGTCATGGATTATGTTTAACTATTGGTAATAAAGACTCCTCTCTCCTGCTAAGGAAAATAAATCAATGGCCTAAATGAGAGGGAGGCTTCTTTGCTCTTACATAATAAAGAAGTTCAGATCCGATGAGATGGCTCTGTATCTTCAATCTCCCAAGGTCCTTGCATCTTTTTATTCTGCCATCCATATGCACATGGCTTCCATCCTAGGGTTGCTTCTCTAGTAGTAAGATGCATGTTTTAGCTCTAGACATTATGATTCTGTTCTGGAAAAGACAAAATGGCAAGAAATAAAGACAAAATCGTCTCCCACCTAAGTCAACTCCCTTCTTTTAAGGAGTTTTCTTGACATCTTGCCTTCATAACATTGGTCCAATCTTAGTTATATGGTTATCCCTATCAGGGAGGACCTAGAAATGTTCGTTGACTTTTTAGCTACACATATTGCCATCCCTAATAGAAGAGAGTCTTTGTTATTTAAAAAAATAAAGATATTTGTTAGGCAATTAGTTATCTCTGCTTTAGATAAGTGGGAGTTAGGTAGCTCAAGGGTGATATTGCTCAAGAATTATGTTTTCTGTTTCTTCTTCTTTTTACTACCACTACTACTAGTACTAGTACAACTACTACAGTATTGGGGATTGAACTTAGCTAGGGATGCACTACAACTGAACTATGTCCATATCCCTTTTTATGTTGAGATTATGTCTCACTAAGTTGCCCAGGCTGACCTTAAACTTGGACCTGAGTATTATGTGCCACCACACCTGGCTTTTCTGTTTTCTTGATTAGGCACATGTGACCAATTTTAATAGTACTTAAGTTTTTCATAATTAATGCCACAATCCCTTCCATTATATTTCATAGTAATTGGTCCTGCTTTGGTCATAGATTGCCTTTTTCATGAACTGATACAGATTATACTGAATTGATGTGTAAAAAGCACAATCTAGGAAGGTATTCTGATTTACACACCACTTTTTTGTAGGTTATGTTACTAGTGCTACTTAGAAGTAGCCAAATATTTGAGTTTGCAGGAACTGGAACTCATTTTAACTTAACTTTTCTGCATCATTGATTTCACATTGCTTCTGAAGAGATAATGCATAAGTGTAACTTTGAACTATTTTAGCTTTGGAATTTTGTCTCTGATCATTGGGATCTTTGAGTTAATACATCCAAACTCCAAATCACAGTAAAGAACTGCCAGGATTATTGAAAATATCCATCGTGACTTGATATCTCTACAAACCCAATAGAACCTCAGCTCCTTTATTCTGCTAGAACTTTAAAGTTATAGAAAAACTTGAAGATGGTGTTTTCAACATATTCTTGTATTACTTTGATTGGGACCATGGGTAGATTCTTTCTAGTATAATAGCACATTGTTTGCCCACATCTGAAGAAACAGCAGTTTCACATCCCAAGGAAGGTAGTAATCACTGCACAAAGTTTTCTATTGTGTGTACAAAATAGCATATTCTGGCCTTTTTCTGTTTGAATTACTTCCTTATCCATCATGACTTAGACATTGTTGCCTCTTATTCCTCCCAAACCCTCACAAGTCTGATGCTTTTAAGATTTAAGATTTTATTTAAGATTTAATATATTTTTGCCAGTGGATTTGCAATTCCCTTACCTAGGTCCCTAATGACAAACTGTGACCAAAAATACGTATTACTGTCTAGATCGAAGAAGTTTTATCTTGTCTCTGGCAGAGATGGCTGTTGCTTTTGCTTCTTGTTCTTCTTTTATCACTCTCCTCCTCCTCCTCCTCCTCCTCCTCCTCCTCCTCCACATACTTTTCCTGTTCCTCCTCTTTCTTCATCATCTAAAATAACTGGATCTGTTTTGAACTAAGGAGTTTTCAGGCCTCAAGATTTGAGTCCTTCCAAATTTATATGCTTTCTTCATGTTATTTTTTCTGTTTGCAAATCCCAGGGACAACTTAAGAAGCAGGGGAGACTAGTTTTCAAATTAATTCATCCATAGAGAGTAATGTGTTTGAATTTCCACAAGTATGTGTAGATTTTAGGTTCTTCAATTTTATCTTGCTTAGGTTTAGGTCAATACTTTCAGATAAAGATGTAGCAAAATATTAAGTCATAAATAGGCTCATAGAGGAATTTTAGCAGGGAGTTAGTGAATTTTTGGCCTACCTGTGTTAAAGCAGGGGCCAGCATCTTAACAAGTTATTTTTGATGATATGAAATGGTTCCTTTCTAGTCTCATAGCTCTGTCCCAAGCTGCTGGAATACATGGTGTCTAGCACATAATCTTTACCAGTACTTTGTCATTCTGGAAATAGTATCTTCACTTTTTTTCATCAGGTCTCTTTATTGCCATTCTTATATTATAAATTTCTTACTTTTAATAAAACACTTAATTTATTTACTAAGCTGAAGTTTTGATTTTTGAAAGGAAATTCATTTGCAGTACATTTATGTATGTAGGTTACCTTTTGCTGGGCAGAGATGTTCTTCCTGCTTTTATACATTAACTGTGTTTTCTTTCATACATAAAATGGGTATAAATACTTTAAAGCTAGGTTAGATTTGTTTTAACTGTATTGACATAAATGTCATGAAGTATTGTGTGAAACAAAAAAAAATTATAAGCAGCAACTCACTGTCTTTGGTAAGGACAAAAGGAAACACAGGTATCAGATTTAGGCCAAGGGTGAGTAAATCTTAGATTTAAGTCTTAACTTGCATGAGGTAAGAGTAGTATATATAATAAGTTAATACAAGTCATCTCAGATAATTGCATATTACTCTACTTCATATAGGGTAGGTTTAGCAAGATTGGTTGGTAGACTTAAATTGAATGCATTTTTTGGGATGCTGAATAAATTACTTTTGTCTCTTCCTTTCAGAAGGGCAATTCATTTCTTTTAGGCAGTGGGTAAACTGAAGGTAAACATGGTCTTTGTAGAGAAGTTTCTGAGAAGCTCAAGTTCCCCACTCTAGTTTGCAAAACTCTGAAAGTTTCATTCCCCATCATTGAAAGGGGGCAGAAAATGTCCCTATTAAAGATAAATTGGCAAATTGTGTCCAGGTACACAGATGGGGTCTTATTTTTAATTGGCTTTTAAGTAGAATAAATGAAGCCATGGACCATGCCCAGAGTTGTGTTCAAATCTGGACTCAGCTTGGATTAGATCCTTGACCTTTAACTGCTTCCAATCCCTTTTCTCCAAATGTTGAAATGTACAACCAATTTAGCCATTTTCCTTGAGCTCCCTTCCCTGGGCCCATTCACCAATGAGTGTTTGGTGAATGAGGAAGAGCAGTACCTTGCTCTGCCATGCCATTTACTCTTTAGAATCAAGAATCAAACAGAAAACACTCCAAAAATAGAAATGCAAGTGTACAAAGCTGGCTTGTTTTATAAATACTGATATCAAGCAAGAACTTGAATTGCAGGCTTTTTACCCCTGTAAAAAAGCAGTCAGAGCATATGTTTCCAACTTGTTTTTGGTGTACAAGTCTGTGCCTGGGTATGCGCGCACACACACACACACACACACACACACACACACACACACACTCTCTTTTCATTTTTGCAATCTCCCTTAATCTCCTCAATTTCTCCAACTCTGCCTCAAGGTTTTCTATAAATGCTAGGCTTCTGATATTTTGATGCATTGTGCAAAATGATGAAAATTTTCATTAGGTCATCCTAATGCAAGAATGTAACATAAATACAAATGGGTCTGGGGAACTAGGGTTATAGACTAGACATTGAAATGAACAGTTTTCCAATGAAGTGACAGATATTAACCATGGGGCCATGCTTTGGTGAAACAGTCTCTGTAGATAGCCCCTCTGAGAGTTAAATAACTAGTTAACCCTTAATGAACCTAATCTGTAAAGAGAAAAATATTCACCCCAATAGCTGTGAATTCTAGCTGCTGAGATCTTCAATAATAGGGTTAAAAGTAATCCATGAAGTATTTATATTTGATTTTAATTAACATATAATGAATTGTATGTATTTGTGTGGTACAGTGTAATATTTCAATACATGTATACAGTCTGTACTAATCATGGTAATTAACATTTCCACCTCCTTACCTTTTCTTCATGTTTGGGGCCTTCAAGCTCCTCTCCACTGGTTTTTCTCAAATATAGTATACAATAGATTATTGTATATTATTGTCACCCTACTATGCTGTAGAACACTAAAACTTATTCCTTCTTGGGCTTGTGGCTCAGTGGTAGAGTGCTTACCTAGCATGTGCAAGGCGCTGGATTCAATCCTCAGCACCACATAAAAATAAATAAAATAAAGGTATTGTGTCTAATTATCACTACTGCTATAGTGACAGCTGGATCATATGGTAGACCTATTTTTATAGAAACTTTTATACTATTATACATAATGGCTATACTAATTCACATTCCCATCATCAGTTTATATTTCTTTAGTTTAAGGAATATGTTCCTAATAAAACTGTACATGACAAAGATAAAGAGGGATGGATATTTGGATCTAATTAAATGATGCCCAACATATGAGGGATGTGTGCATAGGCCATTTGAAGCATATGGGTTATCTGGAAGGAAGGGATCTCAGTGTAGTTCATCTTATGGAAAATCCAATCATAGAAATGGTATAGTGAGGAGATTGGCTGATAGGAATAGTGGTCAAGAAGAAATGATGTCTGGGCTGGGGATATGGCTCAAGTGTTAGCAAGCTCGCCTGGCATGCGTGCGGCCAGGGTTTGATCCTCAGCACCACATACAAAAAAACAAAGATGTTGTGTCCACTGAAAAACCAAAAAATAAATATTGAAATTCTCTCTCTCTTCTCTCTCTCTCTCTCTCTCTCTCTCTCTCTCTCTCTCTCTCTCTCTCTCTCAAAAAAAGAAGAAATTATGTGAGTGGACTTTTAATGGGAGTGGGATACTAAACTTAAATTAAGCACTATGTGTCAGTGATGGGTAGGATACAAGGGTGGATGGCACCTCTGTTGCTCAAAAATATGGCCAAGTCTTTTTAGATATACTGCCTGTTGGATTTCCTGCCCTAACTGTACTCCCTCTTCTGCTGAATCCATTTTCAAACACAGATGATTTTTAATAGGAGGTATTGATGAAATTGCTGACTCTCAGCATCTTGACACTCAGGATAAACTTTTTTTAAAATATATTTTTTCATCATAATGTGTTTCCCTTTAGGTTTTTTGTTTTGTCAGCAGTGGGAACAGCAACAACAATAAAAACAGAGGAGTATATAGGGGGAGATCTATAGCCTTTTAAAAATACAATTCTTCACACTTGTCCCAAAAGGCAATAAAGGACTATCTAAAAGTACCATTTCCCAGAAGGGCCTGTGGATGCCTAAGAAACCAGAACACTGGGGAGTAACACTGATTCCTGGGGAAAAGCTGATGAAATTGACATTTTCTTTTCTCCAAACAGATCAGAATGAAGGATTTCATTGCAGAGAAGAATGCCGGATTCTTGGCCACTCTGACAGGTGCTGGATGCCCCGGAATCCCATGCCCACTCGTTCCAAGTCTCCTGAGCATGTGAGGAACATCATCGCGCTCTCCATTGAAGCTACTGCTGCTGATGTTGAAGCTTACGACGACTGTGGCCCCACCAAGCGGACTTTTGCAACCTTTGGGAAAGATGTCAGCGATCACCCAGCTGAGGAGAAGTCCACCCTGAAAGGGAAGAGGACTGTCGATGTAACCGTCTGTAGTCCCAAGGTCAACGGCGCTATCCGGGAGGCAGGCAACGGCTGTGAGGCGCTTAGCCCTGTCACCTCCCCCCTCCACCTCAAGAGCCCTCTGCCCACCAAGCCTTCCATGTCTTACACCGTTGCCCTGGCTCCCCCGGCCCGTGATCTGGAGCAATATGTCAATAATGTCAACAATGGCCCTTCCCGTCCCTCTGAAGCTGAGCCCCGTGGAGCTGACAGCGAGAAAGTCATGCATGAGGTCAACCCCATTCTGAAGGAGGGTCGCGACAAAGAGTCCCCTGGTGTGAAGCGTCTGAAGGATATCGTTCTCTAAACCAGTCTCTGGGAAGAAGAGAAAGAAACTACGCTGGCTAGCGAAGATGTAGGAGCTACTCATTTTAATTGCTCACCAATGGTTGGTTTTTGAGTGGCTATATTTCAGAGCTTTCCCTAAATGTATTGTTTATAAATGACTATCATTCTGTGACAATCCCTCTCGTTTCAACAGGCAGCAGGGGTGTTCAGTTAGAGCAAATTAGCTTTGGCTTGAGTTGTTCATGGGGCCTTGATGTTGGGGAAACAGAGACAAATTCAGTTGTGAAAAGTATTATGTATTAAGTGTTTGAATTTATATATTTTTCTATGTCAAAATTATAATATAAATTACCATTGTTTGTGGAGGATTACATTTAAAAAAAAGCAAAAGCAAAAAAAAAAAAAAAAAAAAAGCTCTGGACACCTTTAATAAGCTCGCCACTGTTTTTTGTAGTGTAGACAAGTTAATGGTCATTTATTGTGTACTATTCATTGATTCAGTGATGTGAAATCGAGCCCCAAAAGGTTGTTTCTGAAGCTCGAGTACTTTCTAATGCCGCTACTTTGCTGTGGACACCCCTGCTTTAAGAACCCTTTTGCTAGCTGTGCTATTGTTGTATTTGATATTGCAAATTGCTATGTGTGTGGTGATGGCAAAAAGGCTTTTAAAGGTTGGTGTTTCTTTTTCTTAAAAAAATAATAAAAATACAGATAAAAACAAAGAGCAAACAACTGAGACAGCAAATGAATGAGCAACACCACACATATAGATTGAGTACTTGGAGGATACTCACATTTTTTAACCCATGAAGTAGTGATTGCTCACCACCTTGCAATGTATTTTTCCTGCCTTTCAGTCTTCTGCCCAGGTCCATGATAGATCATCACAGAAAGTCATTTTTGGATATGCTGCTATCTAATTTGCAGTTGTCAGAAATACTGTGCTTAAACTTTCATGAGATCCATTTTTCTAATTTTCAGACCCTGAACTGGAAAGTTGCTCCTGAAGTTATCGGGTTCCAGGCTTAGAAATTCCCTGTCTCCAATCATCTAAAACTCAAAATGACTAAATCTATTTTGAGATCTAAATTAGTGTCTCTTTAGACACACACTTCCTGATTCAGTGTTTCCCAATCATGATTGGAATTAGACTGTAAAGCACGTCATGGGCTTGAATCGAGAACTCCATGTTGCTCTGTATCTTAGGTTTATAAATAGGGATAGAGTAAGCAGTACAAAATGTACATTTAGGAAAAGACAGGTAATAGGCAACAGCATCACTAATCCAATTACTGTGCCTTCTAAATGGAGACACTTGGACACTTGAACTCGTCTTTTTATGACTAATACTTTTTTGATTAAAAATGTGAACAAGAAACTATTAAAACAAAAATCTTTTAGATTTAGCTAACTCTTTTTGCTGTAGGCTAGGAATACACCTTTTTTATTAACAGACTGCACATTTCTTCTTTGTTGTTGTTTTAACATTCCTCTAAATCCACAATTTATAATTTGTCTATTAATATTCACTAGCCAACATAGTATTCTTGCAGCCTAAGAGTTCATTCTTTAGAAATAAAACTCAAGAAATATGTTACCTTCTGCCTTGGTCTTAAAAGAGTTGTTTCTTGAGAAACAAGTTTTGTGGATCTGTTCTGTTTCATTTTTTTTGAAATTCAGGAATACCCAGAAAGAAGCCCTAGGTTAGAGTACTAGAATGCAAAAGATAATTTATTTTCTTAAGTTTAGGTAAATAATGTCATGTCTTTTAAATGTTTTAGTTATTTTTGCCTGAGTTTCTAGCTTTGTACATTACTAGGAATATTTTCTTTTATGGGAGGGGGAAGGGTTTTGAGGGAGGAGGGTGGGTAAAGCAGTGGGGGTGGGGTTAGGTAGGGGAGAACATTTCTGAGGAAGAACCTATACTGAGCTACAAATCCATTCTTATTTCTTATTCAGTGCTGAATACTACCTCATGCAAAATATTGGTGTGGCTGCAAATTTCCCTCTAAACTGACACAATTAGAGATCAATTTACCATAACATCTTTATTTTGCCCCATTTCATTCTCTTTCATATAATTTCTCCTCTTATGATTTATTTCATTTTGTTAGATTCTGAATTAGGTATTTATTTCTTTTTGCAAGTGACTATTTGATTAACATATTAAAAATGAAAGTTTCCTCTTTAAGTTATGATGGCTGCCTATAGAATTTAGACTGTTCCTTACCCTGACCCATCCTGATATTATGTTGTTAGCTACCACCTCAAGGTCACTTTGACGTCAGATTTGACAGTTTTCTACAGGTGTGCAAGACTATGGAATGTTATATGGCTGCTGAATCAGAGATTCCAATGACTGCCATGCCTCTTGCCAACCAAGTTTAAAATGGTTAGAGTAGCAGTGGCGTTGATACTGCTGTTTTTATTGAGTTTTCTTTCGCCTTCATTTCTCCCCAGAATTCAGTTTTAAACTGTGAACCTATCCCTTTTCCCTATCCAAATACTTTCTTCTCAGTGGGCAGTCAGAGTTTTTTTTTTTTTTTTTTTTTTTGCTTCCATAGCCTTTACTGAGCATGTTCACAGGATTCCTCTCATTAAGAAAATATCTTTTTTTCCCCTACAATTTTCTGATGTATGCGTCCTCCCAGAAGTACAAGTGCATCCTAGGAGGGCTTTGTAAGCTGATTTTACAGGCAGGCTGTGCCTGCAAATAGAAAATTTGTGCAAGAATCCTAAATCTCTCTTTGGCCAATGTTTTTTTCCTCCTTTTAAACATGCCTGAAGAAAAGTTACAAGGGCCAGAAGGCCAAATATTCTTTATTTTCCTTCCAAAAACATGTTACACACTTAAATATGAGGGACAATTTTGGTTCCTAAGTCCTAAAGAGCTCTATTCCATTTATCCTGAATCCCTTGGTTTTGGAGTCTGACATACTTTTCAAACAACAGTTTTCAGAAATTCCCTGGGAAAGAAAACTTCTTCATGCAATCTAAGGGATTTAGTTTGCATTGATTGATTGCTTTCCTACAAGTAGGGGGATATACTATATAACAAGGGATAGGAAAAGAGAGCCATGATGGAATGTAGTATCTTTTTTTTTTCTTTCCCTAAGGTGACTAGTCTATGAACCTGTTCAGAATGGCACTTAGCATTTCTTTGATCCTCTTAAAGCCAGCACATTAAATTATGGTCCATCTTATTATCAAAATAGGTAATGGGCAAAGGGATCCTGCAGTTCCTGCAGAGCAGTGGTTCTCAAAATGTAGTCCCTTGAACATCAGTAACAACATCACTAGGGATCTTCTTTCCCTGCCTAGACAAACTGAACCAGAAACTATGGGTATAGTGCCCAGAAATCCATATGAATCAGATGCCACTGAAGGTTGAGGGCTTTTTAAACCACAGGTTTATGGGCCCCTGCCCTCACAGTTTCTGATTCAGTTGGTCTGGGATGGGGCCTCCCTCTTTGTATATCTAAAAATTCTCAGATGATGCTGATGGGACTGCACTTTGTGTATCACTGCTCTAGAGAAAACATGTTTAATAGGGCTAATTTCACCTAAGGTACCCATTCAAACAAATTCCTTGAGATGGTGATGCACTAGTCACTAATGAGAAATGTTAAAGGAAATACAACTCAGAACTCTGAAAACTGGACAGAACCACTCAGAGTATTTTCCCGATGTGTCACTTCACATATGACTGACTGATTGTATGGGGGAATTTAGATGACTTTTTTATATATACCTATCATATCATTAAAAAGAAAACAAAGTGGTCCACTTGAAGCAGCAAAGATAAAGGGCTGTTTGGGCAGAGGCAGGGGTAAAGGGAGATAGCTCAGCTGGGCATCCAAGGTGGAAAAAATTATTATTGTACATAATAGCAGTTCTGGCTGGAATCACAAGGACCACTTTATGGGGATCATTTTGATGTTGAGTGCTCCCCAAGGCATTCTGACAAGTTTGGTCCACTTGGCTCTTTACCCAGGGTAATAAGACCCTTACTGACTTTGAAAAACTGGCATAAATGAGCTTAAGAAGTCCATTGTATACAGTCCTAGTGTTTGCCTTCTTGGAAAAATTACATTTAAGGATGTCATTTCATGAGTCAAATTGTATCTGCTGACACTGAAGTGTATTGAGATGTTGTTCTTTAGTTTAAGTATGTAATAAAGTAATATTCAAAGGGGATGTGTGGGGGTGGGGCTGGGACTGGGTGGCTTTATATTGATAATGAAATATTCCAGAGCAAAACACATTGTCCTAATGAAGTTGTTGCAGCTCTCTTTGTTTTCTTGTGAGGCTGAAATTGGCCTGTGGGTCACTTGTTGTGCAAAAGTGAATTATTTTCAAATAGGAATCATATTGCTTTTGTAAAACAAAGAAAATCAACCACCTTGTCTGAAATAGATATTGTGAGGCGCTCTTGGTGAAGAAAAACCCACAAACACCTGATCTTGATTGGAAAGCATTGTAGGTCATTAGGGAAAACTGATGATACTGACTGTTGCTCCAGCTGTGTTGGCAATTAAAGATGACCTTGTTACTAACCTAAAGTCTCTGTCAACCTTAGTTAGCAAGGAAACCAGCTAACACCATTACAGCACTGGTTAAGTAGACTTTACTGGCACTGGCTGGCGTTCAGCTGAGGAAGGCTAGGATACAGACTTTAATGACCAAGAGCCAGACTAGCTCAAGCTAGAAATTCAGCAACAAATACCTCCTCATGCTATTTGAATGCTAAGGTATTAGTTGCAAAAGGCTTACGCCTTCGCTCCTCTAGTGAGGGGAATGAGCCTGATGACACTATTACTGTTTACCTGTCAAACCAGGGTGGAAGTTTAGAGGGATGCAAGTACAGTATGTCTCATTAAGCAGTCTCTGTTGCTGATTATATGAAGATGAAATTGTTGTATATGCTGATCTGTATGTTATGTACATTTTCACAGTGATTGAATCATTGTAAAAAGAAAAAAAGACAAAAAAGAATCAACACTCTGTCTATTTTATGAAGATGATAAAGCAGCTTTATTAAATTATTACAGTTATGTTTTAAATGGTGTTATCTGCCACATTGTTTCCTTTTATCTGGTGGTTCTCTGTTTCCCCCTTAAATGTGTTTTCTCTGCTTCAAAAATTAAATGCATTTTAGTATTAAAGGCTATTATGGAAAAATTATTGAGTGTTTGATGAAATGTGTCTGGAGAGTGTTCCTTGGTTCTGGGTGGGGGTGATTGAGACCCAGGAGGTAATGAATCCTTGGAATCATTGATGTTCAGGCCCAAAAGGTTCCTTTTGTCTTTGCCATTTTACCCTGACTCTCCAATTTAGAGGGGCCTTTTCCTCCATTCAGACTCCAGTTATTCCTGTGCACCTCTCTTTCTTGCCACTCCTGTCAGTCAATACCTTTGCCAGAGGAGGGGGGTCCATTCACATCCATAATGGTGAAGATTTTCCTGGGTGGTACTTTAAACAAGAGCACTAAAACCATTCTTTAAAATAAATCATTTCAGGGCAACTTCACAGTGGGATTCTCTGAAGAATTAATCTTAAAAAAGGTGAAAAATAGTAGAGGCTGACAGCAGGGAAAAAGAGAGTTTAAAACAAAGATGACCTGGCTGCCCCTTTGATGCCTTCAGGTTTGAAAGCAAAGCAACAGGAGAGGCTCTGACTTTGCACATAACAAGGCTGCAGAGAAAGCCCTGACAAGCTTTCTTTATCCAAACCATTATTCTCTGGGACTTAGCACTTGGGCTGTAAGTATTCATTCTGGTTGCAACTGGCAGGGGGTGGAGGGTGGGAGCCATGGGAGGCGGGATCAGGGGCATGACAGAACATTCCAAATTGTGCCTTTAGTGGTTAGGGGCTAAATTGCTTCAGCATGACCTATTCTCTCTGAACAATTAAAAATAATCTCAAGGAAATCCACTGACTCCCTGGATTTCCATCTTACTATTATCTCTATCCACCTGGATTAAATTGAGATTGCATCATAACCCACAGAATTAGCCCTAGAGCCAAAGCAATAGCCAGTGAGATGGCATTACAGTTTAACAGGTGTTGGAATGCAAACACAGACATGCTGGGACACATGGATACATATACACTGGTGTATGTACAGGTGTTCAAACAGTTTCACAGATGTTCATAAAGGCATGTTGGAAGGTGGTTAGTCTGTCACTGACTTAGAGGCCTTCAAGTCATAGGAAGCAAAGTGAGCGATTCTGGGTTAACACAAAAAGAAAATAAGTTACTCTGACCCTCTTCCATGTACCATTCATAGGCAGGACAAAAAGGAAAGGCAACTCTTCCTTAAAATAAGATCCTCCAAGAAATGAACAAGAGAAAATAAATTCTCACATGATGAAGGGGATTCACACAAGCAAGACAGGCATATCCAAGTTTATGGTAATGGTAGTAACTGCCTAAGTGTGGGTTTATTGGCATCAACTCAAATACATTTACACTTATTAAACAAAACAAAGCAAATCATTAAAATGATGTATTTCGTTTTGGTAACCAAGTGCTTGTGACACAACTTGTATGTGTCACTGGCATGCTGTATGGGGTCAAGAAACCCTGGTGATAATTGATGCCTAAGACAATACTCTCTGACAGCAGACAAAAGCTGCTCCAGACACAAAAACATGACTAACCATTTTCATTATTTTGCTCTTGGGGTATAGATATGACTTATAAAGGTATACCCTAGATGTCACTGTCAGCACTTATAAAGAAATAGGGCCTCAAAACAAAATTCTCCAGGATGGGAACAGAGAGATGTTTCCTTAGAGTTTTAGTTCTGAACCCTGCTGCCCACTTTGTCAAACTGCCCACTTGCATGAATCTAACACTTCCTTGTGCTGCTTTTGATGTGGAGAAAGAGGATGGGTGGGAAGTGGTGAGACAAGACTCTCCCAGTTATCTGCCATTTCTGGCTTATTGGCTCTAACTATACCCATCAGTCTTAGTGATCAATGCACTGCCCGAGCTTCCACAGAGCCCTGTCAGGAATCTCTGTTTTGTCTGAAAGTGAGGAGTAAGGTAACTGTGCTATTGATACCAGAGTTTCCATACTTTCTTTTTATTTGTTATTTAGTGTTATAACTTTCCCCAGGTACCCAAAGCCCTGATTTTCCCTTAGTTGTCCAGATTTCCTAGTACAGACCTTTCTCTATAACCAGAGATCTCCCTTCTCTTGAAAATATGTCCCCTACTTCCTTTTGTACTCTAAATTATCTCTAAAATTGAGCTCTATCCCATACCTTTTAGGCCTTTTCTCTGCTAGGATTTCAGGAACCAGAACTTTGCTTGAGCCCTTATTTTATGCCAGACACTTTTCAATCATTATCCCATTTATTCTCACAGCAATTTTGTGTAATAGATGATGATATCTCTGTTTTATACACAAATAAATTGGGGCTCAGAGTCCTTAGGGGAACTTGCCCAACATAGTTATGTGACTGAGGGACAGAACTAGGATTCGAACACATGTCAGTCTACTTAGAAATTATTAACCTTTTCAAATCCTCCTGAGGAATCAGCAACCAAACTGATAAGTTCTTTCTGACTAGAGTATTAATAGTGGGTGCTGTTGTCTTAAGGTAGCGATTCATCCTAGAGAACATATTAACATTTTAACTGCAATGCAATCTTTAAGAACCCAAAGTCATGGCCTAGAGAAGTGATTATTGCAGCAGTATTTTCAGGCCAACATTTTTTTTAATAACAAGGATTGAACCCAGTGGTGCTTAACCACTTTAGCCACATCCCCAGCCCTTTTTATATTTTGTTAGAGTCGGGGTCTTGATAAATTGCTTAGGGCCTTGAGGCTGGCTTTGAACTTGTGATCATCCTGCCTCAGCCTCTGGAGCCACTGGGATTATAGGCATGTACCAGTGTGCTGGCCCAAACCAGTGTACTTTTGATCGGCCTCCCACATTTCTCCCTACTCCTTCTCTACACAGTGCCTCCCTTTCAAGTTGCATTAGTCATGCATGGCAGACTGTGGCTCCTTTTAGAGTCTGTGCACTCTAGCTAGTCAACAGCCCTTGAAATGAAGGTCTGGTAACCCTATATTCATCTGTCCCTCTGGGTTTCAAGCAATCTGTCAAGGATGTATTCATGTGTATTACAGGTCAGCACAGCTGGAGTCAATCTCAATATATTTTCACAATAGACCTGGGTTACTTTTTTAGATGCAGAAGGTTGGTAGAGGGTGAGAGAGGTTAAAGGCTAAAGCAGGGTGGTAATGGTAGTGGTGAGGGGAGGCATGTTTGAAAAAGAAATTAAAACTGCTGGTTACTGCAGGGAAGGATGTCAGGGGGTGCAAAAATTCAGCTGGGAAAAGTGGCTGAAGCAGTTGTGAGCACTGAGGCACCAGTTTATAGGAATGCCTGCCTAGTTCAGGTGGAGTTTAGAAGGTATTTCTAGGCCCTCAAGATCCCTTTATTGGGTCCTTCCAAGTCAGAAAGGGCCCTGACATGGAGCTGAACTATGCAGTAAGTTCAGTCAAAGGAAAGGAAGGAAGGGAGGAAAGGAATGATTCCTTCTGCATACATAAAGCCTTTGGTAATGAATGGTTCATCTTGCTCAAAGGAGGCCTCCATATAGAAATGAAAGAAAAACTCAATTTAACATTCCTGTTGTTGAAGTATTGTTGTCCAATATGCCTCGTGTCCCAGTACTTCCTCAGTGTGGAATTTAATTTACAGGGTTCTGGTTGTCAGAGCTGAGTTACATGCAATGCTAAGCACTGAGATGCTTTGCCAACACTATTCTAGCATTTTTTCTTTTACTTTTAGCAGAAAAATATGGATAGTGTCAGAGACTAAGACAGAAATAATTTATGCCTCCAAATCAATACTCAGGAATTTTTCCAAAAATGTCTGATAAACTTTCTTCATTTCCATTGCTACCATAGAGTCCAGGCCTCAGCATCCCTCATCTGAATGACTGAAATAGTCTCCTAATTTGTCTCCTCTTATTCTCCTTGCCTCTATTTATCACTCTATTTACACTACAGCCAGAGGGATCCTGCTAAAATATACCACCAGTTAAATCACACCTCTGCTTAAAAACCATCAACGGTTTCTCTTAAGATGAAATCTAATTTCCTTAACATGGACTACAAAAGTGATTTTCCAATTTTTCTCTGCTCCCTGAAGTAAAAAAATGCATTTTACATCAAACTCAGTATCACACACTCATAACTGAAATGAACATTTCACAAACAATACTTATCCTTGTTACCTGCAATGCACTCTGACATTTTTGATTCAACACTGAATGCCAAGGGTCAGCTTTTTCTGTAAAGGGCCAGACAGTAAATATTTTAAGCCTTGTGGACATATGGTCTCTGTTGCAGCTGCTAAATTTTATCACTGTAGCAGCACACACAAATACTTTTGTTTATAACTCCAGGGCCTTGTGTATCCCCCAGGCATAGATCCCCTGGTTTTGAAGTGCAGAGCATCCACCCTTCACCTGGGTAGCAAATCCTTTAACTAGAGATAACTCACTATCACACAATACCCTACTCACATGCCCAGATTGTGAGTTGTCCAACACCAGTGTCCCCTTTTTGTATTAAACCTCCTATTTTTACATTTTTTTTTCTCAAATACAAATGAAATACTTAATGTCAATTAGAAGCCATGAGCAAGAAAAGAATTTTCCCTAACCCTAAAACGGAAAGAAAATCAATGAGTCACACAACAAGGTCTGTGTCTCTTTTTCTTTCTCTTTCTTCTCTCTCTCTCTCTCTCTCTCTCTCTCTCTCTCTCTCTCTCTCTCTCTCTCTCTCTCCACACAGACACACAGAGAGATGTGTATTTAGATATGTAAATACATACAAAATAAATAAAACACAATTTAACATAAACTTAATCTCTATCCCCACTGAGCAAAATTAATTTTTTGAAGAACACAACACAGTAGGAGAAAAAGTTACCCTTGTTTCATAGCATGTTAGCTTTACATTTTCAGATCATGTTACCCATATCTTACAAATTTGGGAGAGAATGCTGCAGCTTGAGTCTTTCTGTTTATTTAGATTCCCCCCCACACACATTTTCTTTCTGGCTCTTCTCATTCTAATGTTTACCACAATGTCTGGGACAACAGGCCACTTATTTTCCTCTTCAGTTAGACTCTTCTTTTAGCATCGGCCCCTCTCTGATCTTGATGAGAAATCTAGCTGCATATAGCTTCTTCTACTCTGAACCTCATGTGCCATAACTCTATCTTCATAGCCATGGTCCATTGTATATGCCATGAGCTTTAAGGGGAATATTATGAAACCCCATGGTGGGGGGAGAAAGAAATAAGGAAGAAGGGAAGTAAGGAAGGAAATAAAAGCTGAAGAGTGGAAGAGAAGAGTTGTAAAATGCTAAGGAGACTTGAGGCCTGGTGCATGAAAAGGAATAGACAATGGGGAGGGGAGGAAAAATAATTGGGAGAAATAAAAATAGGGTCACATGAGAGAGTAAAGGCAGGGAATTAGAATGTTTTTAAAATCCTTTGTCAGTATCAAGGGCTTCTGATTATGTAGACGGGACCACCACTATGCCTTTATCTATCTCCTTGTAAGATAATTTGATTTACAGAATTTTGAAATAATGAACTTGTTCTCTTTTTTATGTATAGATTAGGGAGATACTTGTTCTTCTCCAAGCTAAATGAGGCAAAAAGATTTTGTAATTGGTCTTGGGAAAAGTAATTAATGGATCAGAACAGCCCCATCCATTTTTGGAGAAGTACTTCCTATATGAATGGAATATAGGCAAAGTTCCTTCTCTTGTCTGCTCTCTGATTACCAAGTATATGATATATACTTGTGAGGTTTAGGACCATCTGTTTGTATATAACAACTTATAATTCCTTCAGAAGACTGAAAAAAAGTAAGACATATAGGAAATTGTTTGGGCTTCGAGTTTTAAAAATATTTATTATGAAAAATTTGACTATACCCTATATATATACATACACACACACACACACACACACACAAATATTATGTTGGTTAAAGTGAAAATAAAAAAGCATTTGAAAGAGTAATATAATGAATGTGATATATCACTCAGCTTTAATAATTACCAACACACCTAGGCCTTGAACTTCATAGACAGTAAAGGAAAGTAGATCTCTTGGGTAAGATCGTCTTTTCTCCAAAAGAAAATCTGATATTTTGATCTCCCTACAATCAGGAAACTCAGTATAGTTACATCTAGAAATAAATGAAGCTCCAGATTTTTCAGACTAAAGAATATCTAGGGTAAAGAAAATGATAAATTTTATAATTGAGAAAATTCTACCAAGGAAAACTAGAAAACAGAAATGCCTGTAAAGAACAAACTCCCAGAGGTAATGGGGTTGCTTAACCTTTTTTCTCCCCCAAAGTTTTCAGTTTATTCATTCTACTAAGGGCTTTTCCTTCTTTCCTTCTGATGAAACACTAATTCAATGTTATATTTCATCATTGAAATCCATGAGTAAAGTAATCTACTTTGCTAGTAGTTGCCTTTCACTCACTTTTCTTTTGCAATATGTTGACTTTTTAAAGTTCAAGCTCTATGTTTCTTAAAAGATGTAAGGTCTTTGAAGTTTTCTGCAGTGTTTCCTCATAGAATAAATGTCAAGCTTAACTTTGTACCAATTTCATTACTCTTGCCCCTGAATCTCAATTGTGTTGGATACAAAAAAAATATGTATTTGTGTATTTGTGTTAGTGTATATATGTAGGTGTTGTGTCTATAGAGAAGGAAGGGTGGTTTATGTGGCTCTAGAGAAGGGTGAGTATGTTGGGGGAGTGCCTACAGATGTTTCCATTCTTTTGGCCAGTAATTGTTGCCAATAGGGGTCCAATGGATAAATGCTGGTGCAATTTTGCTTAGTAAATAGCTAGCTTGACACAAAGAACCCTAGTGAGGCTTTATCAGGGAGGGTCATGCTAATTTGCCATAGACTAGCCCTTGGGGTGGTGGTGTGGAAGATTGGGGATGGGCTCCAGAACCTGCACCTGGGTGCAACTTGAGTTGAGCACATGGTAGTTTTTTACTTACTTATTTTCAGATGACAGGTCAAATATTTGCCCTGAACCAATCCCTCAAAAGTCCTCCAAAGGAAGCTGAAGATGTTTAGAATCCCTTCTGGCACTTTGTGAGGAAGCTACACCTGGCTTTGATAAACCAAGAAATAATGTGATCAAAACAGCAGTGCCTCCATCAGAAAGCAGTGAGCTCAAGAAGGCCTTTCTTCCCAAGACAGCATAATAAAGCAAACTGCATATTTGGAAACATTGAAGAAATAAACACACACTCCTAGGTTGCTATTTAGGGGTGGTCGGAGGCACTGATATTTCCCAGCAATGAGCCACAGTTAAGAAATCTTTTTTATGGAATAAACTTTCCATTTTTTTTCTTTGACAGCTCAAGCCCAATTAAAAGCAGGTGAAATCCAAAGACATTTTGGAAAAAAAAAGTTTGATATGCAGGTGGGCCCTATTTCACCTCTATAGTCAAGGCTGGCTTTGTGGGGAATAACTTCTCACATGGGGACCTACAGATTGCACATCATAGAATAACAGAAGTTAAATATTAACCACTATTTATTGATCATTTAGTACGTGCCAGGCACCATCAAATTGAAATATATACATATTCTCACAGTCTACCTAACATGATAGCAAAACACTTTATCATCATTACCATTTTGCAGTTGAAGAAACCAAGGCTTTGAGATCCTTTACTTCATCAGGCTCCAATAGTAGCAAGTACCAGAAATGGGGCTTAAATATAAGTAGCCTCATTTAAAAACCCATGGTTTTTAATCAGAATGTTATATTTTATCTCTCAGCTGGAAAGAACCTTATAGATAATTCTAATTTTAAAGTCAAGAAAAATGAAATACAGAGAAGGAAAATGACTATAATGTAAGGTACATAGCTTTGTAAGGGCAAGGATCATAACCATTTTGCTCATCACTGAAACTCTCACTATTAATCATAGGGTCAAACATATAGTAGGTGCTTAATATAAAAGTATTATAAGAATATAGACTAAAAGAACAGAATGGGGGTCTTGAATTATGGCTCTATGAGATTCTGTATATGTTTAAAATTCTATTTTATTGATCTCTGTAATTTTTAATTACTAAGAATATTTATATAGTATGTAATATAGGTGAGGGAGACATACAAAGTTCAGACTTTTCTATCTTAACAGTTTTTCATCAGAGATGGCTGGTTCAGATTAGGGAAACATGTATCATTCATTTCTTCTACAAACATTTTCTGATGGTCTTATTTATTATAAACACTTTACTAGGCTCTGATGGTACAAATGATACTTATTGCTAACCTTTTCAAAGTAGCTAACCTTGGCACCAGTGTTTGGTCAAAGTGCTTTATGTATAGAAATACATCACATTTGTATTGAACACTTGTGTGCAAGGTATGTTATGGGCACTGGAATTACATTGTTGAACAAAATGGACAAAAAATCATGCCCTCATGAAACATACTCTAATCCTTATGATGCCTTTAAGAGTTTACTTATGTTATTAACCCCATAGTATAGTTCAGGAAACTGAGACACAGAAATATCTCACTGACAGTAAGTGACAGAATGGGCTTGAACCAAGGTAGTGTGGTTCCTGAGACTTATTTTAACTATTGCATCCTTCTGCCTTTCAAAAAGAATGAAAGTAGGGGCTGAGGCTGTGGCTCAGTAGTAGAGTGTTTGCCTAGCATGTGTGAGGCACTGGGTTCGATTCTCAGCACCACATATAAATAAATGAATAAAAATAAAGGTCCATACATCTAAAAATATTTTTTAAAAAGAGTGAAAGTAATAATTTTTCTATGTACATATATGAATACACCACAGTGAATCTCACCATTGTGTACTTTGCAAAAATGGGGTCCTAGTTAGAATAAAATATACTTTATATTTGTATAATTATATAAAAATGAATTCTACTATCATGTATAACTAAAAGGAACCAATAAAAATAAATAAGTGCAAAAAAAGAAAAAGAATAAGAGTCTGCACCCAAGAGGCTCATGGATTATTTGGAGAGCAGAAAAGAACATTAGCCATTATCAAACAACAAAAATAGCAGTAGCTGACATTTATTGAAGGCATAATGTACCCCAGTCCTTGTGTTAAGATTTTGACATACTTTCTTTCATTTCATCTTCCTAACAACCCTAAAGGTTAGATCATATTATAATACCTATTTTCCACTAAAGATTAGATCATATTATAATTCCCATTTTTCAAATGAAGCAACTTTCTGGCCCCACATTCCGTAATGTTGTGCACTCTAAATAAGTATTGGAAATGCTTAAACAAATACACAAGCACATAGCCAATCTTACAGAATAACAAAGTTCTAACCTTCCCATGTGCAGCCCTTGCTTCCATTTATTTTCAAACCACTTACACAATTTATTGATCTTCGGTACTAAGTCCATATTGTATGAGTATATACTTTGCTGTGAGGGATTTGTAAAGCTACCCAAGAAGGGTGTTCAGTTTCTGAAATATTGCTAGTTTGATGTCTCCAGAAGTTCTGAGAGATTTGTACTGGTGCTATAGGCTACTTTTTAACATTTTGTAGTACACTTCCAAAATTGTACTGTGTCCCTGGGTGCAGAATCAGTATGGGATAGTGGTTAAACTTGTCATCTTTAGACTTATATAGTCCAGAGTTGAAATCCAGTCTACTTCCTTTTGTCCAACTGCATGACATTGAGCAAGTTACTTGACCTTTAAGTATCTTAGTTTTCATGCACATAACCCAGTTTTTCCTAGCATTTAATAGGAGTGGAAAGCCTGTATTGAAAAAACATTAGGAAAGCTGCTATTTTTTGTGCTTCATTTGTGTATGCACACACACATGTATATGATTGTGTATGCTTATAGGTATGCATATGTGCATGCCTGTGGAAGTGAAAGAAATTAACTCAATTACACTGTCACCAATATTGTCAGCCCAGTTGAGTACAGTATATAAAATGTATCCTTGCAGGGAATAGTGGCATACACCTACAATACATGTGACTGGAGGCTGTGACAGGGTCACAAGTTTGAGACTAGCTTGGGCAAATTAATGAGACCCTGTCTCAAAAATAAAAAAAATAAAAAAGGGCTTGGGATGTAGCTCAGTAGTAAAACACCTCTAGGTTCAATCCTTAGTAACACACACCCATATAAGTATCCTTTGCATTCATTCTTTATAATTTTCCTTTTTGAAAGTGCTATATAATAGAATTATACAGAAAATTGTATTTCACATCTCTCCTAATAATAAAAGTTCACTCTTGACCACATTTGTTAAGGTGAAATCAAACAATGACTTGTTACTTATTGTCAAATGTTAGCCAACTTTATATCCACCTCTAGTTATCATATAACAGTTGAACATTAATATTTATTGCTAGATGTTAACAATTTTACAGAGCTTCACTTAAAATGTTTGGTGTCTCACAATCTGTTGGCACAAAAAGTGTAACAAAGCAAATGACAGGAGATCAAATTATAATGGAGTCTGATGGTTCATCTTTAAAAGGGAAACCTATTTCCAGAGAGAACATCTGCTCTCAATGAGTAGTGCAGGGATATAGTTGGGGCTGCTATACTTTTAGCAGATGGAAGTGGTGTGGACTAGAAATTCACAGAGCACTGGAGACTGGAGTTTGTCACCTCACCAGATTGCTTCCTGCATAGTTCTTCGTCTACCAGTTTTAAACCTGCAAATGCTGAGTGAATACACATTGTGTTCTGAGTAAGAAGACCTGCCCATGTGTCAATTTCAACATCAAACTTTTGTTGAGAGACCCAGGGCTCACAAGTTTCCATGAACTGTGTATATGGAAAGATCACAGTCCATTTATTTGTGGATACCTTAGTAAGAACTGAATGATAAAGTTATGGGTATCAAATTAGGAAAGAACTTATCAGGTCAATTAACTCATTCCTCCTAACAATGATGACATTTTCCCCTCAACAATCAGTCTGGTCTTTGTATACATTTTCACTTTAAAGGAAAAGCACTTGCAGAGTTCCCTTTCACAAGAGGCCATTAGCTTCCTCATTGTAAAAAGCTTTCTTTCTTTCTTATTCTCCTTCTCCTCCCTGCCCTTTTTTTTTTAGTTAAATAGTACTCTTAAGATAGTGAAATCCATAGTGTGTTAAATTGCTCAAAGATCTAAAAATAAAATTATATTCTAATGTGACAGGGAAATGCTAAAAGAATATTGTATGTTAGTAAGTTTCCATTATATTAACTTACTGCCATGGCTGAAGTGGAAAAAGCAGAGCCTTTTAACAATAAAACTAGTTTTTTTAGGAGCCCCACTTAAAAACAGGTAGGTGGATTCAGAGGGTTAAATTTAACAACGTATATTCATATTTGGAAAATGGCAGTCAAGATTTGATTTGGGGGCTCTTAAACTTTGTGCTGAAGTGTCATTCTTATCTAACAGGAAAGTACGATATATTTAATATATTTGGCTGGGTACCTTCGGCTGATGGGCTAATGGACACTAGAAAAATGTACAAGGATAGATTTAGATAAGAGAGGCTAGTGATTCATGCTCACTTATCAAATGATGTCTCATTCAGAGTTATAAGCCACAATAAACACAGGGCTATGATTTGTAGTTGAGCATCAATAAAAGAAGATGAATATGAGTGGTGAAAATATAAGCAATAACCAGAAGAGATCCAAAAATTACTGTAAGTAAAAGACTTTTTATCAGTCTCCATTTTGTGTCTCTGTAGATAAGAGGATTTTAGTTTTATTTTATTTTAAAGCAATAAAAATTAAAACAAAGCTGTTGGCAGTAATGTTCTATACTGCATCCTAAATATGTGTAAACTCTCCCGGACATACAGAGCACTTTATGTTATTCGACAGCCACAAAATCTTGATTGTTCACTTATTTTGTAGAAATAACTATGCTAGGTGCCATGGAATGAACAAAAGGTAGATTTTTATGTTTCAAATGTAAAATGAGAGAGCTCAGAGCCCTATCCAACATGTTTCTCTCTCCCCTGCTCCATTATATGTAATATTTTTGAAAATTTATCAACATGTGCTAATTAGCAACTCCAACACAGACTAAAGTGGCTGTTTATAGCAACAAGACTTCAATCTAAAGAGCCAAGTAATGGTTCATATATTTGTGATGTCCAAATGGCATGTTTTAAGGTGAAAGCACTCCCATGAATCTAACTCATCCAAGAGGGCTAAGGATTAGAAGAAATCAGAAAAGCAATGTGTTTGCTTATAGATGCATAATAACCAGGGTCATCAGATCTGGGTTTGGTTATAAGAAGGAATACAATGAATAGTGCCTGTTGTATTTGTCATGTGTCTGTAGTTACATATCCTAAAGCTCTAACCATTTGGATGATGGATTCTTTTCCCTCCCCATTTTGCATATGATATTTTAGTAATCTGTTGATGGTTGAAAATATTTAGACATGAAATTTGGAATATTGAAGTCTTTTGGTATTGTGCATGTATGTGCATTAAATTTTTTCAAGTAGAAAGCATCAGGTTTCTTCAAAGGATTCTTTTCAATAATTTTTTATTTTGTTAACTTTTAAAAATTGTCACATAATAATTACATATAATAGCTGGATTCAACAATAAGGGGGGAGAGACAATAGAAGTTCAGTGGATTAGACAAAGGGGAATGAAGAGAAGGGATGTGGGATGGGAATAGTAAAGACAGTAGAATGATTCTGACATAAGTTTCCCTTGGACATATATGAATACACTGTATTTTGCTGTCATGTATAATTAAGGAGAACCAACTAAAAATAGAAGGTAGGCCAACACCAGCCTGCATGGAACCCAGGCCCATAGTAGGACTAGGCCCATCCCGCCACTGGCAGACATCCGCTGGAGCCCAGCCTCTGGGACAGGACCACTCCTTCCAACCAGCAGACTATCGTGGGAGGTGGACATGTCCAGACCAGATCTGCCCTCACAGACTTGTGTGGGTTCCAGGTCCAGTGTAGGTCCGAGTTTGTCCCCCACCACCTGGGAGCCCAAGCCTAACCTACTTCCATCTTGGGACACTACAGTCATCCCCATAGCCTTCCACACAGAGCAGCCCCTACCTTTCTGACACAGTTAGGGCCTAGAAACAACTGCATCTCAGCCGGTATCCCAAATAGAGTGTGAGGCCCACCCTTTCAGCCCCATCTCTGTAAGACATTGCATCCATCTTGGGGCACCTCCACTATTATCTTGAGTTACCTCGAATATCACCACCACCACCTTTAGTTGCAGTAGCATACATCGAGGGACACCAGCAGGGTCTGGAAGTCCAATGTCAAGGTGAGGTACAGATAATCTGCATGGGAACTACAAGAATATAGGGTATAAACTGTAATATCTCAAATTCACACTGCAAGAAAGGAAGACATATAGACAGCATGAAAAAACAAGGGAAGAAAGTGCCCCAAACAAACCAGGATACTACAATAACAGAACACATTGACAGTGAAGTTGATGAAATGTCAGAGAAGGAGTTCAGAAGGTTCATAATTAAAATGATCTGTGACTTAATGACATAAATGAGCAAATACAGGAAAAATCAATCACTCCAACAAAGAAATAAGAGAGGAAATGCAGAAAGCAAAAGATTACTTCAAGAAAGAGATACTCTGAAAAAAAAAACAGTCAGAAATCCTTGAAATGAAGGATACAGTAAACCAAATAAAAAACTCAATAGAAAGCATAACCAACAGACCAGATCACTTGGAACTAAGAACATCAGATAATGAAGACAAAGTATACACTCTGGAAAAAAAAATCTTCACACAGTGAAGATTGTAAGAAACCATGGCAAACACTACAGAAATACAAAAGATAATTACAAATTATTTTGAAAACTTGTACTCCAAAAAAATAGAAACTATCAAAGGCATCAACAAATTTCTAGAATCATATCATTTGCCCAAATTGAATCAGGATGATATAAACAATTTAAATAGATCAATTGTAAGCAATGAAATAGAACACACCAACAGAAGTCTACCAACCAAGAAAAGCCCAGTACCAGATGGATACACAGCTGAGTTCTACAAGACCTTTAAAGAAGAACTAATACTAATACTCTTCAAATTATTTCAGAAAATAGAAAAGAGGCAGCACTTCCAAACTCATTCTATGAGGCCAATATCACCCTGATTCCAAAACCAGGCAATGACACATCAAAAAAAAAGGAAAACTTCAGACCAATATCTCTAATGAACATAGATGCAAAAATTCTCAATAAAATTCTGGCAAATTGAATACAAAAACATATCAAAAAGATAATACACCACAATCAAGTGGGGTTCATCCCAGGGATGCAAGGCTGGCTCAACATACAGAAATCAATAAACATAATTCATCACATCAATAGACTTAAAGATAAGAACCATATGATCATCTCAATAGATGCAGAAAAAGCATTCAACAAAACACAGCACCCTTTCATTTTCAATACACTAGAAAAGTTAGGGATAACAGGAACATAAATCAACCTCATAAAGGTTATCTATGCTAAGCCCCAGGCCAGCATCATTCTAAATGGAGAAAAATTGAAGGCATTCCCTGTAAAAACTGGAACAAGACAGGGATGCCCTCTTTCACCACTTCTGTTCAACATAGTTCTTGAAACACTGGCCAGAGCAATTAGACAGATGAAAGAAATTAAAGGGATACACATAGGAAAAGAAGAACTCAAATTATCACTATTTGCTGAAGATATGATTCTATACCTAGAAGAACCAAAAAGTTCCACCAAAACCTTCTAGAGTAAGTATAGGAATTCAGCAATGTAGCAGGATATAAAATCAATACTCATAAATTAAATGCATTTCTGTATATCAGTAACAAATCCTCAGAAAGGGAAATGAGGAAAATTACCCCATTCACAATAGCCTCAAAAAATAAAATAAAATAAAATATTTGGGAATTAATTTACCAAAAGCAGTTAAAGATCTATACAATGAAAACTACAGAAACCCTAAAGAAAGAAATCAAAGAAGACCTTAGAAGATGGAAAGATCTACCTTACTCTTTGATAGGCAGAATAAATATTATCAAAATGATCATACTACCAAAAGCACTATACAGATTTAATGCAATTCGGAACAAAATATCAATGACATTCCTCATAGAAATAGAAAAAAGTAGTCCTGAAATTCATCTGGAAAAATAAGAGATCCAGAATAGGTAAAGCAATTCCCAGAAGGAAGAGTGAAGCAGGTGGCATCACCATACCAGATCTTAAACTATACTACCGAGCAATAGTAACAAAAACAGTATGTATTGGCACCAAAACAGACTGGTAAACCAATGGTACAGGGTAGAGGACACAGAGACTAACCCACAAAACTACAATTATCTTCAATTAGACAAAGGTGCCAATAACATGCATTGGAGAATAGTAGCCTCTTCAACAAATGGTGCTGGGAAAACTGGAAATTCATATGCCACAAAATGAAATTAAAACTCTGACTCTCACCGTGCACAAAAGTCAACTCAAAATGGATCAAGGACCTAGGAATAAAACCAGAGACCCTGCTTCTCATAGAAGAAAAAGTAGGCCCTAATCTACATCATGTGGGATTAAGCCCCAACTTCCTTAATAAGATTTCTTTGGCACAAGAATTAAAATCCAGAATTAATAAATGGGATGGACTCAAACTAAAAAATTTCTTCTCAGCAAAATATATAATCTTTGAGGTGAATAGGGAGCCTACATCTTGGGACCAAATCGTTACTCCTCACACATTAGATAAAACACTAATCTGTAGGCTATATAAAGAACTCAAAAAACTAAGCACCAAAAAAAAAAAAACAAAAAACAAAAAACAAAAAACAAAAAAAACAAAAAACAAAAAAAACCAAACCCAATCAATAAATAGTCCAAGGAACTGAACAGACACTTTTCAGAAGCTAATATACAATCGATCAACAAATATATGAAAAAATGTTCATCATTACTAGCAATTAAAGAAATGCAAATCAAACCTATTCTAAGATTTCATCTCACTCCAGTCAGAATTGCAGCTATTAAGAAGACAAATAACTATAAGTGTTGGTGAGGATGCAGTGAAAGGCATACTCATACACTGCTGGTGGGACTGCAAATTGGTGCAGCCAAGGAAAGCAGTATGGAGATTTCTTGGAAAATTGGGAATGGAACCACCATTTGACTCAGCTATTCCTCTTTTTGGTGTATACCCAAAGGACTTAAAAACATTATACTATAGACACATTAATGTTTATAGCAGCACAATTCACAATAGGTAAACTGTGGAACAAACCTAGATGCCCTTCAGTACATGAATGGATAAGAAAGGGGCATATATACACAATGGAATATCAATCAGCAATAGAAGAGAATAAAATTATGGCATTTGCAGGTAAATGGATGGAGTTAGAGAAGATAATGCTAAATGAAGTTAGCCAATGCCCCACCCCCAAAACAAATGGCGAATGTTTTCTCTGATATTAGGAGGCTGACTCATAGTGGGGTAGGAAGGCGGAGCATGGGAGGAATAGACAAACTTTAGATAGGGCAAAGGGGTCGGAGGGAAGGAGAGGTGGCATGGGGGTAGAAATGATGGTGGAATATGATGGATATCATTATTCAAAGTACATGTATGAAGGCATGAATTTTTGTGAATATACTTTGTATATAACCAGAGATATGAAAAATTTGTGCTCTATATGTGTAATATGAATTGTAATGCATTCTGCTGTCATATATAAATAAAAAAACTAATAAATAAAGTAAAAGATAGTGGGATTCATTGTGATGCATTCATATATGCACATAATTTCCTTCTCCTCTTCCCTCTCCCAACCCCTTTCTTCTACTCAACTGATGCTCCTTCTATTTTCAGGAGATTCCCCCTTCTTTTCCCTTTTATTTCTCTATTTGCTACATGAGATAAAACATACCACCCTTGGAGCTGGGGTTGTGGCTCGGTGGCATAGCACTTGCCTAGCATGTGTGAAGAAGTGGGTTTGATTCTTAGCATCACATAAAAATAACAACTAAAATAAAGGCATACTGTCCATTTACAACTACCAAAAAATACCGCCTTGAATTTTGATTGTAAGTAAAATAAATAAATCCAACCTTTTTTTATTGGGCCTATTTTGAAACTGGCTCTGGAATTTCATATATATATATATATATACATATATGTATATATATATATATATATATATATATATATATATTTTTTTTTTTTGCAAATTGTCTGGAATTTAATCAACAATGGCTGGGAAAACTCCTTGAGGTAAGAAAAGTTTGTTGGTGGATAAATTCTAACTTTCATTTATATTCCTTTTTGAAAATCTGCTATTAAGAGAAGGCTGATGTGCTGTCTCAGTACTCCATGAACAACAATATCTCACTGATCTAACTTTTTGGTTAGAGGTGAAAAACTGGGCTGTTCATCAAGAAAGTAAAAGCAAATATTATTTGATACTTACTATGCCCAGGCTTGGCTTCAATTACTTGACACTAATTCTATTATTTGGTTCTCAACATATCCCTATGATTTAGGTAGCATTATTATTCTTACTTGGCATTTAAGACAACCAAGACCAAGATATATGAAATATCTTGCCCACCAAGTCATGGTTATAAGTGATAAAGCTGGGTGTCATGTCCAAGCAGTCTGGTTTCAAAGTTCAGGAGAGTAACCACTTTACTAAACAGTCCTTTCTCTTGACAGATTCAGTGATGTAGTGATATGGTTTCATCATTATAATGAAAAAATTATATTCCCTGGGGATTCTGATGAACTTTCAGAGTTTAGAAACTCTGAAACAAACTGTCTTGGATTCTTTGAAAAAGAGCCAGTGACTAGGTCTAAGGGGAAAAGGGAGGCAGACAGCAGAGATACTCCTGAGCCATCAGATGATAAACACCCACCATATGGTCAATATGATTCTCACTGCCTCCCAGTGAGGGAAGCAGACACTCTGAGTATGAAATGCACTGTTTATTTTCTTGTGCAGTGGTTTCAGTTCAAATTAAATGGTTCACATCAGACAAGGAACTAATAACAAATGATCTCCTCCCTCAGTGGTGCAGTAACAAATATGTAGTAATTTGAAAGCTGGGAAGAAAATTATTACTCCCAAAGATGCAATAAATATACGATATGTTTAGAGAGTCCTTTGATGAAATGAACACTGAAGGTGCTGCTAGCAGTACTTCTGCTAAAGAAAAAAAAAACGTAGTCAAAATAAAAAAAATAAGAAGCATTTAAAAATGCTGTCTGATCTGTCAACATTTTGTTAACATGTAATACCTTAAGGACACAACTTAGAAGTAGAATTTTCAGTGAAGCAAAAACTCATTCCTTCTTCACATCACAGGACAGGAAACCAACAAGTAGAACAGTCAGGCATAAAATTTTGTGTTCGAAAGCAACTTACTGAAATAGGTTGCTTCGTCTCGTTTTCTAATTTTGATTGGTCTATGAAAAGGACAATAGTCAAAAGTTATGTTTTTCTGAAGTAAGGCGCCCTGACGCATGACCCCCAAGACCCATTTCCATTCTACTTTTTGGCTCTCACAATATCCTGGGAGATCTGCTATTTTTTATTGTCTCTGTCTGAATCTCTTATTCAAGGACTCTGAAGGAATAAGTCTCAGCCATGTCTGTGATCTAAGGCACTATAAAACAGAAGAACAAGATCAGGGGTAGCTCCTGCTGCTAGTGTCCAGTCCTAGGGAGAGTCTAATGTCAGGTCTTTTCAAAGGTATATGCTTGCTAATGCTTGCCGTAGCCAGCCGCCTTCTTTTTGGAGGCCAGCAGGCAGGGTTGGGACTGAGCCTTCATCTTTAAATTCTTTTATTTTAAAATACGAATAGATTAATAAGAAATTACAAAAATGTATAGAGTGATCCCATTTACCATTTGACTCTCTTTCCCCAATGTTTTCAACTTTTATAGCACAATATTAAAATATTATTAAAAATATTAAAAGGTAGCACAATATTAAAACCATGAAATTACATTGGAACGTACTACAGAATTCATTCAGACTAGTCATAGATGTCCTTTTTTGCAGGTGGGTGTGTATGTGTATGGTTCTATGCAATTGTGTCACATGGGTAGCTTCATATAACTACTACCATAATCAATATGTAGGACTGCTCTACTGCTATAAAATAACCACATTCAATGGTTTTATTGCCACCCTTTCCTTCAGAGACTTAATGTTTAGCAACCACTGCTCTTTTCCATCAATATAGTATGTTATTTCAAAAATGTTTTATAAACAGAATCATAATGTATGTAAACTTCTTTTTCTTAGCTAATTACCTTTAGATCCCTCTAAGGTGTTGCATGTATTGTATAAATAATTCCTTCCTTTTTATTTTTGAGTAGCACTTCACAATATGTATATACCTTCATCTGTTTATGTATTTGCTTATTGAAGGATATCTGGGCTGTTTCCAGTTTTAGGCATAAAGTTGACATGAAAATCTGAATTTGTGGGTCATACAGTAATTGAACAGTTAGTTTTTTAAGAAACTTCCAGATTTTTCCCCAGAGTGGCTGTATCAATTTTCATTCTTATCAGCAATGTATGAGTGATCTGGCTATCAACATCCTTCCCATCATTTGGTATTATAACTATTTTTAATTTTCTCTATTCTGGTAGGTATGAACTAATATTTCATTGTGGTTTTAATTTTCCTTTCCTAATGTTGATTTGACATCTCTAGATCCTTTTTGGTAAAATTTCTGCTCATATCTTTTTCCCATTTTCTAATTAATTTTTATTTTTACTCAAATTTGGGAAGTTTCTTTTATATTTTAGAAGCAAACATCTTGGAGTTTGTCAGATAAGTAATTTGCAAATATTTTCTTCAAGTCTGTAATTTGTATTTTCATATAAACAGGGTTTTTCTTTGTTATTTTATATAGCAAAATGTCTGAATTTTGATGAGGCATAATTTATGGATTTTTCCCTCTTATGAATCATGCTTTTCGTGTGAATGCAAGAAGAATGATATTTCTCTCACCTTTTTTTTGGTACTAGGGATTGAACTCAGGGGCACTTGACCACTGAGCCACATTCCCATTTTGTATTTTGTTTAGAGACAGGGTCTCACTGAGTTGCTTAGCATCTCACTTTTCCTGAGGCCGCCTTTGAACTTGTGATCTTCCTGTCTTAGCCTCCAGAGCTGATGGGATTACAGTTCATCCAACTCACCTTTTTTAAGGAAAATAATCATATCTTTTTTTATTATTCCATTTAAGATTATACTCATTAGCAACTTTCCTAACTTCAAACTGGCTATGGCTTAGATCTCATTCTTTCTAATCTGAATGGATTTTGTACCTTTTGGAAATGGACAGAGGAACCAATTTAATGTGGGGTATTGCCAAGTACATAGTTTAGATTCTCCTTGGGGAAGAGAATGAGGTAATTGGAGGATATATTTGGTTTGCATTTACTATTAACACTTTGGAAATGTACCCCCAAACATATCAGCTCAGAGACATAAACAATTTAAGGAACCAAAGTGATATTCAGTTTGGGGGGCTTTCTGACAGCTAATGAGAAGTGCCTTCAGGAAGTGCTGTCTGAATTTTGCTTATTTTTTTTTCCATCATGAGGAAGTGGAAGACTAGAGAGATTAAGCCACGGGTCTAACTAAAACCAAATCAGAACAAAACAAAACCAAACAATCCAAACCTCCAACTTTTAAGCAGGGTCAAGTAAAAATCCAAGGAGGGATTATTTTCTCCTGGGGTGATATGATTTGGAGAGCACACCAAGGCAATGTTGGTCCCCAATGGTTTCCTCTAACTGCTGACTGATGATACATCTCTTTATCCCTTTAGCATAAGCCTTTAAGTCCTTATAACACACAGGTATGTTTGGGTGATTCTTCTAAGACTTTGTGAAAATTTACATTTCTGAATCTGCATTTCATCCTTTATTGAAATTGGATTTTTGTCAGGAAAGGGTTTCAAGAGAATATGAGAAGGTCCTATAATGGAGAGGTTGATGGTCCTGGGCACAAGCTTTGTTCTGTTCATAGAACTTTCTAAAGTGAACTTTCCTGTAGACTTTGGGCTTTCTGCACCAACTACACAATTATCCTCTTTTAATTAGAAAGTTATCATTACAAAACCCCAGCTCCATCTTTGTTTCTCACATATTCTATATTCTATTGATTAGTTATTCTCAGGTTGTTGGAGGGAGCTTGAAATAGGATACTTGGAAGGCTGCCATATGTATGAAAGGAAAGACCCCATTTAATAAATCTAAACCAATTGAATTCTATTTAACTTCATTTGATTACATGTGGCTCAGTTCAATCCAATTCAACATTTATTGCATGTTAAGCAAATATCAGGTCCTGAGCTCTTGTGCTAAGTGCCCATGTTACACCAAAACACAATCATTTCTGTGACATGGCACTGGCACCCAAGTCAGTCACTCTACTCTCACCAGACCAGAATGTGATATTTTAAAAAATAAAGACAAAAGACAGTTAAGGTTATCAACTGAGGATGAAAAAGGGATTTCTGAATGGAACTCACATCTTTCTGAGTCAAACTGCAATATTCTCCCTGGAGGGTGAGTTCATAATTCCCTGGCTTTGCCTCATCTGACATGTCAGCAGTGGATCAGAGGGTTGCTGAGAGAAGGAGTGTGTTGGGATATGATAGTCAGACTATGATAGTGTGATAATGGTAGATTCAGCCCCAGAGCACACGCATCTATTATGGGGATTTATTCCAGAAAGTGGTTGTGGGTTGATGCCTCCATTACAAGCCTCACACTCTTGATTTCAGTGAGCTGCATAGCAGAATGCCCATTATATTTTAAAAGAGATGCAAGCTTGTGCTGACTTAATGTCAAGCTGGGTAAGTGAAAATGGGCTGGAATCTTAAAACACCTTTGGTGGCTTTCCCTGTCATGTTGATCTATTGTGTTGCCTGCCTAACACAACAGTGGCCTTGCTTCAGAAAATGATGCTAGCTGGTTATTGGATCCAATTAAACTTTGGGAAGGAAAGCAAGAGGAATCTAGATCAAGGAGTGAATTTCTACACATCATATACCAAACATCTTCAAGGTTTCTTCCCTCAGGCTCATTCTCAGAAAGCAGATACTCTCAAATGCAGAGACATTTGAAGCAAAGTTATCTCCTTCATTAAGGAAAGTCATGTGGATGGCCCTGATAGATAGCCACTGTGACAAAACTGGCTAGTAGGCATCTAAAACTACCTATGGAACAGCAAAGTATTTTTCATGGTGTGCAGACAGGAACTGATGAAGAGATTGTATGGGTCCCTTTTTGTGGCTCTGAAGACATAGACATTCACCCAAGAATAATTGTACATCTTTCCCTCCCCTCCAAATATTCTAAAATAGAATGGTGACCCAGTGAGATTAGCCTAAATCACTCTTCAGGATATTCCATTGACAACTGCATGGGTGTAATGGAGGTGAGTTGATAGGCAGGTGTGAGAAATGTGTCAGGTCTTGATGGACAAAGACTTACATTATATCCTGCACTCTTGTAAATCAAGAGTCCTCTTAAAGGTAAGGAAAGTTAAAAAGCAAGCATGATGACTGATTTAAGGGCCTATTAAGCAAGATCTTCTAAAGTTGAGGTTTCCAAAGTGGGCATTTCTTGCTTCTTTAATCAGTTGCTTATAGGTTATGTTTATAAAACCCAGAGGCAGTGGGAAAGTACCTCACTTCCTTCCCAACTCAAATGTAGCTCAGTCAATAATTGGGATGTTTATGGGGGATAGACCTAGAGGCAGGGAACACTGTGGGAAGGAGAATCTCTAGCCAACTATTTGTACAATCAAATAAGTTGTTTAGGAGCCAATTTGGACCTCTGAAGCTTTTCCTGGGTATTGTTTTTGCCTCCTCCTTCTTCTGAGGATTACTTCCAGAATAGAAATAAGGAAGGTATGAATTATTAAGATCAGTGATATGTCAGTGTGTCTTATCAAAGGATTCAGTGAAATATGCAGAAAAAGGAATCTTTAGCTTCATTGATAAGCAAAAAATGTACATTAGAGCATTGAGAGGAGGGAAAATTAAAATACAAAACTGAAGAAGATACTATGAAATAGACATACTGGCATGTTGCTGGAAGAACTGTAAACTGGTACACCTGCTTTAGAAAACAATTTGGCAGTGTGTATATCTTTTTATTTTACAATTTAACTTCTGGGAATGCATGTATTCTCAGGAAGTGGTATTAAGTAGGCATAGATATGCTCATTGTGACTTATTTATTTTAGCCAAATACCAGACACAACCAAAATAAATGAGAGTATGGGAGTAGGTTTAAGTACATTTATGGCTTTACACATTATGCACTACTAAGCAGTCATTAAAAATATGTTTATAAGCAGCTTTTAATAACATGGCAAAACACTTAAGTTGAAATGTTAACTGGAGAAACAGAAAAAACACAATCTTTTATAGACAGAGTGAACATAATAATATTATAAAAATATGTATATAAGTATACTGTAAGGATGTAAGGAAACACAACTGAATAGGGACAGTGGTTGAATGTGGATCAACAGTGGTTGAATGTGGTACTATAATTTTTCTGACCCTTTCTATTTCTTTTGCATTTTCCCCAAATTTTCTACACCAAATATGCACCACTCTTATCATTGGGAAAATTTGTTTGCAATTATTCAGTGAAAAATAGGGTTATAAATTGAAAATATTGAAAAAAAAATTAATTTTGTAAAATATTCAGAAGATTTATTTAGCTATATTCTTCCTGTTTATCACTATTCCTGGAAGTTAAGAGGTAATTAAATTTCCAGGCAACGTGACCCTATGGAACTCATTTTGATACAGTTCCCCAACTCTATATCTGGCTCTAACCTAGGTCTTTTATGGGAGGAAAATAAAAAATACTAACAGTTATCCTTTATTTAGAGTGTCACACATGCTGGGGATTAGGCTGAGTAAGTACATAGCATTCATCATTTCACATCATCCTCACAAAACCCCTTAGAGATAGGCTATTTTATTATGCCTATTTTATAGACATGAAAACTGAGACTTAGATAAGTTAGGTAACAATCTAAAAGATAGAGCTAGTCAACAATCCACTAAGAATTTAAACTCATGTTCATCTTAGTTACTACATTTGAGATATGTTTTGTTTTCAATAAGTGGATAAATAATGAGACCTGTGAAAAACATTTCAGATTATACACTTTCGCTTGAAGATACCAGAAAACTCTACTGAGTGGTTTAAGTTATAAGACCACTATACCACCATATTATTACTTACAGTAAGCCTGGAGGTAGCTGATTGCAGGGACATCTCAGCAGCTCTATGATCCCAGGGCACTGGGTCCCCACTCTGGGATTCATTTGACCTATCCCTAAAGTTTCAAGATGGCTGGATAATATTTCTACTTATGTGTGTGTTGTGACACGATTCTCCAATGGTTACTTGCATTTCAGCATATCTTGGTAATAAAGATAATAATGCCCTGTGTTCTTGACTATTTTTTCAAGGATGTCTGTATAGGAAATGGCCTTGGACAATATAAATAATATCTTCTTTCAGGGCAAAAAACAGGTATGCTTACAGTACACTATAAAATATTTGGGTTTCTTATATTCAGGGTTCCTCTCCTTTGTTATAACTCAGTAAGTGTACAAGTATCATGTGGCCCTCTTTGTAACATGATGACAGGATAATATTGTAAGTAGGGTAAGATCACAATTCTTGAGTTTTGTTGAGCAAATATTTTACATATGGCTACCCCTAGCTGTGTGGAAGACTGAGATAGAGGTTGTAAAGCAAAGGAAAATGGAATAATCTTACTAGTCTTAGGTAAATTATAGTTCATTCCCTAGGGCTGATCACATTGCTTCTTTAATGAAGATTTCCAAGCAAGAAGAGGAAATTGTTGAATAGGTGACAAAGAGTGTTTGCCTTAATAAATGGTCATCATAAAAGGGAGAATACTTCAGGGCAGTATAATCTGAGGACTCTGTAGTTTCAGAGAAGAGAGAAATAATTTTGTCAGAGAGTTTGGTGTAAGGGATGGCTTTATGAATGAAGCAATACTTGATTTGTGCCATTAAAGTCAGTCAGAATCTTGATAGACCATGATGGGAATGGGGAAGACTAGTTGGTAGAAAGATGTTACAGGCAAAGGAATAGCATAACTCAAGGTATAACTTGATGAAAACACACAGCAAATTTAGAGCGCAGTGGAGATAAGTTTTACTATAAAATCCAAACTTCTAAATAGCCCATGCAGTAAAGGTGGAATATTGGGGTTTATAATGAGCTCTGTATATTAGGAAAAAAATTGTCATTGTCCTTCAGTGGTACTGCACACCAGATGGAAAAAATAAGATGTGGTGTTTTATTTAAAGAGCTATGGTAATTGATAGTCTGAAAAGTGGCTCTGGAGTTACATGTAAGTAAACTGGTTAAAATATATCACTACAGTTTATATAATTAAAAGGACAAATCATTAAAGAACTGTCATGTTAAATACCCTTTAGAGGTCCCCATCCTGCAGAGAGCAGAGAGATATCAGTACGGGCCAGGGGCCTGTGTTTGAGAACTAAGACATACCCTGTCTTGATTTATTTTCTTCATTTATAGAATAAAGTCTTTGAGTTTAATGTTTACTCAATTTTTTCCAGCTCTGATACATTATATATTTTCAAATCAGGAAAATTACCCCCAAATCATATACACAGTCTCCCCTTGATCACTCCCTACTTTCATTTAACACACATACATACCACATACTCACAGTGTGACAAAGATATGCTAAGACATGAACTTTGATCTCACCAAATATTGTTGTGACAAACTTGTGTGTAAGTTCTGCCTTCCTCATGCAGTTTATTTTTAATTTACCCCTGGTTTATGCCAAATCATTACACAGTGAGTGAGGTCAAGATAGGACCAGGAACTGAAAGACCCATAGATTTAAAACTAGTATTTCACTTAATATCTGCTGGATTATTTTCCTATTCTATGAATTCCATCTGAGTGGAAATTTATTTCTAGAATTTTTTATATCTACTATTTTTAATACCCTATCAAATGCATTATCAATTTGTATAACCACTGATGGCTTTATAACCATTTCACAGAAGAACTAGGGTGAGACCAACTGCATGCAGAAAAATCTCCAAGTTGTCAGCTTTCATTTTGGAGCTTCTCTTTGTCATCTTCTTCAAAAGCCTGTCACTGTGGAGTGTTGTTTCAGTTGAAAGGGGCGGGAATAAGCTCAGTCTGTTTAAAGCCTGTCATTCTTTATGCACTTCTTTGTGATAGATGGAAAAAGGCAATAGGCAAGGAATCTTTTTCTGAGAGTTTAGTATAGAAGGGCAGTGAGAAATGCATCCAGTACAGAAGTCAAAGCCTTGGCAGAATTTTTTTTTTCATCTTGAATGTTACTGCACTCCACTTCTCCAAGAAGTCTAACAACCTCAACAATTAGCAATATCAGTCATATGTTCTCTAAGTTCCCACTGTGTGCCTATCACTATTTCTAGGCACACAGCTGAGGGGGAAGGATAGAGCCCATTGTCATAAGGAGCTTCCTATATAGCTAACAAAAATATTTTTAGTAGGGGGGATGATAAACTTAAGATAACATTTGCAAAAGAGCGTACAGATATGAGTGCAAATCAATGTGGTGCAACTAGAGCAGGGGCAGGCTGTAGAGGCTGAGAATAAAAAGATGATGACAGTAAAGCAGGGTTAGTAAAAGCCTTCCCTAAGGAAAAGAATTTTAGGCTGAGTTTTGAATGAAGGAAGTACACAACACATACATACAGTGCTGCTGGCACGGTTCCTTGATTCAATAAGTATTTATTTGGCATCTGTCATAGCACACCACTATGTAGGTTTCATTGGAGGATACATGGAGGTATATAGCTTCAGCCTTGCGTTCCTCTCTCAGGAGCCTCAGGTCTGTTAAGGAGGTCCACTTATCTCCCACTGCTGTTTTCTTCCATATGGAATGACAACCTTTCAGCATAACACTCGTAGTCTCTCTCTGCCCCTTCATCCCCTCCTCTAATACAGAGAAATGACTACTCTGATTGATGAGTTTGAGAGAAGGCACTGGACAGGTGATGCTTGGCTGAGCCCTGCTTCTGTTTGAGGACTTTTCAGTAAACATACATTCTGGTCTGCTCCTGCATGCCTTAAGTCCCCACATGCGGAGACCCACAGGTTTCTGATATCATTTGTGATTGAGTGGACAGGTTTATACAATTATGGGGTTTATAATTAGGAAGTCCACCTAAGTTATGTCCTTGACCCTAGACTTTATCATTAACAAAGATTATTCTTTAATTTCCACTGGTATGAATATTATATAACTGACTGGGAATTCAGAGGAATGCTACTTATTTGATCTCCTTACCACCCCAACCAAAGTCTCATACAGGCATGAGATAGTCCACATATAATTATAAGGAAATATAAATGTGATAAATACCATGAATATGGCTTGGCTCTTTAAAGATTCTTCTCCTGCCTTTGCAAAGCCTGTCACCAATACAAAAAAGAGTACATTTTGAGAATCAACATTTACAGAATTGGTTGCATGTTGACTCCATTTCACTTACTTTTCTATCTCTTGACATCTGGTTGTTGACTTGAACTATTCCTCTCATTTCTAGTCCTGACCTCTCTTCTGAGTCCCTAACTTGTCTATACAATTGCCTACTTGACATTTCATTTGGATGTTTCACAGGTTTCTCCAACTTTAAGTGACCAAAAATTGAACTTTTGAGTCTTCAATGCTCCACCCAACCTGCACTTCTCCCAATTTTCCTCATCTCAATAACTAGCACCACCATCTTTATTTATTTAGTTACTCAAGCAAAAAATCTTTGTATTGTGTCTATATGGTGATAATTTGATTATTCTGGATCTCTTGGGTATGATCTATCTCCTTTTTATTCTGTGCTATACTACATCTCTTAGAGTACCTAGCACATAGTGAGTACTCAATAGATAGTTGTTGAATAAATAAATACCTTCTATTAATTAACCCCAATTCTAGCCTTTTCAGATTTGCTGAAACATTTTGTTTGTTTGGGTTTTGGCCATTGGGTATTTTCCCCTTGAATTCCAGCATCATCTTTATCTTCTTCTATTGTATTAAAGTGGGCTTTGGTCCTGGGCTAGTAAAGATAATTATAATTATAATTATATCTTAATTATAGAATTTAGAGGAAGGAACTGGGATGGGAGAAACATGGAAGGTTTATGGAGGAAGAATAATTTGAACTGTACCTTTCAAAAAGCAGGATTTTTGTATATGGGGGTGGAATCAAGGGAATGAGACTTTTCTGGAAAAAGAAATCACTAAGGGAAAATTGTGCAGGTAGGGAAGCAAAAGTATTTTAGAAACATGGCCAATAGACCAATCTTCAAAAAGGAAGAATCAATGCTACAATTGGAAAGGTAAGGTACAGACAGTTTGTGGAGAGAAATAGTGCCTAAAATTCATCCAGGAAATAGAATTTTCTTGGTAAAAGCATGCACTATGAACTCTTCACTAAAACTGTTAAACTATAAATGAAAGCTGCATAGACAGAGTATGAAATTAAAATCTGTTCCATTAGGTTATGACCAATTTCCTTGTGAGATGAGTGTGGCTGAATTTTAAAGATTTTCACAGAAATATGCTACTTTTGACAATGTTAATATTTCTTGCAAAATTCTTCACATCCTCAACATTCTCTCAAATTTTCTGTGAAATTCCGCAAGTGCAATTATTCCTCTTGTCATCTCATGAAAACACATGTTTGAGGCTCATCCATTCTGTGGACACTCTAGTTCCCCCCACCCCCTCCCCTAGAAGGAAAAATAAACCTTAGCTTAAGAGAGGAAATGTAAAAGTGGAAGGGAGGGAGGGACTTTAATTTCTTTGGGACTTTTCTGTTAAGGAACCTCTATTGGTCTCAGCATTAGGAAATAATTAGTGTGTAATATAGAATAGTGTGAGAGATTGTTCAATGTCAGGAAGAACAATTGCTGAAGAGAAAATGGATCCAATTCCCCAGTTTCTCACTTGAACACATTTGTGCTGGCTGCTTATTTTTGTGAATTGGAGGCCACCCAGCAAGTTGCTGTTTTTAGCAGTGATTATTTCACCAGACCCATTTCTGTCTCTATTTTATTTTTGCAGAAATGCTTTTCCTTTTGAGTAGGCTGCACTGGGATTGGAATGTTCCTGACACTACTGGGCCTGGGCATGTTGTACATTAGTCCAAGGAAGGAACATCTTCTTTGCTTTATCCTGAATCAGGAGGGCTGCCTTCGAAAATGTAGAAGGTCATCATGTGGAAAAGTAAGTAGACATTCTCTGGAGCTCCAGAGGGCAGATCTACAACTAATGGTCAGCCTTTATAAAGAGGTAGACTCTGACTTAGCATAAGAGCTTCATTACAATTGGATCTACTCAGAACTGATGGGATACCTAGTCAGGTAATTTGTATCCATGAATGTATTTAAATAGAGGAGGACTGGAAAAGTGTCATGGATATGGTAGAGGGAATTCCTGCATTGGATGGAAGGTTGAATTAATCTCAAAAATCCTTTTCCCAAACTCTGTTCACCTGCAAATACTACTGCCTTTATATCTAATTCTGCCCATGTTTTAAGATCAAGCCCTGACTCTCATTTTCTGTACAATGCCTTGCCTACTTAACTTCTACAGCACTTGTCTATTCTACAAACTTAACACCAATCATTTATGGGTTTATCTTGTTAATCCAAGGTGTCAACACATCTTTCCTCAGATATGAAGAGCACGCATGCACACACACACACACACACACACACACACACACACACACACACAGACTGTATTTAGATGATATGTACAATAACCTTCCCTAACTTTTACCCTGTTGTTAATTTTACCTTAACCTTATCTCCCACCCCCATCTTTTTTGGGAATATAAGATGGTGTGAGACATTCTGCCCTTTTGGAGCTTATGTGCATATAAAATACTGGCACACAGGGAACACTAAATATATTTTAACTTACATTCTTTTAAAATCTCTTCCTGTAATATGGCACTTTGTAAGTAATGTTTATGAAATACTTAGTATATGTAGTGTGTTTTGCATGTGTGATATCACTCAATTCTTGAAACAATCCCAATAATTAGATCTTTTCATCTACATTTTTGTAACAGAAAAACTGAGGGTTACAAGATTAAATTATGTATCCAACAACAAACTGTACGCAGCACAAGTATAATTTAGTATTTAAAAAATAACTTTTATCATTTACACTTAAGGTGTGCATACAAATAGTTAAAAGGTTACTTCAATGAAGCAAATTAACATACCCTCCATCTCCCTGTTACCGCATTTGTTTGTTCTTCTATCAAGAGCAACTAAGATTTACCTGAATAAGGTACAAGTTTATTAACCATAGTATTCATGTTGTACACTTATTCTTCCTACATATCTGCTACTTTGTATCTTCTGACCTACTTCCTCCCCTTTCCTCTCCCCAACTCCTGCTTCTAGTAATTACAATTTTACTCTCTGTATTTTTGACATTTTAAAAAAGATTCCATATATAAGTGGGATCATACAATATTACTCTTTTTGTATCTGGATTATTTCACTTAGCATAAGGTTCTCCAGATTCATCCATGTCGTTGCAAAGAATCTCCCTTTTAAAGGCTGAATAATATATCTATATCTATACTTATATTTTCTTTGTCCGCTCATCAGTTGATGGTGACTTAGTTGTTTCTGTTTCTTAGCTATTGTGAATAGCATTGCAATAAACATGGGAGTGCAGATGTCTTTCAAACATATTTATTTCATTTCCTTTTGGATATATACCCAGTAGTGATATTGCTGGATCATATGATATATGTATGTAGTATGTATGTATGTATGTATTTATGTATGTATGTATGTATGTATGTATGTATGTATGTATGTATCTATCTATCTATCTATCTATCTATCTATCTATCTATCTATCTATCTATCTTCCTTCCTTTCTTTTTCTTTCTTTTGGTACTGGGGAATTGAAACCAGGGGTGCTTTACTACTGAGCTTCATCCCTAGCCCTTTAAAAGATTATTGAGACAGAGTTTCCCTAAGTTGTCCAGACTGGTCTCAAACTTATGATCTTCCTATCTAAGCCTTCTGAGCTGCTTGAATTACAGAGTGTGTCTCCTGGCCTGGCCATGGTTATGTTTTTAATTATTTGAGAAACTTTCATCTGTTTTTCATAATGGCTAGACTAATTCACATTCCCACCAATAGCAAGCATACAAGTGTTGCCTTTTCTCTGTACCCTTGTAAACATTTGTACTCTCTTAACTTTTCAGCAATAGCTATCCTAACAAATATAAGGTAATAATATCTCATAATAGTTTTAAGTTGAGTTTCCCTAATAATTACTAATTTTGAAACTTTCTCTTATACCTGTTGGTCACTTCGATCTTCTTTGGAGAAATGTCTAATTAATTCATTTCTGATTTTAAAAAATGAAATTGTGATTTTTAAAGTGCATACTTTGGGCTACACAGAATCATACAGGAAGCTTGGTAAAAAAAAATAAAGCTATCTGAATGCAGATGGGTCCAGGAACTTGCATTTTAACAAGTACCTGCTCCAAAGTAATATCCATAGATTACTGACCACACTTTGAGGGACCTCAGATCCTCTGTACATCCCTCTACTTCTGTGAGACTATGACTACTCCAAATTTTGTCATTTGTAATATATAAGAGCACTTCTGGAATTCATTATCACTTGATGTTGTCATTATCTTTTCTACCACCATCTCCAGCATCATCAGATATAATTGTCTTCTATTTGCAAACCACTTGATTGGTGTATTGTTTTTTCTTGGGAACACCTGTGGAAGGAATGCCTTTCCTCCTCCATAAGAACTGCATGGCTGGCTGTGTTGCTAGACCATATAAAATAAAAAAAAATCAGTTTTAGACCTCATTTTATAAAGCTGCAAAAGTACAATTAGTGTCTTATTTTCAAATCATGTGCCACAAGAATAATTAATGTTGTGGATTTGGATACCTCAACCTCGCTAAAGCCTGGGTTTCCCCACTCAATAAATTTACTATTTTTCAGGACCATATCCCCTATCCCATCAGCTTTTGAAAATGTACCTTGTGGATGCTGTTGACAAGAGAAGTTTGTAATTTGGACTCAACTACTCTAATTTTTGATTTGGGGATGAGGCTGTTTGAGTACTGGCAAAAGGGCAATATAGAATTTCAATACCTTCAGCTTGAAAATTGAATATTCATTTATTAAACACCATTGTAAGACATTGTAAGAGATTAAAATAATTCTCACATCTTTTTTGGCTTTTTGTTTTTGTTTTTTGGTACTGGGGATTGAATCCAGGGGCACTTAACCACTGAGCCACATCCCCAGCCTTTTTATTTTTATTTAGAGATGAGGTCTTGCTAAGTGCTTAGGGACTAACTGAATTGCTGAGGCTGGCTTTGAACTTGTGATCCTCCTGCTTCAGCATCCTGAGCCACTGGGCCTCATATCATCTTAACATGGTTCTGGGCCTTTGTGTTTGTAGCTTTTTATTGCTGTAACATATACCTGAGAACAACAAGTTAGAAGAGAAGGATTTATTTTGGTGTATTATGAAACCATTTCATGCTGGTTACATTGCTTTGGGCCTGAGGTAAGGCAGAAGAATGTCATGGCAGAAGTGTATGGCATAGGAAAGCTTCTCAGGTCATGGAACCTGGGAAGGGGTGGGAGAAGACAAGAGAAGAAATTAGAAGAGATGAAGAGAGAGAGAGAGAGAGAGAGAGAGAGAGAGAGAGAGAGAGAGAGAGAGAGAGAGAGAGAGAGAGAGGGGGGTTAAGGGACAAGATACAGTCCCCAAGGGCATGCCCTCAGTGACCTACTTCTTTCTATAGTATCCCTCCTGTCTATGATTTCCCCTGTTTTCCAGTAGTCTATTTGAACTATTAATCCATCAAATGGATTGATCTACTGATGATAATAGAGCCCTCATGATCCAATCATTCCATAAAAGCCCCACCTCTGGATATTGCTTTACTGTAGACTAAATCTTCAACACATGAGCTTTTGGGGGGCGGTCCAGATCCAAACCATAAATGTCCTCAATATACAATTAATTAATTATTTACATTTTTGGATTGTTTTATGTGCTAGACATTGTATTAAGTATTTAATATGGTTATCACCTTGCTTAATTCTCCTAACAGCCCCGGTAGGTACTTTCATAGTTTCCATTTTATAGATGAGAAAACTGGCTAGAACTCAGAGAACTTAAGTAAATTGCTTAATTGCACATAGCTAGAAAGTTAGAGTCAGGATTTGAACCAATCTGTTGATAAAACTTTCTTCTCTGTTCTCAACATATTTCATGAAAATTAAAGGGAAGCATGAACATTTAGATTGAGATTAAGTGTTCATAGCTTCACCTGGAAGAACAGGGATTTAATCATGTTTGAATTTCTAAAAAACATATTCTTACTAATGTATGTTGGTTTTACTTTTTATATTAATAAACCTTTTTTTAAATTTATAGTTGAAGATGGACAGCATGCCTTTATTTTATTTGTTCTCATTTTAAAAAATGTGGTGCTAAGGATCGAGCCCAATGCTTCACACGTGCTAGGCAAGCACTCTACCACTGATATACAGCCCTAGCCCCTTAATAAATCTTTTCTATATGTTTGTTTACTTGGTAAACAGTTAATGATAATGGCTGCCACCTGTATTCCTCAAAAAAAGATGGAAAGTTAAAGTGCAATTACAATTAATGTGCTTGAAAATGAAAATTGTCAAATTAACCCAGAGTATTACAGTGCAGAATATAATGTGGAAACAGTTTCCACATGGAAATAAGAATGGACTAATTAGGCTTTACTTCTCCCTATTGAAGAGCCTGTGATCTAGGGCCACATTGTTCCTCATCTTTATATGGGCAGTACATCTAGAAGCAGCTAGAGTATACAATAGCTCAGAACTTGCTTGCATCTCAGCCTTCTCCCCTTCTTTCTTTTTCGTTTCCCTTTATTTGCTCAGTAGAGCCCATTCCTTTTGACATTTATTCTTCTTTTACTCTTATTATCAAGTCTCTTTTTTTCATTTAAAAATTCATGTTTAAAATCCAACTTGCAAACAAAAAGTAAAAGGGTAAACGTAAAAATTCCCCTCCTTCTCTACTTTTATTTGTTTTGCAGGAGTCAATGGTCACTGCTAAGTTTCTTATGTATCTTTCCCAGAAACATTCTATGCATATCTAACATTTATGAACATATGCAAAAACATATAACAGCCTTGAAAAATGTTACCATCATTACATGCTTTGTCAATCTGATGGAGAAAAATGGTATCTTATTGTCTTATTTCACATTTCTTTAATTAAAAGTGAGCTTGAGTATGTATTTGTGTGTTTGTTGGTGATTTGCATTTTAGTTCTGTGAACTACTCATTTTCTATTTCTTTTTCTTATTGAATTTTAATATCTCTTTGAATATGAAAGAAATTAGCCTTTTTTCTTTCTCTGTCAAATATATAGCAAATATTTTTTTCTTAGTTTGTCATTTGTCTTCTGCCTTTTTAGCTGTGATGTTTTGCCATATAGGAGGTTTAAATTTTTATGTAGCCAAATTTATCAAACATTTTCTTTGCAGATTCTGAGTTTTATATCTTCATTTGAAAAGCCTTTCCCAGTATTATTTTAAAATGTGTTCAGGCTTATATCTAGCCCTTCTATAAAATAAAAATTTAAATTATATTTTAAAAGTAATATTGAAATACTCAATGTGAATTAGATACTGTGAATACTCTCTAATAGGGCTCTGGAAATGGTAAATAAATTGTAACATGCTTTCTATTAAACATAAAACAAACAGCTTTTTAAGAAGGTAAGATGTTCCTAGAATTGAGAAACAAAGAAATAACTGAAAATCACAGAGGAGTATGCATCCATTTTATGATGTCACTAACCTAGATAGAGGTGGAAGGGGTATCAGGTAGTCTACAATCTTGTGTTTTAACATGTTTATGGGGATAAGAGATAGAACCTTGGGTCAGTGCAAAGTGTCTCTCACATAAAACCTTGACCCTGAGGGCTACAACCTCAAGAAAAATGGCATACAGTAATGCAGAGAAACAAGATATCTTATCTTTGTCTGGACTTGAAGTGGGAAAAAGTCCCTCCTGAAAATTTGCAAAAACAGATCCATGTCTCTCATAAGTTTAATGATTTTATTTACCCTACCTGTAGGTTTTAGGAACTTCCAAGAATTTAACATACAATTTGCTCCAGGGCTGATGTAAAACCAGACTGCAAGAAATTTCCACATATATTTCATTGCAAAGGTTCAGCCCAAAATGATGTAGAAAAAATCATGTTGCCATGAACAATACCTGCAAAAAAAAAATAAAAGTGGTAGGAGAATACCAAGTAAGTTATAAAATGCAACCCAATATAGTCCATAAAATTAGAAAGTTTAAAAACATTACAGAATACAGTGAAAGTCTAAAAATATTAAATATGATAATAAACTATTCAAACAGGCATATTATAAATAATACACTATATAAAATGAAAAAAATGAAGAATCAAAGTCTTCAGAAAATTGACTTAATAGAAACTTGTAGGCAGCTCAAGAGAAAAGTAAACTGGAAGAGATTGAAAGAAATGGAAACCATGAAATTAAGGTTAAAGAAATAAAGTACATGTGTGTATATATATTTATAATGGAAACACAAGGAATGTCAAATTTATATACACATGATTGGCATTTCAAAGTAAGATTAGAGAGACTGTGACAGTGGCACATTTCAAAGAAAAGAGTGACTAACTTTTTTTTCAGCTTTGATGAAAGTGTTGCATTCACCTACTAGAAGTACAATGAATCCATAGCAAGAAACATAGAAATAAATAGATAATTGTACCCATCATAGTGAAACTGCAGAGAATCAAGGACAAAGAAGCTATCTTAAGAGAAGCAGAGAAAAAGCACAGTTTAACTTCAAGGAATAATAGCTTGACAGCAGAATCCTAATGACCACAATAGAAGCCAGAAAGAACAAAGTGGAAGAATGAATTCAAGGTGATGGTGAATTAATGAACAACACTGATTTCAGAAAGAGGGAGTAAGATGTAAGAAGAGTTGGCAAATAAAACACTAAATATAAATAAAATTAGGTATTTACTACAAAAAGCATCAGTAGCAATAAGGACTAATTTGGTAGATATAAAAATAAGATAAAACTAAAAATACTGACATTAGTAACATGTAAAAGGCAAGGGAAGTAATGGGATTTGAAGGGTTCAGCAAGGTTAAAAAAATCAACTGTGTTTTAATGTGCCAATAAGAAACAATGAGGATATAGAGTTTATAAATATCTTAGAAAGCATAAATACAAACTATGAGATATCTACAAGTATAATTAATAATGCAACATATTAGTGTAAAACTTATGTAGAAAAAACTTTATTGAAAGATATAAAAGAGGATCTAATGAAACATAAAGTTAAATGGAAATACTGTCATATTATTAGAGTAATTCCTCCTGAATTACTCTAAACAAATACAATTTGAATAAAAAAATCAAGAGAATGTGTGTGTGTATGTGTGTGTGTGTGTGTGTGTAAATTAACAGCCTGATTTCAAAATTTATATGAAAGAGTAAAGGAGCAAAATTAGGCAAGAAAGATTTAGAATAAGATGGTGAGAATGTGTGTAGAATGCATCCTACAAAATATCAAAATTTATAATAAGATTCTGTTATTTTTAAAGGCACTGTTGGTACAGGGACAAATAGGCTCATCTTAGAAATGACATATGTATATATAGAAACTTGATACATATCAGAGGGTAAAGGATAGACTTTTCAGTAAATGGTGACAATAAAACTAGCCATCCATATGGAAAAATAAAACTATGTTACCCCTATACCAGATCACAAAATAGTTTTCAGAGGATTAAGTGTATAACTATTCAAAACAAAGGTATGAAACATTTAGAATATAGAACATTTAGATGAAAATTTAACATCAGAGAAAGTAGGAATTTCTTAAGCAAGACAAAAGAAGTACAAACAATAAAACACAATCATGCTTTTTACTACATCAAAAGTGAGAACACAGGGCTGTGGTTGTTTCTCAGTGGTAGAGCACTTGCTTAGCATGTGTGAAGCACTGGGTTTGATCCTCAGCACCACATAAAAATAAATTTAAATAAAGGTATTGTGTTCATCTACAACTTAAAAAAAAATTAAAAAGTGAGAACAAAACTAGACTACAAAATACAGCCAAATACAGCCATAAACAGTATTTACAACCCAAAAGATTTTTTTTCTAGATTGTGTAAAGAATGCCTACTAATCATTAAGACCCAAACAATCAAAGTTAAAACTAGGCCAAGAAATAGAACATTTTGCAGAAGTGGTTACTTAAATGGTCAGTAAGCATAAGAAAAAATGCTCAAGTATTGAGGACTGAATTAGAACAATTATATTCCATACTTTTATAATTTTATGTCAAAATGAATCCTACTGTCATGTATAACTAAAAACAATAAATAAAAGAAAAAAGCTCAACCTCACTAATTATCATGGACGTTAGAAAAAGAAAGTTATAGAATCTATTTCATAGCAATCAAATTGGCAGAAATTTTATCATCTGAAAACAGAAAGTATTTATGAGGATGAGAAGCAACAAAAACTCTCATACATTGTTGATGGAAATATAAATTGGGACAAACACTCTAGAAAGCACTTTGACAACACTTTGTAATGAGTCATGTTCTCCATGAAAACAAGTTCACATTTCGGTATATATAATAAAGAAATTCCTTTAGATAAGCACAAAGAGATATGTACAAGGTTGATCATAGAAACAGTTATAATAATAAAATATTAGAAATATCATAAATGTGCATAAGCAAGATAATCGTTAAATAAATCTTGTTATAGATTTGTTTTTTTTTTTTTTTTTTTTTTATTTTTATTTTTTTTTTTTTTTTTATTGATTGTTCAAAACATTACAGAGCTCAAGACATATCATCTTTCATACATTTGACTCAATTGGGTTTTGTACTCCCCAAATACATAATACAGACTCACTTCTGTTACATACTCACATTTTTACATAATGGCTTATTAGTGACTGTTGTATTCTGCTACCTTTCCTATCCCCTACTATCCCCCCTCCCCTCCCCTCCCCTCCCATCTTCCCTCTCTACCTCCTCTGCTGTTGTTCAATTCTTTCCCCCTTTTTTTTTTCCCCCCACCCCCTTGCCCCTCATAACCTCTTATAATTTTGTGTATCACTGAAGGTCTCCTACCATTTCCATATGTTTTCCCTTCTCTCTTGCTTTCTCTCCCCCCATTCGTCTTAGTTTACTGTTAGTCTTTTCCTCATGCTCTTCCTTCCTGTTCTATTCTTAGTGGCTCTCTTTATATCAAAGAAGACATTTGACATTTGTTTTTTAGGGCTTGGCTAGCTTCACTTAGCATAATCTGCTCTAATGCCATCCATTTCCCTGCAAATTCTATGATTTTGTCGTTTCTTAGTGCTGCATAATACTCCATTGTGTATAGCTGCCACAATTTTTTTATCCACTCATCTATTGAAGGGCATCTAGGTTGGTTCCACAGTCTAGCTATTGTGAATTGTGCTGCTATAATCATTGATGTGGCCGTATCCGTATAGTGTGCTCTTTTAAGGTCCTCAGGGAATAGTCCAAGAAGGGCAATAGCTGGGTCAAATGGTGGATCCATTCCCAGCTTTCCCAGGAATCTCCATACTGCTTTCCAGATTGGCCTCACCATTTTGCAGTCCCACCAGCAGTGAACAAGTGTGCCCTTTTCCCCACATCCTCGCCAACACTTATTGTTGTTTGACTTCATAATGGCTGCCAATCTTACAGGAGTGAAATGGTATCTTAGGGTGGTTTTGATTTGCATTTCTCTGATTGCTAGAGATGGTGAGCATTTTCTCATGTGCTTGTGGATTGATTGTATGTCCTCCTCTGAGAAGTGTCTGTTCAGGTCCTTGGCCCATTTGTTGATTGGATTATTTGTTATCTTATTGTTTAATTTTTTGAGTTCTTTGTACATTCTGGATATTAGGGCTCTATCTGAGGTGTGAGGGGTAAAAATTTGTTCCCAGGATGTAGGCTCTCTATTTACCTCTTTTACTGTTTCTCTTGCTGAGAAAAAACTTTTTAGTTTAAGTAGGTCCCATTTATTTATTCTTGTCATTAACTCTTGGGCTACGGGCGTTCTATTAAGGAATTTGGAGCCCGCCCCCACAATATGTAGATCGTAGCCAACTTTTCCTTCTATCAGACGCAGTGTCTCTGTTTTTATATCTAGCTCCTTGATCCATTTTGAGTTAACTTTTGTGGCTGGCGAGAGAAAGGGATTCAATTTCATTTTGTTGCATATGGATTTCCAATTTTCCCAGCACCATTTGTTGAAGATGCTATCCTTCCTCCATTGCATGTTTTTAGCCCCTTTATCAAATATAAGATAGTTGTAACTTTGTGGATTAGTCTCTGTGTCCTCTATTCTGTACCATTGGTCCACCTGCCTGTTTTGGTACCAGTACCATGCTGTTTTTGTTACTATTGCTTTGTAGTACAGTTTGAGCTCTGGTATCGCTATACCTCCAGATTCACACTTCCTGCTTAGAATTGCTTTTGCTATTCTGGGTCTTTTGTTTTTCCATATGAATTTCATGATTGCTTTATCTATTTCTACAAGAAATGTCTTTGGGATTCTGATTGGCATCGCATTAAACCTGTAGAGAACTTTGGGTAATATCGCCATTTTGATGATGTTAGTTCTGCCTATCCATGAACAGGGTACATTTTTCCATCTTCTGAGATCTTCTTCTATCTCTCTCTTTAAGGTTCTGTAGTTTTCATTGTATAAATCTTTCACCTCTTTTGTTAGGTTGATTCCCAAGTATCTTATTTTCTTTGAGGATATTGTGAATGGAGTGGTTTTCCTTATTTCCATTTCAGAGGTTTTGTTGCTGATATACAGGAATGCCTTTGATTTGTGCGTGTTGATTTTATATCCTGCCACTTTGCTGAATTCATTTATTAACTCTAGTAGCTTCTTTGTAGATCCTTTTGGGTCTGTTAAGTAGATTATCATGTCATCTGCAAATAGCGATAATTTAATTTCTTCTTTTCCTATTTTTATGCCTTTAATTTCTTTTGTCTGTCTAATTGCTCTGGCTAGTACTTCGAGAACTAAATTGAATAGAAGTGGTGATAGAGGACATCCCTGTCTTGTTCCAGATTTTAGAGGGAATGCCTTCAGTTTTTCTCCGTTTAGGATGATGCTAGCCTGAGGTTTAGCATATATAGCTTTTACAATGTTGAGGTAAGTTCCTGATATCCCTAGTTTTTCTAATGTTTTGAACATAAAGGGATGTTGTATTTTGTCAAATGCTTTTTCTGCATCTATCGAGATGATCATATGGTTCTTGTCTTTAAGCCTATTGATGTGGTGAATAGCATGTATTGATTTCCGTATATTGAACCAGCCTTGCATCCCAGGGATGAATCCTACTTGATCATGGTGCACAAGTTTTCTGATATGTTTTTGTATTCGATTCGCCAGAATTTTATTGAGAATTTTTGCATCCAAGTTCATTAGAGATATTGGTCTGTAGTTTTCTTTCTTTGAAGTGTCTTTGTCTGGTTTTGGGATCAGGGTGATGTTGGCCTCATAGAATGAATTTGGAAGAGCTCCTTCTTTTTCTATTTCTTGAAATAGTTTGAAAAGTATTGGTATTAGTTCTTCTTTGAAGGTTTTGTAGAACTCCGCTGTATACCCATCAGGTCCAGGGCTTTTCTTGGTTGGTAGTCTTTTGATGGCTTCTTCTATTTCTTCCTTTGTTATTGGTCTGTTTAAACTGTGTGTGTCTTCCTGTCTCAATCTGGGCAAATCATATGCCTTAAGAAATTTATCGATATCCTCGCTATCTTCTATTTTATTAGAATATAGGGTTTCAAAATACTTTCTAATTATCTTCTGTATTTCTGTAGTGTCTGTTGTGATATTGCCTTTTTCATCCCGTATATTAGTAATTTGAGTTCTCTCTCTTCTTCTTTTTGTTAGCATAGCTAAGGGCTTGTCTATCTTATTTATTTTTTCAAAGAACCAACTTTTAGTTTTATCAATTTTTTCAATGGTTTTTTTTGTTTCAATTTCGTTTATTTCTGCTCTAATTTTAATTATTTCTTGTCTTCTACTACAATTGCTGTTGTTTTGTTCTTCCTTTTCTAGGTTTTTGAGGTGTAGTGTGAGTTCATTTATTTGTTGGTTTTTTCTTTTTTTGATGAAAGAACTCCAGGATATGAATTTCCCTCTTAAAACTGCTTTCATTGTGTCCCATAGATTCCGGTATGTTGTGTCTGTATTATCATTTGACTCTAAGAATTTTTTTATCTCTTCCTTTATGTCTTCTGTAACCCATTGATCATTCAATAACATATTGTTCATTTTCCATGTGGTGTAGGATTTCTCCTTCCTTTTTTTATCATTGATTTCCAATTTCATTCCATTATGGTCAGATATGGTGCATGGTATTATCTCCACACTTTTATATTTACTAAGATTTGCCTTATGGCATAATATATGGTCTATTTTTGAGTAGGATCCATGTGCTGCTGAGAAGAACGTGTATCCACTTGATGATGGTTGGTATATTCTATATATGTCAGTTAGGTCTAGGTTATTGATTGTGCTGTTGAGTTCTATAGTTTCTTTATTCAGTTTTTGTCTAGAGGATCTGTCTAATGGCGAGAGCGGTGTGTTGAAGTCACCCGTAATTATTGTGTTATGGTCTATTTGACTCTTGAACTTGAGGAGCGTTTGTTTTATGTAGATTGCAGCTCCATTGTTTGGTGCATACAAATTGATAATTGTTATGTCTTGTTGGTGGATGGTCCCTTTTAACAGTATATAGTGTCCTTCTTTATCCTTCTTAATTAACTTAGGTTTGAAGTTGATTTTATTTGATATGAGTATGGCCACTCCTGCTTGCTTCCGAGGGCCATGTGAGTGGTATGATTTTTCCCAACCTTTTACCTTCAGCCTGTGTATGTCTTTTCCTATCATATGAGTCTCCTGAAGGCAGCATATTGTTGGATTTGTTTTTTTGATCCAGGTTGCTAGCCTATGTCTCTTGATTGGTGAGTTTAGGCCATTAACATTTAAAGTCACGATTGAGATATGATTTGTACTTCCAGTCATGCTTCTTTATTTATTTATTTTAGTTTGGCTAGTTTTACTTTTTTTGGTTATTTTCCTCCTCCTTTACTGAGATACCTCTTGTTGTTAGTTTTGGGCACTATTTTTCAATTCCTCTTCTTGTAGTATATTGCTCAGAATGCTTTGCAGTGCTGGTTTTCTTGCTGCAAATTCTTTTAGCTTTTGTTTATCGTGAAAGATTTTAATTTCGTTGTCAAATCTGAAGCTCAATTTTGCTGGATACAGTATTCTTGGTTGAAATCCATTATTTTTCAGCGTTTGAAATACATTGTTCCAGGATCTTCTCGCTTTCAAAGTCTGTGCTGAGAAATCAGTCGTTAACCTAATTGGTTTACCCCTGAATGTAATCTGTCTCTTTTCTCTGGTAGCTTTTAATATTCTCTCCTTGTCCTGTATGTTGGCTATCTTCATAATTATGTGTCTTGGAGTTGGTCTATTATAGTTTTGAATGTTTGGGGTCCTGTAGGCTTCCAGGATTTGGCAATCCATTCCATCTTTCATCTCTGGGAAGTTTTCTACAATTATTTCATTTAATATGCTGTCCATTCCTTTGGTTTGAATCTCTGTGCCTTCTTCTATCCCGATGACTCTCAAATTTGGTTTTTTAATGACATCCCATATCTCTTGAATAGATTGCTCATGGGATTTAAGCATCTTTTCTGTGTTGACTATACTCTTTTCAAGTTGATAAACCTTGTCTTCATTATCTGATGTTCTGACTTCTACTTGATCAAGTCTATTTGTAATATTCTCGTTTGAGTTTTTAATTTGGTTTATAGTTTCCTGCAATTCTAGGATTATAGTTTGATTCTTTTTTAAGATCTCTATCTCCTGGTAGAGCTCGTTCTTTGCCATTTGAATTTGTTTGTTTAATTCATTTTCAAAATATATTTTTATTGCTTGGACTTGCTGTCTCATGTCTTCTCTAATATTCCTTTCCATTTGAGTTAGGAATGCCTTGAGTTCTTTCCCTATCCTTGCTTCTGATGTTTCTATGTCCTCTTGTAGAATTAAGTTGTCTTGCATTGTTTGTACTCCTTTTTTCCCTTGTTTTCTCATGCTGTCCCCGTTGCTTTCCAGCTCTATTTGATTGTCGTGTTTCTGTTCTCTTCTATAGATTTGTTTTGGTTCTGTTTTACTCTGATGCCTCTCCTTAGTGTTGTTAAACTATGCCTGCTGACGTGGATTCCACTGTGAAGGAAGATCCGACGTCCCAGCTCCAGTGACGACACTACTTTGCTATGACTGGCCCCAGTTCCTTGCCTGGGTGTCCTGATGAGGTGGTGTGACTGCACTGTCTCTGTTTGATTTCAGCTCCCAGTCGCGGCAGGCAGGCGGTCTCTAGCCGCCCAGTATCACAGGCCGCGGGCGGGTGATCGGTCACCTGTGGCCGGGTGTTCTCCTACCACCCAGCTATGCGGGCAGTGGGTGAACTGTCGCCGGCGGGCCTGCAATTTCCAGCTGCCCAGTCTTGAGGGCCTTGCCTCTAGCTTCCTGGTTTCTCCTGCTAGCCTTCTGTAGCCGCAGGGCAGGCCGCATGAATCAGTGGGCCTGGATCTCCGGGGTCCCACAGTTGGCAATTGGGATCCCAGGCACTCTGTCCTTTAGATTTTCCTGCTTGCCCCACCCCCAGCTCTAGCCAGACAGGTTTCCTTTTGGCTGCAGATGGGTGGGGGGGTTGCAGGTCAGGTGCCTCTAGTTCCCCCCTAGTCTTTATGCAGGCTCACTCTGATTCTCCCTCCCCCGGCAAGCCTAGGAGAGAGTTTATGCGAGTTCCCGATGTATGGGGGATGGGCTGAGTGCCACACACCTGTTTTGTTGTTGAGATCTGTCGGAGAATGGGTGGATATATCAGCTGCTCAAGATGCTGACTGCTGATTCCCTTGGTGGAGTGTCCGCTGCGGGGGATGGGACTGTACCGCTTCCTTCCCCGTCTAAACTCCCGTACTCAGCCCGGGGGGTCAGTGCGGGCTTGGCTGGTGGGATTCCACCTGGTCGCAGCCGAGCCTCTCCCTGCTTGCTAATTAATGGCTTCCCTGGGGCGCCACGCCTTCTGTAGCCGCAGGGCAGGCCGCAGGAATCAGTGGGCCTGGATCTCCGGGGTCCCACAGTTGGCAATTGGGATCCCAGGCACTCTGTTCTTTGGATTTTCCTGCTTGCCCCACCCCCAGCTCTAGCCAGACAGGTTTCCTTTTGGCTGCAGATGGGTAGGGGGGGTTGCAGGTCAGGTGCCTCTAGTTCCCCCCTAGTCTTTATGCAGGCTCACTCTGATTCTCCCTCCCCCGGCAAGCCTAGGAGAGAGTTTATGCGAGTTCCCGATGTATGGGGGATGGGCTGAGTGCCACACACCTGTTTTGTTGTTGAGATCTGTCGGAGAATGGGTGGATATATCAGCTGCTCAAGATGCTGACTGCTGATTCCCTTGGTGGAGTGTCCGCTGCGGGGGATGGGACTGTACCGCTTCCTTCCCCGTCTAAACTCCCGTACTCAGCCCGGGGGGTCAGTGCGGGCTTGGCTGGTGGGATTCCACCTGGTCGCAGCCGAGCCTCTCCCTGCTTGCTAATTAATGGCTTCCCTGGGGCGCCACGCCTTCTGTAGCCGCAGGGCAGGCCGCAGGAATCAGTGGGCCTGGATCTCCGGGGTCCCACAGTTGGCAATTGGGATCCCAGGCACTCTGTTCTTTGGATTTTCCTGCTTGCCCCACCCCCAGCTCTAGCCAGACAGGTTTCCTTTTGGCTGCAGATGGGTAGGGGGGGTTGCAGGTCAGGTGCCTCTAGTTCCCCCCTAGTCTTTATGCAGGCTCACTCTGATTCTCCCTCCCCCGGCAAGCCTAGGAGAGAGTTTATGCGAGTTCCCGATGTATGGGGGATGGGCTGAGTGCCACACACCTGTTTTGTTGTTGAGATCTGTCGGAGAATGGGTGGATATATCAGCTGCTCAAGATGCTGACTGCTGATTCCCTTGGTGGAGTGTCCGCTGCGGGGGATGGGACTGTACCGCTTCCTTCCCCGTCTAAACTCCCGTACTCAGCCCGGGGGGTCAGTGCGGGCTTGGCTGGTGGGATTCCACCTGGTCGCAGCCGAGCCTCTCCCTGCTTGCTAATTAATGGCTTCCCTGGGGCGCCACGCCTTCTGTAGCCGCAGGGCAGGCCGCAGGAATCAGTGGGCCTGGATCTCCGGGGTCCCACAGTTGGCAATTGGGATCCCAGGCACTCTGTTCTTTGGATTTTCCTGCTTGCCCCACCCCCAGCTCTAGCCAGACAGGTTTCCTTTTGGCTGCAGATGGGTAGGGGGGGTTGCAGGTCAGGTGCCTCTAGTTCCCCCCTAGTCTTTATGCAGGCTCACTCTGATTCTCCCTCCCCCGGCAAGCCTAGGAGAGAGTTTATGCGAGTTCCCGATGTATGGGGGATGGGCTGAGTGCCACACACCTGTTTTGTTGTTGAGATCTGTCGGAGAATGGGTGGATATATCAGCTGCTCAAGATGCTGACTGCTGATTCCCTTGGTGGAGTGTCCGCTGCGGGGGATGGGACTGTACCGCTTCCTTCCCCGTCTAAACTCCCGTACTCAGCCCGGGGGGTCAGTGCGGGCTTGGCTGGTGGGATTCCACCTGGTCGCAGCCGAGCCTCTCCCTGCTTGCTAATTAATGGCTTCCCTGGGGCGCCACGCCTTCTGTAGCCGCAGGGCAGGCCGCAGGAATCAGTGGGCCTGGATCTCCGGGGTCCCACAGTTGGCAATTGGGATCCCAGGCACTCTGTCCTTTGGATTTTCCTGCTTGCCCCACCCCCAGCTCTAGCCAGACAGGTTTCCTTTTGGCTGCAGATGGGTAGGGGGGGTTGCAGGTCAGGTGCCTCTAGTTCCCCCCTAGTCTTTATGCAGGCTCACTCTGATTCTCCCTCCCCCGGCAAGCCTAGGAGAGAGTTTATGCGAGTTCCCGATGTATGGGGGATGGGCTGAGTGCCACACACCTGTTTTGTTGTTGAGATCTGTCGGAGAATGGGTGGATATATCAGCTGCTCAAGATGCTGACTGCTGATTCCCTTGGTGGAGTGTCCACTGCGGGGGATGGGACTGTACCGCTTCCTTCCCCGTCTAAACTCCCGTACTCAGCCCGGGGGGTCAGTGCGGGATTGGCTGGTGGGATTCCATATATATATATGTGTGTGTGTGTGTGTGTGTGTGTGTGTGTGTGTGTGTGTGTGTGTGTAGTGTTTGTGTGTATATATATATATAATATTTATATATATATGTTTGTCTACTCTGTGTGACTGAAATATTTCAAAATAGAAAGATGAAAAATAAATACAATATATGTCTTTAACTATACCAAAGAGAGCTAACTATTATTAAATTTTGGTGAATATACATCCTGCCTTTGCATTATATGCATGTTTGAAATTGGACTCATTGGACTTAGATTAAGATGTTGTCAGGACTTTGTTTCTATCTGGAGACCTTATGGAAAAAACCATTTCTTTGTGTTTTTTAGCTTCTGGAGGATGACTGTATTTCTAGGCTCATGGCTCCCTTTCTCCAAGTTCATATACAGCAAGAATGCATTCCTCTGATAATTCTTCTGTAATCATATCTCCCTTTGACGCTCCTTTTTTTTTTGCCTCCTTCTTCCACTTTTAAGGACTCACATGATGAATTTAGATCCTATCCAGAGAATCCATGAAAATCTCCTCATATTAAATTCTTTAACCTAAATAACATCTACAATTTTTTTCCATGTAAGGTAATATATTCACAAGTTCCAGTGTTCATGAGAATGTTTTTGGAGAGCATTATTCTGCCTACTATTATTATTACTGCTACTACACACACACACACACACACACACACACGGATGTTCTTTAATTTATGACAGGGTTACATCCCTCTAATAGCCATCATAAATTGAAAATATAAGTTCAAAGTCCAGTCAATACACCTAATCCAGCCTACCTTAAACATGCTCAGAATACTTACTTTAGCCTACATTTGTGTAAAATCATTGAACATAAAGAATATTCTATAATAAAACATTAAATGTTGAATATCTCATGTAATTTATTGAATATCTATATTCCAAACAAAAAAAAATTGCTGGCAACTCAGTATACTGTAGAGAATCTTCTATTCACTCTATGACTGTGTGACCTATGTGGCCCAGTACCACAAGAAATTATTGTACTGTATATTGCTAACTTGGGAAAAAAATCAAAATTCAAAATTTGAGTTATGTTTCTACTGAATGTTTATTGTTTTAATACCATCATAAACTTGAAAAATCATTGGTCATGCCATAGTAAGATGGGACCATCTATATATATACACACTTAAAAATTGAAATACTACTTTATATACATTTTTGTGACTGGATTCTTTACATTTCATATTAGATGGTAGTTTTGAAATATTTTAATAGCTTTAAATATTATTTGAGAAGATACTTTTTAATTACTGAATTATACAAATTTATATGTAATACTTTTTTCAGTAAATTCTCTTATTTTGACATTGAGATTATTTTAATAAATAATTCTGTAAAGATATCCTTGTACATATATCTTTGATTATTTCTTAAGAAATTAATTGATCAATGATGACCAACAATTGTTTTATTTATTTTGAATGGTAATATTTTCTTTTCCTCTTTCTTTTTTTTTTTTTGTACTGGGGGTTTAATGCAGGGATGCTTAACCACTGAGCAACATCCCAGCCCTTTTTGTATTTTATTTCGAGACACAGTCTTGCTAAATTGATTAGAACTTTGCTAAGTTGGTGAGATTGGCTTTGTACTTGCAATTCTCCTGTTTTAGCCTCCTGAGCACCTGGGATTACAAGTGTTCACCACTGTGCCTGACTTAATGTTATTTTCAAATTGTTTTTCCAAAAAGATTTATCAATATATTAGTCTTACCAATCATTAGTGAGGGTCCATTATCCATCCCTTTATCTGCACATTAAACTATTTAAACAAATGAATAAACACAGAAATATGTATCAGTTTTGTGCGTGAGGCCTCCAGTTTTTCTATCAACAACTGTCTTTAGAAGTTTGATCAGGGATTATGTATCTATAGGTTGTCGTTGTCCTGGTTCATAGATTCATAAAATCAGACTGGCAACTCCCAGAGATGAAGGGGAGATATATTGGGACTAGAAATAGTGAACAAATTCATATCAAGAGCTTCTTATGACATCTAGCAGGCTGACTTCCAACCACTCCCTTCTTTAGTTCAATTAATTGCAATCATTAATAAACATGGGGCTAAAACTTTATGAGTTTTTTTTTAAATTTCATAATCCTTCAGTGAAGGATCACTCAGGTTTGTGCAGAGAAAGAGCTTTCCACTTAAGAGTATTCATCTAGACTTGCAGTACATCTTGGATGGTTATTCCTGGATTAAAAACAAAAGTGAAAAGTAGCAAATTGAGATACATATATTAAGAAGAATGTGCTAATAAATATTGACTTATCATTTATTAGTCAGGAGTCTAGTAGGAAATAGATGACATACTCAAAGGGCAACAGAAGAAAGAGGAAGAGAATATTTACAGAGGCATGAACAGGGTTGAGAGATGGTAAAGTACACTGAGACTAACAATAGTAGGAATGACATGAAGAGATAAGGTGAGAAAATGGTGCTACTGAAATCTGGAGTTGGCATCTATAAAGAGAGGGCTAGCAGCTAGGAAAGGACAAACTGCAGACTAGTAGAGAAGGAGTAGGTAGACTAAATAATCTGAACTTTCTCTTCTGTAATCTTCTCATCTCTTAGTGCTTCCTATTGGTTGAACCTTCCTGAAAGCCCAAGGGTGAAGAAGCCAAATTGATTCAGTCCATTGAAGTTTTCATTTTGAGGCCGAGAGCAGAGCAAAGACATGTTAAAATATGGAGACACAGAAACTATCCACCAAAGCCTATATGCCAGGCATATAAATGCAGATTTAAATTTAATAATAACCTTGGGATGTATATTTTATCTCCATCTTCCATTTTATAGATGAAAAATCAGGTGATCAGAAAAGTTAATTGACTTGTCTATGTCATACCATAAATAAATGGCAAAACTACGATTAAAATCCAATTCTGTCTAACACAAAATACCATGCCCTTAATCTAATATGAGATGCTGCCTCTCTCACCTTTTATCTGTTATGCACAGTGCTAGGTGACACAGGGAATAAAAAAGTCTCTGCCCTCAAAAAAGTAAAACAACTATTCTTTAAATGCATTGTCTTATTTAATCCTTACAAGTTTTTGAAGTAGGACCATTATCCTCACCATTAAACTCTTATTTAACACACAAATTATTATCAGCTGTGATTTTCAATTTTTTAACCACTTAATAATCTTCCATAGAGATAGATTTAGCATCACTTACAGATCTATAGCATTCTTTTAATGGTTACACAGTGATAATCACAAAGAGATATCATTATTTATTTTAATCCATCCTCTATCGAGGGACGTTTGTGTTGTTCCTGTTTTGTGCTTGTATAAATAATACTTCAGTGAACAATCTTGTACTTTTATCTTGGTGCACATTTGCAAATATATCTTTGGTTTAAAGTCCTAGCAGATAATTACTGAGTCTAAAAAGAGGCACAATTACAATTTTGATGGGTTTTGCCAAATCCTTTGCAAATAATCTGTACCACATTCCCTCTAACAGAATGTAAAAGACCTTTATTGCTCTATGACATATGGGAAAATTAAAAAACAGAGAGGGTAAGTAAATTGTGCAAGGTCACAAAGATAGTGAATGTCAGACCTGGCTTTGAATTCATATCTGTTTGATGCTTATACTTCCATTTTCCAAGACTGTAATGAGGATAACAGTAGGGAAAATTAGTTCAGGTATAAGTAAATATTTTCTTAAGTTAATTTGCTTATCATAGATTTTAATAATGTGGCTGTTTGTGATTTTCTCTTTAATACCATATGGATAAAGATGGTTTAGGGGTCAGCAAGCAATGTTATGTGGACCCTAATCTGGCCCACTGCATACTTTTGTATGACCTGCAACTAGGCATAGTTTTTACATTTTTAAAATAGTCCACAGATGTCACAAAAAATACTACTTTTTGACACATAAAAGTGTCATAAAGTTCAAATTTCAGGGTCTATAAATAATGTTTTATTGGAACATAGCTACCTATGCTTATTTGTTTATGTATTGTCCAAGGAGACTGCTTGCACACTAAAATGACAGAAACCTGTGGCCTACAAAGCCTAAAATAAGTACTATCTGTGCTTTTCCAGAAAAATCTTTGATGATACTTTGTTTAGAAAAACAGAATCATTCATTTAAAAAATATTAATTGCTTACTCTGCAAAATAGAACTCAGGGAGCAAGTAATCCTATGGTTTTCAAATTTCTTTTCATATTTAGAGCCTCCCTTTCAAATGAAGTATATTACCCAGAACCCTAAAATATAATATACATAAAAGCAGAGATGCTCTGTGGTGATAGGGATAGGTGTTCAAGAGTTTCACATGACTGGTTTTCCTTTTGGTCATCCCACTTGCTTTCTCTCATGGCAGCTCTTGAGGCACTCACAACTCTATAAGCATGTGGAATTCAAGGTCACCATGGAAGGAGCTTTGAAAATTACTGATACATTTTATCCTTTTTATTTTACAGAGAAGGAGAAAGGGTTTGGAGAAGTTAATTTACCCAAAATGACCCAATGGTATGGCTGAGGCAATTACCTGCATCTGTGGATTTAAGTGTGCATGTGATGGGTGTGGTCTTAGATATCCACAAACAAACAAAATCTTGTGAACAAGTAAGCCATCTAGGTAAAATTTCTTCTTACCAAAGTTAACTTAAATTGTCAATACTGGAAGTGGAGCTATACGTCACCTAGTTCAAATATTCCATTGCAGAAAGGAGCAAATATGGGAGTGGGTGGGTAAAGTAACAACGTAAGTCAGAGACTTGCTTCAAAGGGTAGAATTTTGGCTTCCATTCCAGTGATATTTACCTTAAATCAGGCTATCTCCTACCCCAATCTAGGTATGTTATCTATGAAGAAATGTTATCTGCTGAATTTCTCTTTGAAAATGCAAATAGGCAAAGATGTAACATATTAGTATTTATTTGATTAGAAATAAGTAAGTAAGTACTTATCATCTTTGTTATAGCACTAGGTTACTTGGTGAGGGAGTGACTAGGAGGGGAGAATTATCAACCAGTAAAAAGTCAGTCAGGAACTGACCTTATGTGTAAGGTTATGAACTATGAATGTTTAAGCCAACTCTTTAATTACTCAGGAATAACCATCCAGACTTTGACTAGCCAGACCACACCTCCCTTCTGCTGCTTACATTCTGAGTATTTTTTCTGGTACTTTGATAGCTGCTTGATGTATGGTAAAAGCATTGGTGGGAGAGAAGATTATAATGATTGGCTCAATATAGGTCTTGTTGCCATCTGTGGATGTATCCTTTCTCCATTAGTTTGGCTACTGAAGAAATGGCCATTTGGTGCTTTGCCAAGGAAACACATGTTATGAGGGTAATTTAAAGATTCTCTTTGCCAATAATCCTCTTCAGAGCACAGAACTGAGGATATTTACTGGGATTTCAGATTTTAGATGAATTTTTCCATATCCTAACATCATGTTGGCTTTGAGTAATATGATCACTTGATGTTAAACAGAGAAACTGTTTTCTCCCTGAGGGATCTGAAATAACCATACCTAACTTAGTTGAAACTGGTGAAATTCCTTGATTTATTATTAGAATAAAGTTAAGGAATCATGTTGCTTCCACTATTTTGGACTCAGTTTTCAAATGTTGTCAAGTGGCTTCTGGTTGGTCAAGTGCACTTAGCTGGTAGAATAGATACTCTGATCAACCTATTAGGTTTCTTGCTTTTTTGTTTTTTTTAAAGATTCACAAGATATTTTGTTTATTTTTAAATTTTGTTTATTTTTATTTATTCTTTATAGATATATGTGACAGTAGAATATATTTTGACATATCATACGTACATAGAATAAGTATAACTTGTTCAAACTAATATCCCTGTTGAACATAGATGCAAAAATTCTCAATAAAATCCTGGGAAATTGAATAGCCCCCCAAATATTAAAAAGATAGTGCACCATGGTGAAGGGGGTTTTATTCCAGGGATGCAAGGCTAGTTCAACATACAGAAATCAATACATGTAATTCATCACATCAATAAGATAAGAAATACATGATTATCTCAATAAATGCAGAAAAAAAATTGACAAAATTCAGCATCTATTCATGCTCAAAACACTAGAAAACCTAGGAATAGTAGGAACATACCTCAACATTGTAAAAACTACATATTTTAAACTCAAGGCCCACATGATTCTCAACGGAGAAATATTGAAACCCTTTCTTCTAAAAACTGGAACAAGACAGGGATAGTATCTTTCACCACTCCTATTCAACATAGTCCTTGGAACCCTAGTCAGGGCAATTATACAAAAGAAAGACAGGGATACAAATAGGAAAAGAAGAACTAAAGTATTTTGCCACCAACATGATTCTGTATTTAGAAGGCCTCCAAATCTTCTAGAACTCATATATGAATTCAGCAAAGTAGCACAGATATAAAATCAATACCCATAAATCAATTTCATCCTTATACACCAATGATGAATCAGCTGAAAGAGAAATCAGAAAAAAACTATCCCATTCACAACAACCTCAAAAAATAAAATCAAATCATTTCACCTCTAAACTTAATAAAAGAGGTGAAATACCTCTATGATGAAAAAAAAAAAACCTACAGAACATTAAAGAAAAAAATGAAGGAGACCTTAGAAGATGGAAAGATCTCCCATGTTTATGAGTAGATAGAATTAGTATTGTAAAAATGGTCATATTACCAAAAGCACTATATAAATATAATGCAATTTGTATTAAAATTTCAATGAAGTTCTTCATGGAAATAGAAAAAGCAGTCATGAAATTCATTTGGAAAAATAAGGGGCTCAGAATAGCCAAAACAATCCTTAGTGAGAAAAGTGACATAGGAGGCATCACAATACCAGAACTTAAATTACACTTCAGAGTTGTAGTAACAAATCAGCATGTTATTAGCTCCACAACAGACATGAAGATCAATGGAACAGAATAGAAGACACAGGGTAATACCCACATAAATCCAGTTATCTCATACTAGACAAAGGATCCATAAACATGCATTGGAGAAAAAAATAGCTTCTTCAACAAATAGTGCTGGGAAAACTGGAAATCCATATATACAGGAATTAAATTACACCCCTATCTCTCACCCTGCACAAAACTCAGCTCAAAGTGGATCAAGTACCTAGGCATTAGACTAGAGACTTTGTGGCTATTAGAAGAAAGAGTGGGCTCAACTCTCTACCATGTCAGCTTAGGAACTGATTTCTTCAATAAGAGTCTTAAAGTGCAAAAGTAAAATCAAGAATCAATAATGGGATGATATCAAATTAAGTTTCTTTTCTAAGAACAGGGATACAAATAAGACAATATGGGAATGCTCAGAGATTATATGATTATATTATGAGAGCTATATACTAATCAGTGGATGGATCTATTTGGTGGACAAATAATTTGAATGGATTAGTGGGTGGTAACTATAGGCATGTGGGGCATGGGTGGAAGAAGTAGGTCACTTGGGGCCTACCCGTGGGGATTATACTTTGTCCCTGGTCCTCACCCATTATTCTACCTGTCTGTAATGTGCTGAGCACCTTTCTGTTGTCATGCCTTTCCACCATGATGTTTTACCTCACCTCTGGCCAAGAGCAAAGGAGACAGCCAACCATGGATTGAACCTCAAAACTGTGAGCCAAAATAAACTTTTCCTCTTGTAAGTTGTTCTTGTCAGGTATTTTAGTTACAGTGATGAAATCTGACTTGCATAAAGCTGAAGAGAATATTAGGAAAGTGGCTCCTGCATGACTGGATGGAAGGATGTATTTGATTCAGAAAGATTTCTATTGGACATATGTTGAGAAAAGGGTATGATGCTATGGAAGCTTCACTGTAGACTTACTGCATTTTTCCATTTCTTATAAGGATAGGAAGGGCCCAGCTTCCCACTCTATCATTCAATCAGGTTGGGCCCTAAGCTTTGGTTCATGTACATTTAGTAGGGGCTTGATTCAATCAACTTTTTCATTGCTGTGACCAGAAGACCTGACAAGAATATATTTCAGAGGAGAAAAAGTTTATTTGGCACTCATGGTTTCAGAGGTCTCAGTCTGCAGATGGGCCAGTTGCATTGCCCAAGATGAAGCATAACATTATGGTAGAAGAGAAAAGTAGCTCAGGACATGACCACCATGAATCAGAGAAAGAGAGAGACTGCAGACCAGGGATAAAATATATACCCCAATGGCACACCCCCAATGATCTACCTCCTCTAGCTACACAACATATGCCTATAGTTATCACCCAGTTGATCCCTATCACTAAATTAATGCACTGATTGGGTTAAGGCCATCATAAAACAATCATTTCACCTCTAAACTTTCTTGCATTATTTCAGACATGAGATTTTGGGGGACATCTCATATCTAAACCATAACTGGAATATTTCCACTTTGCCATAAATTAACTCATCCACTGTGGAGTGTGTTTTTGGAGAATTCCTGGGAAAGACACAATTCTTTTACCCTCATTAGATTACTGAATGTTCAATGGAATGTTTTTGCCTGTTATACTCTCATCATAATATGATAATTCAGTTGAATTGTTTATATACTTCTTATTCTGTGCTGTGACAGTTGTCTTTCTTAATCAGTGGTTTTACATAATTAAAAGCATCATAAACCTAAAATTAGAGAAAAAAACAGACATTCTTGAGTTCTCTTTGGAGAACATCTGGCCATCTTTGAGTAATCATCTAACTTTGCTAGAGTCAATCAGTAGCCTCCAACTTTATCTCCTGTCTGCAATAATATTGTTATACCATTTTTATGGTCAGAGATGTCTGGAGCTAAATCAATCATCTGAATCCTCTTCTTTATGCCTAGAGGGATCAAATATGCTGATTTTCCTGGAGACAGTTGTTGTTAATACCTCCTGCCCTGGTATAATTATCAACAGCTGTTTCACCTTCCCCCACCAAAAAAAGGAATCCCAGTTTGAACAATAAACTATATGGTTACCTCTGACCATGACTAAGTAATCAAACTTTGTTTGTCCCCTATATGTCAGGCACTGTGCTGACTGTTGTTATGTAAGACCACCTTGTAACAAAGCATTGTATGGCAGAGAGAAGTAAATAATGACAAATTGACATCAGAGTCACTGGTAGTCACTAGCTTTTTAGATAATCTTCACTATCTAGGAACAGGATAATGAATTAAAGCTCTTTCTTCTCTAATATTGCTTCACTCTGAATTGAAACTTTCATTAAAGGGGCATGCATTGAGAAGGAAACTACTGATTATTTCAAATGTCTTTGAATCAGGACAACAAACAGCCCCTTTCCTGCCCATTTTACTCCTAGTACTTCCTCATTCTGGGTTTCTGATGTTCTTTTTCATTTTGAAAACACCTTGGGCCAGCCATGAGGCTAATGTCTACAACTTCTAGAAGTTCTCTTTAGAAGTGTTCTCAAAAATAGCAAAACCAGGCTGGGGATGTGGCTCAAGCGGTAGCGCGCTCGCCTGGCATGCGTGCGGCCTGGGTTCGATCCTCAGCACCACATACCAACAAAGATGTTGTGTCCACTAAAATAAATATTTTAAAATAAAATATTTATTAAATAAATATTTAAAAAAATAGCAAAACCAGACTGGATTTGTCCTCAATATAGACAAGAAAAACTTGACTTAGAGCTGTGTTTTTTAAAAAAATGGTTTGTAGTATTGTGCATATAAACATGCATATGTGCATATGCTCATGTGCATGCACACACATACAATCAAATGAAAAAAGTACAAGTTCACTTTTTATTGCTGCAGGTTAATTTTAAAGAACAGTGAGTTTCATTGTGGCATATTCATACACACACAGCATAATTTGTTCAGTTTCATTCTTCATTACCTCCCTTCATCTTCTCCCCTCCTGCATATCCCCTTTCTCTACCCCAATGGTCTCCTTTCTATTTTAATGACATCCTTTGTTTTCTTCTTTTTTTCTCTCTAGCTTCCATATATGAGGGATACTATATGACACTTATCTCTCTGAATCTGGCTTATTTCACTTAACATCATGTTCTCCAGTGCCACCCAATTTCTTGCAAATCACATGCGTTCATTCTTCTTTATGGCTCAGTAAAACTCCATTGTATATATGCAACACATTTTCTTTATCCATTCATCTACTGATGGCCAGTTAGGATTATTCCATAACTTGACTGTTGTGAATTGTACTTTGATAAACATGTGCATGCATGAGTCATTATAGTATGATGACTTTAATTTTTTAAGATCAATACCAATAAGTGGGATAGCTGGGGCATATGGTGGTTCATTTCCCTTTTGAGCCTCTATGAATAAACTGGCTATTTTTACAAAGATTAAATTAGGATAGTATGGACTGTTTTTGGGATAGTGATTTCTGTTCTTTGGTTTTATGCAATACAATATCTCATTGACCTGTCTTCCTCAAGTTATAAACTCCAGTTATATATAGGATAGGTTCAACAAAATATAGAAAAAGTTCTTTGTAAAGCATAATCTTTGCAATTACGTGGGGTGATGTTATGAATGTGGACTAAAAGGGACCTGTGGCTATAGCAATGAGGCCAAGCTGAGTAAATTTGGAAGCTGGATAATATCTGGCACTGATAAGGGAAAGACTTCTTTGGGTACAGAGATATTCAAAGCATATACTACTGGAATCCCCAAATTCTTTAGTTAGAGGAAATGCAGAGTCTCTTAGTCTCTCTCTCGTTTTCACTCTCGCTCTCTCCACCATGTAACCATGTATAATGAGAGCTGCAGTCAATTTTTTTTTCAGTATGAAAAGTGGTCAAGATTTGGGCATTGTGGATTTGAGTTTATTGGGATTAATTTTTTTTTTTTTTTGTACTGGGACTGATGGGCACTTCACCACTGAGCCAGCCCTTATTTTGTATTTTATTTAGAGACAGGGTCTCACTGAGTTGTTTAGTTCTTAGAGCCTTGCTGAATTGCTGAGTTGGCTTTGAACTCATGATCCTCCTGCCTCAGTCTCCCAAGCCACTGGGATTACAGGCCTGCACCAAAGCACCTGGCAGGTTATTGGGATTTTCAGATTTGAGTTGAAGGGATAAAGGAGACCCACTTCGTATTTAATAGATTCTTTCAACACCTCTTCTTGGAGATATTTCTCAAGTTAATATGCAGTGTAATAGTTCTTGAGATAAAAATTTGAATGTGACCCTAATGGAATGATAAAACCTGGGCTAGAAATGGTTATAGGGCGCATAATCCTAGGGTTTTTTAAAAAATATCTTTGTTTTATCTATCTATCTATCTATCTATCTATCTATCTATCTATCTATCTATCTATTTATTTAATGTGGTGCTGAGTATTGAACCCAGTGCCTCATACATGCAAGGCAAGTGCTCAACCACTAAACTACAATACCAGCCCTAATCATAGAGTTTCTTTTTAGAGTTAGAGAGGATATTGGAAGCCATTTAATTGGCTTTTGATTGTAACAAAAACATGAAAAAATCAAAACATTAAAAGTGATATAGGCTTGCCAACTTTTAATTTTGCCAAGTGGAGACATTAAAGAAAAAAATTACCAATTTCTATCACCTCTGTATCAAAAAATAACTATCTTTTTGTCCAGTACCAATAATGCTAGACATCCATAATTTTAAAAATTGAATAATTTTAGCTTAATGAAAAACTTATGACATTATCTTTGTTTTATTTTTTGTGAAACTGGACTGGTAATCATTTTATCACAGAGTGGTACCTATCTATGGACCGTTACTTGGGGACAATTGATTTAGTGCAACTACATTCATTTTACAGTTAAATGAAGTGAGGCCCAGAGAGGGAAAATGATTTCCAAGGGATCCACAACTGGTTAGTGACAGAGATGAGGCTAGAGTGTGATCTCATGAGAATGATAGGTTGTTCTCTACAGTCCTAGAATAGACCATAAAGTGAGGAGAAATTTTTCATATATATGAGAGCTCATATATTATGACAGATATTTTTAAAACATTTTTTTCTTATAGTACAGAAGATGCTGCTACAAACTCTATCTTAATAAATTTGTCTGAAGAAACTTATGTAAGTTTGAGGCTATGCCTATCAGTATAAGGAGATGAATGTGATTTGAGTTACACAGGTGGTTGCTTTGGTTTAATTCATTCTAGTTTGCAGTTGGCTTTACAACAGTAAGTGGAGGGAGAAGTTAAATACAAAGAATGATTTTTTTTTAAAGAGAGAGAGAGAGAGAGAGAGAGAGAGAGAGAGAGAGAGAGAGAGAGAGAGAGAGATTTAATATTTCTTTTTTAGTTTTTCAGTGGACACAACATCTTTATTTTTATGCTAAGGATTGAACCCAGTGCCCCGCACATGCCAGGCGAGCACGTTACAGCTTAAGCCATATCCCCAGCCCACAAAGAATGATTTTTAAGTGAAAAGGTTGCAGGGGCTGGGGTTGTGGCACAGTGGGAGAGTGCTCACCTTGCACGTGTGAGGCCCTGGGTTCTATCCTCAGCACCACATAAAAAGAAACAAAATAAAGGTATTGTATTCAACTACAACTAAAAAAATAATAAGATATAAAAAACGTTGTGAAAATTGATTAAATTGTATTGTTATCTAAACGTGAAAACTTGCCACACATTTTTTAATCTACTCAATTGTTGGAGAGGCTCCCTTTTCACATCACTTTAAATATTTGTGTTGGTTTGCAGTCACTCAGTGAATCCCATTGCTATATGGAGATTCAAGTTTACAAATTTACATTGCAAAAGACGTGACTCTATGTGTGCCACATTTAGCTCAGAAAATCACAAAGAGGAAGAATTGAAGGTGCACATGCCCTCACTTTATTATCAACATTCAATGATTGTTGGGATCTTATTACTCTCAGCTATTCAATTTTTCAAACCTAAGTTTAGTTTATGCAGCCAACAGTGGATACCTTGATAAAAACTAGAAAGTGAGAGTGGGTTCAGAGAGTAGAGGCGTAATAGAGGCATTTCTTTTCAGAGTAGTCTTTGTCTATATTGCCTATGTGATAGTACGTAAAGGATTCCAAAAAGAGTTATTTCCAAATAATGATAACCCTGTCATTGGCTTTCATTCCTTTGGGATAAGAAGGTATTTGTTCCCTATCAATAGATGGATAGCTCCCAGAGAAGGAGAGAAAAAAGACACACTATCAGCATTTAGCGCTTCAGACTGGAAGATTTTTTTCATAGTTTTTCCAAGAAACAATTTCTCAGAAGACAGCCAAACAAAGTCAGTTGGTTAAGTGAGGAGGAAAAGAAGGGAGACTCAAGGGGCTTTCTGAGAAGGGGAAGATTATAGGGTCCTCTAATGGCTCTTCTAATCAGCATGAGGATATGAGAAAGAAACTGGCTAGGGGCTGTGAGAATGGTAGAGAGTGTTCTTAAAAGACCACCTACACAGTTGTATGGGGACCACCAGTTTTCCATTAGCAACTGGTTTCCTTTCTCTCAATACACTGTTAGAAATTTACTTGTACTCACTCATGTTTACAAGCAGGGAGAGAAATAGGGTCTCCTAGGAAGGGCCAAATGCCTTGAGCCACTGGAGGGAGTTGCACATTCTTGGAATGAGGGTGGAGGAGGGTGGGGTAGGAGTTGGTATTGATATTGATAGCAATAGAAACTTGACAAAGAGTTAGTCAGCCACTTATTCATAGATCAATTTACTGAATACGGTTTGGTGCCTTACATTTTGTGAAATAGGTTTAAACCTTCGAGTTTGTGATACACTATCTCAATTAATTATTACTGCAAGTAATAACTAAGGCAGACATTATTTTTTTTACATGTTTTGTTGATCAAAACTGCTTGTACCAGCAAATTTATATGGTTCAACAACATAAAATTACAGAGAGCCATTCTACCTCTCCTACTCCTACTATCTAGTTTTATCCTAGATACTTTCAATCAGTTTTTAAATTATTTATTTATTTTTATTTATATATGACAGTGGAATGCATTACAATTCTTATTACACATAGAGAGCACAATTTTTCATATTTCTGATTGTATACACAGTATATCCACACCAACTTGTGTCTTCATACCTGTACTTTGGATAATAATGATCACCACATTCCACCATCATTAATAACCCCATGCCCCCCTTCATCTCCAACCCCTCTTCCTTATCTAGAGTTCATCTATTCCTCCCATGCTCCTCTCTCTATCTCACTGTGAATAAGCCTCCTTATATCAAAGAAAACATTTGGCATTTGTTTTTTTGGGATTTGCTAACTTCACTTACCATTATCTTATTTAACTCCATCCATTTATCTGCAAATGCCATGATTTTATTCTCTTTTATTGCTGAGTAATATTCCATTATGTATATATGCCACATTTTTTTATCCATTCATCTATTGTAGGTCATTTAGGTTGGTTCCACAGTTTAGCTATTGTGAATTGTGTTGCTGTAAACATTGATGTGGCTGTGTTCCTGTAGTATGCTGTTTTTAAGTCTTTTGGGTATAGACTGAGGAGAGGGATAGCTGGGTCAAATGGTGGTTCCATTCCCAATTTTCCAAGAAAATTCCATACTGCTTTCCATATTGGCTGTACCAATTTGCAGTCCCACCAGCAGTTTATGAGTATACATTTTCCTTCACATCCTTGCCAACACTTATTGTTGTTTGTCTTCATAATATCTGCCATTTTGACTGAGATGAGATGAAATTTTAAAGTGGTTTTGATTTGCATTTCTCTAATTGCTAGTGATGATGAACATTTTTTCTTGTATTTGTTGATTGATTTTACATAATCTTCTGAGAAGTGTTTGTTCAGTCCATCTATTGATTGGGTTATTTGTTTTTTATTTTTTGGTGTTTACCTTTTTGAGTTCTTTATATACCCTAGAGATTGTGCTCTATCTTATGTATGAGGGGTAAAGATTTGGTCCCAAGATGTAGGCTTTCTATTCACCTCACAGGATATTTCTTTTGCTGAGAAGAAAATTTTTAGTTTGAGTCCATCCCATTTATTGATTCTTGATTTTAATTCTTGCACCACAGGAGTCTTATTAAGAAAGTTGGAGCCTAATTCCAGATGGAGATTAGGGCCTAATATTTCTTCTATTAGACACAGAGTCTCTGGTTTTATTCCTAAGTCATTGATCCATATTTTGAGTTGACTTTTGTGCATGGTGAGAGATAGGGGTTTAATTTCTTTTTGTTGCATATGGATTTCCAGTTTTCCCAGCTCCATTTGTTGAAGAGGCTCTCTTTTCTCCAATGCATGTTCTTGGCACCTTTGTCTAATATAAGTTAATTGTAGTTTTGTGGGTTAGTTTCTGTATCCTCTGTTCTGTACCATTGGTCTACCAGTCTGTTTTGGTGCCAATACCATGCTGTTTTTGTTACTATTGCTCTGTAGTATAGTTTGAGGTCTGGTATAGTGATGCCACCTGCTTCACCCTTTTTGCTAAGGATTGCTTTAGCTATTCTGGGTCTCTTATTTTTCCAGATGAATTTCATGATTGCTTTTTCTATGAGGAATTCCATTGGGATTTTGATTGGAATTGCATTACATATGTATAGTGCTGTTGGTAGTATGGCCATTTGATAATATTAATGGCAGACATTTTTATCTTACAGATAAATAAATGGAGATTAATCAGCTTTAAATTTCCAAGGTCAAGAGGATCATATATTGATGAACTGGAACTAGAACCCAGATACTTAGAATAAAAATCTAGTCTCTCCAGTAAATATGAACACTCAGTTTTCTTAAACCTGTTAATTTTTTTTATAAATTCAAGGATTCATTTATTCATAAGCATTTGAGGACCTGCTCTTCATTACACTGGATATAGAATCTATGCTCTAGACTAGCATAGATTCTGCTCTCATGAAGGTCTTATGTAAATACTGTTGGAAGAAATAGATGCTAATAGCCAGAAAAACAGGAATAACTGGATGATTTATTAGTTCAGAGAAGTAGAGGGACATAGAATCACAGCATCACTGCAACATGGAGGAGTTATTCAAGCCCTCTTATCAACATCTGAATCCAAAAGGAATTTGCTCTTTGATATCCTGGACAATGAGCCTTCAGTTTATTTTTAAAATATTTAAAATGATGGAGGGCCTCGTTGCCTCATAAGGTATTTTATATTGCATTGTTAGATTACCTCAACTCTAATACATATGGTATTATTTCTATAATTAGCCTTCTATAATATTCATCTGGCTATTTTAATGTATTTCTTCAACAATAGTGGTTTGCAAGTATATATATGGGGTGGTTGTGGCATGTGTATTTCTATTAGGCTCACTGGTGAGACTTTATCAAATTATATGTGCCCTTTATCTTACTGCCAGTTTTTTTTTTTTAACTTCCCAAAGAGGTTGCTACATTCCTTGGCCCAAAATTTTCTGTTGTCAGTGTAAAAGAACCCAGGTCTTTCAGCTACTTGCCATATACTTTTTTTTTTCTGTTTTACTTTACCATTCTAGTTGATCTATTCTGAACTTAATCTAGTTTATAAATGTTTCTCTATAAATATTAAAAAATCCCATGTCACAGATGTCATTGCATTGTAACAGGGTACTGTGGGACCATTGCTGTTTTGTGAACTGGGCAAAATACTTCTCCTAGTGTCGTTTTAGATTATACTAGCATCTTTAGCAGTCACATCTTACTGCTGGCTCATATTGATTGTGAGGCCAACTAAAATCCCCAGGTCTATTTCACACAAACTGATGTCAAGACTGGTTTCTCCCTATACTATACTTGTGAAATTGATATTTTGAACCCAAATGCTGGACTTGGTGCATGTTTCCGTTTAATTAAATCTTTTGGGTTTAGGCATTTTATTTTGGTTCATTGAAATAATTTTTAATCTTGATTTAATCATCTATCCTATTGAGTATATCTTCTAAGCTTTGTGTAATGCTTATAGCTTGTAAGTTTACCTTTTGTATTAATTCAGGGTGGTATATAGGGCTTTATGTTTGGGGGAAGAGGGTATTAGAGATTAGAAATAGCTTCTTGAAGAGGAAGATTTTGTGTTAGGGTCTAGTGGGGATCCCTTTATGCTCCAAGTCTATGAACTTCTCCTGATTTGGAAAAACTATCTAAAATGGCATCCATTCACTGATTTATAGAAAATTTCACTGAATATTTATTATGTCCTCAACATGGTTCAATATGCTAAGGATATAGCAGTGAACTTGACAGTTATGGCAACTACACTTATGAGGCTTATGGTCTGGTTGGCTGACTCTAAAGTCTAACCCATAACTTCTACATTATATTGTTAAGAGAAGATTAAGTTTTTAAATAAAAAATTGCTCTTTTGGTAGCTTTTATATCTATGGAAGTTCAAATACACTTATGTTCAATTTTATTTCATTGAACAAATACTTATTTACTTGGTACTATGCTGGGTGCTGAGATATAATGGTGAAAAAGAAACTTTGTTGAGTTTACAGTTTATAATGAATGATTAGGCAAGCAAATAGCAATTGTAATACAGAGTGACATGACAGAGCCCTGACAGGGCCTACATCACATCACCCTGTATTCTAGCATTCCATAGCCTTCTGATTACATATAGCAGTATTGACTAGTTTGCACTTGTGGGGAAGTGGTAGTCAAGGAAAGCTTTGGGCAGAGTGACATTTGAGGTGAAATCAGGAAGATGAGTGAAATTAAAACAGGTGAAGAGGCAAGATGTGATTCTACAATCTATATACAGAGGAAAATTGGGAGTTCATAACCCACTTGAATCAAATGTATGAAATATGATATGTCAAGAGCTTTGTAATGTTTTGAACAACTAATAATAAAAGAGAATAAAGAGAATATTTTAGGCAGAGGGGATAGTTCTTGTGATGGGTTGATGAAAAGAGAGAGTGATGTACATTGGAAGAACTGAAAGACATTTTTGAGGATGGAGCAGAAAGTGAGAGACTGGGAATTACCTGTTGAGTTAATTTGTTCTTCTCATTGAATTTGAGATACTAAGTTGTCATTTGGCACTCTCCTTTTTTTTGGTACCTGGGATGGAGCCCAGGGGCACTTAACCACTGAGCAATCCCCCACCCTTTTATATTTTATTTAGAGACAGGGTCTTGCTAAGTTATTCAGGGCCTTGCTAAGTTGCTGAGGCTGGCTTTGAACTCACAATCCTCCTGCCTCAGCCTCCCGAGCCACCGGGTGGCACACTCCTGGAAAGCTGCTATAGGAGACAAATTGCTATTTATACACTGTGCTACAACTTTTAGGGGGTGGCATCACCTTGTCCTAAAGACTTAATATGTATGTTTGCAGCTATAATAAAATCAGAGAAGTCTCTCACTTTTCAAGCACTTTACTTTTCTTCTAATATTTCCTTTGAAATATGGGATATTTTTAAGACATAGTTTTATAAATTGGCCATTTGACTCAATCTTGCTAAGCTGTTTGACCCTGGGGATGAAGCTCATTCTTTATAAGCATTGCTTCTGCTTACCTTGTCAAAATAAGAACTGTACAATTGCTTTATAGCAAAAATAATCCTATTGCAATTAAAAATGAATGATAGGTAAGACTGTCCTGTACATGCCCACTAAATATTTCAGTGTGAGGGCTAGGAACTCAGGTTTTATACAGAGTGAAGTAAGTTAACCTCAGAATTTAATTCTTTGCAAAGTGTTTCAAAGGGTGCAGATCTTTGTAATGACAGTGAAGAAAGGCTGTTGTGAAGGAGACTTAAAAAATCTATGTGAGATATGACCCAGTGACAGGGTTCTCAGGGAGCATGGCTATAAAAAAGATTCTGAAATGCCTAAGGCAGGTGAATTGAAGGACTGATTAGGCGAATTTGGTTATTTTTGGAGAAAAAACTCATGTTCAGTTTAAAATTCTGAGATCCTTGTTTCTCTAAGGATTTTCTTTCCCTTGTGTAGTGCTTTAAAAGGTCTTTGAGAATCTGAGGTCATATTAAAGCTGGTAACCAGTATAGCTGGAACATAGCTTGCAGGGTTGCCAGGGGGTAGATATCACAGTTGCATTTGTGTTACAGTGCTTAGCAAGGCATATATTTAAGTAGAAGAAAGAAAAATCCTCTATCTCATGCATGAAAACATTATATAAGACACAAATAATGATAGCTAAGATTTATTGTACACTCAATGTATGCCAGGCACTATGCCTCATACTTTAAATTCATGTTCTCATTTAACATGCACTGCAGGGCTATGAAATATATACCATTACATTATTACCCCTATTTCAGAGGTAAGAAAACAAAGACCCAGAGATAACCACATCATCCAAGATCCCATAAATACCAAATGGTAAAGCTGGGACTTTCCCAAGTCTTTTTGATGCTAAAGCCTTTATTGGTAACCATTATGCTATCCTTTCACCTCCAAACCCCAGCAGAAGAAGTTATTGAGATGGTGTGAAACTTTCTCTCAGTCAGCATGTCAAGAGGGTATTGCCAAAAGTAATTATGTCTTTCTCTGTACCTCACATACTAGAGGCAGCATGTCACACTGGAAAGGGCACTGGCTTTGCATTCAAACAGATTTGGTCCATTTTTTGCTGTATAACTCAGAAGTCTTGTAACCTTGGGTAAGTTACTTAACCTCCTCCTCAGTTGCCAGAACTATAAAATTAAGGGCACATTGCAAGGTTGTTGTAATGATTAAATGCAACAAGCTAAGAAAAAATGTCTAATAGAGCCTGGTGGATCACACATAACCAATAATGGTGGCTGCTTCAGTAATTAGAAGTGGTCCAATTAGATTATTGAATTGTCAGATGTTCTGGTGATGGGCACTTAACATCTCGATCCACAGCCAAGGGGATAAAAACAGCAACTGTAGGTTACTCTTTAAACAGGTCTAACTCAATGTGTGGCTTCCAACTTCTCCTACCTCAAACTGCTACATCCAATAGCTTAGCCTTAATGTAGGTAATAGAAATTGATATTCCTGAATTGTGGTATTAACCTAAGCTCAATTAAAGAGTCACTTTGTATTACTGCACTGCTTTGCCCATTGTGATTGCACACCACTCAACTAGACGTCTGTTTCCATGGCTTTGTTTCAGAGAGACACATTCCACACATGGAAAGAGAATGACAGTGCAAAAGAGACATGATGAGAAGTTACTTACTTGAAGGATCAGAGAAAATAAAAAAGAGAAGCCTTAATTTATATCCCATTCACAATACACAACCATTTGTTCAGCAAAAACTCCTGTGGTATTTACACTGTAAATTATTTGCTGGAAATGTAAACTACAGAGAGAACCTGAGTTCAATTTCTTTGAATTCAATAGCAGCAAACCCACTTATTTTCACCCTTTTGTCTCAAAAAGTAAATACCTTAGTATAGTACATTTCCCATATAGTCAGAATTTGTTGGTTATTTATGTTTCAGTGTTGAATTTTCATCTCCCAGCTTTCATCAGAAGTAATTATGAAGCCACAATCATGGAAATAATGAGTACAAATACATGGTTCAACATGTCTGCATTATGACTCTTCAGGCCATTCAAATAAAGCTCCAGGGTTAATTTCTTTACACACAATTTGCAGATTTTCCTCTCTGGTCCTACATATGCTAAGAATCAGTATTGTCACGAAGCCTGCTTTGAGTGTCCTCTGAGGTTTGAATATGATGAATAAAACAAAAGATGGAGAAAAAGAGCTGAGGGTAAAGGTCACAGAGAAAAGAATCTCAAGGTGATTCACACAGCTGAGCCCCAGAGGAAGAACCTGGCTCCATCTGCACAAACACTGACAACTGCTTGAAAAATGTCACTAAGTCAAGGGTATCTGGAAAGGAGGGTGAGGAAAGATTCATTTGTACCAACCAATAAAGAGGATTGGAAGACTCTGAAATTATTCTCACATATTGAAATTTGTCCCCTAGAAGGATGTGCCCCCTTTCTTGGTCAGGATTTTGTGCCTGGAAATATACAATACATTCTCCAATAGAGAAAATGGTTGTAAGACTTGAAGGAGATTTGAGTGCCTAAGCATAGTGTGTTAAGTGAAAGTTGAAGGGTTATCAAGAAGCTTAGGGTATAGTTTGGTCCCTAAAGCTTGTCAGACAGGACCCACAAATTAAAAGAGAAGCAGTAATTTAAGTCAGATTAGAAATGGTGGATACAAACAATGAGGAAATAAACTGGCATCTGCTAATGACATATCTACACATGTCATTTATTCTTCATAGCAATCATTTGAGGTTGGTGCTATGTTCATCCCCATTTTACAGAAGAGTAAGCCAAAGAGACAGATTGATTCTTTTTTTGCCTTCTGCTTCAGTGTATGTATTCTTTCTAGAGTATACAACATGCTCTCTCCTTTGGATAAACAGAGTGAACTCCTTTATCCCTTTCCATTGTCCATTATTTGGTGTGTTTCCTGTTAAATTGTTTGCATGTAGTGTATTATTATATGGTAGAAGTTAAAGTCATGGAATCTGGTTTTTATAATGCCTAGATTCAACTTCTCTCTCTAGCAGCTGTGAAAACCTGGGTAAATTATTTAACTTCTCTGTGCCTCTGAAATAAGTCATTTAATACATGAAATGTATTTACAAAGGAGTTTAGCATATTGTAAATCTATGTGTTGGTTGTTATTATATTTTCATCATCATAAATCCCTATGAAGTAGGTACTATAGCTATTTTTATTTTACAGAGGAGGCAGGTGAGCCTTGAAAAGATGAAACAACTTTTCTAAAAGTTACATGGGTAGTAAATGCTAGGGCTGGCATTCAAGTCTAGGCTTGTCTGACTCCAAACTTCACTTTTCTTCTCACTGTGCCATTTTGCTTTTCTAATTACCATAGTTGCTCAGGAGAAGTCCATGTGAATTGAGGGGGTTAGAGAAGGTTTCATTGAGGATATTACAAAATGAGAGTGAGTAACCTGGATAAAGACAGAAGGAAAGTGTTTGTTGGGAGGAGGGAGGGCCAATAATGTCTTCTCCCAGAAGACTCTTGGGGCATGAAAAAATCCAGTCTTCCATTAGTGACACAAAAGCAAGTACAGGTGAACTAGAAAGAGCCTGTCCTTCAGGAGTCAGAACACTTCCTTGAGAGCTGAAGGTAGCCCTCACCTTCCCAAGAGGAATATGTTTGAGGAAAGCTATAAAGGAATGTAAAAGTAATCTCCTAGAGGGAGGGGTATATGCCTGCAATCCTAAACCAGAGTTTACAACAGCCCTATCTACACCCAGGTAGCTCCTCTGGTCATGCTGTTGCAGACATCCAAGCAGAGAAATATCCAGAGAAGAAACTATCACAGAAAGCACCAAATTAGGAAGAAAAGAATCCAATTGCTTAATTGAAAATTTATAAAAATGTGTACAATTATAAGTCCATTACATTTTGAGGCACAAACCCCAGTGGTAAATGATTTAACTGCTACTCACTTCCTGTTCTGCATAGCTGAATCTCCTGGGGGCCATTGCTTTAGCAGTTTGGCTATCTCAGCTGCTACTGTGCCTCCTCATTTTCCTCCGTTCCCAAGTCTTGAGTGGTTTAACTTGGGAAGCCATCCGCATCTTTTGTATAGCCTGCCAGTTCACCTATGTAGCTGGTAAGCACTGGTGATTTATGTCTGGGAGTCCGTTTAACTGGGGTTTCTGCCTGCCCAAAGCTTCCAGTGGTAATAGCCGTCCTAATTAACTCTGTTATTCTTTACCCTTCATCCTCTGAGCTTCTTTGAAACTCTCCCAACTTTGGATGACTCACAGTTTCAGAGAAGCATTTTCCTGATGAGGAATTTCACTCAGGCTTGCTATAGTCCTTCAAGTCTCACATCAGCACTTGCACCTATGCACACTTTGTACTGAACCCCAGTGTTCCAGTAGAGAATTGTTGCAATGTATCACAATTACACAGACTCTGGAGCTAAATGACTTTGGAGCAACCCACTGAGAAAATTCATTGGTTCAAGGGCTTATAAATGGACTTAATTTACCTTGCCTAGAAAAAGGATACCTGTGCCCGTTGACTCTTAAATTGATGGTGTTCTGAGCTAAAGCAATGAGAGGCTGAATGACAAATTTCCCAAGAGCAAAAGGGGAAAGTTCTGAGCTGTCTTGGCAAAGAAAATTCCTTCTATGTCTCTGAGATGCAGTTAGGATATTGTTTGGCATCTAATTCCCAGGCATAACTCTGACTTGGGAGTCTGTATCATTAATGTATGGGAAGAGGTGCTGCTGTAACTTCAGGGTGCTATAGGCTGACATACAAGAAGGCAAGAAGATTTTCTTGTCAGCTATTCCAGGATACTTTGCCATGATTCTTGGTCAATGAATGGCTTGAATGCGATAATTCTATTGTAATAAAAGGATCAAGGAGGCCTGGAGGAGATGTGACTTATTTGGATCTTGGTAACACGGATGAATGAAGCAAAATGGATTTCCAAGTAGGTAAGAGCCACACTGATTCATTAGGGCCAGTATCTATGCTTTACCCATGGCTCAGCTCATTCTCATTGTGTTGGGGGTACAAAGTAAGACATATAAAGCCCTTTTTAATGTTTGTATTCTTTGCTTTACCATCTTTATAGGTATCTGATGTCAGGAATTACTGATGGGTATGCAGAAGTTCATGGAAAGTTCATACACTCCAGTGAAGTCATGTTTCTTCTTTTCATCTCATTCCCTACTCAGAAAAATACTAGTGATGTACACTGATATGATTATACTATACTCTGAGGGACACAGAAATCTTTGTTCTTGCACTCAAATATGATGAGCAAAATAGACAAATCTATTTTTGGGCACACAGGTCAGATTGTGGAAAGTTGAATGATTAAATAGGAGATAGAAAAATAGAATAAGGGGCTGGGGATGTGGCTCAAGCGGTAGTGTGCCTGACTGGTATGCGTGTGGCCTGGGTTCGATCCTGAGCACCACATGTAAACAAAGATATTGTGTCCACCGAAAACTAAAAATAAATATTAAAATTCTCTCTCTCTCTCTCTCTCTCTCTCTCTCTCTCTCTCTCTCTCTCAAAAAAAAAAGAAAGAAAAATAGAATAAGTAACAATTGTCTATTTTTAAATAAATTAAATTGTGGACCAAGGGCATTAATTGTTGGGCATTGATAGGGTCATCAATTAGAATCTAATTTAGTTTAGAGCCCGTGATTTTTCAGAGCACTAAACACATTTGTACAATTTTAAGTTCTAATCATGGTCAGGGGCCTGAATGTAATAATAGAAGGTAGATAGTTGGAATGATTAAAGTCTGAAGATTGTAAAAATAATTTCAGTAGAGTTAGCATAAAAAAGCAGTAGAATGAGGGCACTGGCAAAATAATGCTTCAATATTGGATCATAAACTTGAGGCCAAGGAAGGAAGAAAGTGAAGCCAGTAGTGGACTAATTGGATGTCCAAAAAGAAAGATCAAGGGAGTCAGTTAAGATGAACAGGTGAAGTGGGAATAATGGGGTGAATTTATCAGACAAAACAAAATGTTCCAAAAGGGGCTGTTGGAACTTATGATTCCAAAAATGGAAAAATTCTGGTGGGAGATGATGTCCAGCATATGGCCCTGGATGAATTTCTATAATGGATGGAGGAGAAATCCTTGGATTAAAAGAGGCCAAAGAACTGTATGTTACAGGACTGGGCTTGAAGCATGACAAGCACACTTAGGTTAATTTTCAGATTGAGGTAGTGAGACTGACAGAGATGGGTGGTGCCTAAGACCTTGGAGAATAGAAGACCAACAATGAAGAATGATAGAAAAGCATACCCTGATCCCCAAGAGAGGAGGGTCTTCTAAATTAAGTGAGTGTGAGGTAGAGAAATGATTCGGTGGTTTTTGAGAGCCTCCTTGGAAAAACACTAGGTTCAATGCTCATGATATAAACCAACACAATCATTATCATTGCAACTATTGATGTAGAATGTAAGAGCAAAGTGATTTGCAAAGGTTCTTCATGCTGGTCCTGTGGGATAAGGGAGTTCAATCATTCTCATTTGCAAAGAAGGGAACAGACAATGGTTCTGTGGTCAGATTTAAAGCAAAGTTATTGATTGGACTCCCTTTAATTGGCTATCACTTTCTAATTGGCTGATGATGTACAGGCTGCTTGAAACTCTCAAGAGAATCCTCAGGAGTCTAGGCTCCACAGTAGTGATAAATGATAACTTCAGTAACCTTGTTTCTTTGCTAAGGGCAATCATTGGTCAACTATATAGGACTAAGTGGGCCTTTTCCCATTAGTTTCAGTTAAGGACTTTGTAACATTTGCACCATCAGTGATTTTGATCACTAGGGCACTATTGGCTCACAATTTATAATTATATTTTAACTCATTTACATCCAAGAATGGTATGAATTTAGATGCTTGAATGATATACATTTGTATTTGATGTACATAATATAGTGTTAAACTTCCCGTGTTTTATCACCTTCAAGAATATCATGTTCCATCATTTGTTTATTTTGTCAACATTGTGTTATGTTTCACGACTTTTTTTTTCCATTTCCAGAGCTCACTATAGATTTTATTGCCAATCATGGATTTGGGCACTGACAGGATCAAACTATTTGGCAACAATAGTGCTCTGGGTAGTAAGCAAAAATATTGTAGTTGTGATACTTTTAAGTATGTAAAAAGTGCTGGACTGCAATATTTTCTCTAGAGGTTTCTCTGTAGTTAGATATAACTAAAAGTTTCTTTTCCTTTTTCTCTAAGAGAGAGCATTGTCTTGGTCTGTTTCCTAGAATACCCTTATTTCTCCTTTTGCTTTTGTTGTCCTTTAGATCAGAAAAACAAACTATCTCAAACATTTGACTATCTCACCTGTAGGCAAATGATTCTGACTCAAAGCTGTCATGAATGAATATGTAGTTTTATTTTTATATTTTTATTAGTTCATTATAATTCTACATATTAATAGGGTTCATTGTGTCATATTCATATATGCACATTACATAGTTTACTCCATTTCATTCCCCGGTGTTTTCCCTTTTCCTCCAAGTCTCCCTTCCCCTGTTCCCCTTTCTCTATATTTCTGGTCTGCATTTATCTATGTATATATTTTTAATTAGTGCTTTATAATTATACATAAAAGTAGGATACACTGTAGTGTGAATATGTATTTATAAAGATTAAACATGATCCAAGATGGAAAGTTTTGCTTTTGGTACAGATTCTCCATACAGCAGGTGCTGTGTTGTATTGGTGATCTGTCCAAATGAGAATATGACCAATGAGAATATTATTACTCCTTACTGTAGTGGTTTTTATTGATATAAATTGCTTACTGTTCAGGGTTGGCCTGTACTCAGGTACTCTGTAGTTATATTTAGACAATGTTTCTGAAATCTTCAACATGTTAGAGAACTTTGGAGTTGAAGGGAGGCAACAAATGCCATTAAATCATCTCTTAATTGATTTTTCCTCTTACTCCTTCACAATCAATACCCTGGGAAATTTGCAGGATTGTACCTGATTTGATTCTCTTTTTTCTCCATTTAGCAGCAGGATTCCCTCAGGTGCCCTCTGAGGGTTCTACTCCCCAGTTTCCTCAGTGAATTCTCAGATGAGACTGTGACAGATGCCCACAGAAGCCCTTAGATAGGGGGAGACGAGGTGCCTGTTCACACCTCTCTGTAGTTTCACACTTGCACACGGATGCTTCCTTGAACACCCGCGCCCCATCTGTTCTTACATCGGCCCCATGAAACTAGATATCATTATTAATAGCATGTTTCCCCTGAATTTTCTTTATTGGAAAGTTACTTATAAGTTGCTGACTTCCCCTACTCAGGTAGATTGGGTGAATGCTAGAGAAAATAATTTAGATTTTGATTCCTCTGAAGTTATAAAGAGATGTATTGAGGTATAATAATGTACTCCCCATTATACTAGCCTTCCACGAGGATGACAATTGTGCTAGATAGCAATGAAGAATCTTCTGCTATTTGTATGCCGAAGTGACTTCTGGGTTATCTTGCAGCATATTCAATGGACCTAAGTCAGTTACTAAGTTCCTATCAGGGAGGGGAGAAGCATACTGGGATATCTACATGTGGTGAGGGCCTTGGAGGCTGATGGGCATACAATATTTTTGAATCCAATTTTTCAGTGATCACCAGGCTTAATGGGTCTTGAGACTATTGGGCTTATAATTCCAACTCTTTTCAAGCATTGAAACAAATGCAGGCTGAATTTGGTCATTAATTAGCCAGTTCAAATAAACCTTCACTTCTTCACTTCTAAGTCAAATTTCTATAGTATTGCTTTTTGTGCCTTTTGACCTTTCAAAATATCTACTGACTGTTTTGTTTTCTGTGTCTTGACTCCCCATAAATATCCCTCAGGATGTCTTATATTTTGTCATCTTTTCCATGATGGGATCTCAATTGCACCACTACTGTCTTCTGAGAGCTCTTCTGTTGCTTCACTGCATTTCTTTTCTCTCTCTCCTCTCCTTTCCTTTTCCCATCCCTGCAATTGAACAAGAAAATTGAACATCCAACTTAGGAATTCAGAGAGCTTACTGCTCTCTTTATGTTTTCAATATTTACCCTTGGATTATTAGAAAAAATCTGTCTTTTTCAACTAAACACTTGGAATGATTTCAAATGACTTGTTGAAACCTGAAGAGAATTAGCAGCCTCTAAAATGCAGCACTGACCAATCCACCACATTTTCTGAGTAACTTTGTCATATATATATATAGTATTTTGTATATTGAAAGCTGAGGATGCACTGAAGAGAAGTAATCTGTCTTCATTATTTAAAAAACTAGCTCAGTGAGCAGAAAAGAAAATCCTTCCATGGCAATCTATATAATCATCTAATGACTTTTAATCCTGTTTTGACTTCTGAAGGGCTGGTTTTTCAAATATGTCCAGCTCACTAATACAGTATAAAACATCTTATAATGAGATAAAAGAGCCTTGGCATTAAGAGTATGCATTCCATAGTCACCATAGGTGTATGTTCAAATTCCAACTCTTGTAATCTTCTAGTTATGTGACCTTGGGCAAGTGAGCTGCTTATCTTCTCTTAATCTCAGTTTCCTCATCTGTAAAATGGGAATTAACTATAGTACTTCATTTCATTGGATTAAGAATTAAAATCGAGAAAGTATGATGTATATGCGTGGCACACAAATACTCCATACATGTTAGATGGCATATTTATGATAATTTTAGAAATTCCTCATAGGTGTAACAATAACTCACAATGCAGTTTAACTGTGTTGAAATTTGTTATTTAAGTTACATTTCAGACTTCAGTATGTTTGTCCTCCTTGTGAACACAATAGAATTGTCAGATGAGCGGCTGGTACATCCATAACAGATTTCCTCCTTCTGAAGGGTTTCACCTTGTGATCTTGGCCTTGTTAACTCAGTATGCTTTCCAGATGTTAATTTCCAGCTTGCAATCTTTCTTGCACTTTATGCAATTTTGAGGAGTGAGCAGGCCCTTTTCCACCATCTCACCTTTCTTGAATATATATGGAAAATCCAGCATTGACAACTATTTCTGGATGGCCTATACCATAGTCCTTTGATGGATTGTTTGGTGAGCCTTAAGAGCCTAACAATGCCAATTGTTGCTTTTGATTTTGTAATCTAGTTAACATTTTCTCATTATGATGAATTTTCTAATCTTTCATGAGAAAATGGATCAGATTTGGATAAGAATAACTATCACCATGGAAACAGTGGTTTATTAAGAAGTACCTACTATGATGGTCTTGACTGGTTTTCTGCTTAGAGATAAAGTGCTAAAACTCTAGGCAGCCTCTAGGCAATGTCCTTACACTCTTTAGGTATGAAAGTCATAAAAGTCTTTTCTTGAAAGTACATTCTTCTGAAGGATGTTTTCTTGTACTTTTGGAATTTGGCAATGAAATTTTAGTTGGCTGTAACAAAGCATGTTAGTAGACAACCAAGAAGAAATTCCTTTGTCAGAAATCTTGATTCTTTTGGCTCCTAGATGTTATTGACTGTGTTTGAAAAAAAATTCTATCTACCTATCTTCTTCATCATCATCATCTGTCTAATGTTGACAGTGCCTCTCAAAATTTAGTGTGAATATATTTGAGCTGGGCCTAAGAATCTGCATTTCTAACAAGATCCCAGGTTATTCTGATTTCATTGCTCAGTGGATGACACTGACACTCTGGGTAATAAAGATGCAACACACGATGGTGGTGCCCCATCCATATTTTTTGACACCTCTATACACATGATGCTGCTTACTGCTTATACCTTTGGCTGTCTGCCTGATAGTTTTACTTATTTTCTTTTTTTCTTTTTTGGCCTATGGAATCACTTTTCCTAGATGCAATGCCAACTTGAAGTGCTAGAGAATTAATGGCCTTGGAAGCAGCTTTTAACCAGTCCTGAAGGGAAGTTTGTGCATAAATATTCTAGCTTCCTTATCCCTCAGTCAGGATAAATTTCTCTAGAGTTCCACATGAAGATTGAGCTCCTATTCTCATCCTATATTGGCTGCTTTTCCTTTCTTGCCTCACTTCCCAACTTTTATAAGAGTGTTTCCTGGGATCATCTTCCAAGAAAACTTATTGCATTTGAATTTTATTGGAGGATATGCTCCTAAGAACTTTGTTAATTTTTTTATTATTTTGTTAGCCTGTTTGAGAGAAATACCCTTTACTTTAAATATCACTGTTTGACTTGATACAACAAATTATGTTAATTGATGGTTCATAGGTTTGTCCTTCAAATGTTTAAAGATAAAACTCTATATGAAGAAATATATGCAATCTATAAATTGATGCTTACTGGATCTAGCAATTAAAAAAACACAAGCACTGGCTTTCAGTATTTGTTATAAGTCTAATAAGCTTCAGGAAATCAGTTTAGGGAGAATCATTTAGAAAGAATGTTTAAATGAAAGGGAATGATTAATTTTATGTACCTACACTCAGTGTGTTTCATGACAACAAAGGTACTTATGAATTGAGTACTTTGCATGCATTAAAAAAAATTCCTAAATGAATCTTTAAGAGAAACCCTTGGCCACCTGGACTGTCACTCACAAAGGTGACTTTTGTACTAAAAATCCCATTTGAGTCCCTATTTAGTGCTCAATTGTCACTAAAGTCACTAACAGTGCAACTGCATAACATCTTTTCAGAACAGCTTCTTTAGTCTAATGGGAGTTTGATAATTAAGCATTAACATTTTGCAGAGGCAGTCTCCCACATTGCTTATATTTGGAGCTCACTGAGATTTTCCACTATGGTTGGGATTGAGAGTGCCATACTTTGGATGCACACAATCAGACTTATTTTTACCAAGGTTTATATAAAAAGATATGTGCTCAGTTGTTTGTTTTGGCCCTCAGTATAATTTTAATGTGGTAAAATTCTGAGGACCCCCTAAAATGCTGTTTTTGACAAAGCTATAGCAAAAGTTGTAATAAGATTATAGAGTTGTATTATACTTTTCTATTTTTAAAGAGTTTTCTTTCAGATTATATTATATAATAAAATTCTTTTATATTTTAAATATATAATAAAATTCATTGAATTATGAAGTTAACAAGGGATGTGTCTTAGTCTGGCTCTACAACAAAGCAGACAGATTGGGTAGTTTATAAAGAACAGAAATTTATTCTCACAGTTCTGGTGACTGGAAAATACAAGATCAAGGGACTAGCAGATTCAGTGACTGGTGAAGCCCATCTGCTTTCTGGATCATAGCCCATGTCTTCTAGCTGTGTCCTCCCATAGTAGAAAAGGTGAGAGAGCTCTCTGTGGCCTCTTTTTAAATGGCACTAATCTCATTCATGAGGGCTCTGCTCTTATGACCTAATTATCTTCCAAAGTGCCCTCTTCCTCATAACATCACTTTGGGTGTTAGGATTTTAGCATATGAATTTTGGGGAGAAACAAACATTCAGAGCATAGCAAAATGAATGACCAATTTGAAAAAGTTTCTTGACCCCATTTCCCATGCTAAAAGAAAACCTCAGTAAAATAAAGATTATTTAGTCATCAGCGATATAGTCCAGACTCATGTTCAAGTTTTGGTTTAGGCTTCTTTTCTGGATGTCATTAATATCATTTCATGCATGCCTGGTTCACAAACCCCTACTATCTTTAATGAGAGCCTATCCCTAAACCCACTCCCACTCTCTAGCTCTCAATGCCTGTGATATGTCCAAAATTTCTACACAGGGGTAATTATATGTTTGTTTGTGGGTCTAAGATATATTCATTAAAGCTGTATGCAACAACATACACCTTTTACTTAGGTTGTATGTTATATACCAATTAAATTTTTCTAAGTATTCTAAAACATTTTATTCAAACAATAAGAAATATTCCTCTTATTATGATCTATTTTATTTGAAGTGCCCTGGGAAAGGGCTTTCCTAAGTCACATTTTTTAGTGACCTTATGATCAACCTTAAGCTTTGATTAGTTTGCCAGAAGTTGTTTTTCATTATAGATCCAAGTGTGGATGGCCAAGGTTGTTAATCCCTTGGTTTCTGCTTCCTGTGAAGTTTGCTGCTGCTGTTTGTTGAGTGATTGTGTTAACACCCTACCAAGCATGCATCCCTTCATTCTATTTTCCATCAGTTTTGGCTCTTTGGTTGAAAGGAAGAGTTTTCAAAAGACTATTCAGAGCCTCCCTGTTTCTTGTGTTGTTAGACTGGCCTGCTGTTAAGCTTTTTACAAAAGCACACACATTTTCAGAAAGCCCATAAAAGAGCGTCTTCCAGGTTCATGTGTAGGTCTTCCTTACATCACCAACTCCAGAATTTGATGACTGTTGTGTGAATTGAAATCAGAGGCATGATTTTGTTTCATTGATTATTAGGACATATTCAACAGGGTCTGATTATATAAGGAGAATAGCTGCCCAGTTGGCTGTTTTCTAGGGCAGATGCTGAATTTTATTTGAAGTTACAATATAGAGAATATCATTTACTAGTATATTGCAAACTAATAACACTGTTAAATGAGAGCTGTAGAATCTTCACTTTTTTGTGTCTTCATGATACACATAAATCCCAACGGATGGTTTATGTTAAAATTATGATTTCAACTTGCTTTCAGTACGAACCAACAATATAGAGATTTAGTATACTTCTAGGTAGTGGTGCTGGGGATTTCCCCACTTTTTTATGTAGACAAAATAACAAAGATTGAGGAAGATTTTTAAGAACACATTATAAAATGACCAACTTACTGAGCACACAGTTGGAGGTTAATAGCTCTTTGCTGAAATGCCAGAACTGGCTCTACAGTATTCCCATTGAATAATCTCTTTTCTTTCACACCTTTCCTAAATCTTAGAGGTACAGATCTGTTGCCAGATGGACTTTGAAGAATATTACTTTTTCTTATGTTACTTTTTAAATATTCAACAACCAAAAGAAAAAAAAACTCCATAAAAACAACATAAGCCATATTTTGCTCTTTCTTATACCACAGTTCCCCTAGCCTTTCTTGTAATTCACTGCAGCTTCCTCCAATAAGCAGCTATTGCTTTGCTATGATATAAAGGTTAGAAGCAACAAAGTAGTTTGGGATACAGTTGGGGAGGGGAGACTTAGAGAAAAGTCTACTTTGCTAGAATGCTGCTAGTAAAAAATATGACCCTTGTTCTTGACAGAGTTCAGAGGACATCAGAGCAAGGCTTGATCTGGGGCAGTAACCCTATGTGAGTGCCAAGAAATGTGCTCTAAGTTGATGAATTACCATGGTTTTATGTAACATCATGCAGTTGTCAAAATTTGATTATTTTAATGCTCCAAGAATTGAATAAACCACCACCACAACAAACAGCCTTTTAGAAGCAGCAAAAACAAATTTAGCGATATCAAGAGGTGAAATGGCATGGTCTTTCAGTAACTTCATTCTTTCTAGCAGCCAAAAAACATTCATTACCTACTCAAGACTTTCTCTGTTCCATTATGTAGCTCTGGCCAGATCTGGATCTGGTTAATAATATGAATGATTATACTCTAACATTTTCATAAAATTCTGTCAGAAATATAATAAAGACTCCTCTGCTATGGAAAGAGTGTCAACAGTTAGATGCCTTGTTCATTTTCAGTATTTCTTCAAAAATATAAACAGCACAATTTATAAACAAAACATGGTGATAGAAATGATTAGCAAAATGAGAAATACCTGAAAGAGGGAAGATTTAAGCACTGTAGATGTTTTTATCTTGAAAGGAGGGGAGGGTGTGGAGGGGAATATGAAGGAACATGATTAACAATTAAGAAATGGAAGAGCATTTCTTTGTTTACATTTTCCTATGTTGTGGAAATAAAAATTGTTTGTAAAATTAATTATCAACCATCTTGTAAAAAAACAGAAAACAACAACAAAACAAACAACAACAACAACAACAACAAAACCCTCAAAGCTGATCCTTTCCCATGTGTCACATGAAATAAATGAGGACATTTATCTTACTGGACACATCAACAATTTTTCTCCTTTTGGTAAGTTTCCCTTAGGTAAACTAAGTACTATGAGCAGGTATAGTAACAGGGCTAAACTTACCAAGGCCATTAATTTGCATGCCTCAAGGTGGTCAGTTTATCCTTAAAGTGGTCAAATTTGAACATTTCCCCTGTGGACTCAGTCCTAGATTTCTAGAAGCATTTCTTCTCCTTTAGGAAGTTGTAACAGTGAATTCCATGCTATATTTTCTTTATATCATTATTCAGTTTGGAATTATTATGTTTATTTATTTATGTCTTTATTATCCACTACATTCTAAGCTCTAAGGAACTATGGATCACATCACTGGGGTTCACTGCTGATTCCCAAGAACATAGTAGGAACTAAGTAAATGCTGATTGGGAGAGTGAATGAATGATTGGCTGACCCCTATACATGATGGCCCAAGACTGCCATTGCATTTTACTGCAGAAAAAAACAGCTAGCTTCTTTATCACTTCGTAGGCACTTCTGCTCAAAATATCCTGAAATCTTTTAGTAAGAGGCACAAAAAAGTACTTAACACCTATACAAGTGCATCTTGGAATTAATAAAGTATAGTGAGGGAGCTGTCATCACACCTCTTACAATCATATTTTCACCTGTCTTGTGTGTTGGCAACTGGAGACTGGTAGGCAGCATTACCAATGAAGAAAACTCATCAGTACCAAACTTGCTTTGGAAAATCTGTTTTGCACCTTTAAAAATATTTAAAAAGGAGACATACATCTGCATTGGTTCATTCAGCTGTAATTCTCTTTCCCTGGGCCAAGTTCAACAAAAGGGTAACGGGGAGTTTTTTTGTTCTTCGAATTTCAATGATTAAACAACCATTTCTATTGTCTGCTTCCTAGTCTTAACAAACATTGTAGCTACAGCCATAATTACTAGATTTCGTTTTTGTTCTGCTGAGCCATTTTTATTGAAGAATGCCAAGCACAGGCAAGATTACATACAAACATTGAATTTAAATAAAATAACTCCAGAATTCAGTAGACAAAAGGAAGAAAACATTAATAACAAAAATAAGGCAACTGATTTTCCCTTGGCATTTGCATTTTGCCACTCACATTCTCTTTCTAAAATCATGCCAAAGATATTATTGTCTTGCATGTGTTAAAATGAGAGCTACTTGATTTCCCAATGAAAGATTTTAATGATCCACTTTCATTCTGTTTCATTATAAGGAAAATTAAGAGCATTTTGTTGTGTTTGTTCACTCTCACATCATTTCCTTCTCCTGTTTCCACATCCAAATGCCAAAAAAAAAAAATGTGTGCCTTTCTATTCTGACGTTAACCCAAATGGGACCAGACCACATTATGCAAAGATAGTGGACTAAGTTTTTCCCTTGATCCAGAAGAGCCCTAAGATTTTTTTTGTAGATAATGATGACATAAAATGTGTTCTCTGCCCTATCTAAGCCCCTTTTTATGAATCTTCATGGTAGAATACTTCGGTATAATTGGAAGGCTGTATGGTAGCTGATAATTATCATTTATTGGTTGTTTAGTATGTTCTGTATACTACATGAGTACTTCACACATGTTGTCTCATTTAAGGCTCAGGTAAACTTATAAAGTAGATACTATTAGTATACACTATCACCATCTCTATTTATAGATGAGAAAACCACAGGTTAGGGAGGTAAAGTGACTTGTCCAAGGTCACAGACAATAAAGATTATAACTGAAATTAAAATCCAAGCTTGTTGTCATAGCTTATATCTTTAACCACTATGAAATACTGCAAGTATGACTGGGAGGTAATGCCAAGAAGTATGTCTTAGGAACAACTTTATATGTGAACCTTACAAATATAGATTTGAAATACGAGGACCTTTCATCATCACCTCTAGCTGCCCGCCCAGATAGGGTTATTCAGCTATATAAATATATGGATTCCACATCTGCTTTGACACTGTATAAAGTAATTCAGTCAAGAAACTCCCTTCATAGCTTTAATAGTGTATTCACCAACCACTGAGGGAAGAATCGGGCACAGTATGACTCTTATTGATTAAGTACTCTATACAAACTGAGCTGTGGTACAGAATATGGAATGTTAATGTTTACATTTGGATACCTAAAGCAGGTGCTTGAGTGCAACAATGCTTTTTACAGAGTCCTACGAGAGGCTGTTATTGGTTGTGCATGATTGAAATTGGAAAAGATTATGGATTGTATGTTCAAAGGTTCATTCGTGAGAACAGTTATATGGTGGTAGGTAGCAAAAATAGATACAGAAGGATACAGAAGACAATAATGTATAAGAAACTTTAGAAAATACACAAAAGACACAGTAGCTCTGATCAGTTTTTATAAAACACATTGATACCTTAAGGCATAAAGACGCCAAGAAGGGTCAAAGAAGGGCTTAAGTACAATGACAGAAAGCAGAAAGGAGTTCATGTCAGAAGATAAGGAGCAGTCTGCTGGGAGAAAACTGAAAAGGGAAAAGTATCTCTTGAAAGGAGAAAAGAAAACAAGGTAGGAGTGAAGCAGTGGATGAGTTTTCCTCAATTTAGCTGGGAAAGATGCTGTTAAGTTTGCTATACTGTCTTAATGCCTGTGCAGGTGAATAAAGAGGGACTATAATGAGGAAGAATGTTGGGCCAGGAAGGACGAAAGAATGTGGACTCTAGAAGCTGAGTGCCTCAGATCAAATCCTAGTTCTGTTATTTGCTACCTGTGTGACCTTGGGCATATAACTTTCCATTTGTCTACTGCACTTTCTTTCTTTAAAAATTTGTTTTGTAGTTGTAAATAGGCAGAATGTCTTTATTTTATTTGTTAATTTTTACGTGGTGCTGAGGATTGCACCCAGTGCCCCACACATGCTAGGCAAGAACTTTGCTACTGAGCTACAGCCCCAGCCCATGTCCACTGCATTTTCTTAATCTTTAGAGTGGGATGAATTTGTAAAATAGTATAGACCTCATAGGGCTATTATAAGGATTACATGAAATGATATATATTAGTCCCTTGATGTAGAGTCTAGTACCCAGTAAGAGCTAAATAAGGAGAGCTATTTATATTTGTTTGTGTTTATCATGACGCTGTCCATGTATCTGTATGTTTAGCCATAGTATTGTATTTTGTGGTAAATTCTTTGAGCCTGGGCCTGTGTGACATGCCTATTTATTATAAATTGCACTTTTTGTGAACTTCCATTTGAACTTTGGTGAATGGATTATATTTGTCAAGAGGGAAAGGACAGAGTTGGTAGTGTTTGGAAAGGGTTTCCCTATTAACATAGAGAATTTCAGATCAGCAAGCCCTGGGGTTCTTTTATGGTTGTTTACTTTTTTCAGGTCCCCCCATCCCAAATAAATCCCTACCTCTCTTCTTCTCTCTGTACTCTCCACCCTACTCCAGTCCACAAAGTATTTTCCTTATATATCCATAAGCATTGAGAGGAGATTTTTAAAGTAGGCAACAGGGAGATAGAAAAGCAAGCCAAGATGAGCCTACAATGATGGCAGGGAGCCAGGATGGCATTGATGACTTCAGCACTAGAGGAAAGCTCCAGTTTCTCTCACTGTTTGATAGCTTTTGGATGGTTGAAAAATAAAACCCAATCTGTCATGTAACTAACTGAATTCCTTTTAACTGCTTAATTCCACTCTCTGTGCAAAACGAATTCCTTTTAGTAAGTTTAATGTTCATTCCAGTTGTTAGTCCTGAAAACAAATAATCTCCTCTGGAATGGAAGTCCAATCCAGAACTTGGAAACAAAATATCAGTCTGATATGGTGCTAAGGAGTCAGCCCAGGGAATTTGATGCACCTGTATTTAGCAACTGTATTGATAAAAATGTAGAGTAAGTAGTGTCCAGAGTTGCTTTAACCAGTTAAATGAGAGGCTGAGAGGTCAGGGTCTATTGTTTTATTTTATGGATGGAGAGGCTGACATTTAAAGCTTATAGGTTCCAAACTGACTTAGCCTGAGGAATGCATATCACTGTACTTGAATCCAAAGTTACTCTGCTGTTAGTTTGGAATTCCTGTGGGCCAGGGTTGAGGGTGGGTTGCAGATGTGCTCAGATCTCTCAGTGGAGCCTGGTTTCCAAGATTCAGATGTTCTTGTTTGCATTCCAGCTCACTGAAAACAGAATTACACTACACCTCCCAAGTTATTATTGATTGGCTACTGAATAACTGTCAGCAACAAACTGTCAGGGTTATATTAGAACAAGAGTTCCCAAGGCACAGTTTTAAAAATGCATTCATCACTTGTTTTTTCAATAAAAGTTGATATTGAAATTTCTTCCAAAGACAACATGCTTTATTTTTCAAAAATATTTGGAAGGCCTGTGAGATAATATGTGTGGGTGGTTAAAAAGGCATCAGTAATAATCACAAAAACCCACATTCAGATTGATTAAAGCTCCACTCCTATACCTGTTTTGGAAGATAAGATGGCTATGTGCCCATGAGTCAAAGTTTGAGAATAATACTCCACCTGGGTAGTTGTAATAGATGCCAGAGGCAGTTAGTGTACTGATAGGTCTGATTGGTCCTTTTTGAATGCTGGTTGATCCAGAAACAACAAGATTTCACAAATTACATTAGTTCCACAAACCAAATACCCACAGCAAAGGGGGATGTTATGTCTTCTGATCTCCACCACATCTTTGAGCTTCCCTATATTCTGCAGCTTGATCACACGTGTGATTCATAAGGCATCACTGTGAATACTGTGACTGTCCTTATAAAAGAAATGTTTTCTATCAAGGAAGTTATTTAATCATTTGTTCAATTAAGTAATTAACTGTTCATCAATGTTTTCTGGGAGTTTTAAAAAATTTTTCCATGCTGTTATCAAAGGGATCTAAAACAGAAATCAGAAGTCATATTGTCACTTCTCTCTCCCTCCTCTCAAAAAAGTATCATTTTGGCTCCCACCATCTACAAAATAAAGCTGAAACTCCTTCATGGCATATGTACTAGAAAATTTCTATTTGCTCTGCAAATTTACTATCTTTCTTTCCAAATCTGTGTTCAGGGAGGATGAGCCCATATGAAATACATAAATTGACTTCCTTGCCCTCTGGTTTCCAGTGGATTTGGCCAATGGGAGACTTCAGCAAGAGATTGGAGAGGGTATTAAGAATGTGGCTGGGATATTTATTCCATGGTTCCTCCCTAGTCAAGTTGCCATAAGTTAGTTGTATTTTTTTAATTGAATGTCTCCTGTCAGTAATTCTCCATTAAAACTTAGGGTTAGTAACAACCTACTATTATTTGCCCTAGAGTACTGTTCCTCTTGTTGCTTGTCCTACACCTGCCCAACTGCTTTGTAAGTAGTTCTTTTTATTGAATTATTCTCAATGTACACAATATGAGTATGCTGTCATTTACCTGGTTGGACGCTGGCTGATATGACATATAATGACCCTTTTAACCCATTCCTTGTCTGCCTATCTTCTCTTGCTACTGATCCTTTTATGTCTTATTTTCCAGCAATGCCAAACTACTGAAGTTCTTAAGAGGTTGGACTGTACTCCTGTACTATTGCACATTCTGTTTATTCTGTGTGAATTGCTTATCCTTCTGCTTATCCATGTAGAATTCTACAACTATATGAAAGATTTAACTTGGAAGTTTCCATGGCACTGCTATTACAGGCAGGGCAAGCAGAGTTGATCACTGACACCACTTATAATAATAGGCACCACTTATAATAATATACCTGTTATCTTGATTCCTTGTCTTCATATGTTTTGCCACTTCTAGGAGGAGAACTGCTTGAGAGTAGGCACTGTGCATTATTCATTTCTGCACCCCTGCAGCTGAACACAGGCTTTAGTGTTATATCTGTTAAATCAAAGAGTACTAATCACTGTGTAAGTATTGACAATCTGAGAAGAAGGAGGATGATGATAAGTAGGAGGAGGAGGAGAAAAATCAGAAAACAATGCAAGTGGGAAATGAAAGCTTTTGGTGAAGTACTCTTCCATATTATATTTGTTTCCATACCTGTACTGTCATCTTTTTTGGATAGAGAAGATCTGTACTCTCTTTACTTTCTGTATATGTTTGTGACCATTGTGACTCTTTCACTAAAGCTTTGCTTCTTAGACCAAAATATAAAATAAAACAATAAAACTAGATTTTAATTCTCATGAAATTATTCTTATCGAATCACTTACTCTGCCTATTGTTAAACACATATATTTAAATCAGGAACTGAAAGGATAAGATAAGGATAAGTTAGGATCTCACTAAATAGACCAAGATGCCGACTTGATTCCATAGTCCATTTATAACTTAAAACTTATAAGACCCCACTCTAACTGATGGATCACTAGGGATTAATGTTAACTAAAAATCAGTGTCAAGTAGTCCCTAAAAGGTTTGGGTATTTAATTTTTCCAGTGCAAGGTTATCCAGTAAATGGTCTAGTTTTCTTAAAGAAGGCTTGAAGAATAATTCAAATAAGTATATGTTTTATGGTAAAATTGTGTATTCAGCAAAACTGTCATTCAAAAATAAGGATAGATATTGTATATACTCTATTTGGTTTGTGAGTGGCCCATTGTGACCCTATCACAAATCTTTGCTGCTTTGACAGTCAAAAATAAAACAAAACAATAAAACCTCTTTAATGGATTTTCTTTGTAGTTTAAAGAAATGAAGCAGATATCTCAGAAGGAGTACTTTCATTCAAATCATCCCATGTGGATATATACTTTCTTGTTGTCTTTCATTTTAGATTGGGGTGAAAAGCAGGAATCAAGGTCAAAGTTAGCCTTAATTCAATGATTTCTAAGTTTATTGTGTATCCAGAATATCTAAAGATTTTGTTAACATGCACATTTGCATGTCTTACTTTTTCCTCAACTGATATGCTGAGCAGTAATATTCAGGTTGGGTTTGATAAGATACCTATTTAACATATACTTCAGAGTCCTGATGAGTGCTGCTAGGGCTACAACATTATAAAAAATGCTAGCTTAGTTAAAGAGCAGGTAAGGGTATGTAGGAAAATTAAGGTAAGTGAAGCTCTGTTGATTTTATCTGGGCTCCAGATACATCTAGTCCCATAGCTGAATCTTTTGTTTCTCCCCCTCAGACCTAGCTCCTTCTGGATCCCCAAATTATGACTATCTAATTTATTCAGGCAGTTCTTGTTGTTGGGAAAGTACTGCAGGGGAGATATTACCAAGGTTATCTAAGTTTCTTCTGGATTTACCAACTTGAGGATAAAAATGGGGAAGGGGGAGAGGATTGTGTCACATATCATAAACCTAAATTTCCATTTGTTTTTACTTTTATTGAATTAGTGCTAGATGTCTAACCACCTCTTCTCTATATTCCCCTGCCATGACCCCTTCTATCTTCCTATATCAGTCATTTAGTTCTGAAAGCAAAGCAACATGGAATGTTCTTCAGTCTTCATTGAGCTAAAGCCATTGTGCTCCTTAGAAAAATGGGTTGATTTATCCTTTACCTCATTGTTAACCCTACATTATTAATGTAACACTAAAGTAATATTGCCTGGTACATAGTTCTCAAAGAGGTCTTCATGAAAACAACTTTTCAGTTTCTGCTTGCAGCATTTACTCTAACAAGCAGATCTTAGAAGTGTCCATAGTGCCAGATATGCAAAACATTATGCCACGATCTCATCCTTCCTCTCCTTCTTCTTTTTTTTTAAAGATAGAGTGAGAGAGGAAGAGAGAGAGAGAGAGAGAGAGAGAGAGAGAGAGAGAGAGAGAGAGAGAGAGAGAGAGAATTTTTAATATTTATTTTTTAGTTCTCGGCGGACACAACATCTTTGTTGGTATGTGGTGCTGAGGATCGAACCCGGGTCGCACGCATGCCAGGCGAGCGCACTACCGCTTGAGCCACATCCCCAGCCTTCCTCTCCTTCTTCTTACTCCCAGATTCATTTTCTTTCATTTAGAAGAACCCAATGCAAATGAACAACTGTGACAACATACCCATTCAATTAGTTTATCACCCATATTTTGGCATATCTCCATTGAGATTATCTCCCTACATCATTCCTTGCTGTTCCCCTTCATCAAGTAGTCTTTGTAAATTTGAAGAGTAATGCATACCGAAAGAACCAGGTTTATTCTCAAAGGAAACCCTTTGAGTTTGAAGATTTCAAGGCAAGTTTGGCAGGACGGGATGTGGCAGGTAGCTAAGGAGATTGTTGTGGGCAGATGCAGTCCTATGGTTATTCTGAAAGAATAGAAATCAATTGAAAAGTATGACAGTACAGTAGAAGTATTCCTTATTCAGTTTTATAGAAAGGAAATATGTTCTAGAAACCTAAGTTTGTGAGTGAATTAATGTGAAATATTTAAAGGCATGAAAATCAATAAGCAAATACTGACTTAATTACTTGAGATAGGCTAAATAATTCCCTTAAATATCCATGTCCTACTCCCCAGAACCTGTAACAACATTACCTTACTTGACAAAAGGGACTTTGCAGTGTGGTTAAGTTAAGGATCTTGAAATGAGGAAATTATGCCACATTATAATTATTCTGAATTATTTGAGTGAGTTTGAGGTAAACACAAGGGTGAGTATAAGAGGAAGACAGGAGATCAGAGTGTGTAGTAGGAGTAATGATGACAGAAGTAAGATGTTGGAATACAGAGGGCTTATAGAAACTGGAAAAGGAAAGGAAATAGATTCTCTCCTAGCCCTCCAGAAGGAATCTTTTAGCCCAGTGAAACCTCTTGAAGACTTTTGACCTTCAGAAATATAATATATTTGTATTGTTTTATTTTATATTTGTAGTACTGAGAATTGAACCCCAGGCCTCACACATGCTAGACGAGTGCTCTACAATTGAGCTATACCCTCAGCCCTAATTTGTATTGTTCTAAATCACTAAGTTTATGATAAATTGTTACAGCAGTAATAGGTATCTTCTACAGCACTTAATATGTATCCAGCCTAGTGAAACCTGGTATGGGGTCAAATTACTCTCTCTTTATTTCTGATATTCAATACCTATTCATCATTTCAGGTCCAATTCAAGTACTACAGTCTTCAGGAAGTCTTCTTTATTCCACATATCTTCACTACTTCTCAAATCAACTTCTGATTTCGTATTCATTTGTATTATAGTTATTTGTGCATGATTTATCTTCTCAATTAGGCTGAAAAATTTCTGGAGCAGGAGTTACATTTTATAAATTTAATACTCCATATATCCCTGATCCCCAATCCAGGCAGTGTGGTTTACACATAGGAAATGCCTGGTAAATATTAGTTGATGAGTGTTTCTTTGGTTAGAAGTAAACTTACCAGGAACATAAAGAGAATAGGCATCCTGAATTGAGCTATGTAGTTGTCATTTGCATCTTAATTATGGGCTTCAAATTTGCATCTTGATTATGGGTTTTTCATGGACAGATTTGAATTCCTGCTTGGAGGAGTTCTGTATTTCACAAGAGACATCATCTTATTCTTCTATCCAGACGGTGTCCATAGACTCTGGGGTGAGTTTCATTAGTATGCTAGAATGCCCTGGCAGCTCTCTCTTACCAGCTCCATTTGACTTTTCCTGGGAAGTCCAGTTATATAGTAGGATGAAGTGGTTGCTGGGGATGGATGTAGAAATAACCTAATGAATATTTATTAAGTGCTTAGTGGTCTACAATCCAAAGTATTATAAACATTTTTTATAGACGGTTTAATGAAGAGATGTGTAAAGCATATAACTTGCCCTTAAGGAGCTTATAGTCCACGTGAGAGGACAAATTGTAGCTAACATCAGTGTTTACACCTTGATTAATATACTTCTCTACAATAGAGTCATTTAAAACCCTTTTTCTTGTTTTCTGAAGTTGCAGGAAAATTAAATTTTATGTTTCCAAAAATTTTTATCCACAACACAACTAGCATGATGAGTACTCAGATGTTTTAATAAAAACCTGTTTCCTTAAAAATAGATGACCTATTTAATAAAATCATTACTAAATAACTTATATGATAAAATCATTACTAAACCTGTTTTTTTTGTGTGTGTGTTTTGGGGTATTTGTGGACTTTAAGTGAAACAAAGGGAAGTGATATTTAACTTCTAAGTTCTATTCTACAATACAGCTTCTTTAAAAGAAGATGGTTGTGGAATATATATATACGCTTTGGAAACTTTCATCTATTAGCTCTGGTTTTACACTGACCCATCCTACTTGTGACTGTTAAGTTCTTCCTAATTTGAATTACAACATTACAAGGCAAGAATCATAGTTCACAGAGCCAAGAGAAAGTATTTATTTCCATCTCATGGTCTCTATGCAATTGTTATTATTGAGCTATCTGTCTTGTCACAATGATAGAATAGCCAGTTTTAAGTGATGTTCAAACTGTGTGGGATAAAAATAAGAAAAGCAAAGCCTGGAAGATGTATGAAAATTTTGTGATGAGGAAGAATATGATGATAGTGGTTATCATCACAATCTGTTTAAATATTTCTTGTGCACTCTTACGTATAAGGGCCTGGGAGAAGCATAATGAGTAAGGAAAAGGTAGATAGGTCTCTGTCTTTTAAGAAAGACCTTGATAGATTCAGAAGGAATAAAACAATAAATGACAATTGTTTCAGTCAGCTTTTCCCCTGCTGTAACTAAAGGACTCAACCAGCAAAAATATAGAGGAGGAAGAGTTTATGTGAAGGCTCATGGTTTCAGAGGTCTTTGAACAGAAAAGGCCAGCTCCATTTCTTGAGGCTCCAGATGAAGCAGAACATCATGGCAAAAGAGTGTGGCAGAGGGAAGCAGCTCACATCATGGTGATCATGAAGTAGAGAGCAGAATCCAGCTCCAGAAACAAAATATATACCTCATAGCCACATTTCCCAATTAACCACTTTCTCCAACCACACTCCACTTGCCTCTAGTTACCACCCAGTTAATCCTATCAGGGATCAATTCATCAATTGGGTTAAGACTCTCACAATCTGATTATTTATCCTCTGAAACTTCTTGCATTGTCTCATATATAAGCTTTTGTGGGATATCTCACATCCAAACCATGACAACAATCTTTGCTATTGGCCAAATGAAAATTGCCCCTCTATACTGTAAACTAATATATACATACATATATATATGCATATATGCCTAATATTGGGTCTTAAATATATTCAATTCTTTCCTTTTTCACTTTGAATATGATTCTTAGGTTGTCTTGACTTATGTGTTCTGAACACTAAGTACAATGAAAACTAAGTAAATTTCACAGGATAGGGGTTTAAAAAATATAAGAAGTACATGTACTTGGGAGCCAGAGTATAGGGAAGACTTTAGGATTGTAAGGAAAAATACAGTGTAGGATAGTCCAGTGTGAATTTACACGTAATCCACCTGTCCCTGCCACTTCAGAGTATCCTGAGTCATATGTATTCTCTTTTCTGTTCTTGCCTTTTCTAGTTATGTTTCCATTACGTTTTAAATCATATCTAATTCACCATCCTCTTCTATTGTCAATCACTGAATAATTTCTATTATAAAATTTCAAAGTATAACAATAGCTAATAATTTATTTATTCTTCAGTATATATTTATTCATGTCTAATGTATACCAGGCAACAAGCTAGGGGCCAAGTACAAAGTGAATAAGATAGGTACTATTCTTTTCCTGGGGGATGTTTATATTCTAATGGGGACAGTTATACTTTAAAAATTGACAGGTAAATGCACAATTACAAATTGTGATAAGTTCTAAAAGGATAATTTAGCATTTTCTGAAAGAGAGTAGTGGTATTTATTGTGGCACAACTTTAGATAGGTTTATAAGAAAGGCTGTTTTGAGAAAGTGATGTTACATTTGAGACTTGCTACAAAGGAGTCTGTTATAATAGATAAGATAACTAGGCTATGGGTATTCCACGTACAGAAAACAGTGTGAGTGAAGTATATTAGATAGGATCAGCTTGTTATAGCATAGGACCTGAAGGAAGGCCATTGTGACTGGACCAGGTAAGTAAATTTTAGTAAAAGGTCTAGTGAGATAGGTAAGGGTCAGATCGCATAGGGCAGTGTAGGACATATAAATATAAAAATGTGAGTTTTGTCTTAAATGAGAATAGAAGAAATTGAAGTATTTTTAGCAAGAAGGTGTTGTGATTTGTTTTAAAAACATCAATATATTTTTTGTATAGAGAATGTATTGTGAAAGGAAAAAGAGGAAACATAACCTTTAGGACTATTGTAAGAGAAATGATGAAAACTTGAGCTAGGAATATGGCTGGTAAGGAGAGTCAAATTTGAGAGAGGCAATTAATACATCTTGTGAGGAAGGTGGACATTGTGTTATCCTTTACATGGGAAACTGAGATTGTTTGAGGATTGAAGATCAGCTTGATATATCATTTCTTGTCAAACCATATGAATACTCCAATTTACTCAGTGCTGAGGCTAAGTTGAGTGAGACTCCAGGAACCTAGTGTTAGTTTTGATTTGCTGAGTATTACTATTAATATAGACTGATATATCTTCTGAACATCCACTGATGTCTGAGGATTTGAATATATTTAATGTATGATGGCCAATTATAGTAAAAAAAAGATTAGTTATTTTGAATATAATAAACTTTCAAAATTCTTAGCTAAAATCTTGGTTTACTGAGTAATTATTAATGTTTGGTTTATGTCCAATCTACTATAACTGCTTATAATTACTCAGATTATAATAAATAACATTGGGAATACCAAAGGGGTATAATATAATGCTAAAGCTGTGTTTCACAACACTAAAAAAAAATTTTGTTTGTAAATGTAAAGGTTGACTGGACTCAGGAAGCTCTTGTTCAGTTGTCAGCTTGTATCAGAGATGTGGTTATATTCAGATGCTGGCTAAAGTTGGGGATCATCTCAAAGACTTCTTCACTCTACATTCTATACTGTGCTGGAAAGATTCAAACAGCTGAGGTTTGGAGCACATGGAATATCCCAGCCACCTTTTCCTATTTCTGTATAGTTTCTTGCCATGTTCTCTCCACAGGGTAGAGAGATGGTCTGAGGGTAGCTGAACTTCTTATATGGTGGCTGAACTCTTAAAGAGAGTTCCCCATGAGAAAGCTGCATAAATGTAGCCACAGAAATCACTTCTGTTGTATTATGTTTACTGGAGTAGTCATAAAGTCCCACCCAGGTTCAAGGGGAGGAAACTTAGACTCTATCTCTTAATGGGAGGAATGACACATCATTTGCAAACATAGTTTATTATCAACAAAAACATATTTTAAAACAAACTAACATATTTTAGCTGGGCATGACCAGAAGATGACAGCACTGGAGAGAACTGTGCATATTTTATAAACATAAAATATCTATAATCGGTAATACTTCATTTTTAGAAGGCATATGCTATACATTTTCAAGCAGTGATTTATGGAATACTTTCTCCAACTAAATTTATATTTCTATGATAAAATTGAGGATTATCTGGTTAACATGTTTACCAAACTAATTGGAACAGTTACTTGTGAAGCCACCTTAAGGTGAATCATCAATCCAATTTAGTGAGTTGAGTGCAAATTTGAACATTTTTGTCATAGTCTATTGACATCACTAAATACAATAGGAATTTATTTTATTAATTAAAATAAAAAGTGTAATGTTAAGGGTATCTTTAGTAACAAATGAATATTATTATTTTAAAAACAAGCCCCCAAACTATACAATTTGTATGCTTTCACTATGTGAAATGAGGTCCATAAAAGAAACAGTTTTATTTAACCCAGAGTTCTTCCTATTAATTTATGGTTTGCAAAAGATCAATGAGCCTTTATTCTTTAGTTCAGAAACAATTTAAGAATTGAGGATGAATCAAACCAAGGGGGACACTATTTCTATACTTTCTGAACTGGTAATTATTTAATGCAAAACCAAATAAAACAAATGAACATACTAACAACCCACACTTGGAATATTTTGTAATTTCTGATAACTCTAGACACAGAGGGGACATCTGCTACTGCATATCTTTATTAAAAACCTCAGCAAAGAATATAATTTTAAAAGATTCTGTATTAATTCTGAAATATTATAGTATTATTGAAGGATGGTTGTTTGATGCTCTGTTAGAATAAATTCATATTCATCAAGCAAGAACTGACCTTAATGGAAAAGACTACAGGGGTAGCAAGGATGAAATAAGGGTAGTTGGATATGATAAATGAATGCTATATGCAAGTGTAAGTATATCACACTGAATCTGATTAGTATATACAATTAATATGTGTTAAAATTAAAAATGATCTATATATGGTAAATGATTTTGTTCTGATCTCTATGTATTTTTAAGAAGTTATATGAATTCCTTATTTCAAGTACTATCTAATTTGAAACTTGGCTCCCTAATGCAGGAGAGCCTTAGAGTTAGATATAATCTGAAAATTTAAAGCAATCTGTAAATAGTTTGCAAAAATAATGCTAATAAAACTGAAATTTTCAGATGAAAAATCATTTCTTTACAACACTGAGTTTTGAATGTCCAAAGAATAGGCTTAATATGTTTATTGCCTTCATAAGGGTAATAATGCATAATGTATGTTCATCTGTACAAATTTGTATTATTGCTCTTTAATTTTAAGAGAAAGTTACTTAACCTTTAAGGGTGGTTGACAGTTTCATGAGAAGACTTCATTAGAGGTTGTTATGAGACAGCAGAGACTATTGAAATCCATGAAGAATGCTCTACAGTTAGGCTATGTGTTTATCACTTCGCACTGATGATTGGACTTCATTTCTCAGAACACACTCTGTTGCTGATGATGCTTAGGGGCCACTGTGAATGCAAACATACGACTATCTTTTTATATTGAATCTTCCAACTCAAAATTTTGGAAATTAAGCAACAAATTCCTATTAACATATTAAATATGAAATATGATAGAACATGAGGAAGTCAATTCATTATACTGGGTTTTGAAATCTGGAGAAAGCTATTTGTTATTTGGCATCCAGACTAAAACAAATGAAAATGATGACAGCTACTTTATCTTCTGAATATTTAATCTGTTCAAAAGTTGGCATTTGGTAGATAATTTCCAGGTATGTAACACAACTTTAATCTTAACTAGTATTATAAACAACATTGTAAATCAAAAGGATAGAGCCTGAGAAGAATAAATCCTCACATAGCTATTTATATTACCTTTTGTTAGTCTCAACAAACATGAATTTTATGTGTAAGTCTTCCTTAATTTGAGCCACCAAAGAAATCCAGTTATGTCTGTGACAGAACCATTGCAAAGGGAGCTGAGAAAAATTTAGTGTAGGTGAGAAGTGAAGAATGGAAGTTATATGGTTACAGGAACAGATTCCAGCTTCTGCCCTGTTCTTCAGCGTAGAACTTAAGTTATTATCTCTCCGCTTTTCTTCCTGAAAAGCTTCTAGGAGATTTTAAGTGACCCATAAAATTCAACTGCTTTTGTTCCCCATCTTACTGAAAACCAATACCACAACCCCCAATGGGTTGAAGTTTCCTAGTCTGTGTATGCTGAGATGAGCATATCACCTTGATCTTGGCTGGATAAGGAGCTAATTTGCATCGGAGTTGAGGACAGCAGGAAAGCGGCTCCCTAAGGCCTTGAATGTAAGAAGTTAGAGAGTCTATCACTACATTTTACTTCTGAGCAGTGATTTATTCAATATGTCTGGAGACTTTTTAAAATGAACTGAAGGTTTCAATAAAGGCCTTGCCTTTAAGATATATAACCTGTGATTAAAAATAACCCCAGCTCAAAGCAGAAGAATGACCTTTGCAAATCAGTAATGGGATATTTTGGTTCTTTTTACCATACTGAAATAGGTCTATTTAATCTTGCAAATGGAGGAGAGGGAAAAAATGGGTGGCAATTAAGGGGACCTCGATCAGTACTAGACGTGGTTCAGAGTGAGGAGTCACTACATCTTTGAAATGAATGTATATGCAGAACATCTGGGCAATTCCTGTGAATTGTAGATCTGTTTATATAACGGTGGTCATGTGTAATGACATATTTATCCATGTAAATTCTTACTAAGTGCTGATGGAAAAAGTCTACATTGTCACTAGATTATTGTAATACATTCTCTTTGGGAATTGGCCTGAAGACATTCATGTCACTTTCCCCAGATGATTATATTACTATTGCAAGTAGCTTTAAAACTAGCAACCACTGTCCTTTGATTTTTAGTAAGATAGACTTTACCCTTTAAAAGATCTTAGAAGTTTTATTTACTCCTTCCAGTTTCTAGAGCAATTTGAAGTTTAACATTGATGTAGGTTATGACCTGAAAGGGTTAAAGAAAGAATTGCCACTTTATTAGAACTTCTTACATACTGCAACAGGGAATATTGTCAATTTTAGTAGCTGATTTTTATTCGAATTTTCTTCCTTCCCCTGTAATTGATGCTTGGAAAAGTTATGGAGAGTTATGGTGTATATATTTTACACAGTATTTATTTTATTTTCTAATAATGCTTGCCTTTTACTATCAACTTCCTAGATAAAATGTTTTGATGAAGGGGTAGACTGAGGTGAAGCAGTAGCTCTCAGCTGCTTGACATAAATTATGTCTCCAACTATTTCAAAAGGGGAAAAATGGAAAAGGCTGTGAAGGACCCTGGATGGCAGGTAAGTGCACTCAAGACAGATGTGGTAGAGAAGTTGCTTCTAAGACACGAATCCATCCTTAGCAATTGCCTGGCAGTGGGGTGGGGTGAGAGGCCTGCTTCTCTCTCTGCAAGGAGGTGTCAGGGACTAGTTTCCAGGCAGTAAACTCACTTGTACACTGAGTTTAGAATGGCGTGCTATGTTTGTTAATGCCACTGCTTCCCTTTCAACTGCCTGCCTACCTTTGTTGGGCAGGAGCCTCTGACTGCTGCTGGAATGCCAAGCGACACGACAAATGATCTGCCAATGTTTTTTTGTTAGTCCTGTGTAGTGAGGATTTTGCTGATGGATTAGACCCTAGAAAGTATTAGAAAAGCAGCTTTTTTTTCCCTTCTGAATTCTCATAGCACTTTGTACTTCTCTCTGGTAAAGCAATTATTGTGCTGTATTGTAATTATTTGTGTCTGCCTCTCCCAGTGGACTGTGAGTACCTTGATAACAGGGTCTTTGCCTTATTTATCCAGGGTCTAGCACAGTTTCTGGTGCAATAAAGGTTTGTGGACTGAATGAAGGAATAGTTGAGAAAAATGTTAATCAAGAGGCCAAACAGAGACCAAGACTCTATCCCTCGTAATGCTATTAATCATTTTATGTGCCTTGATTTACTAGAGGCTAGGAGAGTTCTTCTAGGATTGGACATCATGTTTTCTTCTCTAGGACAAGGAGGTATTAGTGTCCCTTCTCTTTGGAAAAGATGGATGTATCTGGGCAGTCATTTTCTCCAAAACTACCAGAGCATAAGCAATAGCACACTGAACTTCTCATTTATTGAAACTATCATGTGTTTTTCTGTATTTGTGTGATTCCTTGATTAAAATCTGCTTCCGCCAGAAGCACATGTATTTGCCCATTGGTCTAGATTTTGAGACCAATGGGCAAATACATGTGCTTTTGCTCATGATCATATCCCCAGGTTCTAGCACCATGCTTGGCAGACAGTAAATAATAAATGAATTAATTGCTGCAAACAATAAAATGGCTTCCCTTATTCATACAGTTTTTTCCTTCTTTTTTTGAAAGAGGCAAATAGATGTGCCATAGTCTTCTCAGTGTTAAGCTGGAAACTCTTGTTATGTTCCAATATAACATTTATATGTTCAGTCTATTTTCAGAAAGCTTTAATAAAATTTATTCTAATTACTTGACTAGATTATTGACTTTTAAAAAAAATGTATGCCCATCTTCAAAGGTAATACGTTGACTTTTAAAGTGCCTAAGTTTGGAAACTCTGCAGTTTTGATCTCAATGGAGCCTGTCTGTTAGTTTTTAAAGGACTGAGTGTTTGGCTGCAGCATAGACTTATCTCAAGGGGAAAGGCCTTTAGAGTGACACTCAGTAATTTAGCCATTAAGGTTAATGTTCATCTTCTCTCTGTCTATTGAAACTTCTAGAGTAGGCAGTGCAAATAGCTTATCAGGTAGTTTTAAAGGTCATGTGCAAAGAAAAAAAAAAAAACCTGCACCGCTCATGGAAATGTCCTTAGTAATCAGTGCCTGCTTATGGGAGGAGGGGGCTGAGGGACTCTCTCTGCTCATCTATCTTATCTTTTCCTCTGGGTCACTTTGTGACAGATTTTGAGTTGGAAGCAGCCTGGCCAGGAAGGTAGCTAGCTATGCATATCTATGCTTTCTATATCAGTGAAGTCAGTAAGTTAAAACAAATAACTTTAACTTTCTCTTTTCCTCTTTAGCCTCTGCACTTTACCTCTGGGGTGAGTCTGACAGAAATTGGAGCAAAGGATAGACTTCTCTGTTGACAGCTTGAAGCATTGGTCAAACCCACCTTTCACAGAAGGAGTCAGAATAAGAATGGTGGGATGCTCAGTCTTTTCCCTTGCTGTTACATGTCATTTCAGCCTGTGAGAAAGCCATGTCTCTGTCCTCTTTCTGGCCTGCTTCAACCCTCTATGGAATGCATGAGTTGAGCCCTGCTCCGTCATATCTGACTACATCATGAATCCCTAATAAGTGAATCTGGAGCTCCTCAAGGAAACAAAAACTTGATCTACCACTCCAAATACCAGCTGAGGTCTAACTTAATTTCCTCTGAGACTTCATTGAGTTATTGGTCTTTTCCTGTCTTCTCCTTTTCTCCACCAGTGAAAAGTATGGCTTGCAGCTTCTTGAGTGGTGAAGGAAAACCTAGAGTTTTTTTTTTTAAATGGTAGCTTTGAGGCAAGAATATAGAAGTGACTCTAATAGCTCTTTCAAAAGAGTGAACCATACCTTCAGGCATATTGCAGTCACCCATTGAGAGAGAAATCAGAATGTGTCTGCAACAATGAGAAAATGAAGAATGCATTCTTCTGCAGTGCATCCAATAGCTGTTTTGCATATGGATTCAATATTAAGATAAGAGTCTGCTTTGCATTCTGTTTTATTATCTGAGAAAATAGCAGCATGGTTGTGGGGTTATACTTTAGTGGACAAGTTATATTTTCAAAATCCTGTTGATGAGTACAGCCAATCTCTCAGTCATTGCTGTGTCTTCTTCCCTGAGTCATTGCTGGGAATTGTTTCAAATGAAAGAGTTTTTTGTTTTTGTTGTTTCTATATACAACTTATTTTTGTTTTCTAGAACTCTGTGGCCTTCCACTTTCATTACTGAATGGTAAATTTGGAGGCATCTATGGAAAACAAAAGGGAAATATTAAGGATGGCTGAACAGATGAATTTCCAAACATTCAGCTCACAAAAAAAAATGCAGTATTTTTGTTTGTGAAGTGATGACCAACTTCTGTATACCTGGGTCTCTTTCATGACGTTTAATTTTGAACACCAAACAGAATGTGAAGGTTTGGAGATTAGAAATAACAAATGAGTAAATAATTGAAGTTTTTGTTTTAATTAGTGCATATGAATTATGCAGAATAATGAGTTTCATTTTGAAAAATTTGTATATGCATACAACATACTTCTATTATTTCCACTCCAGTTTACTGCTTCTCACCCTTGCTCCCCACATTTCCTTTCTCTTCTCTAATTCTCCTATCTACATTCAGGTTGTGCTATTTTTTTTTCTAGGTTTCACAGAAGAGAGAAACAGAAATATTTGATACTTGTGTCTCTGATTCTGACTTATTTTACTTAAAATGATGAATGCCATTTCCATTATTTTCCAGCAAATGACATAATTTCTTCTTCTTTATGGCTGAACACTCCATCGAGAATGTTTATGCCTATGTCTTAAATGAGTCCCCTGTTTCCTTCCAGAAGTTTCAACGTTTCAGGTCTTGTACTTAGGTCTTTGTTACATTTTGAATTGATTTTTGTAGAGTGAGAGATAGGGATCTATTTTCAATCTTCTTCCTATGATAACCTGTTCTCCCAACATCATTTGTTAAAAAGTCTGTCTTTTATCCAATGCATCTTTTTGGCATCTTTGTCAAAAATCAGATAACTGTAGCTGTATGGGTTCATATTTGTGACATCTATTCAATTCCAATAGTCTACATGACTATTTTATGTCAGTACTATGCTGTTTATATTACTATGACTTTGTAATATACTTTGAAATAGGGCATTGTGATTATCTCAAGCATTGCTCTTTTTGCTGAGGATTGCTTTGGCTATTCTGCATCTTTTGTTCTTCCACATGAACTTAGGTTTGTATTTTTCTAGTACTATGAAGAATGTTGTTGGTATTTTGATAGGGAGTATATTAAATCTGTAGATTCCTTTCAGCAAATATGGCAATTGAAATATTTTTAAAAATTTATTGGTGCATTATAATTATACATAATAGTGGGATTCATTATGCCATATTTTTACATGCACATAAACACTATCATTCCCCAGTACCTTCCCTTTACCTCTCCTTCACACTCCTTCTGATCCACTTGCTCTAATCTATTAATCTCCCTTTTATTATTACTATTTTAGGTAGTATTTTATAATTATATAAAGGTGAGGTTAGTTATGGTATATTTATACATGGACATAGCACAATTTTGTAGATACCTTTCCCTATAATTTCCCCATGCGCTTTGCTCTTCCTTCCCTCTCAATCCCCTTCTGCTGATCCTTAAGAGAAAGGTCTTTCTACCTTCTAATGTCTTCTTCAATTTCTTTATTCAGTGTTGTATAATTTTTTATTGTAGAGGTCTTTCACTTCTTTAGATTTATTCTTGATATTTCATTTTATTTGAAGATATTGTGAATGGAATTGTTTTCCTGATTTGTTTCTCAGTGGGTTTGTAACTGGTATATGGAAAAGCTGTTGATTTTTGCATTATGACTTTGTATCCTGCTACTTTGCTGAATTTATTAGATCTAAAAGTCTTCTGGTGAAGCCTTTAGGGTCCTATAATTATAGGATTATATCATCCACAATGGGGATTAATTTGACTTATTCATTTATTATTTGTATCCCTTTAATATCTTTTCTCTTTCCTAAGTGCTCTGGCTAAAATTTCAAGTACTATATTAAATGGTAGTAGTGAGAATGGACATCCTTGTCTCTTTCTTACATTTAGAGCAAAGGCTTTCAAATTTTTCCTATTTATAATATGGTGTTAATTTGGGGTTTGTTGTGATATATAACCTTTCCTATGTTGAGGAAAGATACTTATCTCCATAGTTTCATTAGGGATTTTATCATGAAGGGATGTTGAGCTTTGTCAAAAGATTTCTCTCTCTCTCTCTTTATATATATATATATATATATATATATATATATATATATTCAGATGATTTTGGGATGTCAGTCCTTGTTCTATTCATATGGTGTATTATGTTTTTTGATTTGTGTATGTTGAACTACTCTTACATTCTTGAAAAAAACTAACTTGATGATGGTATATGATCATTTTAATTTGTTGTTGAATCTGTTTTATAGTTATTTTGTTGAGGATTTTTTGCATCTGTGTTTATCAGGTACATTAGCATGTAATTTCCTGTCTTTTCCTTCTTTTCCTGTGTGTCCTTATCCAATTTTGGTATCAAGGTGATGCTGACTTTGTGGAATGAATTTGAAAGTGTTCCTTCCCTTTATATTTCATGGAATACTTTTAGGACCATTGGTGTTCTTCTTTGAAATTATGGTAAAATTTAGCAGTAAATTCATCTGGTCCTCAGCCTTTCTTTGTTACGAGACTTTTTATTACTCTTTCAATGTCATTGTTCATTATTGGTTTGTTTGTTTAGATTTTAAAATATCCTCTTGGCTCAATTTCAGTAGGTCATATGTGTCTAAAATTTATTCATTACTTTTAGATATTCCAATCTATTTGAATATAGACTTTGAATATAGATACTAACAATTCTTTGGAATTCAATGGTGTAATTATGTTTCATTTTTCTCTAATTTTATTAATTTGAGTCTTTTTCTTTTGGTTAGTTTAGCTAAATGTTTATCATTCTTGTTTATCTTTTCAAAGAACCAACTCTGTTTAATTTATGGTTTGCATTTTTATTTTATTCTCTGTCATTAATTTCAGCACAGATCTTTAACTTTTTTTTTTCTTTCACTGGTTTTGAGTTTGGTTTGTTCTTGTTTTTTTTTCCAAGAACTTCAGGGTAGTATCTCTATTTTTTTTATATTTGTTTAGTGTTGCTTTGTGGCATAATATATGGTCTATTTTAGAGAAGGATCCATTTGCTGCTGAGAAGAAAGTGTTTTCTCTCGTTGAAGGATGATATATTCTATATATGTCAGTTAAGTCTAAGTTATTGATTGTATTATTGAGTTTTATAGTTTCTTTGTTCAGCTTTTGTTTGGAAGATCAATCCAGTGGTTAAAGAGGTATGTTAAAGACACCTAAAATTATTGGGATGTGGTTTATTTGACTCTTGAACTTGAGAAGTTTGTTTGATGAATTTAGATACTCCATTTTTGGGGGCATATATAATTGATTATATATTTATAATTGTTAAGTCTTGTTGGTGGATGGTTCTCTTGAGCAGTATGCAGTGTCCTTCTTTATCCCTTTTGATTAATTTTAGCTTGAAGTCGACTTTGTTTGATATGTAGGTGGAAACTCCTGCTTGCTTCCACAGTCCATGTGAGTGGTATGATTTTTTTGCAACTCTTTACCTTTAGTCTGTGGATGTTTTTTCCTATGAGATGAGTCTCTTGGAGGCTGCATATTGTTGGATCTTATTTGATCCAATCTGCTAGTTTAGGTCTTTTGATTGATGAGTTTAGGCCATTAACATACAGGGTTATTATTGAGACATTATTTGTATTCCCGACCTTTTTTTTGTTTATTTTTGGTATTTACCATGACTTGGTTTCTCCTCTGATTAGATTTTCCTTTATTGTAATTCCTCCCTCTGCTGACTTTCATCATTGTTTTTCATTTCCTCTTCTTGGAATATTTTTCTGAGGATGTTCTGTAGTGCAGCCTTCCTATTTGTAAATACTTTTAACTTTTGTTTATCATGGAAGTTTTTATTTCAACATCAAATCTAAAGCTTAATTTTGATGGATATAAGGTTGGTATCCATTTTTCTTTCTGAGCTCATTATATGTTGTTGCATGATCTCCTGGCTTTGAGGGTCTGGTTTGAAAAGTCTACTGAGATACGAATTGGTCTTCCCCTATAAGTGTGATCTGATTCCTCTCTCTTGCAGCTTTTATGATTCTATCCTTATTATATATGCTAGGCATTTTTATTGCAATATGCCTTGGTGTAGATATGTTGTAATTTTGTACATTTGGTGTCCTGTAAGCCTCTTGTATTGGTTTTCAAATTCATTCTTCATGCTTGGGAAATTTTCTGCTATTATCTCATTTAAGAGATTGTGCATTCATTTGGTTTGAAACTCTTTGCCTTCCTCTATCTCAATACCTCTTAGATTTGGTCTTTAGATGCTGTCTCATAGTTCTTGGATGTTCTGTTCATGGTTTCTAACTATCTTCACTGTGTGATCAACTTTATTTTCCAGATTACATACTTTGTCTTAATTATCTGATGTTCTATCTTCCAAGTGATCTAGTCTGTGGGTTATGCTTTCTATTGAGTTTTTTTTTTTAAATTATTTTACTATAAGATATTTATTAGTATTTATAAGTATAGGTTTAAATATATAAATTCTTATAACTTGTTAAAATGCATAACAATAAACAAATAAGTAATTATTTTTAGGAATAGTCAGATTCTTTTATTTTAAAAAAATTAAATTATTTTTAGAAGTTTTTATATTTTTATAGGGAACAGTATAGTAAATTCAATATATGCCCATGATATGTGTTTTTTTTATTGATTGTTCAAAACATTACAAAACTCATGACATATCATCTTTCATACATTTGATTCAAGTGGGTTATGAACTCCTATTTTTACCCCAAATACAACTTGCAGAATCACATTGGTTACATATCCACATTTTTATATAATGCCATATTAGTGACTGTTGTACTCTGCTACCTTTCCTATCCCCTACTATCCCCCCTCCCCTTCCCTCTCATCTTCCCTCTCTACCCCATCTGCTGTTATTCAATTCTCTCCCTTGTTTTTTTTCCCTTTCCCCTCACAAACTCTTATGTGTAATTTTGTGTAACAATGAGGGTCTCCTTCCATTTCCATACAGTTTCCCTTCTCTCTCCCTTTCTCTCCCCCCACTCGTCTCTGTTTAATGTTAATCTTTTCCTCATACTCTTCCTCCCTGTTCTGTTCTTAGTTGCTCTCTTTATATCAAAGAAGACATTTGGCATTTGTTTTTTAAGGATTGGCTAGCTTCACTTAGCATAATCTGCTCTAATCCCATCCATTTCCTTGCAAATTCCAGGATTTTGTCATTTTTTAGTGCTGAGTAATACTCCATTGTGTATAAATGCCACATTTTTTTTATCCATTCATTTATTGAAGGGCATCTAGGTTGATTCCAGAGTCTAGCTATTGTGAATTGTGCTGCTATGATCACTGATGTGGCAGTATCCCTATAGTATGCTCTTTTAAGGTCCTCAGGGAATAGACCGAGAAGGGCGATAGCTGGGTCAAATGGTGGTTCCATTCCCAGCTTTCCCAGGAATCTCCATTCTTCTTTCCATATTGGCCACACCAATTTGCAGTCCCACCAGCAATGTACAAGTGTACCCTTTTCCCCACATCCTCGCCAGCACTTGTTGTTGTTTGACTTCAGAATGGCTGCCAATCTTACTGGAGTGAGATGGTATCTTAGGGTGGTTTTGATTTGTGTTTCTCTGACTGCTAGAGATGGTGAGGATTTTTTCACGTACTTGTTGATTGATTGTATGTCCTCCTCTGAGAAGTGTCTGTTCAGATCCTTGGCCCATTTGTTGATAGGGTTATTTGTTATCTTATTGTTTAATTTTTTGAGTTCTTTGTATATTCTGGATATTAGAGCTCTATCTGAAGTGTGAGGAGTAAATATTTGTTCCCAGGATGTAGGTTCCCTATTTACCTGTCTTATTGTTTCTCTTGTTGAGAAAAAAATTTTTAGTTTATGTAAGTCCCATTTGTTTATTCTTGTTATTAACTGTTGGGCTATGAGTGTCCTATTAAGGAATTTGGAGCCCGACCCCACAATATGTAGATGGAGACAACTTTTTCAGGGTCTACAAAGAAACTACTAGAACTAATAAATGAATTCAGCAAAGTGGCAGGATATAAAATCAACACGCATAAATCAAAGGCAACAAAACTTCTGAAATGGAAATGAGGAAAACCACCCCATTCACAATATCTTCAAAAAAATAAATTACTTGGGAATCAACCTAACAAAAGAGGTGAAAGATTTATACAATGAAAACTACAGAGCCCTAAAGAGAGAGATAGAAGAAGATCTTAGAAGATGGAAAAATATGCCCTGTTCATGGATAGGCAGAACCAACATCATCAAAATGGCGATATTACCAAAAGTTCTCTATAGGTTTAATGCAATGCCAATCAAAATCCCAACGGCATTTCTTGTAGAAATAGATAAAGCTATCATGAAATTCATATGGAAAAACAAAAGACCCAGAATAGCAAAAGCAATTCTAAGCAGGAAGTGTGAATCTAGAGGTATAGCGATAGCAGATTTCAAACTGTACTACAGAGCAATAGTAACAAAAACAGCATGGTACTGGTACCAAAACAGGTGGGTGGACCAATGGTATAGAATAGAGGACACAGAGACAAATCCACAAAATTACAACTTTCTTATATTTGATAAAGGGGCTAAAAACATGCAATGGAGAAAGGATAGCATCTTCAACAAATGGTGCTGGGAAAACTGGAAATCCATATGCAACAAAATGAAACTGAATCCCCTCCTCTCACCATGCACAAAAGTTAACTCAAAGTGGATCAAAGAGCTTGATATCAAATCAGAGACTCTGCGCCTGATAGAAGAAAAAGAGTTTTTTTTTTTTAATTTGGTTTATTGTATTCTTCATTTCAAGGATTTCTGATTGTTTTTCTTTTTCAGAGTCTCTTTCTCTTTCCTGAAGTAATCTTTTGGTACCTGCCTTTACTCTCTTGAATATTTGTTGGAGTGATCAATTTTTGCTTGTATTTACTCATTTAGATCATTCTTTAATTCACAGATCATTTTAATTATGAACCTTCTGAGCTCTTTCTCTGACATTTCATCAACTTTGCTGTCCATGGATTCTGTTATTGTAGTATTCTGGTTTATTTGGGACACTTTCTTCCCTTGTTTCTTCATGCTGTCTATGGGTCTTCCTTTCTTGCAGTGTGCATCTGAGATATTACAGTTTATACCCTATATTCTTGTAGTACCCATGCAGATTGTCTGTACCTCACCTTTATCTTGGGCTTCCAGACCCTGCTGGTGTCCCTCAATGGATGCTACTGCAACTAAAGATGGTGATGGCAATTGCCAAGGTAACTCAACATAATAGTGGAGGTTCCCCAAGATGGATGCAATGTCTTAATGATATGGGCTGAAAGGGTGGGCCTTTCACTCACTTTGGGATGCTCGCTCTGAGATGCAGCTGCTTCTAGTCCCTGCCTGTTGTCAAGGTAGGAGCTACTGTGTGGGGAAGGTTATGACAATGACTGAAGTGTCCCAAGATGGAAGTGGGTTAGGCTTGGGCTCCCAGGTGGTGGTGGGGGGATGAACTCAGACCTACCCTGGGCCTGGGTCCTGCAGAAGTGGGCGAGGGCAGATCTGGTCTGGGCTTGGCCTCTGTTGGTAGTCTGCTGTTTGGAAGGGGCAGTCCTGTGTTGGAGGCTGGGTTCCAGTGGGTGTCTGTTGGTGGTGGGATGGACTTGGGCCTACTGTGAGCCTGGGTCCTGTGCAGGCTGATGTGGGCAGATCTGGACTGGTCCCCATGTGGTCAAAATTTATTATCACACTTGGATGCTGTACTGCTAAGATAATCATGTGTATTTATGGAATAAGCACAGCTGCAATGTGGTAATTCAAGGATCAAATGTGTTATCCTTAATATAATGAGAGTCTCCTAACTTGCCCCAAAATATGTTTTAGACCTCTACATCTCTATCCAATGAGTAAAACACCATCACTCCTTCACAATAAGATATACAAGAAAGTTAGAGATCACATAACTCCAAGCTTCCATCTGAAATTACTGATGTGACCACTCTTCCTTAATATGAACCGTTTTGAGGAATCTGTACAACAAAGGTAACTTCAAATGTTATTGCAAATATCACACCAGTGCATTCTTGTTTTTCAAATGAATGTTAAAGTAGAAAGCATACAGTTTATTTCACACTAAGAGGTAGTGACCAGTTGACTGAATTTATTTAGGTTGTTTGGGAGTGATGTTGATCTTGGAATATACAGTTAAGAAAAAAATCTTAGAGGCCCCAAGAAGTTGAAATAATCAAGATAATCTTTTTCTTAGATATGTCAACAGAATGTCATTACTTCCTAAAAGATGGTGCATTTAACTGTGATTAGTATATATGAATAATAAGTTAAATTTCATTGATTTTTAATTAATTATTCTTATTGAGATATAATTGACAGTAGTAAAATATGCCAATATAAATTGTATAATCTGATGATTTTGACACATGTATACAATAATGTAATTAATACAATGATCAAAATATAGAACATTTCTATCAACTCATAAAGTTCCATTATGCTACTTTATAATAATTTCCTTACTTTCATCATGGGCTGCTGCATTCTGTTACTATAAGTTTGTGATGATAGTTTTTTAGAATTTTAGAATTTTTACATAAATAGAATTATACTGTATGTTGTCTTTTTTTTTTTTTTAAGTACCAGGGATTGAACCCATGGATGCTTAACCACTGAGCCACATCTCCAGCCAATTTTCAAATTTTATTTATTTGTTTATTTATTTATTTATTTATTAGAGACAGGGTTTTGCTAAGTTGCTTAGGGCCCCACTAAGTTGCTGAGGCTGGCTTGGAACTTGTGATCCTCTGGCCTCAGCCTCTCAAATTGGGATTACAGGCATGCACTATCATGCCTTGCAGTATATTGTCTTTTATATGTCGTTTCTTTCATGTATGTTGTTACATGTTTCAGTAATGTCTTATATTATTCATAGTATTCTATAATTTATCTGTTTAGCAGTTGATGGGTACATGTTTTGTTTCCACTTTTTGGCTACTACACAACTAATGCTGCCATAAACAATGTGTAGTGCACAGATATATTTTCATTTCCCTTAGTTATATAACTGAGAGTGAAATGGTTGGACCAAAGAATGTTTAACATTATAAGAAACTATCAATTTATTTAACAAAATTTATGATATTACATGAACACAAGCAATTTGAGAGTTTCATTTGCTGTGCACTATCACCAACACTTGATTAAATCTTGTTTATGTTAACCCTTTCCAGTAGGTGTATTTCAAAGTGATTTTGATATGTACTTCTTAACGACTAATAATGTTGAGCATCTTTTAATGTACTTCTTCTTATGCCATTGTGATATTTTCAAATTGTTCACACATTTTCTTAGTGTATTGTCTCATTTTATTTAATTGTAAGAGTTATTTATAAATTTTATATATAATTACTTTGCCATATTTATGTTTCACAAATATTGTTTTTCAATATTGGTATTTTCTTAATAATGGCCATTGAAGAATAATTATTATGATTTAGATAAGGTACAATTTATCATTCTTTTCCACTATAATTTTGCTTTTTGTCTTTTATTTAAGAAATCTCTGCCTAATTCAAAATTTCTCTCCTGTGATTTTTCTATAAGTTGTATAGTTTATATATGTATAGCTACCTCATGCATTTGAAGTAAATTTTTATATGGTATAAAATAAGGATCAAGAGTCATTTTTGTATATGCATACTTAATTGTTCCTGTATAATTTTTTAAAAGAATATTCTTTCCTTAATTAATTGTATTGGCACTTTGTTGGAAAATTAATTAATCAAATATGTTTGAGACTAATTGTGGAGTCTATATTTTGTTTATAGTGATGCAATTTTCCATCTTTTCACCAACATTAGACTGTTTTGATTATTGTAGCCTTACAGTTAGCTCTGAAATCAATAGTTTTTGATTTTTTTCAAAATTGCGGTGACTATCCTAATTCCTTCATATTTCCATAAAAATTATTATCAGTTTATCATTTTCTGAACAAATAACAAGAAGAACCTTCTGAGAATTTCATTTTGATTGTGCTGGATCTATAAATCGATAGCATAATTTGAATGTTTACAAATATCCACTGATGAACATGGTATATGCCTCTGTTTATTGATTTTTCCTTAATTATCTAGTGATATTTTGTACTTTTAGTGTTTCCAAACTTAGTGATAAAGTAACCAATCTTCATTAAGTATGATGTCAGCAGGATTTATTTTTTATTTTTTATTTTTTATTTTTTTAGTGGTGGATTTTTAATAAAAGCCCTTTGTCAGGTTGAGAAATTTCATTATGTTTTTGGTTTTCTAAATTTTTACAATCAGTAAATATTTTATTTTGTCATTTTCTTGAGAATGTTAATGCTTTCAATTACATTGATTTTTCATATATTGATTCAGTCTGGTATTTCCAGGACAAAACCTACTTAGTATGATATATTATAAATTTTATATAGTGCTGGATTTAATCTAACAATACTTCTTTAGGATTTTTATGTCTATGTTCATGTGTGACATTGTTTTGTAGTTTTCTTGTTTTGCATGATCTTTATTCATTTTTGTTATTGAGGTAATGCAGGCCTGGGAAAATATATTAGATAGTGTTTCCTCTAATTGTGTTTTCTGGAAAATACTGTTATATTGATATCTCCATTAAATGCTTGTTAGAATTTACCAGAGAAACCACTTGATCCTAGATATTTCTTCCTTTTTTTTCTCTTTTCAAGAAATGTAATTTCTCTAGTAGTTATAGGGCTATTCCAGTTATCTGTTTCATCATGGGTGAATTGTGTTAATTTGTGGTTTCCTAGAAGTTGGTTATTTTGATCTACATTTAAAAATCTATGTTTTTGATTTCCCTGTTCATTCTGTAGTGATTTCTCAATTGATATTACTTATAATGGTAATTATTCCTTCTCTTTTTGCCCTTTATCAATCTTGCTAGAGATTTATCAATTTTATGGATTTTTGAAAGAACTTTTAGGTTAATTACATTTTTTCTATTGTTTCTCTGTTTTGATTTTATTGATTTTTGGCTGTTCTATATTTCCTTCATTGTTCTAACTATAGATTAATTTGCTTTTATTTTTCTAGGTTCTTTAGATAGAAGTTTAGATTATTTGTGACTTTCTTTTCTTTTCTAATATAAGCACTGAATGTTGAAAACTTTTTAAAAAATGCTACTTTTATTGCACCTCACAAATTATGTTATGTTGAATATTTATATTAAATTCAAATATTTAAACTTTTTCTTGGGGTTTCCCCATTGACCCATGTGTTATTTAGTAGTATGTTGTTTAATTTTGAATTGATTAGCAACTTTACTCTGATATTTCTGTTAATTTCCAGTTTAATTGCTTAAGTAAGTGAATATATTTTGTATGATACCAATTCTTTTAAATTTGTAGTGCTTGTTTCATGTCCTAGAATATGGTCTATCTTGGTGATTATCCTTTGTGTCCTGCAAACAAATGTGTGTTCTGTACTATTGCATACATGAAAATTATATTTCCTTGTTTGATTGTGTTATGAAGTTCTTTGTGTTATTGCTGATTTTATGTCTACTACTTCTGTTACTAAGAAAGAAGTGTTGTAATTTTCAGATATAATTGTGGATATCTTCATTTTTCTTTTCAGCTCTGTTTTTGCTTCATGTCTTTTGAATATTTGTAGTTAAGCATGTCTATACTTGTGGTGAGCCGTTTCTGCGGACCATAGCCACCATTACAATATGGCGCTGGCTGCCACTGTGGTCAGTGATAAACAACTCCTTATTAGGGAGAGTTGGCGTGTTTTGAGATAACACCTTATGAGAAAGATCCACGTGGCAGCTTTGCATTGGGGCTCGGGGTGCTTTATTAAGGCTGGGAGGCACGGGTGGGGGAGAAGAAGCTTGAAGTCATGACTGAGATAAGGCCTGAATAAACTGCTGAAAGAAGAATCCTGTGTCGCGTCTTCCTTTGCCGGCTGGGGGTCACGGCATATACTTAGTATTGTTGTGTCTCCTTGAAGAAATAATCTATTGATTAATACATAATGTCAATTTTTTAAATCTTGTATTCTCTGAAGTCACTTTTATGTTAATATAACTAATTCTGCCAACACGGTGCATGCCTGTAGTGACCTAAAAGGCTGAAGCAAGAGGATCATAAAGTCATGTTGAGCTTGGCCAATTTGCTCACACCCTGCCTTAAAATAAAATAAAATAAAATAAAAAGGGTTGTGGATATAGCTTAATGGTAGTGCACCATTGGACTCAATTCACAGCAATCCCCTAAAACTCTACTTCAGCTTTCTTTCTTTTTTTCTTTCTCTCTCTCTCTCTTTCTTTCTTTCTTTCTTTCTTTCTTTCTTTCTTTCTTTCTTTCTTTCTTTCTCTTTCTTTCTTTCTTTCTTTCTTTTTCTTTGTATGCTGTCCTTTTCCTTCTTTTTAAAAAAATATACTTAGAAAATTATATTAGAAATTTCTAGTAGACAGCATATAGTTGAATTATTTCTTTTTAATTCTTTTTAAAATTGCTATGTTTAGATTTTACGTTTGATATAACTTTTGATACATTTGTATTTAAGTCCACTATTTTGTAATTTGTTTTCTCTTTGTTCTTCTCTTATTCTACTGGTTTTTCATTTCAGGCCTTGTTTGGATCATGTGTACAAATTTTGGAGTTCTCCTTCAGTTTATTGATTTTAATTTTGTCTACCTGTCTTGTACAATTATTTTAGTAGTTTATCTAGGGTTTAAAAGTACATAATTAATTTCTCACATTATTTAACATCAATATTTGGAACAAGCAAACTTTATGGGTCCCTTTTTATATATTGTGTGTCATCTACATACATTGCAAACACCATCATACAATATTGCCCACGTTCTGCACAGGCGATGGGAATGGGGTACCCTTCCAGTAGAATGGGCTGGCTGAGAAATAAAAGCTAGGAAAAATAGAATGGTGGAATAACCACCAAACACAGAAAGTAATTTTGAAGCAGGGGTAGGACAGGCAAGCTGACCAGATGATCTAGCTTCTAACACACAAAGAAGCTCACATTTGCTTTATTTGTATTGGAAGACATGAAAGAAATTCTATGGAAATTTCTTCACCAAAACAGGTTAGAGGTGGGGCAGGTAGGTTACTCAGTTCCTAAAGGGGTTATTCTGTGATGCTACTGTGCAGAACCTTTCTAGCAGAGCGGAGGGGAAGGTCACATGCATTAGGTAGTCTGTCTCCATGGGAAACCACAGGAAGTTCCCAGTTCCAGAGAAAAGGTCCTTATGCATTTCACAGATGGCTTCCCACAACACAATGTTATATTTTTCGGTTTGAACTATCAAACATCTTTTAAAGAGCCAAAAAGGAGAAGAATGGCATGTTAATGATAAAATAAATATCTTATGGGTAAAATATTGTGTTAATGATAAAACTACTTATTTTCCATTTTTGTTCTTTTCCTTCATTCCTTTTATTCAAAACTTTTCTGCTGGTCTTATTACCCATTACCTTAATAAATTTCTTAAGTAGTTGCTTTAGAGAATGTGTGTTTGTAATAAATTTTCATAGCTTTCATTCATCTAAGAATATCTTGACTTCCTGAAAAATAATATTGCTGGACATAGGTTTTTGGGTTGTCAATTTTTTTTTTGGCACTACAATATTATGGTGCCACTTCTTGCTTGTCTCTTGACTTTTAACAAGCAATCTTCCTCTATGTGAAAAGTTGTTACTGTATAGGTGATACATTGTTTCTCTGGCTGATTTGAATATTTATTTTATTTTATTTTATTTTAATTTTTATTATTAGTTCATTTTAGTTATATATTACAAAAAGATTCATTTTGATATAATTATAAAGGCATGGGATGTAATTTGTTTTAATTAAGTCCCTAGTATTTGCCCTTGCCTTCCCCTCCTCCCTACCTCCACCCTATATTTTACTCGACTTTCTGCTATTTACTTATTTTTTTTTAAAAAAATTAGTATTCTGTGGATGTACATGATAGTGAGGTTCACTGTGGTATATTCATATATGTACATAGGAAAATTATCTGAGATTCATTCCACTGTTTTCCCCTATCCCATCCCTCCTCCTTTCCCTTCATTCCCTTTTGTTTATCCATTGATCTTCTTCTATTCTTTTTTATACCCCCCCTTATTTTGGATTAGCTTCCATGTTTCAGAGAAAATATGCAACCTTTGACTTATTGGGACTGGCTTATTTCATTTATCATGATATTCTCCAGTTCCATCCATTCACCAGCCAATGTCATCATTTCATTCTTCTTTATAGCTGAGTGAATTCCATTCTGTATATATATCACATTTGCTTTATTCATTAATCTATTTAAGGGCAACTGGGATGGTTCCATATCTTTGACTGTTGAGAATTGGGCTACTATAACCATGGTTGTGGCTACATCACAGTATTATGCCGATTTAAAATCTTTTGGAGTATATATTGAGGAGTGGGATAGCTGGATAATATGGTGGTTACATTCCTACATTTTTGAGGAATCTCCATACTGCTTTCCAGAGTGTTTTCACTAATTTGTAGTCCAACCAATAATGTACAAGTGTACTTTTCCCCCCACATCTTTGCCAACATTTATTGTTTCTTAAAATTTACTTGATTTCTTTTTATTTTACATGACACAATATACATACATGCAGTATAACTTATTAGGATACCATTCTTGTGGTTGTACATGATTTGGAGTTTTACTGGTCATAGGAAAGTTATGCTGGATTCATCCCACTGTCTTTCCTATTTCTATCCCTGCTCCCTTCTCTTCATTCCCTTGTATAATCTACTAGACCTCTATTATTCCCTTCTCCCCTTTGCTGTGTGTTAGCATCCACATATCAGAGAGAACATTCAGCTTTTGATTTGTTTTAAGGAATGACTTATTTTACTTAGCATGATAGTTTATGGATCTATCCATTTACCAGCAAAAGCCATAAAGTCATTCTTTTTATTGCTGAGTAATATTGCATTGTGTATATGAACCACAGTTTATTTATCCATTCATCTGTTGAAGGGCACCTAGTTTTGTTCCATCACTTACTTATCATGCATTGAGCTGCTAAAAACATTGATGTGGCTATGTCACTGTAACATTTAAATTTTAAATACTTTGGTATATGTCTAGAAGTGGGAGAACTGGGTCAAATGGTGGTTCCATTCCAATTTTTCTGAGGAATCTCCATACTGCTTTCCATATGGTTGCACAAACTTATAGTCCTAGCAGAATTGTGTATCTTTTCCCTCACATCCTCATCAACATATTAATCATATCATAAACATAAATTGGAGAAAAGATGGCCTCTTCAACAAATGGTTCTGGGAAAACTGGAATTCATATGTAGGAGAATGAAATTTAATCCCTATCTCTCACTCTGAACAAAAATCAACTCAAAGTGGATCAAAAACTTAGGCACTACAACAGAGATTCTGCACCAATTAGAAGGAAATATAGGCCCAACACTCCATCATGTTGACTCAGGAACTGTCTTCCTCAAGAAGAGTCCTAAAGCACAAGAAGGAAAAACAAGAATCAATAAATGGAACAGTTTTTTTAAAAAAAAAAAACTTCTTTTTTTTAACTCTGAGTTGCTTTAAAAATATTTATTTATTTATTTGCTTATTTTTTATGTGGTGTTGAGGGTTGAACCCAGTGCTTCTATAGCACTGAGATACAAGCCCAGCCTCTAAAAAGCTTTTTCACAGCAAAGGAAATAATCAAGTCGGAAAAATAGAGCTTACAAATGGCAGAAAATCTTTGCCATTTGCACCTCAGATAGAGCATTAATCTCCAGGATATATGAAGAACTCAAAAAATTTAACACCCCAAAAACCAAATAGCCCAATTAATATATGGGCAAAGGAACTGAACAGGCACTTCAGAGAAGAAGAAATATAAGTGGTCAACAAATATATGAAACAATGTTCAACATTTCTAGCAATTAGAGAAATGCAAATCAAAACTACACTGAGATTCCATCTCACCTCAGTCAGAATGATAATTATCAAGATTTTTTTCTTTTGTTTTTAGTAGATTGATAATAATAATGTATTTGGGTATATATTTCTTTGTGTTTATTTTGTTTGGGATGTGCTCAACTTCTTGAATATGTAGGTTTAAGTGGAAGCAGAATAATAGTTCCATAACAAGACCCATGTGTCTAGAACTCATGAATATATGCTGTTATCTGACAAAAGGGATTGAAACTATAAAATTAAGATTACTAACTTAAGATAGTCATATATGTTCAGTGTAGTTGCATGAGCCCTTAAAATGGGAGAAGAATGCAGAACAGAAAGATGCAGTATAAAAATTATGTCATTGGTATGTGACAGAAGGAGTCAGATTTGAAGCAGGAGAAAAACTTGGCCTGCATTGCTAGCTTTGACAGGAGCCATAAACCAGGTGATATAGTCAATTAAAGAAACTGAGAAAAACCTTTGCCTGACAGTCACTGGAAAATGTTGACCTAGTCTTACATGAAAATGAATTGTACTTACAACCTAAATGAACTGGAAAGTGTATTCTAACTCAGAGCCTCCAGACAAGAGACCGGCTGATATCTTCACTTTGGTCTGTGAGACTCAGCAGAGGAACCAGTTGAGCCACACTGTATCTGAATTTCAACCCACACCATAGTGATATAAAGAATTTGTATTGTTTGAAGTTGCAATGTTTAAGGTAATTTGTTAGAGCAGCAAATAATAGAAAACTAACATATTAGTTTTACTTTATTTTCAGGAAATACATTCCAAGACCTTTAGACCTTTAGTGGATTTCTGAAAACAAGGGTAGAACAAGTTATATATGAGCCCTTAAAATGGGAGAGGAATGTATAACAGTTAGAGAGATACAGCATAAAAATTATGTCATATATAATCTAATATTTTTCTTTAAGTTCTGACTTCCATATAAACCTACCAGAGTTAATCTACCCTTCCAAGTTTTATGCCTTGTGCTTCCTTTGCATTACTACTCTTGAGATTTGGGGTGATCATTAAGTAAAATAAGAGTTACTCAAATACAAGCACTGTGATCCTGAAATAATCATCTGATAACTCAAATGATTAAATGACTCACAGGTTGGTAGCATATACAGCATGGATATGCTGGACAAAGAGATGGCATGATGGAGAAGGATGGTATGAGAATTCATTACACTACTCAGAATGGCATGCAATTGAAAACTTATGAATTCTTTATTTATGGAATTTTTCATTTAATATTTTTGGACTATGGTTGACTATAGGAAGCCGAAACCACAGAAAGCACAGCCATTGATAAGGAAGGACTAGTATATATATGTACCTTTAAAATCAAACTTGGATAGTTTTTGGAGATTATTTCATTTATTGACACATTCACCTCCTGTTCTGGGACTTTGATGACACAAATTTATACTTTTTGTTGTTTTCTTACAGACTTCTGAGGCTCTGTTTATTTGTTCAAAACTCCCCACCCTGTTGTTTGTATTGAATAAATTCTATTGATCTGCTTCAAGTTCATTGATTCTTTTACCAGATACATTCTGCTTTGAAAATTATCAAGTGGGTTTCTTTATTTAAATTACAGTTTTCAGTTTTAAATTTTTCATTTGTTTTTCTTTATAAATTCCAGTTTTCTACTGAATATTTTCTGTTCTTTCAAGAATGTTTATGGGGGCAGGGGTTGTAACTTAGTGGTAGAGCACTTGCCTAGCATGTGTGAGGCACTGGGTTTAATTCCCATCATTGTGTATAAATAAATAAAATAAAGGTCCATTGACAACTAAAAATATATATTTTTAAGAAGAATGTTTATGGTAACTCATTTGAGCATTCTAAATTGTTGTTTAATGATGGTCAAATTATCTAAGCATTTGTGTAGTTTAACCATTACTCTATAATGATTGTATTTTCTCACGAATTGAGATTTCTGTGGCCATTCACTTTCCAAGTACTTTGTATTGTATACTGGACATTTTATGTATTATGACACTGAGTCTTATTTAAATATTATTAAGAGCTCTGATATTTTGTTTTAGAAGGTAAATGACCTGGTTAAGTTTAGAATGCAAGGTCCAAGATGCATTTTATGTGCTTAAATTTCTGTATCAGTTGATTTTTCAATGCTACCTGAATCATTTCTGTTTGTGACAACTAATGCTCAGTTTTGGACCTGGATGGAGGTCTATCCATTAGCATTGCTATCAGAATTTTATATTAATTAAGATAATATTTAGGCATGTGCAGGTCAGGGATTTGCCCAGGACTTCATAAACAATTTTATGGGTTCTCTGTTGTGAGATTCTCCCACTCCATTTCTTTGGTATTTGCCAGTTCCTTGATGCTCCTTTTAAAATTCTTCCAGCATGAAACCATCCATAATTGTACAGCCTCTAGGGATAAGCTATGAGGGAGTAAGGGAGGGAGGAAAGGAGGGGGAGTGGGGAAGGGAGGGGAGAAGGGAGGGAGGGGAGAGGGGGAGAGAAGGAGAGAGAAAGAGAGGAGAGCAACAAGGTTTGGTTCTAACCTTTTGATTCCACAGCTCCCCACCAAATGGAGAGAAAAATTGTTCTCTCGGTTTTGTTTTCTGCAACCTCCTTTTGTTGGATTTTACACTGTGTATATTGCATGGGTCACTTTTGCCACAGGATTGCCTTGAAGCTGGGTATGAGAGAGGAGAGAGAGAGAGAGAGAGAGAGAGAGAGAGAGAGAGAGAGAGAGAGAGAGAGAGAGAGAGAGAGAGAGAGAGAATATGGAGAATTTCTCCACTCTCTTGGCACTTGTTTTCTTTTCCATTCTGTGGTCCAGGCTTATCCTGGATGTCTGTTTGTTTACACTGTGAGGCTCACTGGTAGTTTCAGGTTTCACTGAGTTGGGGCTGAAGATGTTTGAGAACAAAAATTGGTAAAAATCAGTTTAGTTTTACTTTGAAGTGTGCCAGCCTCCAATTCATCTGTTCTAATTAAATTTTGTATTCTCAAATAGCTGGTCCATGAATTCTATCCAGGTTTATAATTGCGTTCAGTTGGAATGAAAAAGTGGCATGTGTGTACATGCTGTCTGGAATGAGTTTCTTATTATCCCTTTAAATGTCTATAGGATCTGTTGTAGCATCTTTTCCTTTATTTTCAATATTGTTCATTGGTGTCTTCCTTCTTTTTCTTATTGAGTCTGGGTAGATCTTTATCAATTTTATTGGTTATATCAAGTAAACAGATTTTGGTATAATTGATTTTTCTCTTTATTTATCTATTTTATACCTTATTGATTTGCTCCCTTATCTCCATTATTTTATTACTGTACATAATTTTTGTCTAATTTGCTCTTGTATTTTCCCTTTCCTATTTCTTTTTTTTTTGTATTGTATATTTTTAAGATTTCATTCTACATGCATTGTTTTCTTATTGGCCATATATCTTTGATACAGATTTTATGAATTTGCCTCATGTTTAAAATATTCATTTTGTTGTTATGATCTACCTTCAAATAATATTATATGCATACCATAAGAAGAACAATATTATATGTATAGCATATGACACAAGGGTATACTTCTATTTTTCTTTCATTCTTTATGCTATTGTCTCATACATTTTCTATTTTTATATGATATAGTTGCACAATACTGTGGCACTATTTTTTGTTTTATAGTTAATTATCTAATAAAGATCAAAATACTAAAATATATTTTATATTTGCCCATAATACCATTTCTGGCACTCTTTATTCTTCAGGTGGGTACAATTTTTTTAATATAATTTCCCACTAGTTGAAAATTTACCTTTAACATATCTTTTCCTGTAAGTTCAGTAGTGATAGATTCTTTCAACTTTTGCTTGTCTGAAAAAGTCCCGTAGCCTTTTCTTGAAACATACTTCCTTGGAGTGGAATTGTAGGTAGATCTTCTGTTGTTTCTTTGTTTTCTTTCAGTGCTTTAGCAATATCTCTCCATAATTTTCTTGCTGTCATGGTTTCTGATTAGAAGCGTGATAGCATTCTTATTTCTGTCATGCTATATTTAAAGTGTTTTTTCTCTGGCTTCTTTTAAGACTTTTTTGTGGGGCAGTGGTACATGGGATTGAATTCAGGGACACTCAACCACTGAGCCACACTTTTATATTTTGTATGAGCCCTATTTTGTATATTATTTAGATATATTTAGAGATATCTAGACATTATATATTTAGAGATATTTTGTATGAGCCCTATTTTGTATTTTATTTAGAGACAGGGTCTCACTGAGATGCTTAGTGCCTCTATTTTGCTGAGACTGGCTTTGAACCCAGGATCCTCCTGCCTCAGCATCCTGAGCTACTGAGATTACAGGTATGGGCCTTCTTTTAATATTTTTAATATTACCATGGTTTTTAGAAATTTCATTAAAATGCCCCTTGATGTGATTTTATTTATGCTTCTTCTGTTGGGAATTTTCAAAATTTCTTGGTTTTTCACATTTAGGATTTTCATCAAACTTGAAAATATTTTGGTTATTACTTCTTCAAATATTTTCTTATACCACCATTTTTGGAATTCTAATTATTTAATCACTTGTTAGACTCCTTGACATTGTCGCACAAACCATTAATGATGTTTGTCTTTTAGTCTTTTTCTTTTTGTGTTTCACCTTATCATTTCTATTGGTAAGTCTTCAAATTCACTGATATTTTATTCTGTTTTGTCAAATTTTCTGTATAAGCTGTTGTGTTGCTTTTTTATTTCTAAAAATATTTCATTTGGTTGTTTTTAAAAAATTTTTATTTATTCTAATTTGTTATATATGACAGGAGAATGCATTACAATTCATATTACACATATAGAACACATTTTTTTCATATACCTGCAAATGCCATGATTTTATTTGCTTTTAATGCTGAATAATATTCTATTGTGTGTATATATACCCATTTTCTTTATGCATTCATCTACTGAAAGACAGCTAGGTTGCTTGCACAGTTTAGCTATTGTGAATTATGCTGCTATAAACATTGATGTGGCTGTGTCTCTGTAGTATTCTGTTTCTAAGCCTTTTGGGTATAGACTGAGGAGTGGGATAGCTGGGTCAAATTGTGGTTCCATTCCAAGTTTTCCAAGGAATCTCCATACTGCTTTCCACATTAATTGCACCAGTTTTCAGTCCCACCAGCAATGTATGAGTGTGCTGCCATTGTCTGGCTGGGCGAAATAACTGGGAGATGATAAGCAACTTGAAGGTTGAAGCGGGAACTACTTTATTGCGAGTGAACTCAGCGGGAATTGTGCAGGAACTCAAAGTAGCGGGTACCCTAGGTAGCAGGCACCACCTCTCTGCCAGACTGAAGAGGTACATATACCCAACTAATTACACACAGCTTAACTTAATTAACATAAACTAGATACAGCAGTCAGTCATTAAGGAATCCTTATCATCTTAATGGCTTACTGGTGTTGGCTCAGAAACCACTCCTCCTAGCAAACTGCCAGGTGCCATCTTAACTTGGTTGTGGCCCTACATCCTCACCAACACTTATTGTTGTTTCTATTCTTGATAGCTGCCATTCTGACTTGAGTGAGATGAAATCAGAGTAGTTTTGATTTGCATGTCTCTAATTGTTAGTGATGATGAACATTTTTTCATATATTTGTTGATTGATTTTATATCATGCCTTGAGAAGTGTCTCTTCAGTTACTTGGCCCATTTACTGGATGAAGTATTTGATATTTTTGGTATTAATTTTTTGAGTTCTTTATATATCCTAGAGATTAGTGCTCCATCTAATGTGTATGTGGTAAAAATTTGCTCCTAAGATGTAAGCTATCTATTTACCTCACCAATTGTTTCTGTTGCTGAGAAGAAGCTTTTTAGTTTGAATCCATCCCATGTATTGATTCTTGATTCTATTTCTTGTGCTATAGGATTATTATTAAAGAAGTCAGAGCCTAATCCCACATGATGGAGATTTGGGCATACTTTTTTCTATTAGGCACAGTGTCTCTGGTTTAATTCCTAGGTCCTTGATCTACTTTGAGTTTTGTGGATGGTGAGAGATGGAGGTTTAATTCATTTTTTTGCATATGAATTTCCAGTTTTCCCAGCACCATTTGTTGAAGAGGCTATCTTTTCTCCAATGTATGTTTTTGGTGCCTTTGTAACTATAATTGAGAGTTTGTCTCTGTATCCTCTATTCTGTATCATTGATCTACCAGTCGATTTTGGTGACAATACCATGCTGTTTTTGTTACAATTGCTCAGTAGTATAGTTTAAGGTCTGGTATAGTGATGCCAGCTACTTTACTCTTTTTACTAAGGATTGCTTTAGCTACTCTGGGTCCCTTGTCTTTCCAGATTAATTGCATGACTGCTTTTCCTATTTCTATGAGGAATGCCACTGGGATTCTGATTGGAATTGCATTAAATCTGTATAGTGCTTTTGATGGTGTGGTCATTTTGACAATATTAATTCTGCCTATCCAAGAACAAAGTAGATCTTTCCATCTTCTAAGATCTTCTTTGATTTTTTTTTTTTAGCTTTCTGGTTTTGTAGTTTTTGTTGTGTAGGTCTTTCACCTCTTTTGTTAATTCTCAAGTATTTTATTTTATTTTATTTTTTGAGGCTATTGAAAATAGGGTAGCTCTCCTCATTTGCTTTCTCAGGATTTGTCACTGATATGCAGAAACGCCTTTAATTTATTAGTGTTGATTTTATATCCTCCTTACTTTGCTGAATTCATTTACTAGTTTTAGAACTTTTAGGGTCTTCTAGGTATAGAATTATATCATTGACAAATATTGCTAATTTGAGTTCTTCTTTTCCTATGTGAATCCCTTTCATTTCTTTCATCTGTCTAATTGCTCTGGCCAATGTTTGAAGAGCTATGTTAAACAGAAATGGGGAAATAGGGAATCCCTGTCTTGTTCCAGTTTTTAGAGGGAATGCTGTCAATTTTTCTCCATTTTGTACGATGTTGCTCTGTGGCTTAGCACTGATACCTTTTATGATGTTAAAAGCAAGCAGGGATTTCCATCCTCATATCACAAAAGGAGATTTCAAGCTAAAGTTGATCAAAAGGGATAAAGAAGGACACTACGTACTGCTCAAGGGAACCATACACCAAAATTAGGGATACATTGTTATCCCTAATTTTTCTAGTTTTCTGAAAATGAAGTGGTACTTTAATTTGTCAAGTGGTTTTTCTGCATCTATTAAAATGATAATATGATTAAGTCTATTTATGTGACAAATAATATTTATTGATTTCTGTATGGTGAACCAACCTTGCATCTCTGGGATGAACTCCACTTGATCATGGTGCACTATTTTTTGATATATTTTTGTATTCAATTTTCCAGAATTTTATTGAGATTTTTTGCATCTATGTTCATTAGAGATATTGGTTTGAAGTTTTCTTTTTTTTTTGATAGGTCTTTGCCTGGTTTTGGAATCAGGGTGATATTGGCCTCATAGAATGAGTTTGGAAGTGCTGCCTCTTTTTCCATTTCCTGAAATAATTTGAAGAGTATTAGTATTCATTCGTTAAATGTCTTGTAGAAATCAGCTGTATATCCATTCAGTCCTGGACTTTTCTTTGTTGGTAGGATTCGGATGGCATTTATTTCATTGCTTGAAATTGATCAGTATAATTGTTTATATCATCCTGATTCAATTTGGACAAATCATATACTCTAGAAATTTGTTGATACCTTTGATATTTTCTATTTTATTGGAGTACAAGTTTTCAAAATAATTTCTAACTCTCTGCTGTATTTCTCTAGTGTCTTTTGTGATATTTCCTTTTTTATCTCATATGTTAGACACCTTTCACATTCAGTCTGTGGATGTCTTTTCCTTTTCTTCATTAGCATGGCTAAGAATTTATCAATTTTATTTATTTTATCAAACAATAAACTTTTTGTTTTTTCAATTGTTTCTTTTGTTCAATTTCATTGATTTCAGTGTTGATTTCAATTATTTCCTGTCTTCTACTGCTTTTGGTATTGGTTTGTTCTGCTTTTTTTTTAGGGCTTTGAGATGTAATGTTAGGTCATTTATTTGTTGAATTTTTCTTCTTTTAAGAACTTGATGCAATGAGTTTGCCTCTTAGCACTGCCTTCAAAATGTCCCAGAGATTTTGATATGTTTTATCTGTGTTCTCATTCACCTCTAAGAATTTTTACTCTCCTCCTTGATGTCTTTTTTAACCCATTGTTCATTCAGTAGCATATTATTTAGTCTCCAGGTGTTGGAGTGGCTTTTATTTCTTATTTTATCATTTATTTCTAATTTCATTTCATTATGATCTGATAGAATGCAGGGTAGTATCTCTAATTTTTATATTTGTTTAGAGTTGCTTTGTGGCATAGTATATGGTCTATTTTAGGGAAGGATCCATTTGCTGCTGAGAAGAAAGTGTATTTTCTCATTTAAAGATGAAATATTATATATATGTCAGTTAAGTCTAAGTTATTGATTGTATTATTGAGTTCTATAGTTTATTTCTTCAGCTTTTGTTTGGAAGCTCAGTCAAGTGGTGAAAGAGGTGTGTTAAAGATACCCAAAATTATTGGTACCTTAAGGATCTCCTTTGGGGCCTGCTCATGTAATATGGGCATCTGGTCTTATTTCCTAAATCTCGCCTGTAGACCTTATGGTTCCTGGTCTCTAAATTAGTCTCTAAACTGCGTCTTATTCACCCTCTCCCTTTATACTTCCTAATCAGCAACCTTTTTTTCCAGAGGTCTTGTGTGTTGCACTCTTAGGGCTGTGCACCTGTTGCAGAGAGCTGTTTTGTATTGGGGAATCACTGGGCTGGGTTAGCAGCTGCAGAGAGAGTGGGGATTAGAAACTATGGGCACCTGGCAATCCTGTGTTCTAAATTGGGAGTTGCCCCAACTAAAGATGGTGACAAAGGTGACACAAGATGGCGGCAGATGCTTTTAGGGATGAAGTGTTGGTTTGGGTGGGAGAAGCCAGGCAATGGCTTTGGGCAATGTGTTCAGAGATGAGCTCTGTGGCGTGCAGTGTTGGGACTGTCTTCAGAGACTATGGGATGTCCCCAGGTACAGGTATCCTATGGTACATTGGGGACTATGCCAGTAGCTGCAGAGTCCCAAAATGAAGATGACCAGGGGAGCCCCCACGTTAGTAGAAGGAGGTCCATATGGGATTGGCTGCTGGAGTTTCTGCCTGTGGGTCGTGGCCAGTTGTCCTACTGGGAGTGGTATGTAGGAATTCTGCACAGGTGGTTAGTCAGGAATTCTGCCCCAGTTCTGATGCCAGTGGTCCTGCTCAGGTACCCGTGAGTCCTGCATGGGTGAGTAGTCTGGAGTCTGTAGTCCTGCTCTGATGCTGAGGACCAGAGCCCTGTGTGTGCATGGCGGCAGTGATTCCTGCAGGAGCAGCTGTGGGGGGTCCTTTAGCATTTGCAGAGAAACAGTATATTCCCACTACTTGAGACTCAGGTAGCTGAGTGACACAGAATGCTGCCTCCCTCTGAACCGCCATCTTGGATCCTGTTAATTTGGTCTTTTAATAACTTGCCTTTCCATATGCAACAAAATGAGATTAAACCCTTATCTTTTACCAGGCACAAAACTCAACTCAAAGTGGATCAAGGACTTAGGAATACAACCAGAGACCCTGCATCTAATAGAAGAAAAAGTAGGTCCTAATCTCCATCATGTGGAATTAGGCCCCAACTTCCTTAATAAGACTCCTGTGGCACAAGAATTAAAATCAAGAATCAATAAATGGGATGGGCTCAAACTAAAAACGCTTCTTCTCAGCAAAAGAAACAATCTGTGAGGTGAATAGCAAGCTTACATCTTGGGAGCAAATTTTTACTCCTCACACATCAGATAGAGTACTAATCACTATGATATATAAAGAACTCAAAAAGCTAAGCAGAGAAAAAACAAATAACCCAATCAATAAATGGGCCAAAGACCTGAACTGACACTTCTCAGAAGATGATGTACAATCAATCAACAAATGTTCATCATCACTAGCAATTAGGGAAATGCAAATCAAAACCACACTAAAATTTCATCACATTCCAGTCAGAATGGCAGCTATCAACAATAGAAACAACAATAAGTGTTGGTGAGGATGTAGGGGAAAAGGGTACATTCATACATTGCTGGTAGGACTGCAAATTGATGCAGCCAATACGGAAAGCATTATGGAGATTACTTGGAAAATCGGGAATGGAATCACCATTTGACCCAGCTATTCCTCTCCTCAGTCTACACCCAAAGGACTTAAAAACAGCATACTACAGGAACACAGCCACATCAATGTTTCTAGCAGCAAAATTTATAATAGCTAAACTGTGGAACCAACCTAGATGCTCTTAAATACATGAATGGATAAAAAATGTGGCATATATACACAATGGAATATTACTCAGCAGTAAAAGAGAAAAAAATCATGGAATTTGCAGGTAAATGGATGGAGTTAGAGAAGATAATACGAAGTGAAGTTAGCCAATCCCCCCACAAAAACAACAAAAAAACAAATGCCAAATGTTTTCTTTGATATAAGGAGGTTGATTCATAGTGGGGTAGGGAGTGGTAACATGGGAGGAATAGCCAAACTCTAGATAGGGCAGAGGTGTTGGAGATTAAGGGAGGGGCATGGGGTAATTAATGATGGTAGAATGTGATGATCATTACTATCCAAAGTACATGTATGAAGACATGAATTGGTGTGAATATACTATATATACAACCAGAGATAAAAAACTTGTGCTCTATATATGTAATAAGAATTGTAATGTATTCTGCTGTCATATATAAATTTAAAAATTACATAAAAATAACCTTCCTCTTCATTATATTCATAGTTTCTTGTACTTCTTGAAAGTATGGAGAACATTTTGAATAATATTTTTGACATCTTTATCTGCTGATTTTATAATTTCTGTTAACTCTGTGTATGTGTGTATTGATCAATTTTTTTCTCTCCTGATCTTGAGTAAAATTTCCCTTCATATTTGTAAGCATGGTAGTTTTTAACTGCATATCCAACTTTGTGACTTTTATATTGAGGTCTGGGCTTTGTTGTATTCCTTTAATTATTTTGGAATCTGTTCTACCATATATTTATGTTACATGTGATCTTTTTGATCATTTAAACTTTGCTGGTATAGATTTGGGGATAAATTAGCTGCAATAGTAAGGTAATAGCTTTATGAGGGCTTTAATCCTATGATTAAAGTACAAGGCCTCTCTATTCTTACTGGTGGGAATATGAACTATTAACAGCCCAGTGTGGACATCAGCAGTTTTCAGTCTATTGATTTCCAGTGGTTCTCATTAGCAGATTGGGAAGTAAATTCTTGTTTTCATAAATATTATTTGTCAGGTACTAATCTAAATGTTTTAAAAATTTGTTAATCATTTCTTAAATACTTTATCATTACTGTTTTCACAATGTGTTGTTGTAGCTAAAATTCTCATTTTTCCAGACCAATAAAAACATGAGGGGTTCTGAATTTTACCTCTTATAGTCATTCATTCCCTACAGTGGTTTTTAGGGTCAGAACTTAGGAAAATGCTGTCAATTCTTGTTATTTATGGTAGTTATGTTCTATAACATCACTGAAAACACTGAATTAATGAACTCTGAATCAATGCCTCTAGGAGAAACACATGGATAGATTTCTTCAAGCTTCTGGATACAAAATTTTTTGTGAACAAATCAACACATAACCTTATATTATGTGTTTTTTGTTTAAATATACTTATTTAATATATGTTGCTGATTTATCAACATCGAACTCACAACCAATGGCACTATAACTCATGCCTAAATGAAATGGCTCTAAAATATATTTTTCCATAAGTCAATTTGCAGCTTCCATGAGATTATGGATATTGGACATCACTTCACTACTACATTTGAGGGTGATTTAAAATAGTGAGATTATTAGCAAAAGACAAAAATAGGTGAAAATTGTGGGACTGAGTATATCATGAAGGCAGAGTATGACCTTGTTCCAACTCAGTAGGTAACATGCACATTTGTGCATACACATGTGTGTGAATAACTACAAAAGTTCTATGAATGTTAGTTTTGGAATTACAAATACATTTTAATAAGGAGCTAATTTGCAAACTTGGAATCCACACATAAAGAATTTTGACTGTATCAAAGTGCGATTTGTTTCTTCCCATCTATTTCCACTTTGTAATACTTAAGGGACATGCTTCCTGGAGGTTGGCACAGTCCCAACCTCAGTGACACCTTCATAAGACTCACATACTCAAAAACTATATTAATTAATTAAATTCAACTCAAAAACTATATTAATCTCTCATGGGAAAACTCAAAAAACTAGAAGTCATTGTAATAAAACAGGGCTTGGGAGGTCTTTACGTCAAAATTTCATGGGATCCTAACCATATTTTAGCAGAGGCAGTATTGACTTGATGGACCTGCTCTCTGAGTCTGTTTATTCTTGACAGAAATAATATAATCCACATGGTACCTAAATATACTTCATATCTTTTTGGCCCAATTACACATTTTATTGTCTGCAATCAACCATTTTTAGTGTCTAAATAAAGTGGATTTTGTTTGTATATATCATTAGGAAGTGCATGGACTCATCAGGGTTCCTTTTTTTCCCCAATTGACTAGTAAGTTTTACCCTACAAAGGCCGTTAGTCTCTTTCATTTTGTGAGATGTTTCATGTTTAAGAAAATGGTTGTGTGTTTACATGAACTTATTGTATTCTCCAATACTCAAGTCTGACTGTAAGTTACTTACTTCCTTAATAACACCAACATTTTCCTCCTCACCTAAGCTTATCCAGTTATTTTATCCTTTCTTCTTCCTGAGCCTTTTTGTCTATTTGGTTCATTTTTTAAAAAATATTTTTTAATTGTCAATGGACTTCATTTTGTTTATTTATATGCGATGCTGAGGAATGAACCCAGTGCCTCATACATGCTAGGCAAGCATTCTACCACCAAACCACAATCCCAGCCCTTCATTTGGTTCTGTATATATATATATATATATATATATTTTTTTTTTTTTTTGCTCCAGAAAGGGGTTTGGTTAACCACATTGAATCAAGTCTTCTCTGTTGTACATAACCCTTTCTCTTTTAACCCATAACACTACTCTTTGGTCTTCTGTCTTCACACTGGAACTGTTACAAAATTTTCCTTTTCAACCTCAAACTCATTTTGCAAGCTGTACAATGCTTAAACTTTCTCATAGCCAGCTCTTAATATTGTTATTACTCATCAACTCAAAAGCCATTTTCTACCTGTTAAATAAGAACCGAATTATATAATAATCTAACATGTAAAGCCATCTATAGCGTGAGCTCAAGCTCTTTTTTCTGTAGTCTCTCCTCTCACTGATTTCCTGTGAGAAATGTTTGCAAACTCAAATGCTCCTAGACTTTAAGCAGGTAATGCAAATTGATGGGTCTGATTGGGTAAGAACTATGGTGAGTGGGAAGCAGATTTTCTATTTAAAGGGTATAGTTTGTGGCTATACTATACTTAAGCTGGTTGTTGCCATGTATGAATTGCAAGACATTTTTTGTGTGTGTTGCCATTTTTTTCCCCTACTGCAGCTTTTGAGCCCAGGGCCTTGAACTTTGTAGGTAAGCACTCTCGGTTATATTGCCAGCCCTAAATTATTTAATTTTTAAGAGAAGACAGAAACTCAGACTTTTACATGACATTTTTGCATTTTTAGGTGTTGGAAACTCCTTAAGACAAGTAGTTTAGTTAATGCATGGCTGAGATTTGTAAGTCTATGACTTTTGCCCTATAGAAACTCTAGCGGGGCTGATACACTAGATGCATTCTCACCTTAATTTGCCTTCCTAAAATGACTTCAGCCCTTCCTTCAAATGATCATAATCTATAAAATCTAGCTCTGTTGGGAAGCTTCCATTTGTCAGAGAACCTTACTATGTAAAGTACTTATTGTCTATTTTAATATTTTGGCATTTAAAAATGCTTCATATTGCTTATGCTTTTAATGTTTCTATGATTCTTTGAATATTATTATGATTATACAGACAATACAAATTCAATATATAAAGTTTGAAATGTACAAGAAAGCACACCACTTAAATTATAAATACTAATTTTCCTACACCAAACAATAAGTCTTATTATCATCATTATATTTCCTTATTACTTTCTAGGTCCTGTGAAAGACATATCTTTATTTATACATTTATATTGCCTTGCATTCTTTGGAGAAATTGCACAAATGAGATATGTACATCTCTTTCTCATGTGTACTATTGATAGATAGATACAGATTAGATATAAAGAAAGAGGTTTAACATGATTAGTTGGCTCATGCAAATATGTGCCATTTGGAAGCACAAGGCCTAGAAAGCTAGGGTTCCCCCCTTCCACAAATACAACCTCTAAGACCTGAGAGCCAGGAGAGCAAATGGTGTAAGTCAGTCTAAATCTGAAGGCCCAAGAATCATGGGACCAATGGTAGAGTCTTGACCTGATTTTGAAAGTCCAAAACCCAGCAAACCCGATAAGAAAAGATGGATATTCCAGCTCAAGAAAAGATATGATTCAGCCTTCCTCCACATTTTTGTTCTAGGCAGGCCCTCAATGGATTGGATGTCTACCCACATTTGTGAAGGCAGATTTTCTTCACTCAGCCTACTAATTCAAATGCTAATCTCTTGTGTAAACACTCTCTCATATACACCTACAAAAATGTTTTACCAGCTATCTGGGCATGCTATAGCCTGGTCAAGTTGACACATAAAATTAATCATCATAATTCACTCTTTGTCATCTTGACATTGGTATGCAGATCCTTAAAACATACTTAATCTTTGAATACAATCACAAGATCATAACTCTGTCTCACATGATACAACTACCATTAGTCCAACTGAAAATTCACTAATCCCTTCCCCAGAAAAGAAGGTAAAGTCAATGAATGATGTATTATCTTCTGATATGTCATGAAACTATAATGTAAAATATTAAGATATAAAATTAACAATAAATAAATACTGACATAAAGTTGATACATTTTATATGATAAAATAATGAGAAGAAATAAAATAAAGAATTTTGCTTAATATACATATATAGAGAGAGACACACAAACATATTTATAATAAAATTAGAAAATACTCATAATGATTACAGTCTTATGTTTTGTGACTAGTCATGTTATACAGTTGGTATTTATAAATAACTTTTCCCACTACCTATTCAGTATTCCCTTTGCCTTCAGGAAGTACCTCAAGTGGTTATGGCTCTTTACCTGTTGGTGTGATACAAATCTTTATTCCAGAAGGGTCTGAGCCATTTAGTCATGCCTGAATTGGGTTGTCATAGGTTTTCAGTGACCTTAATTACAAGGCATGATAATACTAAGAGATGCCCCAAAAGATCTCTTGTATTTCAAATATCGTCTGTCTTAATTTCCTACAGGCATTCTGAATCAATCACTCCAGCTATGTTAGGGGTTTTTGTTGTTGTTGTTGTTGCTATGGCAATATATTTGAGATAAACAACTTCAAGGGAGACTGATTTATTTTGGCTCATGGTTTCAGAGGTTTCAGTCCATAGTGGCTTGGCTGTATTTCTGTGGGTCTCTGGTAAGGCAGAATATCATTTTAGGGAGGGCATAGTAGAACAAAGCTACTTACTCCATGGCAGCTCCTAAGGAGAGAGAGAAAGAGGGTGGGGAGGGAAAGAGGAGAGAGAGAGAGAGAGAGAGAGAGAGAGAGAGAGAGAGAGAGAGAGAGAGAGAGAGAGAGAGAGAAAGAGAGAGAGAGAGTGAGTGCGAGGAAGGGGCTGGGGGACAATATATATTGTTCCAAGGAATGTTCCCAGTGACCTAATTCTACCTACTAGGTCTCACCCCTTACAGTTTCCACCATCTCTAAATAGTACATTAAATTATTAATTATTAATCCATTGATAAGATCAGAGCCTTCATGATGCAACCACTTTTCAAAAGTCCCCACCTCTGAACATTGCTACACTGGGGACCAAGACTACAACACATGGGTCTTTGGAGGACATTTCAACTCCAACTATAACACTAGCGAACACTTTAACTCAGAGACATGAGGTACCCAAAGTAATCTAGTGACAAGCTTCTTAATTTCCAGTCCATGGAGTGATTGTATTGGTTTGTCTAATTGTTGTTGAATTTTATGGATTCTTTATGTATCCTGGATGTTAAATCCTTATCAGATATATCATTTGTAAATATTTTCTCCTTTTACTTTCCTGATAGTTTTCCTTAATGCACAAAGATTATTAATTTGTCTAAAAGTTCCAATTTGTTTTTTTCTTTTTTTGGAAATGCTTTCAGTGTTATATCCATCAAATCAACACCAAATTAAAGTTTTCTGTTAAGAGTTTTATAGTTCTAACTCTTAAATTTATATTATTAAGTCCATTTTGAACTATCTTTTTTATGTAGTATAAGATAAAGGTCCAACTTCATTTTTTTTGCATGATGATGTCCATATTTCCAACACTATTTGTAAAAAAAAACCTGCCCTTTCCTAATTGAATAGAATCATTCTTGAAAATCAATTGACTATCTATGTGAGGATTTACTTCTGGGATATCTATCCTATTGATCTATATATCCATCTCTATACTTGTACCATATCACTTTAACTACTCTGTAGCTTTGTGGTAATTTTTGAATTTACTAAAGGTAAGTCTTTCAAATTTATTCTTCTTTTTCAAAATTATTTTAAGTGTTTGGGACCCCTTACAATTTCATGTAAATGTGAGGGTCAGATTTTTTCAATTCTGTAGAAAAAGTTGTTGGAATTTTTGTACAGATACTATCATTTTATTATTAATTTATCTAAATCTTAGTTTGGATACCTTTCCATGTTTATTAGCTATCTAGTCTCTTCTTTTGTAAATAGATGATGCTATCTGTTCATGAATCTACATGACTTTTGTGATTATTCTTATTTGTTCAAATGAGCTGTTTATATGGTAAGATCATAAACCCTTGTAAAATATTTCAAAAAATTGCAACTTAATTTGAATAATCAAACTAAAATACATGAAAAAGTATTAAAACACTAAACTCTTTGATCCATTATTCTGATGTATGATGAAAGGGTTTAAATCTATCTTTCTTGACATAGTTATATTCTCTCTTTATAGACTAAACATTGCTTTCCCTACCTATTTATGATTTTACTGAATTTATTTATTTATTTATTTATTTGATGCTTATGTGTTTTATCTCTCAAATCTGAGGCTACTTTTGTACTAGTTCTATAGTATTTTAATTATTGTAGCTTTGGACTGTGTCTTAGTATATAATAGAATGCTTACTCCATCATTACTATTTCTCCCAAATGTTAAATATTTTTATATACATGCCTCAAATTAATAGTTGACTATTTTGAAGACAAGGCTGCTCCCTATTCATATGTTTATTATTTTCTTAACTATAATTTTGGCCAGTACTCTTCCTTGTCCAATTAATTATTTTAGGTACAGAATATTGAACTGAGAGCCTTACATATGCTAGGCAAATGTTTCATCACTGAGCTACCTCTTCATTCCATTAAAAAAAATTGAGCAGTGTCTTGCTAAATATCCCAAGATGACCTAGACATTGCAATCCTCCTATCTTGGCCTCACAAATAGCTGGAATTACATCATGCCCAATACACAATTAATTTTGATTCAATTTCTAAACTGAATTTAATGGTTCCAAAGACTCTGTTTTTATGCTTGTTCTCTGAGTACCCAAATTCACCTCTGAACCTTGGAATATTTGTAATTCAGACCCACATGTATTTATCCATGTAAGGATATTATTTGACCATTTCTCACTTTTAAGTCTGAGTGCACCTTTGCAGGATGGCAGGTAGCATTTTCTGGAGTACCTTTTTCTTTCATTGTCATGAAACACATTTAGCAAGTGTGCATTGTATGCAGACTCATCTATGGGGACACAGAGGCAACATCTTGGCAAAGTGGAACCTGTTGTGTACTAACTGAAATTTGCCATTTATTTTTTCTTCCTTTTATTCTTGCAATCATCTGGTAGTCTTATCTGAAGATATTTGGACTCTTAATTTTTTTCCCCATACTGGAATTTGAACTAAAGAGTGCTTAGTCATTGAGCCATATTCCCAGCCCTTTTTTAAGATTTAGTTTTGAGCAGGGTCTCACTAAGTTGCTTACAGCCGCATTAAATTGGTGAGGCTGGCTTCGAACTTACAATTCTTCTGCCTCAGTCTCCTGAGTTGCAGGGATTACAGGCGTATGCCACTACACCTGGCTTGGACTCTTTTTTTTTTTGTACTGAAGATTGAACTCAGGGACACTTAACCACTGAGTCACATCCCTAGTCCATTCCTTTTTTTGTATTTTATTTAGCGATAGGATCTCGCTGAGTTGATTAGGGCCTCACCAAGTTGCTGAGGCTATCTTTGAACTCACTATCCTCTTCTGGCTTGGATTCTTTTGAAATGCTTTTTATCCCTCCCTCTCTACTCCTGGTACCACTTCTTGCTAAATATAGACACTCATATATTTACTTAAAACCAGGAGAGCCAAGGGTGTAGCTCAGTAGTAGAGGTCTTGCATAGTATGTAAAAGGCCCTAAGTTTGAGTTCCAGCACTGCAACAAAGCAAAATAAAACAAAACAAAATAAAAAACAAACATACTATGCTTACCTAGCCATTTCACTTTAATCCAATTGCAAAAATTCTGATGTTTTATTTAGCTGTGCCTGACCATGATCCTCAAAACTATTGATTTGGCTTTCTTGCACTGTACTGTTTATTCTATAAAATATGCAAATGGTGGTAGTTCAGATCACTACCCTCCAAAAGGTAGGTTATTGAGTTTCTGTATTGAATATACTAGGTCTGATGTCCCATTAAGTCTTTTACCTTTTGAGTATCTGCATATGAAAGCCAGGCAAAAGCTCATTTACTAGTAACTTTCACATAGAAAGACATCTGAATGCTGCTTTGGTTTCTCTATGTGGATCTAGGAAGACGGTGCTATGTTCACTAGCAGAGAGCTATCTCCCTATTCCATCTGCCATAAATAGAGTTTCCTAAATACTGTTTCAGATACTGTCAATTCCTGTATCTTTGGCACTGCTACAGAAACAGCCTCCATAGCCATACACTTACTGAATAAAGGAAGAACATGCAGATTGTTGGCTCATGCATGCATTTCTAAGGTGCCTGTCAATAAGTGTTTTGACAGATGTCAGAAAGAAAAACTCAAAATGACCTTAACAAATTAGAAAAAAAGTAACTTACTGAGAGGAAATAAGGGATGATCTATCACAGGGAGGGTAAAAAACCAGATTAACCAAAATAGAGTTGAAAAAGCCTGGCTCATCTTAAACATCATGGACAGTGACAGTTGATCTCAAGCTAAAATCAACAAGTGAATTCATGAATTGATTCTCTTGTTAGATTGAAGAATACAATTTTAAGAAAACTGCATGTATAATCTATTATTATTATTATTATTATTAAACTAACATTTATTTTACATTGAAGAAACTTCTTTTACATATATTATAAGTTTCTTCAGTCCTGATGACAAGTCTGAAGTATTTATTAGTACATCCCCATTTAGTAGAAGTGAAAATAGACTTAGAACAGGTAACCAATTCATATCTAGATTGTCCCATTGAAATAAATAAGGAGATAATGAAAGTCAAGGAACTTGCAGTTCAGAGGTTAGAAAACCCGGTCCTATGGATAGGGAGAAATTGGGGGACTGTTTAATCGGGAAGACACAAAAAATAGATAATCTTGTTTTTTTTTACAAAAGTTTTTATGAAAATTAAGCTGCTCAATTATTTTGTCTATTTACAGATGGAACAGTGTAAAATTGGCTTCAATTTTCAATTCAATTCAATTTTTTTCACCATCTTTCTAAGATATACTAGCCAGTCTGCCAGGCATGGAAGACACAAAGATAAGTAGAAAATTGCCCCTGCTTTCAAGGGCTTTCTGTTAGAGTAGTAGCAAATGTATAAACAATTATATTATGACATGAATAGAATAATAAAGATATGTATGACTGGAATGCTGAAGTATTTAAAAACTAATTTAATCTAAGGAAGTCACCAAAAGTGAGGCTTTTTAAAGCTGATAGTAAAGCTTGAATAGAATCTTACTTGCTTAAATTGAAGCAGGGGAGATTTCAGTTAAACTTCAGGAAGAACTCTAAAAAAAAATAACTTAGGAACTATAATGATCTATTAAAAGAGTTTTTTTAACCTCTGAAGGATTTAAAGGGAAAAGATAATCTTTCCAAAGGCAAGGGGATGTACCACATGGTCCTTTAAGCAAGTCATCTTCTAGTTCTGGTATTTTTCTGATAAATCGAGGGCTCATATTGTATGCTCAGAGATTTGCAAAATCAGGCATTAGACATAATGGAAATCATGCAGTGTACCTAAAAGCAATTCAATAAAAATGCTTCTATTCTCTTTATGCTTGGTTTTTATGTGAATCTGTGTTTGAGGAAAAATTAAATGTGTTTGTTGTAAGCAGATGTTCATGTGCTTTCAGCTAAGCAATAATGGGAAAAAGTAGAAGGAGATGATGCTTGGTATGAGGCAGTGGAGCTCAGCAGTATGGGTGTGATGCCAGTGCACTTTAAAGAAGAAAAAAAGGATTGTTGTTTCCTGGTGAGTTTCTTTTGAAAAATATATGGTTGTATTAGGAAAACCAAGATAACAAATCTGGGAGAATGCATCAAAGCAGAGGCTTATCACACTCATCTGAGGATCTTTTTCAGAATATCTTGATATCAAGGCTCAGCTTGCTTCAGAGGGAGTGGATTTCCTAGACTTATTAAAGCTATAAGAAGTAACACAGTGTAATGTTTAAGAGTACAGAGCCTGGAACCAGATGGCCTTGGTTGAAATGTGTATTCTTCCATACTAATGATTGTGTCATCTTTAAAAAGATTTCTTTTACCTCCCTGATTCTCATTTTTCTCATCTGTAGAATGGGGATAATGATAGTAAAAATATATCTATATGTGGGGTTGTTTGAGGATTAAGTGAATTCACACATACAGAAATGCTACCTGAAACATAAGTGCCATTATGGTGTAAGTCATGCATTTTACAGTTTTCAAAGTCCTCACTCAGTATCTGGTGAGAAGGGCTAGGCATATTAAATTAACCCCATTTGACAAATGAGGCTACAGGCTCAAAGGGGCTGAGTAGCTTGCTCCAGGTCATGCAGAGCCAAGACTTGAACCAGGCCTTCATGCCTCATCTAGCATTCTTTCCACTTGATCACACCTGTCACTGGGTCCACATTTCTTCTTAGGACTTTCTTAGACAACTGAGGAAAATAAATGTTCTTGCCTATATTACTGTTCTATTGCTGCACCAAAAGCTTTCCAAACTTAATGACTTAAAACTGTTCACATTTATTATCTCACAATTCCTGTGGGTCAATAATTTGGGTATAGCTTAGTGGGATCCTTGCTCAAGGTCTCATAAAGCTATAGCCAATGTGTGAACCAGAATGAATTCTCATTTGCAGGATCCACTAACAAAGGATCTGCTTCTAAGCTCAATTGATTCGTTGGCAGAATCTAATACCTGTGACTGTATAATTCTTGACAGGTTGCTTCTTCAAAATCTGCAATGGAGAAAGTGATTGTTCAGAGTCTTTTATTGCAGGGTATCCCCTAGACTTTTTTCACCATATTAGGTCATGTCCCACTAGGAAAATCTTTAATTAATTAAAAATCTAGTAGACACTTTAATTACATCTAAAAATCCTTTCACCTTTGCCCTGTTACATAACAGAATTATGGGAGGGCTACCCCCATTACCTTTGCCATATTTACCTCCACTGGAAGACAAGGGAATTATACAAGGGATTGCCCATTGCGGATCACTCTAGGGCATGTCTACAATGAGGCTCATTGTTTTCAAACTATGGATGAGAGTTTACATTTTTGTTTTGTACCAGGGATTGAACCCAGGCGTGCCTCACCACTAAGCCACATCCACATTCCCAGGCCTTTTTCATATTTTATTTAGGGACAGGGTATCACTAAGTTTCTTAGGACCTTGCTAAATTGCTGAGGCTGGCTTTGAACTTGTCATCCTCCTGCCTCAGCCTCCCCAGCTGCTGGGATTATAGGCGTGCTCCACCACACCCAGCAATAATGTACTATGAAGATGGTCAAGAGATTATAAAACTCAAAGTCAGAACTTGAATGAGAATAGATATGTAGCCATGTATTTTGGAGGACAGGCAAAGGATTGCTCCCATCTTACTTATATTCTTCAATAGTTTCCTTTACTTTCCCATATGGATATATTCCTAGTCATGATTCTTCTTTCTCTAGGCTGACATTAGATACATACATACTTTCTTTTTACTTGATGTCCAGGACTGTAATAGTTAAAACTATGAGCAAAAATATCAATACTTTCTTCATTACATGCCCGCCAAAGACGTGATTTCTTGGTGGGGTTCCCTGTAATTATGGCTAAAAGATAAATATCTGATATTTTCACATAATTAAGCCTCAAATACTCCTTTGCATCCTTAGCACTTTAGCAAAGCCTTCCAATATAGAACTCCTAGATAAAGCTGTCCCTCTTGGTATCTCATCTGTTTGTGAAATTTTCCTGTGTTTTGCATTTGTTTGAAAGCTCTTTAATGTGTTTGTAAAAAGAACACAAATGTTGATCGATAAATAATAAATAAAGAACAGTTGGCATAGACAATATTACATGATCTGAAAAGAAGCTTCAAGAACCACCAGGCTGTGCTGTGGTTACTACCTTTTCTCTTGTCAATTTGTGGATTTCACTGTCCTTCTGGTCCACATCCAACATCTCAAATGCTTATAGTCTGCTACAGTTTTTCTGGAGGTCCTCTGTAGGAAATCATGAAGAAACTGATTCTAAAAAAAATGAACAATGGACTGGGGCTGTAGCTCAGCGGCAGACTGCTTGCTTAGCATGCATGAGGAACTGGGTTTGATCCTCAGCAACACATAAACATAAACAAATAAAATAAAGGCATTGTGTCCATCTACAACAACAACAAAAATGAACAATTAAAATGAAAGGTGGGCTTCTTAAATTACCATATATTCTTTAGAGAAAAAGTTAAATCCCTAATTGCTTTCCCCAACATCACCTTCGCAGCAGTATAAAAGGAAGTGTATAGTGGCAGTATGAACTAAGCAAAATAATCTTGGAAGTGCTATATTGTTTCTTTTAAGGATGTCACTGGATCTAGTCTGAACTATAATGGACAGAGAAGTTGTTGAAAAATATACTCTGTACTGTACTGAAATGCAAAGAGGCCCTGATGAAGGTTTTGCTCAATAAAAGCAATAGTGGGTCTCCTGTTTGTTGACTGGTATTGTATTGAGTACTCATTGATGGTGAATAAATGTTATTTTTCTTTGAAAATATTTTCTTTGAACCTAAAAGACTCTTCTACAATATATGAAATAGATAAAAGAGTGCTGCTCGGCCCAGAGACACTGTCTATTAGATGTGGGTATATAGTCCACAGGGGCTTGTTTCATGTCTTTCCATGCCTGGGTTTTCATGAAATATGTTCCAAATCAGTATTTCTTGACTATATGCCTCTTGACTATGGATCCATGACCACAGAAGACATGAACTTATAGAAAGAAATTAAAAATTTAAATCTTCACCAAATGCTGTTGTACAGTGAATCAATAATGTGTTTTGCATATCCATGTATTACTATTTTACAAAGTATTTTGATGTTGCAATGATGAATAAAATACAAACTTATTTATAAGTGTTGCTGAATTTGTTTTAGATTTTTTTAGTTAGTGCATTTTCTGAGTTAGCATATGCTAAGTGTGACTCTGTGGTGCATGTGTGTGTGACAGAGGGAGAGAAAGAGTCACTTTTAAATGTATAAAACACAGCCACACATTCCAAAAGGTTGGAATACACTTCTCTAAGCACTTGCTTTTAGTTAGAAGTCTTGTCTTTGTCTCTATTTTACCCTCTCTCATAATCTTCAAAGTGGCTGTATACAATTTTCTCTTTCCTTCTGTTAGTGACTAAAGCATTTTCTTACCATTGATGCTGAGAAAGACATAATAGTAGTTCTAATAGTAATAATAATTGCCCCCTTAAATAACACCTTTTTTTTTCCAGATGCTCTGTAAGTGCTATATGGCAGGATGACTCTGTCACTAGGAAGGGGAATGCAAAGTTAAGAGATGCTGCAGCTGGGGAATAGAATCCAGGCTTTCTGATCCCTGAAATACACTTTCTCCCTATTGAGACCTGACTGCCTATTTCTGACAGTGTGGGGCTTATCTATTTCTGACTTAGTCCGACAGCTCTAGGGGAAGGCTTGGCAGCAGGGTCTCCAGCCATTTGGGTGATTTGCCGAGCTGCTATACATTCATGTATTCAGACACTTGAATAAATCCTTCTGAATCAAGCATAGCTGAGGAAATAGAAGGTTAGCAGTCAGTTTATAAAATACCATGCTTCATTTTTCAATAAATTAGAATTTAATAAAATACATATAACATGTATATTAGTATAAAGAAAATTCCTTTCTATGAAGATTCTGAAGGCATTTTTAAACTTGCATGGGGCCATGAAATCAGCATTATGTACACCAATGAACACCATAGTGCAGGTGATTGACATGCTGAGGCACTTAGATAAAGAAAGCCTAAGATAATGGAACTGATAGTAGATGGCAGGTTTCATGTATTTACTTCTTGAGGGTTACTGGGTCTAGGTTCATCCTTAGTTGATATGAGGATTGGGGTAAAAATCACATTGTGTGTCTCTACCCCTTCATCATTTGTATATTGACCAAATCAGGCTGAAATTACCATTTATGCTGATGTCAGGAATGGAAATGGTGAGAAAAAAAAGAAACAGGGGCAGTAGAAAGTAGAATTTTAAGAGACTAAGATTAATTTCATGTTTTCATGCTTCTTGACACATGAAAAATTTAGAAGAGCCCAAAGAAGAGAGGTTATAGTTTGAATAGTTCCTCTGAAACTTATGTCAAGATTCAGTTGCTACTGTGACAGTATTTGGAGGTAGGACTCTTAGTAAATGATATATTAATGAAGACACCACCCTCATGAATGGATTATTATTATTATTATTATTATTAATGTGGTTAAGGACTGGCTTTGTTACAAAAGTGAGCTCTCTCTTGCAAACGTTGCCTTGTTTCTGTCCTCTTTCTGTCTCTTGCTTATTTCCTTGTTATAATATACCAAGAAGTTCCTCACCAGATGCAGCCCTTGGCCTTCTCAGCCTCCAGAATTATTAACTAAATTTCTATTATTTATAACTTATCCAGTCTGTGATATCCTCTTATACCAGCTGAAAATATGACAAGATAGGAGGGATATAAAAAGAACACAATAGCTTGTATAAAAATATCCAATTTATTAGAGTAGCACCCTTTCTTGGGAGTTCCCCCCCCACATACCCTGCCTAAGGGTCCTTTTTGTTTCCAAATCTCCATACATATCATTTAGCAAAGGCCAAACATCCTCTCTACTATGTTATTCCCATCTCTATCAGAATTGGAATTAGATCTACTAAAGGTCGAGGAGCAAAATTCTGTTGAATTTAAATAGACATTGAGCAATTTAGGCCACGAGTGTAACACTTAAAGTAATTTGGTACAGACAGAAAACACCTGTCCATGCTGTGAATCCAGATGGGGGAAGTTGGCAATCTCAGGAGAGCCATAGCAGTGCCCCACAATAAGGATAAAGGAGACCAATTATCTCAGAAGCCAAATCTTCTGAAATAAATTGTCTGAGGAATCGACCTTTGAAAGGCTCAAGATCTAGCGTGGTTTGCTTAAAAATGTCTCACCCTGGATACTTCAGAATCTAATTTCCACTTTTGTTATTCTCTCTATTTCTCTCTTGCTTTAATAGTAATAAAGGAGATATATTTACCACATCACACATATTAAATTTTCAACCCCAGAAAGTAAATCTATTTCAAGTGTGTTTTCCCAAATGACTACAGCTGCTTGAAAGGCAAACCGAGGGGAGGTTGGGCCATTGGCAGGGAAACTGGGAAAGGAAATGAAAGAAGCCTAAACCAGAAGCTGAACTTGGCCTTTTTAAGCGGCCAGAATTTCCAGAGGTGACCTCTGAAGTGTAAAGAGTTGTCTGTAATTCAAATAGCAATCCCAGGAGTGATCAGAAACCAGGTGTCTGTCAATTTAAGGAAAGGAGGGGTAGTGGGAGAGTCAAAAGAGGAAGTTCTTGTTTATGTTTCTTGATTTTTATCAGTACACAAACATTGTTATGAAAACAGCAGGAACATAGAAATGAAAAATCACCCACATTATTACTACATAAAACCTATTAATTAGTTTTTCCTGTGCTTTTACAAGCACACTTAATTTTGCAAAGTTTTAAACATAATAGAGATACTTTCATGTGTTTTCTTCTTTATATAATCTTGTATTCATAAATGTTTTTCATGTAGTATTTGTTCCTCCTAGCAACAATAATTTCTTGAGGCTGCACAATGTTCCCTAAGGCAATTGATCATAATATAGCCAGTCTATTGTGAGCAATTTAGGTTGTTTCTTATTTTTGATATTATAAACAATGTTGTGATGAACATCTTGCTTCATATAAATTCACAACCTCTTGAATTATTCCTTCAGTATAAATTCCCAGCAATTTAATTGCTGGGTGAAAGGGTATAAACATAATTTTTCTTAAAAAATACTGCCAAACTGATTTCCGACAACATTAGTATAATTGATTAATATCACCACAACCTTGCCAGAAAACTAGATAAATATCTAAATGAATGTTAAAAATATTACCTTATTATATAGTTTTTAAACATTTTTAAAATTGGTGTTCCTTTATTTTATTCATTTATTTATATGTGGTGCTCAGAAATGAACCCAGTGCCTTGCATATGCAAGACAAATTCTCTACCACTGAGCCACAACCCCAGCCCTCATTATATAGATTTTTTAAAAAATATATTTATTTTTTAGTTGTAGTTGGTCATAATACCTTTACTTTATTTATTTTATTTTTATGTGGTGCGGAGGATCAAATCCAGGGCCTCACACATGCTAAGTGAGCGCTCTACCACTGAGCCACAACCCCAGCCCCTCAGTATATAGTTTTTCTGATTACTTCTAAGTTTGAACATATTCTCATATGTTTGTTTATTACATTTTGTCTTTTAAGAATTGCCTCCTCTCTTTTGTTGGCCGTGTATCTATTGGGACCTGTAACTATTCTAATTATAATTTGAATAATTTATATAATATAGGAGGTATCCCCTTGTCATAGTTATACCAAGTTTTATTCTTACACTTAAGGTACTTTCCTAAACAGGAGAGAAAAAATCATGAGATGCACATAATTTTAATTTCAATCTTTGTGACTCTTTATTGTAACTTTTGTATTTTAGTGTATAGGATGCTGAATTTAACACCAAAAAGAATATCCTGAAAGGAAAGAAACACAAGATTCTAGTTTTAGAATTGGAGTGAAAATATAATTCAAATCTGGGGCAACATGAAGTAGAGTTTCTTGGTTAAGCATACAATCATTTAAATTGTGCACTAGTCCTTTTAGTGCCATAGCAGCATTAATTTTGTAGGGCCTTGATTTGTTGAACAAAAATGCTGAGTTGCAGGGAGTGTAGTGTTTTCAAAGCATGGCAGAGTCCACACATATGAAAAACTATGATTTCCTTACAGGCAATCTTTAATGCTCTAAACTGTGACCTTGAATCTAACTTATTGTGTAAGGCGAATCATGCAAAATGATTTTCAAGTCTATTTCTTTTTTGGGCAAATCCTGAAAGAGACCCTGTCTTTGCCATTTTTTATTGCATTTCCAATGCTTTCATGTTTGTATCAGAACTTGGATTATTTCCAAAGCAGAAGAAAAGAAAAAGGCCTAGCTGAAACATGCTGGATGTATCCTTGACACCCTTAGGAATATGTAGTTGCTGAGAGAGTTTGTCAAAATTTGTTTCCATTTTTGGGCCCTGTCACTCATTCTGCTAGCTTTTAACAGCTATGCTCCACCCTCTTCACTTGTTCTGCAGTGTCTGAGCATAAGAAAAATAAATTAAGAAAGATTTATAAGGGGAGGAACTGCTGCTGGAAGATGGTGATATTAACTATGTCAAGGCAGGGGATAGGTGGATTTAAGAGCAGATCATTACAAAAACCTTAGCACTCACTATTTGACATTTCATAAACATTGACTACTTTTATTTCATTTTATTTTAAAGCTTCTTTAAAATAGAAGGACCCCAAAAGGATACATATTTATTCTTTCTTTCATATTCTATAGAATAGCTAGAATTTCTACCAATATAGGCTATTACTGTTGCATAATTTATATATACTTAATTTTTATTGTTTTCCTGACACATATCTCTTACTGTCTTCTTTACCACAATTCACAAATGTTGTCAGGTTCTATCTCTTAATATGCTTGAGTACACCCACCTTTCTCTTTTCATACTTCCTGTGCATTCAATCACAAATAGCATAGCATATGTCGCTCTAGCTCAAGCCCTCTTATACTTGATTTTTTTGTATTTTCATCAATTGTTTTAAGGCCCTTTAAAGTCATCCTATCCCTAATCAAGCTCAAAATCTTTTTTTTTAATTTTTTTTATTTTTTTATTGTTGGTCTTTCAAAACATTACATCTTTCTTAATATATCATGTTTCACAATTTGATTCAGAATGGTTATGAACTTCCATTGTTACCCTGTATACAGATTGCTGAATCACATCGGTTACATCAGTTACATTTCCATTGATTTACACATTGCCATTCTAGTGTCTGATGAATTCTGCTCTCTAACCTATCATCTCCTATCCCCCCACCCCTCCCCTCCCCTCCCCTCTTCTCTCTCGACCACCTCTACTGTAAAACATTTATTCCACTTGTGTACTTCTTCCTTACCCCTTACTTCCTTTTGTATGTAATTTTATAAAACCCTGAGAATCACCTTCCCTTTCCCTGCAGAATCCCTTCTCTCTCCATTTCCCTCCCCCCTCTCATCCCTATTTAATGTTAATCTTCTTCTCCTGCTCTTCGTCCCTACTCTGTCCTTAGTTACTCCCCTTATATCAAAGAAGTCATTAGGCATTTATTTTTTAAGGATTGGCTAGCTTCACTTAGCATAATCTGCTCTAATGCCATCCATTTCCCTCCAAATTCTATGATTTTGTCGTTTCTTAATGCAGAGTAATACTCCATTGTGTATAAATGCCACATTTTTTTTTATCCATTCATCTATTGAAGTGCATCTAGGTTGGTTCCACAATCTTGCTATCGTGAATTGTGCTGCTATGAACATCGATGCAGCAGTGTCCCTGTAGCATGCTCTTTTTAAGTCTTTAGGGAATAGACCAAGAAGGGGAATAGCTGGGTCAAATGGTGGTTCCATTCCCAACTTTCCAAGAAATCTCCATACTGCTTTCCAAATTGGCTGCACCATTTTGCAGTCCCACCAACAATGTACAAGTGTACCCTTTTCCCCACATCCTCTCCAGCACTTGTTGTTGTTGGACTTCATGATGGCTGCCAATCTTACTGGAGTGAGATGGTATCTTAGGGTAGTTTTGATTTGCATTTCTCTTGTTGATTGATTGTATGTCCTCCTCTGAGAAGTGTCTGTTCAGGTCCTTGGCCCATTTGTTGATTGGGTTATTTGTTGTCTTATTGTCTAATTTTTTGAGTTCTTTGTATATTCTGGATATTAGGGCTGTATCTGAAGTGTGTGGAGTAAAGATTTGTTCCCAGGATGTAGGCTCCCTGTTTATCTCTCTTATTGTTTCTTTTGCTGAGAAAAAACTTTTTAGTTTGAGTAAGTCCCATTTGTTGATTCTAGCTGTTAACTCTTGCGCTATGGGTGTCCTATTGAGGAATTTGGAGCCCGACCCCACAGTATGTAGATCATAGCCAACTTTTTCTTCTATCAGACGCCGTGTCTCTGATTTAATAAATCTGGACTTCTTGCAGTGCTCCCCATCCCATTTTTCTAGTGCAGTATATCTGAATCCTCCCTGTGCCTTCATCATTTCCTACCAGGACTTTTGCAAAAACTTCCTAATATTGTTTATGCCTTTTTTCTTTCTTCTTCCATTTGAAATCAGTATGGTTTTCACAAAATAAAAACCAGATCACTTTACTTTTCTGCTTAAAATCTTTGAAAGTTTTCCCTTATCTTTGGCATAATTTAAAAACTGCTCTTTCTGGCCCAGTTTCTATCAAACCCTTCTAACTCTTCCATGATCCAGTCATAGTTTATCACTTTCTGAACTTCAAGTACACTTTCCAGCTTCATATTTCCATGCCTTCTTTCTTTCCTGAACTAGCTGGTCAACTTCTAAGAAGCCTTTTAAGTTTCATCACAAAGGTCACCTGTTCCGTATAACTGTCTTTCATAATCTTCTTTTCCTGACCCATTTTCTTACTTTCTTTCCCTATAATGTTAGGCATTTCCTCTTATTTCTATATCAGATGTTGTGTAATTAATTATAGTAGATATCCCACTGTACTTATATGTCTTATTTTCTATTTTGATTTCTACAATAGATGGAACATCCTCAAGGGCAGAGATTAGCATTATTGTTACAACACTTCCACCACTTTATGTGGTACCCCTAAGGTTTGCTGAGTGGGTGAAGAATATGTAAGTAAAGTGTTTTGACCTTTCAACCACTTTTTTTCTCCAGTCCCTATAATTTATAAGCATTGGGATTTCTATCCCACACCAGAGGGTCTTAATCCCTAAGACTATGCTAATTTATATTTTTAAATTCCCAAGAATTTCCGTTTCCTCTTCCATAAGCTGCTCTTTTTGGTAAAGGTATTCCCTGCTGCTTCAGAATTTTAAATTCCTGTTTGTATTAGAACATTCCACAAGTCTTCTCAAACTTTTCCTATTTTATTTCTTGCTGCTTCTTAAATATTTTTAATGCCATCAGGAGTCCATCAACTTTTACTTTAAGAGTATGGTCCTTCTTTGATGATTCTTTGTGTAAGGATTTTTTGAATCTATTTTATTTTTTATTTTTTTGGATCTTGACCTTTAGCTTCCATTTGTAATTTTCTTTAAAACATCTTTTTATGCTTCTCCTTCTGTGCCTTTGACCTGCTTCAATTTCTGTGTTATCTCCCTCCTTCTGAGAGCTTTTCCTCCTCCCATTTATATATATATATATATATATATATATATATATATATATATTATTTTTTGCAGGCCACCAGATTCCATATACAGTGAAGTCTATTATTTTCTTTCACTTTGGTCTTTCTGTATGACTCCTATCCCCACACATACATTTCTTCATGTGTTTCTTCTTTTTCTCCTCTGTGTAGCTTTACACAGTTTTTTTTCATATGCAATGGAAACCCATCATTTTTCCTCCCAGTGTTGTGCTTGCTACTTTGCCATTGCTTCCTCCAGTGTCTTTATTCCTGTTTCTATTTCTTGCTGAAGTGCAATTTTATCCTTTATTCACTGACTATTCAGTATCAGTTTACCTTTCATTTCAACCCTTTCAAAAGACTCAATTTATTATTACACTTGGTATATGATATGGAGTCATAACAAGCCAATAGGGGAAATAATTAGATTATTTTGTAATATTGAGAAAACTGGATAAAGGTTTGGGAAGAAAAAAAACCTCACCTCATGACATGTATTAAAATAAACTCATAGTTCAGGATCTAAACAAAGAAAATATAACCATATATGTTGGAATAAGTTATGAGTGAAGAATTAACAAGTTGGGGAACAACATTCAGAGCATAAAAGCAATGAAAGCAAGTAAAAGCTCAATATATTTATGTACATAAATATTATACTTTCTCTATACACAATAAATACACAAATAATATTACAATCAGAAAATTAGTTAGGAAAATATTTATAATGAACATGATCAAAGATTAATGCTCTTAATATATAATTAACTAACAATAGTTGAATGACACTAAGTTGACAAAATGCACATAAATTAGTTCACAATAATTTTATCACTAAATATAGTAATTAAAGAAATGTACCAAGCAACACTTTGTTTTATGGTACATTGGTGTGAATAAAATGAAGTGAATATTTTTATATTTTGTTGAGAGGACTGAAAACAATCTTACTGGAAAGAAATTACCAATTGTATACATATCAACATATATAACCTACAACATGCATGAAGCTGTAAAATGTTTGCTTTACAACCTTCTGAGAATGCACTCAAAGAAAACATCAAACTAAGTATACAAAAAAGTCCACAGTATGATTATTTATAATTATGTAAATTTGAATAATTAAATACAATGAAGCTATTAATAGGTATGTTTTCAAAAAATGTATACTTCTTGGAAATATATTAATAATATCATGACAATAAAAGTGGTATATATGTGAAATAATACATTTTAAAAATAAAATCTACATTAGGCAAAATAATCAAGTAACACATCAAAGTATCGATGATGGTGAGATTCTCAATAATTTAATTATTAAAATTATTAAAAATTACCAATAACTTTCAAAACGTGTATGGCAATATTTTACTTCTAAAAGCAGAAAAATGTTATTTTTTAAGGAAAATTCACAATTCTACTTTTTCCACTTTGTCAATATGCTCTTGGTTAGTTTGATTTGTTTTGGAATTCTTGGACCTTTGTACTTTTTTTTTTCTTAAGTAACTTTCAATTACTTTATTCTTTCAGCTCTGATTTTGCATCCCCAAATTTCTTAATGAGTTTCTAGTCCCTATTTCCTGATATATTCTCTAAATCCAATTTTTCCGATGATCTGAAGCTCATATTCCATGAAGGATCTGAATTATTGAGAATATATTTCTTAGAAAAATTCCAATTAAAGTATTAATTGGGGCACCCACCACCAAATCTTTACATAACTCATTTGTGAATTTACAAAACTTCTTTTGAAGGAATTCTCCTCTTGTCCTCCATCATCCCTTTAAAAAGACCCTTATCCTTTCCCTTCCTTCTTTTGTCCCTTCCTCTCCCCTCTTCATTGCCATTCTCTGGCTTCTCTTTTCCTACCTTCCCCTTTCCTTTACCCCTTCTTCCTTATCCTTATGTTGGTTTCTTCTCTGACTCACTGTCTCTACTTTGCTTCCTCTGTTTACTCTTTTCCATTTATCTTTGTTTTATACCTGTCTTACTGTTTTCCAATGTGAATTCGTTTGATTTTCCAGTTGCCTTTCTGTATCTCACTTACCTATCAGCTCTTTACATTGACACCCTGGATATATTGAAGTGATATAGACTAGCATAATTTTTCTTTTTTCTTCTATTAAGAAAAACATTCATTTTTATAACTTGATCAGAACTTACCTTTGGGCTTTGGCAGTCATGTTGCTGATGCATGTTCATTTTACTTTCTACTATAACCCTCAGACCCTCTTGTGATTCCATTTTACATCAGTGCATTTGATTATTTTTTCCTTTGTGAATCACATTACATTTATAAATACTTTATTGAATCTTATTTTATTGATTTCTGTCCATTTAAAAAATTTATCCTGCTCGCACTCTATTTTATGCCTATTCTGCAATGTGCAGGAACACCTGCAAATTTTATTAGCATGCTCTCTCTTCTATTCTCAAAGTAGTAAATGAAAATATTGAATTGTATTGAACTCAGAGTGGACCCCTAAGGGACCTACTTGACACCTCCACCCAATCCAGTATTGAACTGTCAGTAACAACTCTTTGTACTCAATTTGTTTTTACTAGTTTTGTGTCTAAACTATCCACCTTTGGCACTTACACCTAATTCACCCTTTAAAAAAATTTGCTATCCTAAGTCTCCAACTTTTAAAAAAATATATACTAAAGTTATCCTGTTAAAGGATTGAATTGTGATTTCACATGATATGTTTATGACAATCTCATGGTAGCTATTACTTGTTTCCTTATTTATTTAGTCTAAATTGATCATTATTAACATCTTCACATATCTGTTATTAAATAACAGAATGAATCAAATTAAATGTTGTATTATTTAAATATAGACCATAAATGAAGACATTACAATTGTTTTGTGTTTTTATGAGTAAAAAATGATAAATAAGTTGAAACTCTAGGCAGAATCTAAATGTAATATGATTTACTTGGAAGAAGCTCAAATTGGTGCAAAAAAATATTTAATATTTTTTTAATTCCCAAACTTTGCCTTATTCTTAATTAGTTGATAGATACTAAAAGTGATATAAAGAACAAAAATCTATTTTCTTTGTTAAAAGATAGTTGCTATGGTTTTTGTGAATGTGTGATGTGTTCACATGCATGTGCATAAGCATATGTAGGTTCTTGCTTTATATTTAGCATATGAATAGATATTTGTCTTCATTTAATTGTAGTAAGAATTAATTCTCACCAAGATTTAGTGAAAGCCAGGGTAGCCTTGTGACTCATGGTCTGGGGTTGCAGCTCAGTGGTACAGTGCTTTCCTGGCATGTGTGATGCACTGGGTTCAATTCTCAGCATCACATATAAGCAAATAAATAAAATAAAGGTCCATTGACAATTAAAAATATACATATATTTTTAAAAAGAATTAGTGAAAGTCTTTTAAGTGTATCCTATTTTTTATTTCAAGAAAAGAAGAGCTTGGTGGCTATAATTCTAGTCATTGTTGTTTTCCCAGCATCCAACATCACCTGGTGTCTTTTCTCCCATTAATGTGAATTAATTTTTCCATTTTCCACAGAAGCACTTGAATGAAAAGAATAAGTAAAACTTACTTTGACTTCATCCTTACAGCTCACAATCTGCAATACATAGCAGGAAATTTGGGGTTCAAGCAATTAGGGGTATAGAATAGCATTAACATCTGTGCTGCTTTATGAAATTATATTTTTTTACTAATAATACTAAACATAAAATAATAGAATTGAACACTTCCTCCCAAGTCTATGTTTCATATTGATTTGCTTGTTGTTTCCACAAGGTATCTCCCTGTTACATTGATTATATTACCAGATTATCTGATGATTAAGGCCATTAACAATCCACTCTCGAGTAGTCAACATAACAATGTTTAGTTGCCTTGCAGTAACAATTAGGGAATGAAGCAATTTACCATAATTAGGTACTATCTGAAAAAAAGTATCTACATTAAGGGAAGTTAAAAAGACTTCTTTTTTATGGTTAGGGACGACTGTTAACAGAGTGATTTTTTTTTCTGAATTGCAAAGAAAATTATTGCACTTTTAATTTGCTCATTATTGCAAACACAGAAACAATAAATGGTTCTTGTTCAGAGTTTGCCCCATGTGGCTTTGGGCAAGTTTCTTAACCTTCTCTGTTCTTGTTTCATCATCTAGGAGGGAAAGATAATAGGCATACCACAAGTAGACACTGATGGGTAATTAATGTTTGCAAAGTGCTTTGAGATCCTGGGAAAGAAAATGATCTACAAGTTAAAATGCATAATTTACATGGCATATTTTAATTTATTGCAATAGGCTTATTCAGACTTAAAACTCAGCAGGGAAATCCCTTTGTTTCCTTTTCTTAATTTCCTTTCATCAAATAAGAATATTTAATGTATCTTTTACATTTGCACTATCTTTTCAGGTCCTTAAATGGTGCTATCTATTTTTGTAGTCTGTTGAGAGCCACAGCTGAAGCGGCCCCAGCAAACTTCCAGCTGATTGGCTCCTCTGCAGTGATGCTCATTGGGCTGTTTCCCGCCCTTTCAGACCACGGAGCTGCTCATTGGGGGACTCTTTTGGCTCCGCCCACGCGACCCAGCCAATCTGCCTCAAGAGCAGGACGTAAGGGTTCCAGTTGAGGTGCTCCCCTGAAGAGCCACTGGTGGCAGTTGGGCTCTTGGGGAATTCCTGGAGAGCTCGGGTGGTACAGTGCGCATTCAAAAAATAAAGTTCATTCCTGCTGCACAAGTGGCTCGTGAATTGTGCACAGCCAGACTGTGGCAGTAGTCTGTCTGGAGTAAGATCACCATTTGCTTTCTGGTGTTGTTCAATCATACAGAAACTATCCAAATAAGACTGGGTTACCCATTTGGGAAACAGATTTTTGCCTGTTTGTTTTTAGAAATATTGGCCTAAGGAGGACAGAGTTCCTTATTTAGGCATGTCTTTATATCCTCAGATTTGGTACTTTTTCCTGTTCCTGGATCCTGGGGCAGCCTGAGAAAGTGGTCACAAGATACAGAGTTACAGCTAGTTGTATTGGATGCACTGCTTTTAGTCATTCTACCCTATTCACAATTTGAAAAACCTGTAGGATAAGGGTACTTTTTGGACTAATAGAATATAGCTGTGGAAGGTCAGATGTTAGGTAGTCAGTGGGAGCTCATCTTCTCATATTTGTTTCTGCCCAGACCTGGAAGAAGATTGAAGTCTAGGCTATGAAACCTAGTAGGATTTATAGTAGTGACCAAGGCAGATGCTTAGTGATCCATGTTGACAGAGGAGTGAGGGTTAAAGTGGAAGGTGGAAAAAAGAGCTATAAATCAGAAAGGGAAAAGGAAAATATTTCCCTTAGGAAATGGATCTCAGATGTTTTACAAACATGAACATGAACATAAAGTGCTTATTATGTGGCAGACACTAACCATTTTACAAGTCTTCTCAGCTTTAATCTTCTCAAGAAATTTATGAGTTTGATACCATCATTATCCCTACTTTATAGATGATGAAGCCCGGGAATATAGAAGTGAAAAAACTCCTCCTATAGTCACACAAACCAGTTATTAAGAGTGCTAGGGTTTGAACTCAGGGTGTGCAGCTCTAGTATAAATGCAAATAACTACTATCTACAATTGATTTTTATTGTTGGTTGATAGCAAGTTAATTGGGAGAGAATGCAGAAGTCGTGGTAATCATTACTGAGCCACTAGGAAGCCTGATCTAAACCCAAACTAAACTGAATGATGAGACTGTCTTCTGACAGCTCCTTCAATTAGAGTTGACTCAGGATTTGGGAGTGACTTGGATTTACAACTTGGGACACCATCAAACTCAGCTATGAGGAGTCAAGGAAAGGGAGAAAAAAGCAGAGAAGCAGAAGTGGCAGCAATAACAACCTCCTATTAGAATAGTGGAATTCAAATTTGTTATTTTGCTGTGTTCCAGTGTCATGTACATCATCCTTGTTGAGTCAAGTTGGTGGTTCTATGTCTTGTAGCAAAGTTTTAGGAATTAGGAATACCCATAGAACCATGCTAGAATATTAGCTTAGCCCTAACTCAAAGGGAAATTTGAAGCCTTTCAGCTCAATAAATCTTGATTGTTTACTGTGATCTTTAAGCCAAGCACTGACTAATACTAATCTTTTTTAGTTAATGAGGCCAGGTAAGATCACAACCTATGTTTGCCTGGGAAAATTATAGATACAATTATAGGGAACTTACATTTTTACCTCCAGCACACTTGATGATTGGACTAGATTTGTAAGATTTTCCCAATATGTAATATACCCTTCCAAAATGAATGAAGCACAACTCCTCATACACAACTCATGTAAACACACGTATGGATACTATCTCTTATCTATATAAGTTTCTCAATTGAATATATAGATTGGAAAATTGAATTATGAAATTTATTATTGCATTGTAATATTTGGTAGTAAGAATGAAAAAAAGAGAATAGGAAACACCTGACTGTAATGGAGATGTAGTGTAATGAATAGGCACTTATTGTATGCCTATTTTATACTGTGCTTTATGCCAAATGGCTTACTATGTACTATTACCTTACAAAAGCAGTGAAGAAACATTGTTGTTCTTGTTTTCCAGGTGAGAAAACAGAGACTCATAGAAGTGAAACAATTTATTTAAGAGCACATACACTATTGTTAATTAAGTGGTAAAACTAGGTTGTGAGTTTAGATCTGTTGATTGTGAAGTATAATGCTGCAATAGCTCCTCTGTATTCCCTTTCTTTTTTGTTCTTCTTTATTGGTTTAGTTTCAACTTTAAAGTGCAACTCATTTGGAAATCTCCAATTTTATCAAATATATGCCATAATAACTAAAGTCTATATTTGAATCTTTTTAAACAGTGATAATGATGATACTAGTAGTAATAATATTAAATAATAACAAAATCATTTAATGAAATATACTAGAAGCCAGACAGCACACCAAACACTTTACATGGATTTTTAAATTTTCTTTAAAACAAACATTGTGATGTAGGTGTAGTTATTATCCTTATTGTAGAAAAAAGCTCAGAAATGTTAACTGAGTTTTCTATATTCACACAGCTGCTGAATATCAAAGCCAGAACAAAAACTCAGATTTGCTACAAAGCTAAACCTTTTTGCTACTATCTCTTCATGCTCTTATGAATTATTTTTGAGTTAACTTCATAACAGGAAAAATCTGTGCTTTAAGTATTTTTACGCAACATTGGCTTCTGTAATGGCTTTTAACCTGTGTGCTGCTGAATGAGAAATGATGCCTCAGCCTAAAAATTGGCCCCTTGTTGAAATAAATAAAGACGCACTATGAGTCTAGTGGGTATTACTTTTTATTTATTTTTTTATATTTTTTTATTGGTTGTTCAAAACATTACAAAGCTCATGATATATCATCTTTCATACATTTGACTCAATTGGGTTATGAACTCCCATTTTTACCCCGTATACAGATTGCAGAATCACCTTGGTTACACATCCACAATTTTACATAATGGCATATTAGTGACTGTTGTATTCTGCTGCCTTTCCTATCCCCTACTATCCCCCCTCCCCTCCCCTCCCATCTTCCCTCTCTACCTCATCTGCTGTTGTTCAATTCTCTCCCTTGTTTCCCCCCCCCTTTCCCCTCACATCCTTTTCTATATAATTTTGTGTAACATTGAGGGTCTCCTACCTTTTCCATATGCTTTCCCTTCTCTCTCCCTTTCTCTCCCCCGACTCATCTTTGTTCAATGTTAATCTTTTCCTCATGCTCTTCCTCCCTGTTCTGTTCTTAGTTGCTCTCATTATATCAAAGAAGAAATTTGGCATTTGTTTTTTAGGGATTGGCTAGCTTCGCTTAGCATAATCTGCTCTAATTTCCATCCATTTCCCTGCAAATTCTATGATTTTGCCTTTTTATTGCTGCGTAGTACTCCATTGTGTAAAGATGCCACATTTTTTTTATCCATTCATCTATTGAAGGGCATCTAGGTTGGTTCCACAGTCTAGCTATTGTGAATTGTGCCACTATGATCATTGATGTGGCAGTATCCCTGTAGCATGCTCTTTTAAGATCCTCAGGGAATAGTCCAAGGAGGGCAATAGCTGGGTCAAATGGTGGTTCCATTCCCAGCTTTCCAAGGAATCTCCATACTGCTTTCCAAATTGACCTTACCAATTTGCAGTCCCACCAGCAATGTACAAGTGTACCCTTTTCCCCACATTCTCGCCAGCACTTGTTGTTGTTTGACTTCCTAATGGCTGCCAATCTTACTGGAGTGAGATGATATCTTAGAGTGGTTTTGATTTGCATTTCTCTGACTGCTAGAGATGGTGAGCATTTTTTCATGTGCTTGTTGATTGATTGTATGTCCTCCTCTGAGAAGTGTCTGTTCAGGTCCTTGGCCCATTTGTTGATTGAGTTATTTGTTTTCTTATTGTCTAATTTTTTGAGTTCTTTGTATACTCTGGAAATTAGGGCTCTATCTAAAGTGTGAGGAGTACAAATTTGTTCCCAGGATGTAGGCTCCCTATTTACCTCTCTTATTGTTTCTCTTTAATTATGCCTCACTCTTACTCAGATTTTAGCACAAACCCCAATGCTTACAATTCTGTGTCACTTAAGGCCTATTTGCTGATTGCATGAACTCCAGAATAGTATTTCCAGGAACAGAATTGGGAGGGGAGGTTGCTCATGATGATTTAAAAAATAAATTTTGTTGAAAAAAGTCGACAAAATTAATTAGGAGGTCTGAAGAGGACACAAGTAGTAAGAGGAATTTGTCACAAGTTTATTAAAACTGCTGCTTAATAAGTCCCCAAAATGAGGGTAATTTGTGTTATCTCAGTTATTCCTTATGTAAGATTTTCCTGTTCAAGGACTTATGCCATGAAACATAAGTCATAGGCAACATTAAAGGTTGTAAGCCCAGTTAACAAAACAAGCTTGGTAAGGGGACTATGAAAAACAGGCAAAGGCAAATAAGCTACAGCTTGAGTCAGGCTGGAGCCAGGCTGCCTGCATGCTGTTCCCTTCTACAGATGGGGCAGCACTTGGCAAAGCTGACATAGATTTGGAATTTAAAGTTATGTGGTGATTTCAGTATTTTATTTTCCTGTGAATCAAATAAGGATGATTCAAAAGCAAACCAGATGGCCATGCAACTACTGTGGAATATCAGCTACAGGCCAACCTTTTATTTTTCTTCAGAACATTTACCTCTTGTAACAACCTTGATTTCCAAAGTGTCTTAAATATAGCAAAACACACTTCATTGAGGGAGAGTCTATAATATGCCTCTTTTTTTTCCCTCACAACTGCCATTAGGATTCTTACGATGATCTAATGCCTCTGAGAACTCAGAAAGCTAGTCTGCAATTTCAGAGGCAAAGCACTTTTTTTAATATTTATTTTTTAGTTGTAGATGGACACAATACCTTTATTTATTTATTTTTATCTGGTGTGGAGGATCAAACCTAGGGCCTCCAGCGTGCTAGGCGAGTGCTCTACCGCTGAGCCACACAGTCTGCAATTTCAGAGGTTGGAGAATGTGAAGCAGATTGATAATCCAAGTGGGTTTGAGGGGTGGGGTTTTCGAGGTAGACTTTCATTGTCTTATTTTTTATTTGATTTTTTTGTCTTAAATATTGAAGAAAGAAGCATGATGAAGAGAGTTCCAGAGCTAGGAGAAGAAACCCTAGAAAGCTTAGTGCTAAAAGATGGTTTTGGAAGAAGTTCAAAGGCCAGAAACTTAGTAGTCTCAGAGAAACTTGCGAAGAATGTGGGTTTTTTTTTTTTTTAATGTAATTTTCCCCTTCTCTTAGAGATCCTTGTGTTTCTTTTCTGAGACCCTATCCCACTTGATATTTTTTCTATTAATCTTCCATATTTTAATCCTTTAATTTTGAATACTTTCATGTTACATAAGAGTGATAACAATCATAGAGAAAATTCTTATATACACTTCACACAGCTTCCCTTCTTATTAAGTTGTATAATCGTGATAAATTTATCAAAACTAAGGAGTTTATATTAGTACATTATTACTAAGTAAACTACAGACTCTATTTATATTTTATCAGTTTTCTGACCAACACCCTTTTTCTGTTCAGGATATATTCCAGGATTTCATATTTTATTTAGTCATCATGTCTCCTTAGTTTCCTCAAATCTGTGGCATGTTTTTGGGTCTTCCCTTATTTTTCATGACTGACAATGTTGAAGAGCACTGAGCAGAGTATTTTGTAAAATGTCATTGGTTTTGGCTGATGATTTTTCATTATTACACTGGAGTTAGGGATTTGGGGATAGAATATTTACAGATGTAATGTGCTCCTTTTCATTTAAATATATATATATAAATTTTTTAAAGAGAGAGAGAGAAATTTTTAATATTTATTTTTCAGTTTTTGGTGGACACAACATCTTTATTTTTTATTTTTATATGGTGCTGAAGATCGAACCTAGTGCCCTGAGTATGCCAGGTGAGCGCGATACCGCTTGAACCACACTCCCAGCCCTCATTTTTCTTATAAGGGGATATATGGTAACAAATTATCATTTATGATGTCAATCCTGATTAGGTCTTCATATTTTAAAATATGTAGCTATAAAACAAGCTGATTAAGTGGCTAACTGATCAACATAAAATTCAGTAGGTTAAGTATCCTTTATCTGAAATACTTGGGACCACAAATAATTCATATTTCAGAGTTTTTCAAACTTTCAAATATTTGCACTGACTTAACTGGTCGAGCATCTCAAATCTGAAAATCTGAAATCCAAAATGCTCTGAAAACTAAAAATTTTTGAGTGTCATGTTTTTTTTTTTTCTCAAAAAGTTTTGGACTTTGGAACATTTTGGATTTTAGGTGTTCAGATTTGGGATGATCAACTTGTACTGTTTTAATGCCTGACACTCAACCAATGTTCATTCATTCATTCAGCAGTAATTATTTTTAGTAAGCCAATATAACCAATGTGTCAAAGAAATTTATATATATATATTTATATTCAGTAAATAAATATTTATTAAATGGTTATTTTTTTCTTTTTTTTTATTGGTTGTTCACAACATTACAAAGCTCTTGACATATCATATTTCATACATTAGATTGAACTCCCAATTTTACCCCAAATGCAGATTGCAGAATCACGTCGGTTATACATCCACAATTTTACATAATGCCCAATTAGTAATTGTTGTATTCTGCTACCTTTCCTATCCCCTACTATCCCCCCTCCCCTCCCCTCCCTTCTTCTCTCTCTACCCCATCTACTGTAATTCATTACTCTCCTTGTTTATTTTCCCATTCCCCTCACAACCTCTTATATGTAATTTTGTATAGCAATGAGGGTCTCCCTTCATTTCCATGCAATTTCCCTTTTCTCTCCCTTTCCCTCCCATCTCATGACTCTGTTAAATGTTAGTCTTTTCTTCCTGCTCTTCCTCCTTGCTCTGTTCATAGTTGCTCTCATTATATCAAAGAAGACATTTGGTATTTGTTTTTTAGGGATTGACTAGCTTCACTAAGCATAATCTGCTCTAGTGCCATCCATTTCCCTGCAAATTCTATGATTTTGTCATTTTTTATTGCTGCATAGTACTCCATTGTGTAAAGATGCCACATTTTTTTTATCCATTCATCTATTGAAGGGCATCTGGGTTGGTTCCACAGTCTAGCTATTGTGAATTGTGCTGCTATGAACATCGATATGGCAGCATCCCTGTAGCATGCTCTTTTAAGGTCTTCAGGGAATAGTCTGAGAAGGGCAATAGCAGGGTCAAATGGTGGTTCCATTCCCAGCTTTCCCAGGAATCTCCAAACTGCTTTCCAAATTGGCTGCACCAATTTGCAGTCCCACCAATTAAATGGTTATTATGTGTAATGATTGGGCAAGTGAGGAACTTGCCTTGGATGAAAAATTTAAGTGAAGCAGTAAACAAGTGTTTGTCAAAATAATAGTAGTTTATTATTTTAACATCAGTGTTATGGACTGATAAGTTTCATAACTCTTGAAAAAGTTGATTTTTGTCATAACTTTGCCTCTTAGCAATGGTATGAACTCAGGCTAGTCTTTCTTTCCAATATTTATTTTTTATTTGTAGTTGGGCACAATATCTTTATTTTATTTATTTTTTTGTGGTACTGAGGATCTAACCCAGGACCTCGCACATGCTAGGCGTGCACTCTACCGCTGAGCCACAACCCCAACCCTTTCCTTCTTTTCTTTTCTTTCTTTTTTTTCCTTTTTTGGTACTGTGATTTAACTCAAGGACAGTCCACCACTGAGCCACATCCCCAGCCCTATTTTGCATTTTATTTAGACACAGGGTCTTACTGAGTTGCTTAGTGCCTCATCATTGCTGAGGCTGGCTTTGAACTCAAGATCCTCTTGCCTCAGCCTTCTGAGCCCCTGGGATTACAGGTGTGTGCCATGGTGCCCAGCTGTTATTTATTCTTTAAGTCACAGTTTCCACAAATCCAAAATGTAAATGTTGATACTACCTACCTTATTAGGTTTATGTCAAAATCAAATTAGTTGCTACATATAATATGATAAATGAAGGACCTTGCTCTTAAATATTATGCAATAATTGGCAGTTCCTATTTTTATCAAACCAATTCATTTGAACCTGTTTTCTATTGGTTATAAGAGTCTATCTTGTCTCCTTCACTGTGGAATCCATCAGATAAATCACCTTATTAAGAACATTCATTCAACAATTATCACTGCCCAAAACACAACAATAAGCAGTTATAATCAATGCCTCTTTCATTATTACTATGGTTGTTACTGTTATCATTATTGCTTAGAAGGGTGAAATGTTTATGAACTACAGGTACATGCTGAGTCTTACCTTAGGAATTGTCAAGAACGTGAGGTGGCTGAGATTTTAATCTATTTTAAAGCTGTTACAGTTTCAGGGGCTGTTAAAAGATAGATTTCTGGGTCAAATACAAAGGATTTTGTTACTTATAGCAATACCAGCAGTCAGAGTATCAGCATGTCTTTGTACCAGTTTCCTGAATCCCAGTTCCCACAGAGCAACACATGATATGTGCATATGCATGGGGTTGGTTACAGAAGAGGAATCCTGATCTTAGGGAACCTGAATATTTTATAATCAGCAGTATGTCTTATCTTTATTCTAGAAGGAAATGCTATCTACACTTTTAAGGCTGCTAACTACGCAAACATCCTTGGAAGATAATATAGAACAAAGAAACACAATACCTTTGTTCACTGGATTTGCAGAAACACAATATGGAGAATTGTGTCAGAACAGAAAACTGAACAAAGCTGTCTGATATTATCTGCTCCACCAAGAAGGGTGGCAATCATGGAACAATACCCAAAGGCAGGCATTTGCTGATCTAGTATCATCTTCTCCAATTTACCATTTAATAAAAGCTTTCTGGTCCTAAGTAGATCTGAGATTCTTAAAATGGTGCTTTGACATCTTATTCTGTAATGTGTTCCAGGAGAGGAACACCTGTCCTCTTGGCACTGATGTGAATCTTACCTTTATGCTGAGACTGAGTTTCTGTTCCTATTCTCTTGTTGTCTAGTTCCATGTACTACTGCTCTGGCTTCTTTACTTGGCTTCTTCAATTGGTCTGCTTTTTCAGGCTTGAGCCAATGTCTTGAATTTGACCTTGAATTTGTTCTCTAAATTAGTGAATGAGTTGCTTTTTAAACGCTTGTGGGTTTTTTGGGTACAGGTATTCTTTTTTAGAGAAACTCAAATCATGTATGTAAACAGCCAACTATTTTGCCACTGTGTAGGCTGACACTACAGATCTATAACAGTCTTTTCTTTAATTGAACCATCACTTTGAATATAAAAAACACATGCTATTGCCATTGATCTGGTTGTAGATGTATATCATGAAATACAGTGATCATCAGCAAAAGTGCTAGACCTGTCATTCACGAAAGCCATTCTATTTTTCTTACCTCTTTTCATTCTCAGCCAAGTAACAAATTTTTATTTTGGCCTAAACTTAATAGCTCTTGGTCTTGGCCCAGAGGCTAAATTCCATTGAAAGTTAGAAATAAATCCATTTATTTGCTTCTGAATTACAAAAAAAGGCAAAAGAATAACATGTTTTGAGTGGATTTTCCTCAGTGGTCATATCTTTGTAGACCCACTATCTGTCTGCAGCATGTAAACAGTGACAGTGAGCCTGAATCAGTGATGGTCAGGATAAAAAAAGGGCAATTATATGTGGACTCTTTCTCAGAAATGAAAGTAAATATAGTGAAAGTGACTTTTTCTCCTATTTCATTGAACGAGGGCAAAGAGTAAAGTGACTTTGTAGCAGTGGACACAGACATTTTCAGTCTATTGCTAACAGTATAATGAAACAGTCATTAGAGAACCTTGGTCACAGTTGTTACTCATAGAATCATAAAAAATGGAAGATATCCTAGCTCTTATTAGGCACAACCTGTTTTTTTTTAATGGAAGATGAAGGTCAGAGAACTTGCAGAGTTCTCTCAAATAAATCCTGCCTAAACCAGTATTTATATTTGTTTCTTAATGCTATAATGCTAATTGACTTATAGTAGGTACTCAATAAATAATTATTAAAGCATAAATGAGTGATTGAAATATCCCATCATTCATTACACATTCTATGTAAATGATTTTATTGTAATTAAGCTCTATGTTAATGTGTAATATCTCCTGAAAAGTGTACAAATAATTAATGTATACATAAATGGGTGATTTTTAACAAAATGAAAATGCCCACAAAACCATACTGAGATAAAAATAGTTCATTACTGGTTTCTCAGTGGTTCCCAGTTACTAACTTTTCTCCCAAAATCATTATTATGAATTCTATACCAATTGATTCATTTTGTCTATTTTCATTATTGCCATTTAAAAATTCTACCCAAACTTACAAATTTACAATTAATTGCCATCATTCTTTAATATAGCCAATATTTACTTTTATTTATCCATATATTTAACCCTTCAATTGCTTTTTATTCTTTATTGAATATTTCTGTGCTCACCTGGGATCATTTCCTTATGCCTAATGAATTCTCTTTGGATTTTTTTTTAGTATGAATCTACTGGTAATAAAATCTGTTTTATTTGTTTGGAAATGTTCTTTTAATGTTCTCTTCAAGTTTGAAGGCTTTTCTTTTCTGGCTATAGAATTCAGGTTGGTCATTTTTTTAACTCAGGACATTAAAGATATTATGCTTTTGTTTTCTTGATTCTGGCAGTTTGTTGATAATTTGGCTATCAGACTTATTGTTCATTTGAAACTTAGATACTTTGTTTTCTTTTTTTCTGGTTTTAAAATTTTCTTTTCCTTTGGTTTTCCAAGGTTTTACTAAAGTATGCCTGGAAGTGAATTTATTTGTATTTTTCCACTTAGTGTTTCTATCACTTCTTGACTATTCAGCTTGATGACTTCCATCAATTGTAGAAGACTTGGTCATTATCTATTCAGATATGGCTTCTGTCCCATTCTTGTTGTCCACTATCTCTGAGGCAAGAATCAAATTTATGTTAGGTTTTTGTATCATATTCTATATGTTCTTGTAAATTTCTATATGTTCTATTCTTTGTTATCATTATGATTTAGCCAGGATAGTTTTTTTTTTTTAACTAACCTATCTCCTGGTGTAATAATTCTTTGTTCAGCTGCTTTCAATCTTCTCTTGAATCTACTTGTGATTGAATACTGGACATTTCATGTGAGAAACTAGAGATTTTGTATAATGTGTTATTCTTCCACAGAGGAAAACTTAATGTTCTCTTAATGTTCTGACAAGTAACTGACCACCTTTATCCATTCAGGAGCTGAGCTCTATTTCAAACTTTATAAAGCTTTATCTACTTCCACTTTGTCTTCATTCCTAGGATCTTTAGCTCATGGGATTCCACTGAAGCCCAGTGAGTTTCCAAGACCTCCTGTTCCTTTGAGAACTTTGAATTCTAAATTTGTCTACCAAGATACATTAAGTAAATTATAACTTCATGGAGCTTTTCAGTTGATTTTGGATCAGCTTAGTTTCCATCTCTGTGCCACTCTAGAATAAAATCAACTAATACCTTAAGGCACACAGAATATTGGGCTCACTTCAGTAAATTGCCTGTTTCTCTGAAATGTTGGTCTTCTCAGTTCTTATCTGTGTTGGAAGCTCTTTGAAATCTTCAGACAGTTTTTCTTTTGTATTTTATCTAGCTTTCTATTTGTTTTATGGATCCTTAGCTTACTCCACTCTACTCTGTCAAATTAAGGAACATAAGTCATACCTTATTCTTCAGTAACATATTTTAAGTACTTAAAATATGCAAAATTCCTTTTGTTTGAGAAGTAGTTCAGAGAGTAGTTGAAGGTGAACTGGCTTTTTGATGGAGTTTTATCAAATATATCTTATGCCAAACATAGATGTGCCTTTCTACTTAATCCATCTTAATGTATCCTAAATTTTGCAATTAGGTAATTAAAATTTACACAAAATACTCTCCCTCTAACTCTTTCATTATCTTACTTTAATTATGACAGAAAATCCCTGATTAATTAGTCTCAGGAATAATGTTACATTATACACTTATTTGACACATGTACAACAATTATTCTTTCTGAATACTGGATTTGGGAATTTTTAATCATCATTTTACTTAAGATTTTAAATGAAAACATCTCAGTATATTTGTATATATGAAAATGTTTGGATTAAAATATGTAAGCAAGTTGGTATTTTCCATAATTCCAAATTATAAACTAAAACAGTGCTTTTATTTTAAACAGTGCTTTTATTTTATCTTAAAATCAGGGAAGATTTGTATAGGGAAAATTTGGCCTTCAAATTTAGTAAGTAATCTTTGGGCTATAAGTAATTAAAACTTAACAAAAACTAATTTAGGCTAAAGGGACTTTATTGGCTCATGTCTTAGTTAAAGCTGCTGTAACTAATTACCATATGACTTAAACCACAAACATTTAGTTCTCATCATTCTGGAAGCTGGAAGTCCAATATTAAGGGGCCAGCAGATTCACTATAGGGTAAAGTCCTGCTTCCTGGTTTACAGTGATATTTTTGTGTCCTCAAATGTTAGAAGGGGCAAAAGAGTTATCTGGTGCCTCTTTTGTAAGGGCACTAATTTCATTCATGAGAGCTCCACTTTCATGGCCTCATCACCTACCATAGGCCCACACCATTAACTACTATCATATTGGTAATTAGTATCTCAGAAGTTTGGAAAAATACAAAATTTAGCCTGTAAGAGCTCATGTAACTTCATACAACTGTGAAATCCAAGAGTGGCTTCTGGCTTCTGACAACTATCTTGATCTGGGGACTCATAAGAAGTTGTTGAGACTTGGCCTTCTTCAAGTTTCCAATAAGTTTCTCTTTTTTATGCAGGCCTCAATTTTTAGTTAGTGTCTTTCTGTACAGTAATAAAGGTGGCTTCAAACTACTTCATCATGTTTGGTATTCCAAACAGAAGAGAAACCCTTTTTATTCTATTGTTTCTATGTCATATATTATGAAAAAACTCTGCCATAGTATGAGTCATTTGTTCAACAATAGACAAATCATCTACTAGGGTAGAGTATTATGGTTGAGCTTTGGTCTCATGGCCATCTTTGTTGTAACAGAGGCAGATTAGTGTGATTGATAGCTTCAGCATGGCTACATAAGGAAAGAGAGCCCTTTATTATGCTTTTGTTGCTTAAAATTGTCTGAAGAATGTTTCTTGAATGTCCTAAAATTATCTATGGGTCATATGTCATCATGATAAACATGCAAGAAATATTCAGAAAGCACTCCAGTGCATTATTTTTTTTCCTATGCTTACTTAAATGGATGAATATTGGTTCTTCTTTGTATGCAAGTTTGGGGTTCAGTTCCTCCCCATTACCTGACTCTATATTAAATATAGTTTAGAACTAAAGAAATAATAGTGACAGGAGCCTTCCTCTTAGCTCATCCATACACAATTTGTATCAATATGTTCCTTTTGGAGTAATTGCCTACCCTTTGCTTTTACCATCCTTTCCTTTTAACTCTTCATTTCAATTCTGTGCTTCCACTTAACTCTATGTACACTCTCCAGATTATGAATGTTTGGCAATTGGCTACTCTTTAAATGGGTAGCGTGTAACAACTCTTAGGCCAAGGCAACACATTACTTTGTCAGTGTTCTTTGTTCTGCGCATAGTTATCTTTTGGTACCTTTGGGTGTAGGACCTCTTGTGGATACTAAAATATGTGAGTGCTCAAGTTTCTTATATAAAATGGTATATTACTTGCATATAACCAATGCACATCCTCCTGTATACTTTAAATCATCTCTAGATTACTTTCAAAACCAATACAATGTAAATGCTATTAAAACAGTTGTTATATTGTTTAAGGAATAATGACAAAACATATCTGCATGTGTTCAGTACAGATATAATTTTTTCCCTAAAATTTATACTTCACTCTTTGTTGAATCTGTGGATACAGAATTCAAAGATATGGAGGGAGGGCCAAATATACTTGCTTCTATTCTGAATATTTTCCATGAAATTCCTTGTTCCTGATGATGTTATAATTATACTTTATCAACTGTGGGTGGAAGGAAGGGATTAGGCCCCAGAGGACTGATAAGATATATACATTCTGCAGGTGGGGGAGATATCAGGGGATTAATTCAGAGAAGATAACGAACATTGATTGCCTACAATCTAAAATATTTCATTTGCAAACATTTTAAACTGTAGTATAATCTTGATAAGAAGGAATCATATTGTCCTTTTCGAATTAAGGCTCAGAGAGGTGAAGTAACTGGCCCAAAGTCATGTAATTATTCATTATACTTTCATATATTAAACATTCAGGTAATTTTGACTACAAAGCCTGAGTTCTTTTTAAGGAAGCAAGTCATGAGACAAAGTTTAGATATGGAGGCAAGAAAATATGGTGACGGTGATGCACATCCCTCTATGTTTTAGAGAAAATAAATGCTCTGAGGAACTGATAACCATAGTTTTCATTAAAAAAATCAGAATCAGTATTGCAATCTCTAAAATTAAACCTGTATTTGCAACACTTACTCTAGATAGCATATTTGTCAGGAACCAAGGGAACAGCCAAATAAGTCCACTGGGGAGAACAAGTGTTAATGTCAGAACTCTCAAATTTAAATGGCAAATTTATAGAACCAGGGTAAGTCAAGACAATGTTCAAAGATAGAAGGAAATAGGACAAATGCATAGAGGTATAGAATGAGTATGGGAAAGGAGGGAGGATTTTTAAATATCAATCTCCATGTAAGTAGGGATTTGTGGCTTGCCATTGAGTCACAGTATTTATAGGGGTTTAAAGGGCCAAAATACACAATAGCTAAATAAAAAGGAGTTCCCTGTCTATTTAACAAGGGAAAGGTCCAAAAAAAAAAAAAAAAAAAAAAAGAAGGAACAGGTGAATGTCCTGGAAAGCAGTGATTAAGGCTATGTGGCACTAAGACTAGCAGAGCACTAATTAAAAGCTGCCAAGCATTCTATCCCCCAGGTCAAACCCTTTGAATAGGAGATGGGAAAGCAGCTCAGCCAAGGCTTTGAACTGGCTCTGAATTCAAGACAAAAGAGTGACAAATAAGTCTAGTTCCCCAAATAGCACTTGCTGCCACTAGTCAATGAACGTTTTCCAGCTTGCCCAGTGTAAAAGGGATTGTTAATTCCTCCATTGTTTTTTTAGCCACACCCACAGATCAGCACTGCCATCAGTCTCCTTACCCACCAAGCTCTGGCAACTCTTAAAAGGAATTTTCTAAGCATTTTAGTTTAGTGTTCTAACAGTCACAGCTCACAAGCCATGCCCTGGTTTCTTCTGCACCTGGAAACTATGGGTGGGGGCTGGTTTTACCTCAATAACTAATGCACACCTGCACATTCTTTTGTCTCTATTGGCAAGAGAAACATTTCACAAAACAGTTTGAAGAGTGTTATCAAGAAATTTGGGCAACAAATTCCTACATGGGCCTTGTTTTCTTCAGGACTGAAACTGGTGACATTTTATAGGATTCTAAAATTAGTATTTTTTCTCATAAATTGATTTTTCTTGCTTTTCATTTACTATAATTTACTGGGAAAAAAGATTAAGAATTCCCATTTCTCTTTGATATTAATGGATGCAAGAATGTGCATTTCCTTTCTTTAGCTATCGTGTTAGCTAATTTGGGCAATTTGGGTATGATTTCTAGATTATGGTGCTGTCATCTAGGAGGTGATTTTGAGGAAGTATCACCTTAATTTATGTGTCTTTGCTAATATACTTAACATTAACCAATTTCTCTGTCTTCAAATGGAAGAAAAAATCAACTATAGCTAAGAAATTCTTTTAAGGTCAGGAAAATTCTAGTTCTTTGGAATGGAGTGGGTGAGAGAAGAAGCCTAAAATTTGGATGAATGAGATTATAGTTTGTATTCAAATACCTAATGCACAGTAGTAAGAGTCAACTTTGATGTGCATGTACAGTATGTATCCAACAAATGTTCTAACATGTTTCTGTGGCAGATTATGGGTGTCAGTCAAGAAGGTAGAGCTAGATAAATTTAATTTTAAGCAAAGTTTTAGGAAACAAGCTATACTGAGGAATCAGAAGAAGGTAATTAAAGCTTCATATCAAGTTCATAAAAATCAATGGCTAGATGAATTTTTGTCAGAAGCCAGGTGATTAGAAAGGAACAAGTATGGAATTAATGGAGAAACAATGTAGGATGAGCAAAGTTTCTGTTGTTTCCAAGGCCATGGGTAATGGAAGAATTCTAGGAAAAAAAGTCCCAAATACAGTCTCTGAGAATATAGAGGTAAATAAGCTAGAATTAACCTAACAAAAGAGGTGAAAGACTTATACAATGAAAACTACAGAACCCTAAAGAGAGAAGTAGAAGATCTTAAAAGATGGAAAAATATACCCTGTTCTTGGAGAAATAGATAAAGCAATCATGAAATTCATATGGAAAAATAAAAGACCCAGAATAGCGAAAGCAATTCTAAGCAGGAAGTGTGAATCAGGCAGTATAGCAATACCAGATTTCAAACTATATTATAGAGCAATAGTAACAAAAACAGCATGGTACTGGTACCAAAACAGGTGGGTGGACCAATGGTACAGAAGAGAGGACACAGATACTAATCCACAAAACTACAACTATCTTATATTTGATAAAGGAGCTAAAAGCACGCAATGGAGGAAGGATAGCATCTTCAACAAATGGTGTTGGGAAAACTGGAAATCCATATGCAACAAAATGAAACTGAATCCCTTTCTTTCACCATGCACAAAAGTTAACTCAAAGTGGATCAAGGAGCTTGATATCAAATCAGAGACTCTGCATCTGATAGAAGAAAAAGTTGGCTCTGATCTACATATTATGGGGTCGGGCTCCAAATTCCTTAATAGGATACCCATAGCACAACAGTTAATAACAAGTATCAACAAGTGGGACTTACTTAAACTAAAAAGTTTTTCTCAGCAAGAGAAACAATAAGAGAGGTAAATAGGGAGCCTACATCCTGGGAACAAATCTTTACTCCTCACACTTTAGATAGAGCCCTAATTTCCAGAGTATACAAAGAACTCAAAAAACTAAACAATAAGAAAACAAATAACTCAATCAACAAATGGGCCAAGGACCTGAACAGACACTTCTCAGAGGAGGATATACAATCAATCAACAAGTACATGAAAAAAAGCTCACCATCTCTAGCAGTCAGAGAAATGCAAATCAAAACAACCCTAAGATACCATCTCACTCCAGTAAGATTGGCAGCCATTAGGAAGTCAAACAACAACAAGTGCTGGCGAGGATGTGGGGAAAAGGGTACACTTGCACATTGCTGGTGGGGCTGCAAATTGGTGCGGCCAATTTGGAAAGCAGTATGGAGTTTCCTGGGAAAGCTGGGAATGGAACCACCATTTGACCCAGCTATTGCCCTTCTTGGACTATTCCCTGAAGACCTTAAAAGATCGTACTACAGGGATACTGCCACATTGATGTTCATAGTAGCACAATTCACAATAGCTAGTCTGTGGAACCAACCCAGATACCCTTCAATAGATGAATGGACAAAAAAAATGTGGCATTCATACACCATGGAGTATTACGCAGCACTAAAAACTGACAAAATCATGGAATTTGCAGGGAAATGGATGGCACTAGAGCAGATTATGCTAAGTGAAGCTAGCCAATCCCTAAAAAAACAAATGCCAAATGTCTTCTTTGATATAATGAGAGCAACTAAGAACAGAACAGGGAGGAAGAGCAAGAGAAAAAGATTACCATTAAACAGAGACATGAGGAGGGAGGGAAAGAGAGAGAAAAGGGAAATTGCATGGAAATGGAGGGAGACCCTCATTGTTATACAAAATTACATATAAGAGGTTGTGTGGGGAATGGGATAACAAACATGGAGAGAAATGAATTACAGTAGATGAGGTAGAGACAGAAGATGGGAGGGGAGGGGAGGGGGGATAGTAGAGGATAGGAAAGATAGCAGAATACAACAGTTACTAATATGGCATTGTGTAAAAATGTGGATGTGTAACCGATGTGATTCTGCAATTTGTATTTGGGGTAAAAATGGGAGTTCATAACCCACTTGAATCTAATGTATAAAATATGATATGTCAAGAGCATTGTAATGTTTTGAACAACCAATTAAAAAATAAAGTAGATTAAAAATATATATATATATATATATAAAATAGAGCAGAGGAACCACACTAAAGGTACCAGGCCAGTGGTGGTAAACTGATTGGTAGTATTATAGCTATGGGCAGGTTTTGCTTGGTCTGCAAAATGCTTTGAAAGCCTGTGTATGTAGGCAGATGGCATAGTTGGTTGCAGTACAAGACTATTTGCACCTATTGTCCTGTATCAGGCCAAGCTTCACACATTCATTATTCTTGTTAGACATTTGAGTTTGCTACTCCTGGTGGAGGCCATCTGCTTGACATTCTACTTTCACATCCTTTTAGTTTCTATGGACATTTTGGTCCCAACCCTTAGGAATGATTTTGTCCTAGTAATCAGAGGGGATTTAGGGAGGTCTGTTCTAGTTATTTTATATGTTAGTAACTTATCATGCTACTCATCTGGTGCCCGTTTTTGCCCTATAGACTTTAGGATTCAGTTCTGAGTCAAATGAAAAATGCCAGGGGATAGTAGAAAGAAGTATGATGATATATTCTCCATAGTTAATAAGAAATATTTGAGATTAGGTAGCAATCCTTGGCTAAAAAGATAGGGTAGAAAGCTGTAATGTCATCCTTATTTGTTTCATTTTAAGTTAACTGTCAATATTATTCAATTTATATCTTGTTCAATATGCTGATATTTTGGGAATTGAATATTGTCATCTTGGAAAAATGCCAAACTACTGAAAATTTAAATTTTTGTGGCTGTGATTTATTGGTTAATTGAAAATCTGTGTGCAGAATTGGATCAACCTTTGATTGGACTATTTTATCTTGCTAACATTTATAGAAATCTATCAGAGAGTCTAGATAAAAGGATTTTTGTTTTCTTTCCTCTCTCCCAGTAAACCAGTCCCTAAACAAAATCTCAGAACTTCAGTCTTCAAGATAATGTCTGTTTTTTATCTTACAATAATAAATTATAATTATAGAAATTACGAATTTTAAAAGTTAAGTAAGCTGGGTACAGTGGCACACACCTGTAATCCTAGGGGCTCTGGAGGCTGAGGCAGGAGGATCACTAGTTCAAAGCCAGCCTCAGCAAATTAGCGAGGCCCTAACAAACTTAGTGAGGCCCTGTCTTAAAATAACAAATAAAAAAGGCCTGGGAATGTTTGTCAGTGCTTAAGTGACCCTGGGCCAATCCCTGGTACCAAATAAATAAATAGAAAGCATTAGAAAGGAACTACTGACTACTGTTAACATACTTACACATTTTTGTAAAAATGAGATCATGCTCTATGATAACTTGTTTTTACAAGTAATGAATTATAGGGCTTTTCAACATTTTTAACCATTTACAGTTCATTTTGTAGTCTTATACTATCATATGGGTGAATGATAATTTATTTGAATGATTCCTCTATAAATGTGCAAGAAGATTGTTTTTAAATTTCTATAATATCAAATACTTTAATTAACAGTTTTATAGTTCATCTTTTCCCATTTTAGAACTTCTATATTTCCTTATGACACATTTCTAGAAGAGAAAATGCTGGGCCAAAGAGTATATACATTGTTAAAGCTTTTAATATATTTTGGGAGATTATAAAATTCCTTCCTTGTAGTTTACTTCCCTTCCAGCTATGAATAAGAATGCCTGTTTTTCTGCACCTGTACAGATACTGGCTATTACCGTTTAAAAATATTTGCTAATTTGATGCTATACAAAATTACATATAAGAGGTTGTGAGGGGAATGGGAAAATAAACAAGGAGAGTAATGAAATACAGTAGATGGGGTAGAGAGAGAAGATGGGAGGGGAGGGGAGGGGGGATAGTAGGGGATAGGAAAGGTAGCAGAATACAACAGTTACTAATAGGGCATTATGTAAAATTGTGGATGTGTAACCGATGTGATTCTGCAATCTGCATTTGGGGTAAAATTGGGAGTTCATAACCCACTTCAATCTAATGTATGAAATATGATATGTCAAGAGCTTTGTAATGTTGTGAACAACCAATAAAAAAAATAAAAAATTAAAAAAATTTAAAAAAAATTAATTAAAGAAAGAAAGTGGCTGGGGATGTGGCTCAGTGATTAAGCAACACTGAGTTCAATCCCTGGTACTAAAAAAATTATAAATGTGTTATATAAATTAATATAAAAGCATATACTGGATATTTAAAACAGGTAGAACATAAAAAAATATTTGCTAATTTGAAAGGCAAAAGCCACAGATTTTTAGACTTTAATGGTAAGCTTCCTTGAAAAGGAATAAGATTATTTGTGCAGTGTGTCCTTAAATACAGCTATATTTTAGGGCCTAGAAGTGGTTAATTTTACCTACTACTCCGTTTTAAATTTTCTACAGAGCTTTGTTTTATGCAATGCCATCCATCATAACTACAGATGTGTTCTATACAGTAACTCACCAATCATTCAAGTCCTGGTAAACCTGTAATATTTGCAATTTGTGTCTATTGCACATATTTATCTATTTACTCCACTTTCATCATCTCTAGGAAAACAGCTATATTTGCCTCAGTAGCATCATTAGAGAGAGAAATAAGTTAGCAGTTTTCACCCGTTTGTACTCCTTTACCTGATTTACTGTGGAATATGATCGTTTGATTTGTGAAGTAATGATGCTGAATGAGGAATCAGAATAGTGGCAAGGAAAATATTTTTTAACGGGAAGCCTTTTTTTATTGTTTCACCAGTTGGAAAGGTAAAGTATTCAGAAGGGAAGAGTATGTCATCATAAAACTGAGTTAGATAATAGGCAATAAGGCATAACAGCGTTTCCTAACCTCTTGGATAAAACTTGCAAAAATCTTCAAGAACCAATTACACAGAACAATATATCACTAGGGTGCGCATTCTCTTTAGTTGCTTTGTGATTTTCCATAAATGGTAAGCATATTGCTTGGTGGAATTAGAAATACACAGGAGCTCTCTCTAGCTTGGCATTCTCTGGCTTGCACTGGCTCAGCTGCAGTTCTTGGATTCAGCTTTTTTTAACAGATCATTTCTCTGAAAGAGAAAAAGGAAAAAAGAAAGTCAACTTGTTTTCATACCCCACCTCTAACAATGTCCAGTGGGAAAATTCTGTAGTGGGAAGCTTTCTGTGGCAAAGCAAGGTTGAAGATTTTGAAGAATTGCTAATGCTAGTAGTAATATGTTGGGGGCTTTGTTCTCTCCCATATTGCCACATGGGATAGATGATGTTTTGAATATTAATTTTCCCCATTCACTATTTAATACAACCATCCCTGTCCATATTTGTATTTAATTACTTACCAAGAGAAAATACCTACTAAGGGAAACAACTGCTTTTCAAGGAGAAAATAGAACAAAAAATAACAATCCACTTTGCCAGCTCATTGTGCCAGCTCATTGAAATCAGATCGAGTCATATCCCTAGTGACAACTGTAGTCACCTTTGATCTAGGATTTTATCATTATTCCTGAAATTCATGTGAATTAATACAATTCTTAATATTGACTTGAATAATTAATCACTCTTTTGGTGATATTTATTTTTTAAGGTAACATTTATGAAACTTTTATAATAATATGAAATTATTAGATTTTTGAGTCAAATTTTTATCTTTCATTAGTGTAATGTTTTATTTTTTGTGTCGACTTGACTTGACCAAGGAGTGACAAGATATTTGATCAAGTTTTATTCTGGATATTTCTGTAAGGGTGTTGTTGGATGAGAATAATGTTTGCGTTTGTATATTTGAGTAAAGCAGAATGCTTTCCCTAATGTGGTGGGTCTCATCCAATCAGTCGAAGACCTAAACAGAGCAAAAGGCTGACCCTCTCATATGTAAGAGGGAATTACTCCTGCTTGTTTGACATAGGGTATTTGTCTTTTCCTGTCTTCAGACTCAAACTTGTACATTGAATGTTTTGGTGTCTCAAGCCTGCAATCTTTTGAATTGTATCTGTAATACTGGCTCTCCTTAATCTCAAGCTGGCCAACTACAGATCTTGGTTACTTTCAGATTTCATAATTGCATGAGACAATTATTTATAGTAAGTACTTCTCTCTTTCTGTTTGGTCTCTCTCTCTCCACACACATACATATTAAATATTGCATATATGTGTGTGTGTGTGTGTGTGTGTATGTGTATGTATATATGTATATGCATACATACTCATTCTGTTGGTTCTGTTTCTTTGAAGAACCCTGAGCAGTGTAATTAGTAGAAATCATTTACCTTAGAAATATGCTCCATAATGCTCTCCACTGTTTATTACTCACCTGATTTTCAGATCCTTGGGAATATCTTCAGCATCTACATGTAGTACTACTAACAACACATAGATGCTGGAATAAGGCTGACTCACATCGTGATGATTATAGTAAAACTATTCCTAAATTCCTTTTTAACAGACACTACGAAAACTATAGGAAATTACAGTTTTCAGTGAATTTGAACAACAAGTAGATTATTTTTTCTTGTATATGATTATCCCTGCACATATTATCTAGTTTGCAAAATCCATAGTTTGAACATAGGCAATGAGGACATGCTTATTAACTGTATAGATTTACTTACTTATATAATATTTTTAAAAGTTTTAAGTCAGAGTGGGTGGTTATTAAAGACTTTGCTAGTTGTGAGATCTATAATGGGAACTTTCGGTGCAACACTTTTCACTTGGGTCATGTGCTGACAGTAAAGGAGTGCTGGTAGTTGTCTGTGATCCAAGGAATTGATAAGTTACTCATTGATGTTTAATAATCCTTGTTTCTCAGTACTAGTTTCATAGAAGAATATACAATGATTTTTGGTTTCTGAAAATGTATTTTGAAACAAAGTAGGGCTGGGGTTGTAGCTCTGTGTTAGAGGGCTTGCCTAGAACATGTGAGGCACTGGGTTCCATCCTCAGCACCACATTAAAAAAATAAAAAATAAAGTATTGTGTCTACACCTAAAAATAATATATATTATTTTTAATACATTTGTTGGTTTGGGGGTGAGTTGGTGTGGGGTAGACATCAAAATTGTAAGGTTGCAAAATATAAAATTCATTTATAATTGTTCCTTGCATTTGAATATCTTATCTTTCTAACCAATTAAATTCTGCAGCAAAATTCTGTAAGAAAAATAAATGAAATCCCATACAGAATGACAGCAAGAAAGAATGAACTGGGTCAGGGGACTTTAGCTCTAGCCTGATAATTTCAATCTGACCCAAGTCAGTAATGAAAGTTGCTTGATGCACTATGGGAAATTTGATGGTAATCTAGGGCCAAATTTAATGGGCAAGTGCATCTATCAGCACAATATATCACCACTGAGCAATCACATTTATGATCTCATAAGAATTAAGTAGGCAATGAAGAAAAAATGCTTCTCAAGGCAAACAGGTAGGTTCTTCTCTGTCAAGACTGAGATTAAAACTCTCTGAGCCAAGTTTCCATTTGCCACCTTTAGTGCTAGTGCTTCAGAAGTCATGGACTTTTAATTTGATTAAAACTCAAGTGCCCTTAATTTTACTGCTTTAGGTTTGCATCATGAGTCATTGAGTTATGAGAAACAGCTGTTTGAATTTGCAAAAAAGTATCAAACAGAGACTTCTTAACACAGCTCATCATGACCCAGCAAAAGTAGAACAATTACCAGGTCAAATGGGTAAAATTATGATCATCTCCAGATTCAGGAGATGGTGGGAATGTCTTGTAAACAGGAAAGTCACCAAGCTGCTAATTATTATACACCAGATTCCAAGGTCGTGACAGGGACACTGAGACATATATTAAATGAAAGTGTCTAATTCAGATGTTATTGGTGATTTGGTATCAATTTTAAATAGACTATAGTAGAATATTCAAAAGATATTGGTGAAGATACCAAGGAACTCTTGGTTCTCAGTTTGTAAACAAATAATTCAATGTTTTTTGTTTTTTTGTTTGTTTTTTGGTACTGAGGCTTGAACTCAGGGTGCTTAACCACTGAGTCACACCTCCAGCCCTTTTTATATTTTATTGAGAAACAAAGTCTTGCTGAGTTCCTTAGGGCCTTCCTAAGTTTCTGAGCCTGGCTTTGAACTCATGATCCTCCTGCCTCAGCCTGGGATTACAGTTATGTGCCACTGTGCCTGCCTCTGTTTTTTTTTTTTTTTTTTTTTTTTTTTTTTAACCATGGAATGTAAGGAATCTGGCAAGAAGAATTTTAGCATTTTGTTTGTTTGTTTGTTTGCAAAAAATAAAATCTAATAAAGGCAACTCTTAGTTAACTTTACTAATAATAGGAAGGTCATGTGAGATGAGATAAATTTCAAATGTTCCATGTTAGGGGTTCTCACTCTAGGAATTTCAAATTGCTAGCTCTAGAATGAGGTCAAGGTACACTTTTAAAAGTTCTTTGGTTGTTTTATTAAATTTAGTAATTTGAGAGTAAGACACAATATACTCAAGCTCATACACTAGCTCCACTCCTGACCACATTTGGTGGTACCCAAATAATGAGATTTTGAGTGCTCTAAATGTAGACTTGGTCCCTTGGTATATTTCTGCCAGCATCCCTGACACACTGCCTAAAATAACTATGTATAGATTTTTATAATCTAGACAAATTGCAGAATTTTTTGAGTTTGTTAACAGTTTTTTTCAATTTAATATGCAGATTAGCTAGGAAAGGGAGCACAGATTTTTAACAGTGGAGTCAAAGCTCTAAAATGTGGAGTGTTACCTAGGGAGGCCAGTTATGCCTCGAATGATGAGCTTTCCATGTTTGCCTAGAATTGAGAGTTTCCTGGGATATAGAAATTTCTATTTTAAATAAACTAGGATAGTCCTTGAGAAACTGGGATGAGTGGTTAACCATAGGTGAGGTGTGCATGGAATATCAAGACCTGGGTAGGCTTTGGGCACCTGGATATGAGTGAGTGACTCTAAAGAAGGAGAAGAGAAGAAAGCAGTATAAAATAACCCATACCATTTACCTTGCCATTTTGTCTGAAGATGGCCTATCATAATAGGGGTAGGATCATTTAAATAGTATGAATTATTCATTTTTACTGCCTATATTTGCTCTTTTATATCTTCCTTGAGTTCACAGAGCATTTTAACCATGTACATTATAAACTCCTTCTCTGTAATTTCTTCTGCTGTGGCTGTCAATGATTCTAATGATGTGGTGTCTTGATTTGTTTGGGGTATTTTCTTCCCTCGTCTTTTCATGTTGCTCGTCTGTCTTCCTTCCCAGCTCTGTGGGTCTGAAGTGTTACTGTTTTTACCCTATAGGTTTGTAGTGCTCTTGTAGGGTTCCAAGACCTCTCCTTTGTGGGGAAGGACAATGCTAACAGATCCCAATATCAACAATATACCACCTATGAACAATTTGTTGTTATTTAGATGTTTACAGTTTAGTCTCAATGTACAGAAATATTGGATTCAATTATTATCTAAAAGTAGCAGGATATAAAATCAACACCCATAAATCAAAGGCATTTCTGTATATCAGTAACAAATCCTCAGAAAGGGAAATGAGGAAAATTACCTCATTTACAATAGCCTCAAAAAAAAAATACTTGGGAATCAACTTAGTGAAATAGGTGAAAGATCTATAGAATGAAAACTACAGAACACTCAAGAAAGAAATCAAAGAAGACTTTAGAAGATGAAAAGATCTACCTTGCTCTTGGATAGGCAGAATTAATATTATCAAAATGACCATGCTATCAAAAGCTCTATACAGATTTAATGCAATTCTGATCAAAATCCCAATGGCATTCCTCATAGAAATAGAAAAAGCAATCATGAAATTCATCAGGAAAAATAAGAGACCCAGAATAGCTAAAGCAATTCTTAGCAGGAAGAATGAATCAGGTGGCATCACTATACCAGACCTTAAACTATACTACAGAGCAATAGTAACAAAACAGCATGTTATTGGCACAAAAACAGACTGGCAGACCAATGGTACAGAAAAGAGGACACAAAGACTAACCCGCTAAAGTAAAATTATCTTATATTAGACAAAGGTGCCAAAAACATTCATTGGAGAAAAGATAGCCTCTTCAACAAATGGTGCTGGGACAACTGGAAATCCATATGCAACAAAATGAAATTAAACTGCTATCTCTCACCATGCACAAAACTCAACTCAAAGTGGATCAAGGACCTAAGAATTAAACCAGAGACTCTGCTTCTAATAGAAGAAAAAGAAGGCCCTAATCTTCATCATGTGGGATTAGTCCTCAACTTCCTTAGTAAGGCTTCTATAGCACAAGAATTAAAACCAAGAATTAATAAATGGGATGGCCTAAAACTAAAAAAGTTTCTTCTCAGGAAAAGAAACAATCTGCGAGGTGAATAGAGAGCCTACCTTTTGGGAGCAAATTTTTACCCCTCACACATCAGAAAGAGCACTAATATCTAGAGTACAAAAAGAACTCAGAAAGCTAAGCACCAAAAAACACCAAATAACCCAATAAATAAATGCGACAAGGAAATGAATAGACACTTCTCAGAAAAGGATATAAAAATCAATCAACAAATATATGAAAAAATGTTCATCATCTCTAGCAATTAGAGAAAAGCAAATCAAAACCACTCTAAGATTTGATCTCACTCCAGTCAGAATGGCAGCTGTTATGAAGACAAACAACAATGAGTGAAAAGGCACACTCATACATTGCTGGTGGGACTGCAAATTGGTGCAGCCAACATGGAAAGCAGTATGGAGATTACTTGGAAAACTGGGAATGGAACCACCATTTGACGCAGCTATCCCTCTCCTTGGTCATTTCTAATATGCAGAAATGTGTGTAGAAAAACTCATATCCACTGAATTAACTATTAAGGATTTACTACATGACAGACACTTTATATATTATTAATGTTCATACCCTATGAGGAATATGTGTGTGTGTGTGTGTATATATATATATACACACACACACATAGTTATACACACATATACAGCACATAGTTAAACATACGTATACATATATTTATAAATAATCACATATAATATGCATTCTTTACAGAAGAGAATTAGGGAGGGAAAGCTGAATAAACATACAACCTCTAATAAGTGGCAGAGTTAGAACTAGGAATTTTAATTCATTCCTGTCCTATTCCAAATCCCATGCTTTTACCACACATCATGTTACTTCTGTATTGGTAAGAAAAACAGGTTCTCTGGCTACTTGTTTCCTTTCTTCAAAAGGAAAAGTGTAGAGCCAGATTGAAGGCATGAATTTATTGACATGTATATAATATAATTAGCCTCACTCACTTCCTTGGATGTCATTTTGACTACTTTCAAAACCTAAGGTCTTGGGGCTAGGGTTGTAGCTCAACGGTACAGCACTTGCCTAGCAAGTGTGAGGCACTGGGTTCGATCCTCAGCACCACATAAAAATAAATAAAAAAAAAAAAAAACAAAGGTATTTAAAAAAACAAAAAAACCCCCCAAAACCTAAGGTCTTAGTCTCTGGGATGCGCAGTTCTGTGATAGAGTTCATTGGTGCAGCTGTTTTGGGGTGTGTCTACCTAGAACAGGCTCAACATTAGTTCTAGACAATTTTAAAAGTGTTTCATATGGCTTTTGGCCTCAATTCATCACCAGGTGATTTTTCTCCTGGCCAGAATCCATCTTTCATTCAATTGCATATAGAGAAAGAAGAGCAACTCTGGAAAGTGGTATACAGCCTGGTAATTATTTTGCTTTCATACCCTAACTGGATAAGTGGTACCTCTTTTGGCTTCTTAAGTTTATTGTTATTTAATTCTGACAGAATCCAAACAAGGAAAATCCCTTGGGACAATATAGCTTGAAACAGATGAAACCATGGAAAACTGAGCATGAAAACAATGTGGAAATGGATCTGATTACTAGTAATGCTCTATGGTATCCTGTTACTTTTTAGTAAGATGTTAACAATAATGCCTTCAAAGGTATAATTAATGCATATTAAAGCATGTTAAGGCATGTTAAGAGTTATGCAGACCTGAATTTGATTCCAGTTTCAAACTTGCTCTGTGACTTTAGGTAAGTCACAAAAACTCTCTGAACTGTGTTTTCTTTATCTTTAAAATGGATGATAATACAGAACTCGTGAGCTTTAAGTGAAATAATTTATATAAGATTGCAAAGTATCTGGCATATAGCAAATATTTAATAAATGTTAGTTATCATCATCATTTTTCTTCTATATCAAGTGCTGCATGTTGACTTTGAGAAGAATTACACTATTTTCCCTTAGCTTTAAAAATGCTTAAAAGTTGTTTCTTGAGCTTTGTAATGTTTTGAACAACCAATTAAAAAAAAAAGCTGTTTCTTCACATCTAAACAATTTAGTAAAAAAATTTGGTCCAACTGGTTTTGGGGTATCATATAAAAACACAGAAAAAATTAAAATCATGTGAAGGACTGGTACTATTATAATTAAAATATTTCCCCTAATTATTTGTTAATAATCTGAAAATAATAGGAGCGCCTTTCTTCTAGCATCTTGGTTTGGCTTACCTTAATAATGTCAAAACATGTCTGAACCCTCAATTATGCCTTTTGGTTCCACAGAAATTATGCCTTACTTCAATCAAAGCTACATGTTCATCATCTGATATGTGTCAGGGACTGGTGATATTCAGCACATAATAATGAATTAGACACAGTTTTTCCCTAAATAGAGTTTTAAATTTAATAACCATATGAATTCAGTAGAAAGATGTCTTTCATGTGAACTTTCTCATGTTTATGTCCTGAACATTGTATGAGTGGCCAAGGTAATCTTCTATCTCTCTGTCACTTTCTCATTTTACTTACTTTCTTGACATGAGCTGGATGTGTGGGAGTTTGGCATCCTTACCAGCTGGCAAGGCAATGTCTGTGCCCCTTATCGAAAGGGACTGTCAGATAGAGAAATGATTAGATTTCTCTTTAGTGGCTCCAAAAACCAAACTAAGATACATGAATGTGTATTTGGGGGGGCAGATTTTGACTCAAATATAAAAATTGAAACTATTTGAAAATTGAGTGGGATATTCAGCTCTGGAAATGCTTAAACTCATGCTGAGTGACCACAGGTCTAGTTGGTCATATAATTCACTCCTGTATTTATTAGGTGATTGTCCTAGAGTGTCTTCCTGGTTTCCTCTCAGCTATGAGGGTCTACAAAACAGAGAACTTGCTAGAAAGTTAGATTTTCATATTGATAACAAGAATTGCTTGTTTTTTTCAATATTTTTCTGTTAATATTACAAAGATATAGGAAGTTTAATGCCTTGAGCTTATCATTTCAACCTCCCTTAGTATAACATGGATAGTTTTTTAAAGTATAAAGTTACAAATGAGTTTGGGATTCTAATATTTTCTTATTTTCAAAAGGAAGTGTACACAAAGATGCTCATTTCATAGTAAGAAGCAGAATTGAAATCTCTACAGCTATATGCAAAGAACTTTATTTTATGAAGGAGCTCATACTCATCCTAGTTCTTATCAAAGAAACCTAATTTCTTCTGCTTCTGTCTTCTTGAATTTCTCCTTGTGATCTAGTGAACTAATCATCTTCAGGCTCATGTTTGTTTTAGTTCTAATTCCAATCTCCTTTGGCATTTATAATCTTTTTGTTCTCCCTGGTAGTTTGATTCAGGACATGGTATCCTCTCATTGATCTCTGGTTTCCTACATTGTTCTTAAATCACTCTGTATTAATCTGTATCATGTAGACAAGTGTCCAATATTACACATAATTCTAAGTACTGGCAGCAGTCTTTTTGTATCAACTCTTGAGTTCTAGCTCTTCCTTCTTGGTTTGCTAATTTGTAGATTTAAACATCTGGTTTGGATTATGCTCTGAAGTTATGATCTGATAATTGACTGAGTAATATCTACCTTTTTCATCTGTGTGCCAGTATTACTATGCTTTCAAGAAAAATAGAGGTTGAAAACTGGAAAATTCAGAACAGATGAGTAAAATGATCAAAGTAAGATTTTCTTTTCATATGAGAACAAACTACTGGGATGAGCAATTTGAAAGAAAAAGGTAATTGGAATCCTATCTTCAATGTTTGATATGGGGAAATATTGAATTTATTTTTCAGAGATTAAAAATTTAAACGTGGTTAAACATTTAAGTAGGAGAAATTTCTATTGAACACAATGATAATCTTTATGATTAAAAAGGTATACGAAATCCACTATGGACCACCAAAGCTACTGATCAGTATTTTCCTAGCTTAAAAAATTGCCTCAAAATGGGCTGGGGTTGTAGCTCAGTGGTAGAGTGCTTGCCTAACATGTGTGAAGCACTGGGTTGAATTCTCAGCACCACATAAAAATAAATAAATAAAATAAAGGTATTGTGTCCATCTACAACTAAAAATATTTCTAAAAATGCTGCAAAGCTGGCTACAGAAAGCATTGTTCAAGTCACAAAATAACATGCTATTTTTTAGGTGCTGTGTATTCATGGAGAGAATAAAAAACATGTTAAATATTGATATTATTAAAACAAATATTTTTTCCAATTAATTTCAAGAGAAAATTGAATAACTGGTGCTGGAATATATTCTATCCTGATGCCTGAAGGTTGTAGAATTGACAATGTGAGGTCCTCCTAATTCTTATTCTAATCATTCTCTTAAATTTAAATAGGGACTAAAAGCTATTTTGAATCAGATAAAATATTGGTTATTTTGGTCACTGTTAGAATTTATAAATACACATTTTCATGATACTTATGATGAACAGCCTGCTGTATATTTTGATTTATCTCTTTTAATGATCATAATTAAATATGATTCATCATTGTATGATTCATCAATAAATCAAAGTAGATATCACAAGGCAAAGTCATCTCTCCTATACAGCCATATAGTTGTTTATTAAAAAAATGATTATCTAAGGGAGAAGTCAAAGACTCATTTCAGAATTCAGTAACACAGCACTTAAGACTATAGTAAGACTATTTAGATGGATATGTGGCATAATTTGTAAAATGGTGCTAAATATATCATCTATGGGATAGTATATTGAGAGGATCGAATTAGATGTGTACAAAACTTTCAGCCCACCAACTGGTGCTTAGAAGTAAATGAAAGTTTCTTGCTTAGTATAACATTCTTTCAGCACACATTTTTTCATCTTTGCAACAGTATTGCAAAGATAACTTTTACTTAGCATATAGTCAGTTATGAATTCCAGGTTTCTTAAGCATACTTATTATTTATTAACTCTCTTCTATCCTATAGCTGTAATTGTATATCTTTTATCTTTACATATATGTGCATTCCCAATACTTTGTGCTTTCTTTATTGTCATCATTCCTACTTTGTAGGGCCACTTTACCAGTATATCAACATACCTTTGCACGATATTTCTGCATCTATACTCCTGCTCATCTATATCCCTGCCTGTTTTAATATCATGAATATTTGATTAACACATTCTTACATTCTTATAGTTCTGGAGACTCGACCAAAAGCTCTATCCCTTTGCTCAACACAGGTGCTAACTCTGCTTAGCAGTCCAGAGATTCAAAATAAAGGGAAGATATTAAGTTGTTTAGTAAATTTTGTTGTGACATTTTTGGGGGGTGTCTTGGAATTCCAGTTCTAATGTTACTTTTATGGTTGAATTGGCTTGTTTATAGATGTGTTTTGTTTCTCAGTCACCAAAATTTATTAATGACAATTTTATGCCAACATCATAGGGACAATAATATTTCTTTGGATGTGACTGCTATCATAACTAAATTAAATTCCTTCATACATGTATAATGAAATACAAAATCAAATAGCGTGAGATTCAGCCACTCAGTTTTAATGTGCTCACTGAAAAATTTGAAAATCAGTTTGGAATGTTTTCTATTTTTCTGTGAAAGGTAAACATTTTAAAGTAACTATAGTTCCTGGAAGATTGCTTGTGTTAAACACATCTTCTGAAATACAAATTGTTTTTATGAAGACATTTAAAAGGAATTAAGAATGAATCATTGAGTCTATCTATAACATAAGACTTTCCAAAAGTTCTTCAATTTATATTACATGAAGAAATTGGGAAACTAAATGGGTATCATTTGGTTTAGTATTCAGAGTAATTATTCTTCAGTTGTTTTAGCATACTAGATAAAAATGAAGGTTAATTCTTATGCTAATTGGGAAAATTTTGTTAGTTTTTGCATATTGCATTGCAAGATTAATTCTAAGCTTTATTATATTGCATTAAGATCACTATCATATAGAAAACACATAGATCAGAGCATGTCAAAATTTAGCTATAATATGAATTAATGCAAGACATATTTGATCTCTGTTAGAGAAAAATATTTCACTGGAGAATAATAAATAATGAGGGAGATTGCTTCTGAAATATTATTTAGGGTTATTAGGGGCCACAGGCAAAGAAAAGGTGGTGGCAGTCCTGCTTGTCCCTTGTGTTAATGAGAAAATAATTGTTTGAGGATGTCTTTGGTTCCAAGCAAAATCCCAGCAGGGAAGGCTTTGAAGATTTGTTTTTCATACCCTTTGAGAGAGGACAGTATGAAAAAGACCTTAGAAAGATGTTAATCAACATTGTTAAAGTTCCCATATTCTAAATCTCCTCCACTAAACGAAAAAACACATTTGAATAATCGTCGTTCTAAATGTACATTTCATTATTGTTCATTACATTTGTCATGTGAATGTAGTACAACGTGTATAATGTAGAGTCATCATGAGTTATCTAAGAACATTGATTCCACTTCATAGAACAGCTATTTGATTTGTGGTTCAGCACAAAAGGATGGTTCTAGTGTTATCCTTTCAAAAATATCTCTTCAACCCCATCTTCATTTCCATAATGCAAATTTAATGCTCATATGGATGTTTCAAGAAGTCATATACTCCTGTGATTTCTTTCTCCAGAATAAATAAAACTTCGCCTGCTTGTTCCAGGATCTTTGCAGAGGACTCTAAGAAAAGGGAGTGATCTTTCACTTGACCTATGGTTCTTAATTCATTTTTATTCAGTTTAGTCTTTTGACTCTTGGATTTGTATCTAGATGTGCTGAAAGGGAGATCACCTTACAATGAAATATATATATATATATATATATATCAGTAAAGATTCAATTTATCAACATCCCTAATTAAATATGTTTTCTTGGACTTGACTCTAGGGAGAAAGAAGAAAATAACAAAATAACATAGTGAACTTTCTTGGTGTATATTGAACTTAGTATAAATTTGGTTTATAACCTGTAAATTTTTTTCTTACACCTTGAATAATCATAATTAATAGCCAGAATGTTGCCTTGGAATTTCCACAGGTTGTCAATCAACAAGTATTTTTTTAGTTTACTACAAACCCACTAAGATTCAATTGTTTTCCCCATATGCTTTGTTTACCATGACACAAAATGGATGACTACACATTATCATGCTAATCAGCACAATATATTGAAGCAAAAACGGGTTTCAATAAATAGAAGATTTCATTTCTTGAGTATTTTGGATAGCTTCCATGAATATAGAACCCTCAGTCATCCTATCCAGCTTAGCGCTTCATAACTACTTTATTTATTTACTTTTTACTGAAATCTGATTTTACTTGTCCTTTTAAAAATTTGTTATATATGACAACAGAATGCATTACAATTCATATTACATATATAGAGCACAATTTTTCATATCTCTGGTTATACATAAAGTAGAGTCATATCATTCGTGTCTTCATACATGTACTTAGGGTTATGATGACCATCATAATTCACCATCGTTCCTATCCTTATGCCCCCTCCCTTTCCTTCCCTCCCCATTTTCCCTTTGCTCTATCTAGAGTTCATTTATCCTTCCATTACCCCCACTCCCGCAGCATATTTTAAATCAGCATACTTAAATCAGAGGAATCATTCAACATTTGTTTTTTTTGGGACTGGCTAATTTCATTAGCAATATATTCTCCAGCTCCATCCATTTACCAGCGAATGCCAAGATTTTCTTTTCTTTTCTTTTAATGCTGAATAATATTCCTTTTTTTTAAAAAAAGTCACATGTTTATTTTTATAAATTATTGGTTCTTCTTTCAATTCTCCAACTTTGGAGTAGGGAGAACTGAAATTAGTATAGTTCCCAGTCTGTCTTTGTTTTAGTTTTCTTTCTTTTTATTTTTTAAATACACGGCAGCGGAATACATTACAATTCTTATTACACATATAGAGTACAATTTTTCATATCTTTGTATATATAGTAAGTTCATGCCAAAGACTTATTTTTGCCAAACAAAGTTTTATGATCAATCAACTGAACAATGAGAACCGGATTTGACATCTGAGAACCTAAGTCCAAACTCAAAAATTTCTGTTAATCAGTTTTGTGTCTAGTTAATAAATTTTCCCAAGTTTAAGTTTTCTCATCTGTAAAATACAGTTGACAGTACTCAAGGTACAAGGTAAAGGGTAAATGAATTAATGTTTAAGTAGATGCTTTGTAAACTGTAAAATGTCAGTTTTTTATTATTCATATTATTGATATTTTAAAGGATAGAGAATGTTTGCATTGATCTTATACTCACCAGAGAATCCCAATCATTTTTGTTTTAATACATAATTTTAAGAGCACTTGAGTGTCCTCCTTCTACTCAAACTACCCTTGAGTGATTGTACCAATATCCATACAATGGATGAAGACAAAGGATAAAGGAAGATATAAGAATGTTTTAGCGTATGATGTTGATTAACAAAATCCCCCCAATAATATATTCATATATGTCTTGTTGCATATCCAGATACATTCTATGTTGGTTTAATACCTCAAATCCAGGTTCCTTGAATAATTTCTTTTTTGTTTCCCCTAAAGTGTCAGACCTATCTGTATTTCTTGAAAATATTGCATGGTCAAATGGCATATAGTCATTGTATTCTTTCTTAGTATGTTAATTTTGGCTTTTCAGAGAAAAAGTGTTTAGTTTCCTGGGGAGCAAAGAAACTCCCATTGCTTCCATCATGCTTGGTTCTCTGAAGGAGAGTTAAATATTTCCATCTGAGCACTATTAGCCCATTGGACAGTATGCCAAAAGAAGCAGTGAAGGCATTTACTGCCTAGATAATTTAAAGTTAAGCAGAGCCACGCTCTGGAGAATGTTGTGTAGGAAACAGTGCTACAACATTGCTTTTACACAAAGATATAAAATTGATCTTTAAATGAGCTTTTATTTTGCTTGCTAAATGGTATGATTTTAAAGTTTATTTTCACTCTACTTGTTCTGATTCTTTACAAGTAACTTATGATATCAAACTGTCAGTTATTTGTAGGAATAGGTCTAACCTGTATAATTGAAATCCACTGATAATTATAAAGATTTGTTTATAGCTCTTATCTTCAATCTTCTTCCTCTTAAATCTACTTGAAATAAAGTTAGAGTTGCTAATAAGCAGCCAAATGTAATGCTTGTGTTTCTCTCCATTCCTTCTCACTCTACATTGAAGATGTAAATGAACAAAGACATGCCTATAAGTGAGGCGGTCAGGAGGAGGGGAAGTAGAGGTCATGGATAATCTGGAAAACGAATAATAAGTACCTCCATAATGAGAGGCAATGACACTCTTGTTATGTACAATTCTTTCAAGCAACACACACATCTTCCATCCTACCTGTCACACTAAGGATTTGATTTTTGTTCTCTTTAGGTATGAGAATTAACTAAGGAACTATAGCATTCCTTAAGTTAGGAACTTCTGATCTCTTTCCTTTCTTTGTCTACTTAGTAAAATACACCCTATTCAAAATCCAGCAAAAGTGTTTTCTTTAAATGAAGCCTTCTGTATCACTTGGGCAAAGTTAATTTTACTCTTTTTATGATGTCACTTACCATTTACATATTTTCATTATAGCACTGTGAGATAAATATTTAAATGTATTTTCTGTATTGCAGTATAAGCTCCTTGAAGAAAAAAAATTGCCTAATTCTCACTTCCTTCTTTCTGTGCACAGTGCCTGAATATAGGGATCAATAAATAAGTACTCAATACAGCCTTGTCCAATATGCTTTGTAGGTCACATTTAATTTAATAAATATAAAGTATTTTTCTTCAGTTTGGTTCTGTCATTCCAGTTAATATAACCTTCACATTCATTTAAAAATGTCAATCAATCATACTTTTAAAAATCTTGCAGAGAAGATAGGAGGTAATGATTTCATATTTGGAATGTACATTTACAAGTTAAGTCCATAACAGAATACTGTCTGTATAACATATTGCTTTTTAATAATGTAAATATATAAACATTAGAGCTGCATTTTCAATCCTTAGTACTTAAACCTTACATCACTATCAGAAACAAATTTAATTAGATATCTGAACTGTGAAAAATTCTAGCATATTAGCACTGAAAGACTCAATATATTGTTTTTCTTGGCATATAATTGACATTAACATTAAAGGAATACAGTGTTATTTATTCATATCTTAAGTTGGAACAAACCTAATGCAATGGAATGATTTTCTGCACTACTAGTTAAACAGAATATTTGAAGGCCAGATGCTTGATATTTTATGGGGTTATTTTGTATTTTTGTTTGAAATTTTACATGTGTAAAAAGTAAGTACTGAAAATGTGGGACCATTTCTTCTGAACAAAATTCATTTGCCTGCCCCACCACTGCCTTTTCTGATTTCTGTACAAAATGTGTGTGTGTGTGTGTGTGTGTGTGTGTGTGTGTGTGCGTGTGCTTGCATCCAGTGGGGTTTGAACCCAGGGCAGCATGCATGTTAGGTAATGCCTTTCCAATTTCTTCTCTATTTCCTTCATCTTCTTCCTACATCATCGGCTTTGCTAATTGTGACAATTGCAGAAAAAGCTGTGTCACTCTTGGCTGTTTTTGTTTTAACACATCATCGTACATATTTAGAGGTTACAGCATTACATTTAAATATACATAATATAATATGAGCTGATCAAATCAGAGAAATAGAAATTAACAGTTCTATCTTATAATTTCTTTGTTTGGAGCATTCAAGTTCCTGTCTTCTAGTCACCCCACTGTGCTGCAGAACACTAGAATTTGTTCCATCTAGATGTTTTGTGTAACCTTTATCCAATCTTTCTTTTGGATTGACATTTTTAGCTTCCAGATATGAGAGAGAATATGTGGATTTGTCTTTATGCTAATCTTTGTATATATATGAGGTTTGGATTTAGGCATCATTCACCATAAATTTAGGGTATTTCCTCCTTGTGTCTTTTAGGTTACTACATCTTCAGAGGCTTCTTATGGTGCTATGCAGGGAAATCAGAAATTAGTCCATGGACATGTTTTGCTGGAGTCATAACCAAAACTATGTCAATGAGGAATCAACACCACCCAAGAAGATTTGTCTTCTATAGTTTAAAAGGAACACAGAAGCCAATAGTAACTATTAGCCATTTCAGTACCTTCTTTATGCAGTTTTTATTTTGGGGGTGGATGCTAACGATCAACATTTGCTACTGTCCTGATGATTCTGTGCATATTCACATATATCCTCAAGATATTAAAATTCTCAAATTTTTTATTTATTGAAAAAATGTAATAAAGAATTACTACATTGAAGTTCCATGCCTAATAGATTTGGGGCTCCCAAACTAATGCATATACATTTACAAGGTAAGTCTATAACAGAATACTATATGTATAATATATAAGCAGCCAAATGTAATGCTTGTGTTTCTCCCTATTCCTTCTCACTCTACACTTAAGATATAAATGAACAAAGTGAACTATGTATGTATGTATATATGTCTGTGTGTATATATATAAGAGTGAACTATGTATGTATGTATATATGTATGTATACATATATTTTAATTTTCCTCATGAAGTGATAAATTGTCTATGCCAATGTGTATATCTGACCATTCAACATTGTGCCCTTGGTGTTTTATCAGTCAAACCATAGCTTCTTGGAGCAATTTGAGAACAGATTAGTGGATAGATTTAAGGTAATATGCAAACAAAAAGTTCTGATTCTTCTATTTCACAAAACTAGTTCTGCTTCTGTTAGTGGTTAGAAGAAGTTCACTTAGTCTTTGATTCTAAAAATAAATTAATTAGAGGTGAATTCATGAATGGATAAATTAATGGTATAAATGGATTAATGAATAATGATGATGATAAACATTTTATCCAATGCTAGAGTAATATATTCACATAAAATGTGGGGCCATTTAGCATTAAAGGAATGAAGAATACATGATAATTAGATTATTTTTGTGGTAAAATAAAGTAGCATATAGTTGTATTCAGGCAAGCCCTGAGCATGATAGAAAACTTGGCAGATTTGGCTCAAATTTCCCTTTGATCATTTTTATGCACTACTATTATATTTTTCCATTTCCTGTGCATCTGTCCTTGGAAGGCTTGCAGCTTCATGAAAGCTATGTGTGCTGATTTTCTTGAGTGCGTATAATCTCAATACTCCTTACCTTTCCATATCGCTTTTTATCACCTAAAACAACCATCCACCTTTCAGGAGCTTTGCTCTTTGACAGGGCTTCTGGGATGCCTTAACCAATGTTTTAAGAGTTGAATGGGTAATTGCTCTTCAAAAGTAATGTTTATATTTCAGTTAAGACCTTCTAAGCCTTAACTTTTTTGTAGCAAATAAAGTGGTAAATATTCCAACCAAATTGTAGCAATTTCCATGTTTTGGCACAATTCTGGATATAAAGAGATAAGAAAGACATAATCTTTACATTCTAACTTTAATGGAGAAATAGATGTGTAACTCAATGCATAACAGTGTGATATGCTCACTTGTATAACAGAGAGATGGACACAGATGAGGGAAAAGGCTAACTCTGCTTGGGGAATTATGACAAACCTCATAAGGGAAGTGTAATTTGAACAAGAATGAATAGTTAATAGTAATTTACATATTTATATTTTATAAACTACTCTGGAAACAGAGGAGAAATTAAAAGAGGCCAAGACTAAAAACTATTTTAACATTAAAATAATATGTGAACCAAGGGAATGGGAGAAAAATAGAAGATAGCTGTCAATTTTTATTTTAAAGTAATTTCATAGATAGAATCAACAGGCCTTTGGTGATATTTTTGCATATGTAATATGAGAAAAATAGGTGTTAAGAACAAATCCCAGGTTTCTGATTTAGGGGATTATGTATAGTATTACTAAAGGAGATTTGAATTAAAGGTGAAGGAGCAGGTTTGGAGTATGCAGCAGGAAAATATTAACTTTTATTTTCCTGTCCAAAGGATGAGTAATTCAGGATGTCTATGGTTGGTGGGCACATGTATGACAGTCCTCCAGTTTTCTTCCTGTTAGGAAGTTTTGGCCAAACTGTCATATTGCTCAGAGTTCTGCATAATTATGATATATATTTGAAAAAAGTATATCTGAGATTAATCTTCAATGGTGTAGACTTGTAGAAAAACAATGCACTGTTGTCCTTGCATAGTGCATGAGATACCTGAACATTTACTGTATCTGTTTAGGTTTAAGATACTCTAGTATCTGGTAACAAGTTAGCATTGTGTATTTCAATAAATTAATACTTCTATACTAAGGGGCTTAATTATTAGGTGGGAAAAAGAAATATGACAGCATATTTAGGTCACCCTTTAGGTCCAGGAGTGTCTTTGTGGTATGAAGACATGAACTGTACGGAAGTAACCTGTAAGATGTTGGTGCCAACAAGAGGAGTAGTGCATTGAGGAAAATCTCTGCCAATTTCTTAGTTTTGCCTGTGACTAGGCTTCTGTGAATGTTTTGTTTTATTGGAAAGTTATCCAGAGGAAGGTTATGAGATTTTATTAATTGGTACCAAATACCTTGCAAAGATAATGTCACGTATACATGAATAATAATTGCAACAGAAAGCAAGTAAAACTGTGTTAAAGACTATACCCTGAATTATTATTTTCAGCTGTTGAACATAGATATAGTTATGAAATAAATCTAAGTGAGGAGAAGAAGAAAGGCTTACAAATCTGTGGTGATGGGGTAAAGTCCCTATCAAGAAAGGTGTACCCTGTTCATGGATAGGCAGAACTAACATTATCAAAATGGCGATATTACCCAAAGTTCTCTACAGGTTTAATGCAATGCCAAACAAAGCCCCAACGGCATTTCTTGTAGAAATTGATAAAGCAATCATGAAATTCATATGGAAAAACAAAAGACTCAGAATAGCAAAAGCAATTCTAAGCAGGAAGTGTGAATCTGGAGGTATAGCGATTCCAGATTTCAAACTGTACTACAGAGCAATAGTAACAAAAACAGCATGGTTCTAGTACCAAAACTGGCAGGTGGACCAATGGTAGAGAATAGAGGACACAGAGACCAATCCACAAAATCACAACTTTCTTATATTTAATAAAGGGGCTAAAAGCATGCAATGGAGGAAGGATAGCATCTTCAACAAATGGTGTTGGGAAAACTGGAAATCCATATGCAACAAAATGAAGCTGAACCCCTTTCTCTCGCCATGCACAAAAGTTAACTCAAAATGGATCAAGGACCTGGATATCAAATCAGAGACTCTGCTCCTGATAGAAGAAAAAGTTGACTCTGATCTACATATTGTGGGGTCGGGCTCCAAATTCCTTAATAGGACGCCCATAGCCCAAGAGTTAATAACAAGAATCAACAAATGGGACTTACTTAAACTAAAAAGTTTTTTCTCAGCGAGAGAAACAATAAGAGAAGTAAATAGGGAGCCAACATCCTGGGAACAAATCTTTACTCCTCACACTTCAGATAGAGCCCTAATTTCCAGAATATACAAAGAACCCAAAATATTAAACAATAAGATAACAAATAACCCAATCAACAAATGGGCCAAGGACCTGAACAGACACTTCTCAGAGGAGGACATACAATCAATCAACAAGTACATGAAAAAATGCTCACCATCTCTAGCAGTCAGAGAAATGCAGATCAAAACCACCCTAAGATGCCATCTCATTCCAGTAAGATTGGCAGCCATTATGAAGTCAAACAACAACAAGTGCTGGCGAGGATGTGGGGAAAAGGGTACACTTGTACATTGTTGGTGGGACTGCAAATTGGTGCAGCCAATATGGAAAGCAGTATGGAGATTCCTGGGAAAGCTGGGAATGGAACCACCATTTGACTCAGCTATCGCCCTTCTCAGACTATTCCCTGAGGACCTTAAAAGAGCATACTATAGGGATACTGCCACATCAATGATCATAGCAGCACAATTCACAATAGCTAGACTGTGGAACCAACCTAGATGCCCTTCAATAGATGAATGAATTAAAAAAAATGTGGCATTTATACACAATGGAGTATTACTCAGCACTAAAAAATGACAAAATCATGGAATTTGCAGGGAAATGGATGGCATTAGAGCAGATTATGCTAAGTTAAGCTAGCCAATCCTTACAAAATAAATGCCAAATGTCTTCTTTGATTTAAGGAGAGCAACTAAGAACTGAGCAGGGAGGAAGAGCATGAGGAAAAGATTAACATAAAACAGAGGCGAGTGGTAGGAGGGAAAGGAAGAGAGAAGGGAAATTGCATGGAAATGGAAGGAAACCCTCAAGGTTATATGAAATCACATATAAGAGATTGTGAGGGCAAAGGGGGAAAAAACAAGGGAGAGAACTGAACAACAACAGATTAGGTAGAGAGGGAAGATGGGAGGGGAGGGGAGGGGGGATAATAGGGGATAGGAAAGGTAGCAGAATACAACAGTTACTAATATGGCATTATGTAAAAATGTGGATGTGTAACTGATGTGATTCTGCAATTTGTATTTGGGGTAAAAATGGGAGTTCATAACTCACTTGAATCAAATGTATGAAATATGATATGTCATGAGCTTTGTAATGTTTTGAACAACCAATAAAAAACAAGAAAGAAAGAAAGGTTGGGTGTAGTGAAGGAGAGCTTGTCCTATCTACCAAACACACAACACTGATGTTCCAGCTAGTCTGTTTGCCATTTTGGATAAGCTAGATCCTCAAACACTGGGTTCACTCAAACTGGTTACAGGGTTCCAGGTCAGAACTAGTATAGTCTTGTTGAATCATTCTTTCAGACAAATTAGAAGCACTCTTTTCTATGTTTTTTAATTCCTTCATTCTACAGAATAAACTTTTACTAGTCTATACATTCAACATCATTATCTGTTCCTGTTTTTGGATTCCTTTTCATCTTTCCTGAGAACCTAAAAACATTTTTTTCTGAGGTAGCATGATAGTTTCTTAACTTGTTTCTCTACCACCCTTGTTTTTTCCAGTTATCACTTTTGGAATATCTTAATTAAATTAATAAAATTGTCTTTGACTTTCCTGATAGGAATAGGCTGTGAATCAGACAGTGTGAACCCAATGAGTACTACTAAACATTGGAATTTACCCAATTTACCTTAGTACTTTCTTGGTAGTTGATAAAAATGTCATTTTGAACTAGGTGAGGTAGTGCATGCCTGTAGTTCCAATGACTTGGGATGCTGAGGCAGGAGGATTGCAAGTTTGAGGTCAACCTGAGCAACTTAGTGAGACTCTATCTCAAAATTTATAAATAAATAAATAAATAAGGGCTGGGATGTAGCTCAATGGTAAAGTAACCCTGAGTTCAATCCTTAGTACAAAAAAATGGTATTTTAATCATTCAAATAATATATCTAGTAGGAATAAAATAATGCAGTATAAAATGGTTTAATATTGGGTTGGGGTTGTGGTTCAGTGGTAGAGTGTCAGACTAGCACATGTGAGACCCTGGGTTTGATATTCAGCACCACATAAAAATAATTAAACATAAATGTACTGTGTCCAACTACAACTAAAAAATAAATTTTTAAAAAATAATTTAATATCATCTTTTATTATTCTTTTCTGTAGAACATAAAGGTAAAAGAATCCAATATGCAGATGGCATAGCTTTGAATGAATATCTTGAATATATTTTATTTTTCCTGTGTATCCAACCTCCCTGTGCCTTGGATTCCTTTTAGGACTGTACTAACAATATCCTTTCTTCTTTGGTTTATTATTGGACATAGCCAATGAGGTTGTACTTACAGAAGATCAGGCTAGAGGAAAGAGAAGACCAGGTTACCAGTTGGTTGTAATTTCATTTCTTTTCCCAAAGATATATTTTCAGTTGTGTCTGGATTCCAGGAACCAGTTTATCATCTTTACCGCTTTAACTCTAGGGTAGTGATGTGCCTGTATTCTTGCTAGTTCAGGGTATTAATGAAAACTTGTTTTTTCTTATGCTTTATTTTGTTTTAACCCTGAGAATTTTAAAAATCTCTCTGTTAATTGTCTTCAATTTTTGCATTTGTATATACAGTCTTCTTCCTGTCAGAACCCAGACCAATAGATGACTTTACTGGGCAATGTCTTTATTTACTTCCAGAAAGAAGGAATTCACAGAATACTTGTAAACCAAATTTGTTTATTTGAATGTTTGGTAGTTGTTATTCAAGTATGTAATAGAAAAATCAGTTATTTGGAAGTGAATTTCATAACTAGTGCATCAGGGAGTTATATTTTATATGAATGATGTATTAATCATAATAGGTAAACTTATGTGGCAATAATGAATCTCTGGAGTTTAACACAAAATAGTTTATTATTCTTTTGAAGTCTGCTAGGGGGGTCTGACTGATTCCTCAAGGGTGCTGTCCTCTATGTAGTGACTTAGCAATATAGGAATCTTGTGACCCCATGATCTCAAACTAATTTCTTCCCTACTATTTTACTAACAGGAGAATTGTCCAGGGATTTTCCAATTTCTGAGGCTATAAGTGTTACTTATACCTTCTAATCACATTTCATTAATATTGGTCATGTGTCTCTGCTAAGCTTCAATATGGTTGGAAAGAAGATTTTTTGTTTACTCAGGAAAGAGGGCCATATACCAAGGAAATAAGAATTGGTAAACAACTTTGCCACAAGTGCTGTGATAATGATGGCTTTACTGTTTAGATGGGCATTTGTTTACTTTTTTTTTCAAATTAAAGTTATTGTAGCTTTGATCTTCCACTTTTCTCTTAGCAGAAAATCAATATTATTTTTTTATGGAGCAGACCCTTTTACTTGCTTGTGATACTCTCTTGACATACCCATAGGCTGAGTAAGGATTGCCTTCTTCTATTAAGGTGCTTGTCCTTGTAGAATAGTTAGCATGCACCTGATGCTTAAATGAGCAGAATAAAATAGATCCATAGCTCTATTCCAGGTGATCATCAGAAAGTTTAACTTTGAAGTCTTTGCATAAGGGATATTATAAGAAACTACCCTTTGAAAGTGGTTATTGTATTTCATGTAAGGATGTTATTTAGGTTATTGTTTACCACATTTTACAGCATCCTTTCTATGAGGACCCATAGATCTTCTCTCAGTAACGGGTGGTGCTTTTTTTTTAATAGTTTAAAATAATGTCAAGGTTAATACAAATTGTATAGATGGGCATGTTTCTCTTTCATGCTGGCTGCTAATTCATGAGGAAGCAAACTATTCTTTGTCACAAGGATACATTGCTTCACAATATGTACTTGAATTCAATTCCTTGTCTCATTTTATTTTTCCTGCAAATATTTTCCTTGTTTCTGATTTTGCCACAGTTTTATTTCCATTTAATCTTCCTATATTTTTATATAATGTCTTATAAAATATCATATAACTACATATAAAGCCAAATTCTGGTCCTTGTATAAGTCCCTGAATGCTAAATTTTGCCACTACCTAGTGTGATTTCAGCTTCTGATATATCTCTTTCTGTACTGGAAATTTAATATTTTGTCATAAAAGTACCATATATAGTTCCTACACGCATGTTTTTGAATCCCAAGGAAACAAACTCACTATAAACATCAAGTCAATATTTCAAGTAAGATTTTCCAGGCTGGCATCTCTAAATGTGCCCCATTGTCTAGCATAATGTGATTAAATAGACCCATCATTAAGTAAGATGAAAATATTGCAAAATACATGAAAGGATGCTTTCATTTACTTTCAGTTTGAGAATTATATCAATAATGAATCACTTCACTTAGGTGTTGAAACCTTGAGATATAAACAGCAATCAGTTTTGTGGCTTAGTTCTGGCTAGCTACATGAATTCATCTCACTCCTAAATGTCTGATTTGGAGGCTGGTGCAAATATTCCTAGGTGTTCTGGACATTGCCTCATTGAGGAAGCCTAATTTTCTTTGTGGCAATTACCCTGGTTTTCAGCTTTCATCTACTATTTTCATTTCTTCCCATTCTCTTGGTTTGGTATCCCTCCCAAGTATGTTCCCTTTATTGATATATTTTCCTCCCCTTCTGTTCATAATCTCTTTAATTTTCAGTCTTATTTCTATCAGTTTTATTTAATTATTTCCCTCTCAGCCGATTGGGCTTTCTTCTCTCTTTTCTCCCAGACTTCACAGAATGACTGCATGTGGCTTGGTTTCTACTCACTCTCCCCTTTATTTTTGCCTTCTCATTCTGTTTTCTGTCCTGCTGAACTAGTTATACAGTAATGGGGTTTTCAAAGGCAGAGCCATTTGATGCACAGAGCTAGTAGATTATGTGAAAAGAAGAGAAATAGTGTCACTGTTCTCCTTTCATTTTTAAAGGGAATATCCTGTTTGCTACTATCTTTCCTATATTGGGAGAAATTTAGCCAATGCATTTTTCTTCTTAGGACAATTTAAAAGAGGTTATTACCATTTTTTATGGAATAGAAAAAAATGGAAACAAACCACTTAAGATAAATTATGTCCCTCCCACTCATGTAGCAGTTTCTTTTTACAATCATTGATCTCCTCTTTCTATCCCCTGTTATTCTCTTTAACTCATTTTGTAAAAAATATCCAAATTATAATTTTACTTTTACATTTCTAATTTTTGCTTTGAGAGAAATGTTATGCCCATCAAGAATGAAACATATACTCTTTGATTGGATTCAGTGTCTTGGGGAACTGTCCAAATTCCGGTTTACTGCCTCAAAATGACTGAGTCCATTGTACTATTCTCACCTTTTGTTAGTTGAATCTACTGAACTACATAACAACCTTGTGGTCTACACAAAATATGGCTTTTTAAATGTGGTTGCATTCCTGACAACAATAAAAGTAGAAAAAATCATGAAGGCAATGAAATTCTTGAAGTTATAAAATACCTAGATACCCAATTCAATGGTATAGTGGGTTGCCTCATCCAGTCTTTAGTTCAAGCCCTAATCTTACTTGCATCTGAAAAAAAAGTTAATTTATCCATAGATCAGTTATTTTAGTTCTTACAATATGCCAGGTATTTCAGCATGTCCCAGAACTTATAGTATGAAGGTTATCTATTTATATTACATACAGCAATCACTTGGGAAGTTTTATGAAGTGCACTTACATCTAACTCTTACCACTAGTGATTCTGATTCTCATCTAGGTGTATACTGGAAATAATTTGTAAAAACTCCTTAGATGATTCAAATGTTTGTCCAGGGGTGAACTCTTCTGGTCCAGGGCAGTATTTTTCTACGTGTCCCACACCAGCAGCATCAGAATCACCATTACCTGTGAACTTGTTAGAAATGCGCACAATTGGCTCCTATTCCTAGCTTTCTAAATCATAAACTCTATAATTAAGACAAATCAGTCTTAATTTTAATAAGCCTTGTTGGTCAGTTGTTAAAAAACTTTTTTCTGTAAATGACCAGAGATTAAGTATTTTAGGTTTTGTAGATCATAAAGTGTGTGCTGCAATGACTCAGCTCTACTGTTTTAGCATGAAATCAGCCATGAATAATACGTAAAAAGGTGAGTGTGGCTGTGCTCTAATAAAACTTTATTTGTAGAACAGGTGACTGGGCTGGATTTGGCCATTGAACAGTCATTTGTTCACCCCTATTCTAGATGATTCACACTAAGGTTTGAAAACTATTGTTTTAGGATGATTGACAAATGAATAGTCAGAAAAATGCTATTAGATATGATTAATTATTTTCTAAGGGAGTAAAAAATGTAAAGAATGTACATTAAAAGTCATCTAACCCAAATTTGGTGGATGAAGAAAGAATGCTAACAAAATGTCATCTAATAAAGAAATAAAAGATCCAGGAGAGAATGTTCTTGGCAGGGGGAGCTGTCGTGCCACTTTTTCTGAATATGCCCCCTCATTCCATTTAGAATTGCCTTTTCACGGCCTAACTCATAGACACCTCTGCTTCTATTACATTGTTTTACTACTTCTGCTTTTTGGAATGCCTTTTCATTCATTCTTACCTATTTCTCTAGGCCCAATTTAAGTTCCAAAGGGAGTTTATATCTCCGCTCCTGTCACCATTGATATGTGGGATGTCAATGCATTAGAGGTTCCAGCTGCTTATGAGAAGGCAGTATACTGTATTCAGGCTAAATAACCAGATAAGCTGCTGCACCCACCTGCAAATTTACAGGTCATAATGGAGAAAGGAAAAAGCTTTGGTTGAAATTGATAGATACATTTTAAGTATTCAAAGACATTAAGTAAATGGCAAGAACTTTCAATGATTTGTAATTAGAACTTGCAGCAAGAAGGTATTCCAAGAAACAATTATGTGGTAGAAAAGAATGATGTTGGATATACTGGCTAAACTAAACTAGCCCCAAAGCCTCACTATTTTAAGTATTATTAGGTCTTTCCTGCTAAGGAGAAACTGAATACTGATATCCAAACTTACTCTTTCATGGATGTTGGTATTTGTTCATTCAGAGTAAATTGTTTTGGGTTTTCATTATGGACATTCAATTGACACTTTCCATAAGTACTTTTGTTACCTAAATAAACTTCCAAGTTGAAATATCTTTCTAGACATTTTCAACTCAGGGTACCTACACTGAACAGAACCTACCTGACAATTAAGTACTTGGTTACTCAGATTGGACACAGTAAGGTAAGTAGAATTCTTTTAATGAGCCTTATTTAACATTGAGTCTTCTCTAAGTTACATAAATATGTGTAGGGGAGAAGAGAGAAAAAGAATGGTTTCAGAGACTAATTAAACATGACTGTAATAAAGAGCATAGGAAAACTGTCGGACTTGTGGTTGGAATAGTGGATGCAAGAACTATATCATGTAGGGTCTCATATTGTAGGCTAAATTTTTTGGAATTTATTCTGATGTTGAGCCATTTATTTTAAACAGGAGAGCAACATGATTCATTTCACAATTTACAAAGTTACTCTGAAAATTATATAGGGGAAGAAACTGGAAACAGTTAATTCTGGGCATGGAGAAGGTACAGAATTCCATTTTGGGTATGTTGTTTTGGTGTGCCTCTGCAACTTATCTAACTTTCACCTAAAAAATATCACCAATTTCAATTTATCAATTGTAGTTCTCTATTTATACCTAAATCCTTCCTGAATTTTCATTTCACCTAATGAACTAAAAATTAAGTATTAATAGTCATATATGCACATAGAATCAGAAAATAATAGAAACATTAATATAGGAAAGAACTTTAGAGAAATCAACTAATCTAGCTTCCTCATTTTACAAATAAGGAATCTGAAATCTTGAAAAAGTTAAATGACTTGTATAAGGTCTTAGGTGAAGAAGTTAAATTGGAGTATAGAAGTGGTATTTTTCCTTCTATTTAAGTAATTTTTTTTCATTATACTGCTCTACTTTATCTGTGTCTGTGTGTCTTAAGCAAGAGATATTTAGAGATATATGTAAATACACTTTCATATACAGCAAATAGCTAATATTCAGGAAAGATTGAATTCCAACAATAGCTAGATGGCTCAATTACATGTAATAGAAACTAAACCAACACAAAAACCTTCCTGGAGTATTTTTGTGGTTTATTAGACTGGGTTGTGGGGTGCTTAGATATTTGTTTAAAAATTATTTTTGGTTGTATTGTGAAAGTGCTTCCAAATGATATTTGCATTTGAATCTGTAGGCTAAGTAAATCACATTTCCTTCCAATATGTGAGGATGATCCAGTCTATTGAGGCCTTGAATAGAGTCAAAACACAGAGGAAGACAGAATTCACTCTCTCTGCCTGACTTAATGAGCTTGGACATCACTATTCTCTCACCTTTGGACTGAAAATTATGACATTAGCTTTCCTGGATCTTGGGCCTTTGGATATGGACTGCAACTACAATAGCAGCTTTCCTGAGTCTCCATCTTGTAGATGAGAGATCACAGGATTTCTCAGCCTCCATTATCAAGTAATACAATCCCCTACTTCTTATGCTAAATGTCTCTCTATATATCTCTATATAATTTTATATACATATATGTGGTATATATATATTATATATCATATATACACATTTTATTTCTCTAGATAATGCTAATTATATATTATATATAAGAATATATTATGTATTACATATAAATTTTACATATAATATATCATTTGTTGTTCATAATCAGTATTTACAGAAAGATGCTTTAGATTCACATGAAAAAAGTCAACTCCCAAAAACTTTCCGTGTGTAAAGGAGGGAACTGGTAAAATAATGAAAGAAAATGAAGACATTTATTTAGTGTTTGTGAAATGAATAAACATTGCCCATACTGACACTTCCTGAGTATAATGTCTTATTTTTTTCTATTCCTATTGGAAGGTTTAGAACATCTGAACTGTGTGGATGTTAATTCTGGGGAAGTGACATGTACTATCTCTATTTATTCTTTTGCTCATAAGCCTTACTTTTAAAATAATATTTTGGGGGAGATATGTTAAAAATAAAAATGACACTGCAATATTTACAGCTATAACAAAGAAGATGCTCCTGTTACCATGCTACAAAATTAAGGATTAATCATGTCATTATTTCTAGGATTGTCTCAGTTTGTGTCTCAGTAGGCACCTAGTTGCAAGTGGAACTATGTTTTGTTATCATTTCTCTTGATTTCTGAAGCCATTTGTTCAGTCACCTTTGCATCACTGTGAACAACTACCCAATAAGAACAACATAGAGGAGGAAACATTTACTTTATCTCATGGTTTTAGAAGTCTAAGACTAAAGTTGACTTTCCATTGCTCTGGGGCTAAGTTAAGGCAGAACATCATGGTAGAAAGGCATGGAAAAGGAAAGCTGCTCAGCTCATGGCATCCAGGAAGCAGAGAGAAAAAGAGGAGTGGAAAAGGAGTGAGGGAGGGAAGGAGGAAGAAAGAAAGAGAGGGGGAGAGAGAAAGAGAGAGAGAGAGAGAGAGAGAGAGAGAGAGAGAGAGAGAGAGAGAGAGAGAGAGAGAGAGGCTGAATTACAGACAGACACGATGGACAAATAAACAGAGGAAGGTAATAAGGAGAAAATAAATGTTCCAATATATACTTTTTTTTCAACGAGGTCCCTCTTCCCAGGAGTCTATCCATACATCAGATGATTAATCCATCAAATGGAATTTATCTACTGATGAGGTTACAGCTTTCATGATCCAATCATTGCCTAAAAACCTCATCTCTGAAAATACTGCATTGGGGATAATGCTTTCAATACACGAGCTTTTGGGGGAACTTTCTAGATCCAAACCATAACACCATTCTTACTTTGGGCTCATTCTTCATCCTGTGAAAGAAGACATCCTTTCTGAAGCTCAGTTTGTTCTTTCCTCTTTAATTGCTTTCTTACCTCATTAGGTTCAGTTCTTCCTCCTCTAACATTGTTGTTTTCTTCATGTTACAACTTCTTTTGTAATTTCAGTTAGTTATTATTAGTACTAAGGCCTGATAATTGTTTCTTCCTTTGAGAGAAAAACACTATTCATGATTTTGGTCAGTCTTCCAGAAAGAAGGTTTCAATGAAAGTGTGATTATTCTTTTTTGTCTTAGTCTTTCTAGCTTGGATTAGTTTACAGCATGTTATTTGAAACACATGCTGTGTTTTATGCACCTCTTGTTCATCATGTAGTTTCCAATAGGAAATGAGAAACTCATCTTTAACTTCACCTTATTTAGTTTAAGAAAAAGACATAGCAAAAAAGATAAGATTTTTTTTTAAAGTTCCCTTTTCTTCATCCTTAAAAAGTCTGTAGATTCCTGTTTAGTTCTTAGCAGGGGGATATCTTGTCAGTTTTATTTCTTGGCTTGCAGCAGAAAGTTTCAAGTGAAATCCTTTTTTGATTCAAGTCTATTTCATTTACAGGAAAACTAAAGAAAAAAGTGTATTTTCTTTTAAATAACTTTAAAATGTGGTTTCATGGATTCTTTAACCAGAAACACGGATTGTGTCAATGTGAGACTGAGCTAAGAACAAGTTTGACTTCCTTTACATTTCCATTTTTTATAGTTAAATGACCAGTAAATATAAATTTGTATGATTTATCAAGATAATTGACACAAATCAAAATTCATTTTGGTTTTATGCAAGGTGCAAATTAGTGAATACTTGTTAAGACCCAGACAGAGGTTGTCTCAATGTTTTCAAAGATGAGATCACTTTCTTCCTATAAAATGTCTTTCTTTGTTCAAAAAATATAGAATTACACAAAAAGCTTGAATTTTCCATAAAGGGATGCAATGTTCATAGAGAAAATAGTCTTTCCACATGAGCACAATTTTAAATAAATGATTCTAACAAGTTTTTGGTTTTCTATTTTCAAATCTATGGTGATTATATCTACAGTGGCTCATTCAATTGGCATATCACTTGAAGAAGTTTACCATAACCATTAATTAACAACACAGTACAATATTCATGGTGGTGATACCTAACTTATTCTTTGTTTTAAATTGTGAATAATTGACCATATGGTATCACAAATATAGCCATACTCTTAGGGAAAAAGCAGGTTTGACAAGGATATTCTGAAAATATTTCTGCCAATATGTGAAAGTCTACAATTTTTTCTGCTTATCAGTTTTCACACCTTTGTCATTTGAATACTTTGCCTGGCATGAATCTGTTAGTTCACCCCACAGGCTTAACTTGTTTCTGTTTCATTTGTCTTGTGAGACATAATGTTTCATGAAGTGTTTAAAACTCTTTCATTTATCTCTGTTCCTTTTCTTTGATTATGAATTGTACTTTAGCCCAGGAATATTTTACCTTTCTATTTCCAGTCTTTTTTCCTTTTTTTTCAAGGTTTTTGTTACTATTATTAGGCAAAACAGTACACCAATTTATTATATTATTGTGAAGTCTAAGCCTGGGAGTGGTATACTTTTCCAAAAAAATTGATGGTGATGGGGATAAAGTAGAAGCAACATGAAGTTCAGAGCCTCTATGGAGTTAGGTCTAGGTGGGGTGGTGTTTGAGGAAGTGAGCAGGGAATAGTGGCCAAGCTCTTTCTATTTAACATGAATCTCTAATAAAAGGAAACAGGGCTATTTGGAGAAATGGCTTACCCTATGGCTGGGACCCAGTAAATAGAAGATATTCCTGTGACATCTTATAAAGTCATAAATTAAGGAAGTACTCAAAAACACCAAATGGAGATGTATCAAAGGAACTTCATAGCTGACCTGAAGTGCTCCCAATGGCCAAAGATGGAATAATTTATTCACCAAAATAAATAACAGAGCATTGTATTAAAATCCTAAGTATAATGTAAATATTTATGATACAAACTGTCAGAAATAAATAAATAAATGGATAAATAAAGAAAAGACAAATCTATGTGTAATTTGTGGAGATATCTTGCCTTTTAGGAGTGGAAATTAATTCTACTCTCTAGAGTAAGCAATTGATTTAGTGACATACTCCCAAAGAATTGTGTATGAAAATGGGTGGGGGTTATTGTACAGTAGAGAAAACTGGCACATACTACCTAAACCAGGTGATCAAGGATATCATGAGACATATTGATCATAGGTACTTCTAAAAAAATGTGATGCTGTGAAAATGGAACATTACCTTGTGAGCTTTCTCATAACCTTAGTCTAATGTTGAGAAAACCATCACAAAAACCAAACTGATGGACTTTCTATAAAATATCAAACAAGAATTCCTAAAACTGTCAAGATCATGAAGAAAATTAAGTAAAGGCTGATAAACTGCACAGACCAATCAAAACTAAAGAGACATTGGGCTGTGGTTGTGGCTCAGAGGTAGAGCACTGATCTAGAATGTGTGAGGCCCTCAGTTTGATCCTCAGCACCACATGAAAATAAATAAAATAATGGTATGGTGTTCAACTATTTCTAATAAATAAATAAATAAATAAATAAATAAATAAATAAATAGACATGATTACTAAATAAAATGTGAGATCATTGAACATAAAAATTGAGACTAATGAAAAACTAGTGAATTCTTAATAAGTCTTGAATTTAGTTTTTCATGGAGTACCAAAATTATTTCCTGGCTTGTGACAAATGGACCATGGTTATGTAACATGCTAACACAGAAAACTGGGAGGGGTGTAAATGGGAATTCTCTGTGCTATTTCTACAAATTTTCTATGTAACTAAATTTTGTCCATGTAAAATTTATTTGAAAAAGTAAATAGTGAAATAAACTAGACTCAGAAAGTTGGGGTTTGCATGTTTTCTTTCACATGCAGCAGCAAGAGCAAATTAAAGGAATAAGTGGAGCAAGGCAGGTCCCATGAAAAGAGGAAAGATCAGTGAGAAGTGAAAGTAGATTGAGGAGAAATAGGAGGGATGGGGAAATGGAGGAAACGTGGAATGAAATTAAGAAAATCACACTATGTGCATATATGAATATATCACAGTGCATTCTGCCTATATGTATACCCATGAACCACCAATTAAAAAACAATAAATGTATAGAAGGAAGGCCAGTATAGTAGAGGAAGGGGAAAGTAGGAGTGGAGGGAAAGAGGAAGTATTGTGAACTAAAATGGAGCAAATTATATTCCATGCATATATGATTATGTGAGAATGAACCCTGTTATTACGTATAACTATAATGCACTAATAAAACCCCCTTTTGGTTAAAAAAAGTAAATTCTAAGAAAGTCTTCTGAAATAAGTAGACAAAGATAAACTTTCTACATATCATACTTGTCACTTTGAACTACATCTCAGTTTCTTTGTGTGTGTGTGTATACACACACACTCATATATAAATTGATCAATGCAATGCACACTCAATTTATAGAAAGAATGATGAAATTTCTAGATAATATATGTCAGAATTGTTGAAAAGTTGGCAGGAGTTTCTGTTACATAACTTTATGTAGTACATGGAAGAAGAGTTTCAAATGGAATGAGGACTTGGATGAACCATATATTTTAACAGAGTATTTGTAGACTCAGATTCAGTAAGTGTATCTGTTGAAGAAAAAGAAAGAGGAAAGAAGAACAGGAGGTGACAAGAGAGAGGGTGAGGGTGAGGGTGGGAGGGTGAGTTGCCCCTAGGAAGAAGAGATGGTGTCAGTTCCTACAAGTAGAAAAAAATAGGGTAATTAAACTACAGTGTTTAGTTTTAGTGAAATCTAATCAAGCAGGCTCTTTGCAATATCACTCATTTAACCAATTAATCATATATTTACTAATACTTGAAATGACTGACATCCTGGAAATGATTCTAAGTTGCATATAGTCATCTGTTTACTGGGTCTGTTGAAGATTGAGGCATAATTAGATTTGGGGGATTTGAGGTTATTTATGAAGGAAAGAAAAAACCATTGGGGGATCATTTTGGAAAAGATGTCTCTGTTTACTGAGCTGTAGAAATAGTAATATTAGGAAAACTTATGATTGATATGTGTTTTAGATAGCTTTTTCACTGCTGTGATCAAAAGATTTGTAAGAACAACTTTAGAGAAGGAAAAGTTATTTTGGGCTCATGATTTCAGAGGTCTCAGTCTTCAGACAGCTGATTCCTTTGCTCTGTGCTAGAGGTAAGGCAGAACCACAGGGTAGAAGGGTGTGGCAAAGGAAAGTAGCTGGGAACATGGCACCAGGAAGCAGAGAGCTCCACTCAACAAGTACAAAGTATATACTCCAAAGGCACACCCCTGGGATCCACCTCCTCCAGCTACACCCTATCTGCCTAGAGTTACCATCTAGTTAATTCACACAAGTGGATTAATAAAGTTAAGATCCTCATAATCCAATCATTTCACCTCTAAACTTTTTTGTATCATCTTACACATGAACTTTTGGGAGACATCTAATGTTTAAATCATAACAAGATGGTACTAGAATATATTGATAGAGCATTTGGATTAAGTAGAAAAAGTAAGAGGAAGATTAGAGCCAAGGAGAGGCCAAAACTCTTCTCTGGGAGTTGGAATTTAGGAAACAATGGGTGTTTTTTTTTATATTTTGGCATGGTTCATAATAATTGCAAATATATTTTATAGCCAGCTTTCAGATATGGGAAGCAGCAGTAGAATGTGGGGATAATACTTGTTTTCCCTTTGCCAAAAAACTAACTTTAGGTACACAAATTATCTTCTGCCAGCCAAAAAATATAACAAAGGTAATGGGGCAGGGGGAATAATGTCTACTGAAAAAACAATGTTTTATGTAAAATTTATCAAAGAATGAAACTTTTGATGCTAAACCAATACCAGAACTATGACTAAACCCAGAGTAGAATTAAGGCTGGTTCTCAATTCAGTGTGATATTTCTCAACAATTAATGCAGTGACTGAGAATTGTTAAGTTCAGTAAATTACTCTACATTGTCTTCCATATTATAAGGGGTAGGTTCAAGACTGTTTATATTGCTTGTACACTGTTTTTACATGGCTTTCTATTTTTTATTTTCTAAAAATAATGATTGAATACCAAAGAATATTATGTTCTCTTTTTCTCATCCATGGAGTGCCTGTTTGTTCAGACTCAATTCCCAGTCAAAGCACTGCAGTTGGTTTATAGCATATGTGAATTGATGGCAATCTATTCATGTGGAAATAGTTCTCAGAGTGTATTAGCTCTGTGTCACTGTGACTAAAATACCTGACTAGAGAAACTTAGATGAGGAAAAGTTTATTTTGGCTCATGATTCCAAAGATTCAGTCCAGGCTTGGCTGAGTTCATTGCTTTGGGCCCAAGTAAGGCGGAACATTATGGTACAAGGGCATGGTGTAGGAGCACTGCTCTAATTTGGCATTCAGGAAGCAGAGGGGGGTGGGAATGGGCTGTAGAGAAGGACCACTCTTACAGGGCATATCTCAGTGACCCATATCCTATTGCCATTTCCCACCTGCCTACAGTTGCCACTCATTCCATTCAAACTCAGATGGATTGGTTAAGTTACAGATCTCATGATCCATTTATTTTATCTTGAGCATTCCTGGATTAATATGTAAACTTTTGGGGACAGCTCTTAATTAGAACCATTCCACCTCTGGCCCCTAAAACTCAAGTCCACCACAAAATTCAAAATGCAGTTACTTCATCTCCAGAAGTCATATAATCTTAACAGTTCCAGAATTGCCTACAAGTTCAAGTCCAAAGAGTAATCAGAAACTCAAACTCATCACTGTATGCCACTATAAAAACAAAAAGCAAGTTACATATATCTTATTTTCAGTGACATATAGTAGAAATTTTCTTTTCAAAAGGGAGGAATGAAAATGTAGAAAGAAGGAAAGGGACCAAAAACAAGACTGAAACCGAGCTGGGAAAAGACATCCTATAATTGCAAGTGTAGGACTGTGACATGTGCTTTCTGCACATATGCAGCCCTATTGTCCTTGATAATTGTCCTTGACAATTTCAGCGCATATATCTCTTTTCTTAGCTTAATTCTCTTCACAGAAGCTTTTTATTGGTAGACAGTCCACATTACTGGCATCTCTTAATTCCTGAGATCTCCATTCCAGCTTCACCTTCATTTTCACAGCTTCATGTATTGTCCTCTTGGGGGCAGCCTGCGGGGATTCTGACCCTGCTACATTTGCCTGGCCTCCCAAGTTTTACTTTGAAATCTCTGTGAAAGCCTCCATGACCCCTTTACTCCAGCATCCTGGATTTCTGAAGAATCAGCACCATGTGGGTAATGCCAAGGTTTACTGCCAGCTTACACAATACTTTGTTCTCCTGGAATTATGGCTAAAGTGTTTTCTGAGGGTCTCCATGTGCAAACAGGACTCCTGAATGATCTCTTCTCAAAGAAATTTCCTCTGGGCCTTCAAGCCTACAACAGGTCTGATCTTACAGATTCCTGAAATGCCTTAAGCCATCTTTCCTATCATCCTTGTGTAAAGTACTTCACATCTCTTTAGGGGCTATGATCTCTTTAATAATCAGAACTTTCTTGGCACTAGTTTCACATGTACTGTTCTCACAAAAATGAAAGTTTTAAAAATCATCCAGTTCTGTTTTCTTCTCCTGACTCACATGTAAACTTGGCTAAAAACTTCCAGAAATACCTATGCTACTGACTGAAGATGTGCTCCCTTGAAATTTTCCTCCACTAGAACAATTATTCCATCACCTTCAAATTCTGCCTCACACAGAGTCTCAGGACATGGGAAAAATGTAGAGAAGCTCTTTGCCAGAATATAACATGTGTGGCTTCTAGTTTAATTCCCAGTAGAGTACTTTTCCCCCTCTGAAGCCTCATGAGCACACTCCCCATTCCTATCATAATTCTTGTCTTCAGAGTCTCCAGTTAAGCTCTGCTTACAACATTTTAAGTTTTCTACAGTCTGAATTTTCAATCTTTTTTAAAATTTATATTGCAAATCATTTCCAAAATCTTTTGAACCACATGATCATGTTAGTCATAGAACAGCTCCACACTTAGTAGTGATTTCTACATTAGTTGGCCTTGTGTCACTAAGACAAACTACTCAATAAGAACAAGAAAAGTTTATTTTGGCTCATGGTTCCACATGTGCAGCCCATTGTTGGCCTAGTCCTTTGCTCTAGGCCCAAAGTTGTGTAGAACATCATGGCAGAATGATATAGTGGAGAATTGCCACTACATTCATAGTGTCCAGTAAGGAGTGGGGAGAGGGGGAGATAGAAGGGGCTGCAGGAAATATGAACCCTTCCAAGGCATATCCCCAGTGACCCACCTCCTTTAGCCATACCCAACCTGTCTACAGTTATCAGCCAGTTAGTTTATTCAAACTAGGTTGATTAAGTTATAGTTCTCATGATCCAATCATTTAACCTCCAAACAGTTCTGCATTAACACAAGAGCTTTTCAGGAACACCCATATCCAAAACATAATACAGAATATTGGTATTAAAAATTGTAAAATCAGAGCAAACAGAGGATCTGTGCTTAAAAATTAGTAGAGTACACTGAGTATTCAGAATATGACAAGAACAAGGAAATATTGTAAGGATAGACTTGTAGGTGTTCACAATAGGAACAGCTTAAGTTGGAATGAAATATATAAGGAGAAGATGAAAAAAAACAGAGGTTAAGAAGGGAAGGATTTGCAGAAATTCAAGGTGAAATAATTCCCTGTCAAAAGCAGGAGGGATAAGCTGACCTGTTGTTGATGTTGATAGAAGGTGGATAAAAATGGTGCCAAATGAGAAAAGGCTCTGGTAAAGAAAAGCTGGACACAATCCTCAAAGGACATTTTGAGCCATTACAGGGATGTTTCTTCTCAAAATTGCAAAAAATTTTCATTTGAATGGGTTTTTTAAGGTCAGTTTTGAGGGAAACCCTTCAGATATGCAATTGAGAAGAAATTACAAAAACATTTTGGAAGTATCATTTTATGCTCCAGCTGGTTGGCACTAGCTGAATTTCAGTATCCATGTTCCCTTACTGCTTGCTTCATGTCCCCAAATTGGCAAGGGTGTTTAATGAACATGAGGCAGGAAGGTAAAGGAATTGCACCAACTTGAGATTTATGTAGAGACTGTGTCATCAAGGTTTTTATTTCCTCTTTGAGCTTCACAAAGGATATGGATTACCAGAAAAAGATATATAAGATTTATAAATCAGCTCAAACACAATAGTGGTGTTTGGAACTTGTACTGAGTTTACTAGAGCTACTTCTTTCAAGCTTTACATAACCCTTTCTTGCATACACTGTGATTGCCTTTATAGATAGATTCATAAATTACTCCTGGTATACAGAATATGTGAGAGGCTGACTGTTTGCACAGCATGGGTCCAAGACCTAAGTATTCAAATACTGTAGACAGCTGGAACACAATCTGTGCAAAGGCAATCAGAGCTCTCAGGTCTATTCAATACTAACTTAGAACATCAAGTGAGAATTGGGGAAATCTCACTGAGTTATAAATTTATAAATTTTGTAACTTGGCAGTCTCCCCTTTATGTTCCTATTTCTCTTTCATATATTTTGATATATACCATTAGGTTACTAGGGCAATTTGTCTTTGATATACTGAGGTGCATTTTCAAATTACAATAAGCCAAATTTGTATGAATTGTGTACATGTGTCTTTTATATAAGGAGAAAATCTTGGCGAAGTCTTGGTTTTGATTTGGAATTCTTTGCCACTTACAAAGAATAACAGAGACAGATTATAACAATGTCTAAATTAAAGTAACCCCTGACTCTCTCTTTGTTTTAAATTATCTCTACAAATGTATAGATGAGACAGTTATATAGGTTTACACATTTTGCTTTCATATAGTTAATGGTTCCCTCCATATGTTAATTACTTTGTGTGTGGAAGATAAATCATATTGAAAACCATATTAATTCCTCTACTGTCTCAGTTGGCTATATACATTATGATAAGAGCTTCAAAGGGCTGATTTTTATATCCGAGGAAGGTCTCAGACTTTAGATTACCAGATACTGGTCTTAGGGTTGTCTGGTGAGGTATGGTCAGAAGTCCATTCCATTTTTTTTAATGGCTATTTGACTTGGGCCCAATTTGCACCAATAAAAGACTTCTGAATGGATTCTGTTTGAAACCTCAGTAACAAATTTTTTAAAAAACTGTGGAAGTCCTTGTTAAATGATAAATCAACAAATTAATATGTCTGGGGGTAGGAAAAATTTGTTTCTGTCAGAGCAAATCTAAAAAAATGCCCCTAATGTCTAAACTTCCCATATAATTATCACCCACAGACCTTCCTCATTTTATTTTGGAAATTAGATATCTAGAAGTAAATGCATCAAAAAAGTACACCCACACGTTCCTGAGGAGGTTTGAGCATCCTGTCTCTCTATATCTGTACACAAACACACAAACACACACACACATCTATCCCCCATGTGCTACAATAATACTTTTGTGATTGAACACATACCAGGTTTTTACATTGTGTAGTTAATACAATGTGTCCCCTCAATTGTATTAAAATATGAATACTAAGAGATATAGGATGTTCACACAGCCGAAACTTCAGTGTATAGTTAAACAGATTATCATGTGAATGAAAGGTGGCGTGAAAACCCACCAATTCTATATTAAGAAGACCATTTGGAATCTTTATTCTTCCTTTTTATTTCCTTTGATAGTAGTTTGTGCAGCCACTGAATCTCATGTTGAACCTCATTGTCATACATCAGCCCTACACCCATTGACTTTTTTCTTCTGAGGCATATAGCCCAATTTTCTCACCTGTTGAATGGGTGGTGTTTGGCAGATACAATGACACATATTATCTTTCATGCTTGCACGATTACTGAATTGTGAAATGAGCCCATACTTAAGCTCAACCTGTTTATCCCATATTCAATTCTATTTCTCAATGATTGACTACAATACCTTTACACTTCATAACAATTCATAGTTAAGTTTGACTACTACTTCCTATCAAAATGTAATAAATATTTGATTCTACTGACAGCTGCTGGGAAATATCTGGGCATTTCATAAAATGAGCATGGTATTTTGTTTGGAGTACTGTGTTTATTAAGGGGATTAATGCACTATGTACTTTGGTTTTCATTATTTATAGATATCCAGAGCTGGAAGGGATTTGAGAAGTCATATAGTTCCTACAGCTGCCATGCCAACCTGGTGCCTGCCTTTAGGTAGTACCACAAAACCTCTGAATTGTGAGGAATTGATATGTTTGTTTAAAGATTCTTGGTAAAGAAGATTCCTGACTCACATAAATCACTTACACTTCTTAGTTTCAGGGAATTTGTTTTCATGTTGAACAAGCTGGTCAAGTTGCTTTTAATAGTAATTCTTTTAAATTTGTCTTTAGTAGATTTGTTGAATTGTCACTTTGTTGGGGAAAACAAAATAAAACCAAACAAAAGCCCTGAAAATAATAATGAAGCCACTATTAGCTCTTTCTTATCTGGGCAGAATAATTTCAATTCTTTGCTATACCTTATCTTAATATATTTTAGTCACATTTGTTACTCTTTTCCAGATTCTACCCAAGAATTTTTAATCTTTTTTTTTTCAAAATTATGTATTCCAATGCTGGACAAAGCTCACTATTGTTAATAAATGAATGGGAAGGGATACTATCTCACAATCTCAATATTCTAATACACTTTTCTACTTAGACCAATCCCATACTGCTTAAATCCAGATAGATGGAGAAAAAAGTAATGTCTGCCAACATTACTCCTTGCTTCATTTCTTATCAATTCCAAGTCTGGTTATGGGCCATTTTTTTCATTTCCATTTTTAAAACTTCAGAAAAGAAAAATTTGTTCTACACATTTTTGTCAATTATCCCATTTTGCATAATTTTCAAATAACTCTTTACCATCTGCCAAGTCAATGATTCAACAAGTAATTATCAAAATCCAAAGTACATATATGGCAATGTGCTTGATGCATCCCTATACTGGCTCAAATTTGGATGGCAACTACCTCATGGCTTAAGCTTGGTTTCTAATCTTGACAATTTTTTTTTTGGTACTGTAATTTTGAACTCAGGAACACTAAACCACTGAGTCCATTTATTTTTTATATTGAGATAGGTCTCACTAAGTTGCTAGGCCTTCCTAAGTTGCTGAGCCTGGCTTTGAACTTGCAATCCTCCTGCCTCAACTCCAAAGCCACAGGGATCACAAGCATGCACCACTGTGCCTGGCTAATCTTGACAAATTTTGAGGCAAGCCTGCTGCTGAGATCATCTACCATTCTGGAGATGTAAGGGTATCTATACAAAAGCAGTAATTTGTTTCTCTGAATCTCTTTATGTGAGAAGTACAAACATTCATTCATTGATTTACTCACCATGTATATTTATTAATTACATATACTATGTTCTAGGTGCTATATTAGGCTAAGAAAAATACACAAGACCTTATCTTATTGAGTTTTCACTCCTTTATGTAAGCAAGACTCTAATCAGAGGTTCAGACAAGTACATGTATAATCACAGGAATGAAAATGAGAAGTGGAGGTGTAAGGTGTCATGACAACATAGGAAGTGATCTGTCAGGGAGGGAAGGGTAAGCTTTCCTGATTAAAGAATAATAGAATTGAAATCTGAAGAAAGAGAATGGTTGCAAGAGATTCTTGCTAACTTCAATAATGTTATTGGATCTGCCTTCAATTAGATTTTGGTGAGAATGTTGTTGGTCAGGTAAGGAAGGGTAGAACCAGGATGGTAGTTGTGTAAAATAATGCAGGTGGAGTAGAACTGGAGGGCCCAGAAAGAGATTAGCAGAGATATAGGCAAATTACTGCTTAGATTAAAAAGTAAAATAAGATAGTAAAAAAAAGAAAAGAAAAAATCACCTGATTTGGACTTTTAAAGCTGGAGAGAAGGAGGAAAAAAATTGCTATTTTTATTTTTTATTTATTTTTATTTATTTTTTATTTTTATTTTATTTTATTTTATTTTTTATTGGTTGTTCACAACATTACAAAGCTCTTGACATATCATATTTTATACATTAGATTGAAGTGGGTTATGAACTCCCAATTTTACCCCAAATGCAGATTGCAGAATCACGTCGGTTACACATCCACAATTTTACATAATGCCCTATTAGTAATTGTTATATTCTGCTACCTTTCCTATCACCTACTATCCTCCCTCCCCTCCCCTCCCATCTTCTCTCTCTACCCCATCTACTGTAATTCATTTCTCTCCTTGTTTATTTTCCCATTCCCTTCACAACCTCTTATATGTAATTTTGTATAGCAATGAGGGTCTCCCTTCATTTCCATGCAATTTCCCTTTTCTCTCCCTTTCCCTCCCATCTCATGTCAAAACATTGCTACATAGGTACAAAAACTAGAAAGGAAACACTACTACTTGGCAGATGATTTTGTGATACCCTTTCTTTTCTTCTTGAGTGGTAGTGTTGACAGGTGATGGGACACTTTGGGGAATGTGATTTTTTAACATTTATATTTTAAATTTATTGTTTCTTTTTAGTTATACATGATAGCAGAATTCTTGATTCCTAGTAGGTAGAGTTCGATAGAATGATGGATATTTGGGTGAGAATTACAGTGTTTTAGAATGAATAAAATAATTGTGTAGTGTGTCCTAGGGCATTACCAAGGAGGGTTGAAGAAATAACTGACTAAACAGGACTCTCTCAGCACATTAAATTTTAAATTTGTACCACAAGTTGTGCAAGAAGATATTGAAGAGGGTACAATTCCATAAAATTAGCAATGTTAAGTCAAATAGTGTTAAGAAGCTAATTGTGAGTTGTCCCTAAATGTTTAGAAAATAATCTCCTGAAATGGCAGAGCCTGAAAGGGATATGATACATCTATAGTAGAAAAAAAAGTGAGACTAGATTTATGAGTCAACTTTTAGAAAGTCTCTGGAGCATTAGCAAGGAAAATAGAGGCAAGAAGGAGTGGCTTCTTCATAGTTTGGACAAGGGAGATAAAACCCATTACTCCCAAAAATGTGGTTCAGAAAAGGATTACAGATTGTTTTTCTTTCAGGAATTGGGCAGATTTTAGTTTTTACTTTCATTTTACATTCTTTCTTTAACTAGGATTAAGTTATGTTTTCCTTGTTGTATAGCTTTGCTTTTAATTTCAGTCAGTCTTTATTTTTTAAAAATGTTTCTTTTCAATTTCAAATCAATTATTTAAACAATATGCTGAGAATATTTAAATCTCATTTGCTTTTAACTGGCCTTGTTAAAACATGTAGTTTTCAAGTAATCATTTATGTATAGCTCATAGACTTGTATAATGACTCAGATCAGAGATTCCTTAGTCAGGCTTGCCTGGGTTTGAATTATACTTATAGTACTACTTACTGGCTATATCACTTGCACACGTTGCTAAACAGCTCTTTCCCAAGTTCCTTTTTCTGTAAAATGATCATATATATAATATGTACCTCATAGGGCTGTTTTAAGGTATAATGATGTTAATATACACACAACCCATACAACATATCTAGCCAACAATGAGTGCATTGTTATATGCCAGACATCATTCTGGTATTTTATATTCATATTTTTGTTAAAGCCTTGAACTCTATCACTTGATACATATAAACCTCATTGGTTAGGAAACTGAGTTACAAAGAAGTTAAGTGGCTTGTCTAAGTACTAGAAAGCTTCATTTTGAACCCAGGATATTTGACTCAAGAAATCACACTCTTTTTTACTATGTTATTTCTAGGTTTCAACTCAAATATTTATATTTATATTATATATAGTATTAATCAGGATACATATGTACAATTTATTTCTTCCATATTCAATAAGAATTGTTTATGAATAACTTTCATGATGGTACATTATGGACCTAACAGTTATTTTTAATTTATGAAAAGAGTCTATCATGTCAGTGTGCCCTAATTCATCTTCCCCTTACATTATCATGAGGCTTTTAGGCTGTTCATAGAATTTTGCTTTTATAAATAGCATCATTATGGGTATCTATGTGATATAGTTCTTTTCTTGTTTAGAATTATTTCAGTGAAATCAGTTCTGAAAAATAGATTGCTGGGTCATACTGTGCAAACATTGTGAAATATAGGAAACTGAAATATATAACATACACATAAAATTAAAAACCATATATCATTAATCCTCCTTTATTTTCTATTGTATACAAATTGAGAAATTCTTTTTCCTCATATCTAGATTCATAGTATACAGGAGATCATTGTCGACAGTTTAGTGTATATCCTTTCCAAGACATAAACACATTTTTACACACATGCACAGAAGTTTTATTTATTAAACAAAAATGGGATTGTTCTATTATTCTAAAATATTTATACATTAATATTTTAGTGTTTCCTAAAATATAGTAGGCCAAATTGTGTATCAGAATGACTATTATTTGATGGTAATAATAACAACATATAAATATATTTGCTTTCCCAGTGTTTTATTTTCATCTTTGAGGTTTTCTTTTATTTTAAATTTTGTAAAGTTTATTTTATGAACATAAGGCCTAAATTCTCACTCTGTTGAATTTGTTTTCATTTGATTCATTTAATTGTACTATTTTTAAGTGCTTTTTAATCTTGGTTTTGTCTTCCATTTAGGGTAGGTAAGACTTTGATATCTGACAGATCTGCTTTTGACTCCTGTCTATGTTATTTATTGTATGCCATGAAAAAATTAATTTATTTCTCTGAGATTCAACCTCCATATCCATATTGTGAGGATTAAGTAAAATAATTGATAGTTTATATAAATCACACAATGACTTGCATAAAATAAATATTAATTACCAATCCTCTTTCTGTTTTGATGATCTGAAAGTTGGATAAATGTGTCATTGTATGATTGCATCTAAATCACTGAAAAAAAATGTTTAATGAGATACGACCAAGACAAAAAAATCCCTTAAATATCCCCAGAGAGATTTTCTCCAGGTTGGCATCAATTATTAATAAGTATCTGTGAGTACATTCATGACTGTCTCAGAACTGAACTATTCAAACCTAGTAGTCCATCAGAATGACATGTGGCATTTTAAAACATAAATATACTGAGATCCTAAGCCAAATTTACAGAATGAGAATCTCTGGACTAACATATATCTTTTTTTAAGTCATAACTTATCCTGAGTATTCAAGGGTAAGAACCAATTATTTACAGAAGAGTATTATCTAGCTTACATTTCCCTGTCCACAAACATATCTATCATCCATTATATAAACGTTTATGGAACCATATTATATAGATATAATCCTAAGCACTGGGCCTAAGTTTGAAAATAACATTCATCCTACTCTTTAGAGCACTTACTCTGTCAAATAAAGTAGAAGTTTAATTAGATAAAATACAACGTGATAAGAAATAAGAGCAAAGTACTCAGAGAATAGGAGACTAGAATAATTGCATATAAGTACAGGGGAAGAAACATAATTGAGGAACTAGCATTAATGTGGGGTTTTGAAGATATGAGCACTAGTTTGTGAAAAGTTTGTCTCAGTCAAGGAGAACAGCATCCAAAGATAACTTGTTAAAAACAGGAACAGGTATTTTTAGCCAATGTTGGTAATTAAATATAGAAAAGATATAAGATACATAATTTATAAAAGCTGGACTGAGTGAAAAAATTAAATGTGATAATTATGGAAAGAAAAGGTGATGGCAGAGTGTGAAGGGTCATTCATCAAGTTCTCAATTAAGACAATAATATAGATTATTCTACAAGACATCTGTATATAAAGATGTAAAACTAGGAGAAATATGAGTTTTAGACATCTATTTGAGCATCATCAGCATATAGATTATAGTTAAAGGTATAGAGTAGATAAAATTCTCCAGAGAGGTTGTACAGACAACTAGGGCAGAGTTTAAGAGAACTCCAGTATTTAATGGGCCAGAAGTATGGTTAAATACAAAGAGAAACAATGGTTAAAAGAAGAGTGACAAGAATCCAGAAAAGATAATTTTGCCTTGAAAGCCAGAAAAAAAGAGCATTTTACAAAAAGTATCTTTTATCTGGCAAGTAACATAATTTACATATTTTCTTTTAGAATAAGGTCAAGTTCAAAATAATTGTGGATGTATTGAAATAAAGATGGTGAAATGACATATATTTATGGGTTTCATACCTTCTGGAAATGTGGGTAAACTGTGTCTAAAGTGTATTTATGCACTACCAACCTAGTAATACTATTTAAAAGGGAAATGAAACTTAGAAATATGAAATAACAAATACATAAAGCTTGGGAGCTGAGAAGATCTCTCTTCAGCTGGAAGGAAGCTAGGCAGATATTCCAGATCTGTTCATAACTCAGAAAGGAAGCAGTGAAGGAAAAGCAAAATTGAGAGGTGGTTGACAAAATAAATGCTCAGAGACTCAATATTACAGAGTCTGACACCCAGAGAGATTTGAAGATCAATTAGCAGAGAAGAAAATATTCACAGAAATTTTCTAACCCAGAACCCAAACCAGGGTGGGGAAGGTGGGGCAACACAGAGAGGAAAGGAAGAGAGGGAGAGAGGAAGGGTAGGAGAGGGAGAGGGAGAGGGAGAGAGAGATATAATATGAATAATAATACAACCAAGGTAGAAAGGAGGAATAGATGGTGGATATTTGAGATAGTAGCAGATAATGCAAGAGAATGAATAGGGTTAAGAGGTGCAAGTATAAACTTGATCCCAAATAATGCTTTAAAATATTAGTTGAAATACGTTCAAATGGATTGCAGGCACAATGCTGGCTATTAGTGTAACAACTATCTATCAAGTTGAAAGTAATATGTATGATCAAAGCTGATGTTAAAGTTATTTATATTAAAACATGCCAAGGTGAAAAAATCCTCATTGAATCTTGGTTTGGATTGCATTAGGGTTTGTGAAATTTAGCAGGCATCCATCATTCTTTGGTTGTGGATCCCTCCAGTGTTACTGGGACACAGAAAGCACTTCCCTAGTTGCTATAGACATCCCACCAGCCAGTTCTGTTTTCTCAGCCCAGGGGCATACAGCTGACTTCTCAGATGATGCAGTGTTGTGTCCTGGTTATTTCCATTGTGTACAGGAGATTTCAGGATGCAGGTTCTGGAATATATCTGTCATTGCTGTGGGTCACTGTGTACCTGTTCCCCTCTGCAGGGTCCTTTTCATGACTGCATAGAGTCTGTTGGATGTCTGTGAGCAAAGGACCTCTGGTTGTGGATTTTCTGTTAGTGCTCTGTGGTGCAGAAGCATTCCTTCAGCTGACACTGCTCTCTGGGTTACTATAGTTCTAGTTACCACTGCCCCACATTCTTAATGGTGGACTTCAGTTCCCTCCATTGACTGACTGATGCAAGGTCCATCTAGTATCCAAACAATGCCCTTTCACTCACTAGTTGTGATCACAGGTCCGGCTGGGGTCTGGATAAGTCTGGAAGGAGTCATTTCCTATTGCAGTGGATCAGGCAATTTTGTACCTTAACTGAATTCCCTCTGGCTGTTTGTGTTTCTGCTTAAGTTTCCTTGGGTACCCAAGGAACTTCTCTTAGCAGCTTTCTTCTGGTAGATGCCACCATCCTAGGACTAGATCTCCATGTCACCGGATATTCCATTATGGTCCCATGATCAAAGTGACAATCCTTAAGCTTCCCATGATGATATCTCCCCAATATCAGTTGTCTGGTCTCTCTCTCTTTCTGTGTCTCTCTCTGTTTCTTCTTTTTTTTCTCCTTTTTTCCACTATTTCTTGTTACCCCCATTTTAGCCCTCATTTCAAGTTATAGCAATTTTACTAAATTTAATAACTATTTTTGACCAATTTCATAATTTTACCAATAGTTTATACCTGGATTTGAGGAACTGTGAATAATAATATAAACAAGTTTTTCATTTCTCATAAGGTTGAATAGTATGAGGCTTGGCTTTGAAGTAATTTTAGTAAATAGGGTTCAGTGGCATCTCTCAAAGGGTTACTAATATTGGCATTAGCAGAGATCACACATTGAGTTAAATAGCATTATCTGAATATTCACCCATCCCAGGGCTTTTAAGAGAAATAAGTTCAGAGTAGTCCCTTGCATAAAAGAAGTGAGGGGCTGAGGATGTGGCTCAAGCGCTCTTGCCTGGCATGCCAGCGGCCTGGGTTTGATCCTCAATACCACATACAAACAAAGATGTTGTGTCCGCAGAAAACTAAAAAGTAAATATTAAAAAACTCTCTCTCTCTCTCAAAAAAAGAAGTGAGAACTATCTCAATAGAGAGGAAAATTCTCATACAAACAGTATGAAAATGCAAATGGACAAACCACCCTAAACAGTCCATAATGTTTCAATAACTGACTTCATCAACATTACAGTGGAGGAGTCAAAGAAAGAATTTGGAAAGTTCATAGTTAAAATGTCCTATGAACTAAAACAAGTTGTATGGAGAAAAATTAGAGAGAATACAGGAAGTGAAAGATCACTTCAGGAAAGAGAAAGAAATTCTCAAAAATAACCAAACAGAAATCCTGGAAACGAAAGACTTGATAAACCAAATAAAAAATTCAAAGGGAAGAATCACCAGTAAATCACACCATTTTGAAGATAGATTTTCATGTCTCAAAGACAAAGTATATAATATTGAAAATGAAGTTGACTATAAAGAAAAGATGTGAAGAGACCATTAACTGAATATTTAAGAAATCTGTGATAATATCAAGAGGACAAATTTAAGAATCATTGTGGTAGATGAAGGCTCTAAAATATAAACTAAAAGTATGTACAATATTTGCAATGAAATAGTATCAGAAATTTTTCCAAACCTTAGGAATGTCATGGAAATTCAAATATAAGAGGTGTATAGGTCTCCAAATATACAAAATTGATTTATGCCTGACATATAGAATAAGGGTAGAATTTTAAAAACTGCAGGAGAAAAATGACTGCCTACATTTAGAGGTAAATCTATCTTCATTAAACTGATTTCTCAGCCCAGACCATGAAAGACAAGATGGCTTTGAGTAATGTATACCAAACTCTGAAAGAAAATGGATGCCAACCAAGAATACTATACCAAGCAAAAATAAACTTCAAGATTTAAGATGAAATAGAAACTCTCCATGATAAAAAAGCTAAAATAATTCATAACCAAAAGCCTGCACTAAAAAACATACTCAGTAAAATATCTCATAAAGAAAATGAAAAATAAAAATGAAAACCAGCACATTGTAAAAGCTATATATGACAAAGCCAATGACAGCATTATACTGAATGGAGAAAAACTGAAAGCATTTCCTCTAAAAACAGGAACAATAAAATTATGCCAATTTTAACTATTCCTATTCAACACAGTCCTTGAAACTTTAGCCAGAACAATCAGGCAAGAGAAGGAAGTCAAAGGAATACAAAGAGGAAAAAAGAGCTCATTATTGCTACTGATGACATGATAATATATTTAGAAGACCCAAAAGACTCTACTAAAAGACTTCTAGAGTGGGTAAATGAATTCAGCAATGTGGCACATTACATGATCAACACTCATAAATCAATTGCGTTCCTATATTCCAATAATGATTCTCCTGAAAAGAAATTAGGAAAACAATCCCTTTTCTATAGCTTCAAAAATACTTGGAAATCATTCTAACAAGCAAAGTGAAAGACCTCTACTTTAAAAATTTTAGGGCATTAAATAAAGAAATTGAATAAGACCATAGGAGATGGAAAGACCTCTCATGTTCTTGAACAGACAGAAGTAATATTGTCAAAATGGTCATAGCATGAAAAGTGCTATACAGAATCAATGCAATCCCCATCAAAATTCCAATGACATTTTTCACAGAACAAGAAAAGTTAATTCTGAAATTCATTTGGAAAAATAAGAGAGCTAGACTAGCTAAAGCAATCCTTAACAAGAAAAGTAAAGATGGAAGTATCACAATACCAGACTGCAAACTATACTACAGAGATATAGTAACAACAACAACAACAACAACAAAAAAAAAAACACATGGAACTGGCAACAAAACAGGCAGGAAGACCAATGGAACAGAAAACACAGAGACAAACCCACATAAATATAGTTCTCTTATACTAGACAAAAAGCACCATAAACATAGATTGGAGAAAGATGTCCTCTTCAACAAATGGTGTTGAGGAAACTGTAAATCCATATGTAGAAGAATGATATTTGACCCCTATCTCTCACCCTGCACAAAATTCAACTCAAAGTGGATATGAGACCTAAGAATCATACCAGAAACCCTATAAATGTTAGAAGAAAATGTAAGCCCAACACTTTAGCATTTTGGCACAAGAACCAACTTCCTTAACAAGACTTCAAAAGTACAAGAAATAAAATAAGAAATCAGCTAGTGGGATGTAATCAAATAAAAATCTTCTGCATAGAAAAGAAAAAAAATTAAGAATCTGTAGGGAAAGCCTACAGAATGGGAGTAGATCTTTGTCACCAGATCCTCACATAGGGCATTAACATCCAGAATATTCAAACAACTAAAAAAAACAGAACAAAAATAAAAACAATAACAACAACAAAAACTCTCAAAAGATCCAATTAATAAATGGGCAAAAGAACTAAACAGACACATTTCAAAAGAAGAAAAACAAATGATCAACAAAAATATGAAAAAAAATTCAAAATCTTTAGCAATTAGGGAGATGTAAATAAAAACTACATTGAGATTTAATCTCACTATGGTTGTAAATTATTGAGGAAACAAATAATAATGAATGTTGGTGAGAACGTGGGGTAAAAGTACACTCATACATTGTTGATGGAGCTGCAAATTAGTACATCCACTCTGGAAGAGTGTTGAGATTCTTTAAAAAGTGTAAGAATGGAAGCAATAACAGACCCAGAATAGCCAAATCAATCCTTAGTGAGAAAAGTGAAGCAGGAGGCATCACAATAACAGATTTTAAACTATACTACAAAGGCATAGTAATAAAAATGGCATGGTACCGACACCAAAACAGGCATGAAGATCAATGGAATAGAATAGAAGACACAAAGGCAAACCCACATAGAGTTCTCAAACCAGCAAAGATGCCAAAAAATACATTGCAGAAAAGATAGCCTCTTCAACAAATGGTGCTAAAAAAAACCCTGAAATTCATAAGTAGTAGAATAAAATTTAATACTTATCTTTCACTCTGTACAAAATTCAACAAAAAGTAGATTAAGTATCTAGGTATTACACCAGAAACTCTGTACCTACTAGAAGAAAATGTAGGTCCAATACTCCAATTTGTCAGTTTAGGAACTGACTTTATTAACAAGACTCCTAAAGTCTAAAAGTAAAATTAAAAAAAAAAACAATAAACAGGATGGTATCAAACTATATGGTTCTTCAAACAAAGAAAACAATCAAAAGCATGAAGAGAGCACCTACAGAAGTGGAGAAAATCTCTGTCACCTGTACCTCAGATAAGGTGTTAATTTGTGGGATGTACAACAACATAAAAAACTTTACAACAAAAAAGCAAATAATGAAATTAACAAGCAGGCAAAGGAACTAAACAGACAATTTTCAAAAGAAAAAAAACAAATGGTTAATGAATATATTAAACAATGTTCAACATCTCTAGCAATTAGAGAAATGCAAATTAAAATTAAACCTATATTTCATCTCACTCTTACTGGAATGGCAATTAACAAGAATACAAATAACAGGGCTGAGGTTGTAACTCAGTAGGAGAGTGCTTGAGTGACATGTATGAGGTATTGGGTTTGATATTCAGCATCATCTAAAAATAAAGAAAACAAATAAAAAGAATACAAATGATAATAAGTCTTGTTGAGGATGTGGGAAATGGGTACATTCATATATTACTGGTTGTACTGCAAATTATTGCAGTCACTCTGGAAAGTAGTATAGAAATTCCTCAGAAAACTTAGAAGGAACCACCATTTGATCCAGTTATTCCACTCCTTCATTTATATCCAAAGGAGTTAAAATTAGCACACTGCAGTGAAGTAGCCACATCAGTGTTTATAGCAACACAATTCACAATAGCTAAGGTATGGGATCAATCTAGATGCCCAACAACATATGAATGGATAAATAAATTGTGATATATATATATATATATATATATATATATATAATGGATTATATATATAATCCATTATATATATAATGGATATATATATAATGGATTATTACTCAGGCATAAAGAAGAATACCTTTATGATATTCTCTTGTAAATGGATGAATCTGACAACTATCATGTCAAGTGAAATAAGCTAAATCCAAAGTTTTAAAGTTTTCTCTGATATGTGGATGCTAACTCACAATGAGGAGGAAGGGGAAAATAGAAGTTAATTGTATTAGACTAAGAGGAATGAAGGGAAGGAAGGGGTTATAGGAATAGGAAAGGCAGTGGAATGAATTTGACATAAATTTCCTATGTACATAATACACCACAATGAACCTCAACATTGTGTGTATCCCCAAGAATGGGGTCCTAATTAGAATAAGATATACTCCATGTTTGTATAAATATGTCAAAATAGACTGTACTATAATGTATAATTAAAACAAAAACAACAAAAAGAACCAAACTGCTGGGCATGGGACTGCTGGGCATGGTGGCTCATGCCTGTAATCCCAGTGGTTCAAGAGGCTGAGACAGGAGAATCATGAATTCAAGCCAACATCAGCAACAGCAAAGTTCTAAGTAACTCAGTGAGACCCTATCTCTAAATAAAATACAAAATAAGGCTAGGGATGTGGCTCAGTGATAGAGTGCCCCTGAGTTCAACCCCTAGTACCCTTCCAAAAGAAAGAATGGAACCAGAATGTCTCATTTATTGAATTTCTCAGCATATATTGCAAAAGATTTAAAATCAACATAATACTTATGCTGTGATGCAGCTGTAGCAAGGTTTATAGAAGCACAATTCATAATAGCCAAGCTATAGACAAACCTAAGTGCCTGTTATGGTTTAGATATTGCGTGTCCCTATAAGTTCATGTGTTAGACCATTCAAGAAAACTTAGATGGGAAAGGATGTGGTTATAAGAACCTTAACATAATTGGCCTGTTAATCTTCTGATAGGGATTAACTGGATGATATCTGAAGGCATGTAGTATGGGCTGAAGAACATGGACCATTAAGGGTATGCCTTTGGGGTATATATTTTGTCTTTGCTGAGTGGAATGCTCTCTCTCACTTTCTCTCTCTCCTTCTCTTTCCTGGTGTGATGGCCTACACCATTTTCCTCCACTTGTATTCTTCCCCCATGATTTTCTGTCTCACCTTGAGCTCCAAGGAATGGAGCCAGCTGTCTATGGACTGACCTCTCAATCTGGGAGCCCCAAATAAACTTTTCTTCCTCTAATTGTTCATGTCAGTTATTTTGGTCACAGCAATGAAAAAGCTGACTAATACAGCTTTTGGTACTGAGAGTGAGGGTCCTTGCTGTGTGTAGCCAGACCATGAAGTTCACAAGGATTTGGAGATTTTTAGAATCTGTGGGAGAAATTTTGTAATGTCAGTTATGCAAACTGGAAAAGTTTTAGAATGTTGTAAATGGACCTTCATGGGCAATTCTGGTGAGAGTTCAGAAGAATTGAATGCCAATAAAACTGTGGAAAACAAAGAGTGGGTTGATGAGGTTTCAGAGGAGAAGGAGAACTCTATCTGAAACTGGGCTAGAGGGCAATCATGTCACTTTCTGGCTACTAAGTTGTCCACAGATTGTCCATGTCTTTGAGGGTAAATTTAAAGGTGATAAATTAATTAATATTGTAGAGGAATATTCATAGAAGCATAGGGTGACATGGGTATGGCTGGTAGCTTTTAGCCAATTTTATTGTGATAAACAGAAAATAAAGCAAGAAGATTTGAAAAACTTGCAGTTTGGCTAGAAAACTGTGAATAAAACTGGGGCTAAGGAAGTTGTGATTGTTAAAAACATTATAGCCAATTAAATACTAAAGAATCTGTCCAATGAAAATAGGAAAGATAGCTTGAGGACATCTCAGGCTCAAGTGTTTAAAACTAAAACTTCCTTTGAGAAGAGAAAAGTGGGACATTCTGCTTTCAAAAAGGAGCCTAGAAAGTTTTTTCAACATGCTCAGTCACCCAGACACTCAGAGGATGCTGCAGGCAGGGTCCCAGAAGACTTGACATTGGAGATGTCAGCTCTACTACTTGGTGTCATCCCCGTGGTGCTGGTTCTACAGGAATGCAGGATGCTGGCATTAGGGGTCATGGAGACTTCCACTGAGATTTCTTTTATTTATTTACTTATTATTGGTTGTTCAAAACATTACAAAGCTCTTGACATATCATATTTCATACATTTGATTCAAGTGGGTTATGAACTCCCATTTTTACCCCGTATACAGATTGCAGAATCACATCGGTTACCCTTCCATTGATTTACATACTGCCATACTAGTGTCTGTTGTATTCTGCTGCCTTTCCTATCCTCTACTATCCCCCCTCCCCTCCCCTCCCCTCCCCTCTTCTCTCTCTACCCCATCTACTGTAATTCATTTCTCTCCTTTGCTTTTTTCCCTTTCCCCTCACAACCTCTTATATGTAATTTTGTATAACAATGAGGGTCTCCTTCCATTTCCATGCAATTTCCCTTCTCTCTCCCTTTCCCTCCCACCTCTCATCCCTGTTTAATGTTAATCTTCTTCTCATGCTCCTCCTCCCTGCTCTGTTCTTAGTTGCTGTCCTTATATCAAAGAAGAGATTTGGAATTTGTTTTTTAGGGATTGGCTAGCTTGACTTAGCATAATCTGCTCTAATGCCATCCATTTCCCTGCAAATGCCATGATTTTGTCATTTTTTAGTGCAGAGTAATACTCCATTGTGTATATATGCCACATTTTTTATCCATTCATCTATTAAAGGGCATCTAGGTTGGTTCCACTGAGATTTAAATGGGAGGTCCAGACAAAGTACATCAGGGTTGGAGTTCCTGCAGGTAGCCCCTGAGAGGGCAATTTGTGAAGAAGAGAAAAGGAAGCCAAAGCTGCAGTGAGACCCCTGAGATTCACAAATGCTACTACTGTGCTGAGCATGGTGGCACATGCCTTTAATCCCAGCAACTCAAGGCTGAGGCAGGAGGATCATAAATTTGAGACAAGCCTCAGCAATAAACTGAAGAATTAAGAAAATTAGCAAGAACATTCAAAATAAAAATTAAAAAATTCTGGGATGTCGTTCAGTGGTTAAATCCCTCTGGGTTAAATCTGCAATACAAAAAATATGCCACTACTGTGGAATGTTTGCCAAGGAAAGCTGCAATAATTGATCAGAGATAAGCCAAGAGATAGGCAATGGGCTGCAACCAGCAAATCCATAGGGGCAGAGCTACAGAAGCCATTTCAAGAGAACATCATGATGCCATATACACCCAATGCTGAAAGTAGAGCATTTTTTTTGTTTGCCAGATGAATTTCATTCTTGCTTTGGTCCCATCCCTTCTTCCTATGCCCCTATTATCCCTTGTTAAATGGAAATATTTAGTACTCTATACATTTGTATATCAGATGCATGTAACTTGCTTTTGATATTTACGGGGGCTCATTCTAAGAGGTTGCCCTGAGTCTCAGAGGAGACATTGAAAAAGGCTAAATGTATTTTGCATCATGAGATAGCAGGAGCTTTTTGTGTGAGGGGGTCAGAGTTGGAATGTTATGGTATAGATATTATGAGTCTTCCCAAAATTCTTGTGTGAAACAATGTAAGAAAACTTAGAGGTAAAATGATTGGGTTATGAGAGCCTTAACCTAATTAATGCATTATTCTCCTTATAGGGATTAACTTGGTGGTAACTGTAAGAAGATATGATTTGGCTGGAAGAGTGGGTCATTGGGTGCATGCCTTTGTGGTATATATTGTGTCCTTGGTGAGGGGAGTATCACTCTGCTTCTTTGTACCATGTTCCTAATTGCTTTCTTTCACCATACTCTTCCACCATGGACTTTCTGCCTTACCTTGTGCCCAAGGAATAGCCAGCTGTGTACGAACTGAGACCTCTGAAACTGTGAGTCATGAAGTAAACTTTTTCTCCTATAATTGTTTTTGTCAGGTCTTTTGATCACAGCAGAGAAAATGTTGACTAAAACATTGCACTTCAACATATTAATCAATAAAGAAAGTGTGATGTATGTACAATGAAGTGTTACTTGGCAATAAAACATAAGGAAATTATGGTATTTTTTGGTAAATATATGGAACTGGAAACTATCATGTTAAGTGAAATAAGCCAGGGCCCCAAAAGTAAGATGTTTTCTCTGATATGGAGAAGGTAATCCAAAATAAGGGTGATGGTGGTGATGAATAAATAGAAAAGAGAAAAAAAAGGTACAGGAAATTTCATCAAAAAAGAGGAAGGATTAGTATAGAGTAGATGAAGGAGATTGAGGAGAATAGATGGCAAAAGGGAAGAACAGTGGAATGAATCTGACTGCAATTTGTTATATATATATAATTAATATAGTACAGTGAATTCCAAAAATAATAGTTTCCATAAGACACTAATTTTAAAAAGTCTACAAATAAGTTACAGAAAGATCATTAGAATAAAGAGAGGAGAGAAGGTGGAGGTAGAAGAAAGGAGGGGGCAAGTGCTGGGGACTGAGTTAGAGCAACTTATATTTCATGCTTTTGTGATTATGTCAAAGTGTATCCTAATGTTATAGATAACTTAAAAGAATTTTAAAAGCACATAGTTTGTTTACATAATCTTTGAATGTAAAAGGACTTTCAATGTATAAAGGCAATGGAAATAACATGGGAAGATCGACAGATTTTACTACAAAGATTTAAAGTTTTCTTATGCCAAAATTGTGGAAGCAGAATGAAAACACGAATTGGGGAAATATTTACAACAGATATGACTGGAAAAGTATTGCTTTCATTTGTGCCTTTCCAAAAATGTGCTTATATAGAGAGCAAAATATAAATATTAAAGCCTAATAAAATGATTAAAAAACGATGATCAGACATGTCAAAGAAGAGGAAGTACATATAATGATTAAATATGAAAGAAATATATGACAATTGCAAAATTTGAAATTGACACATTTGCTTTAACTAATCAGCTCAAGAAAAAAAATGCTCAGTATTGGCAATGGTTTAGTGAGATAGACACCCTCTATAAGTGGTGGGACTAGAAATTGGTAATAACTCTATGGGAAACACTATGAACCAAGCACATTAAAAGTTTATATCCCTTGGCTTTAAAATTACATTTACAAGACACTATCCTAAGGAAATACCTAAAACTCAAAAATAGCTTTATAGTCAAGGTAGCTATTACAAACATTGCTTATGTCAAGAAAAAAAAATGGAAATGAATTTTAAAAGTATGAATAGGGAAGAGTTAAATGAATGATAGATTATTACTCAAATACTACATTTAAAACAATCAAATATTAAATTTAATTATCAATAAATTTTTGTAAGTGAGGAAATAACTTATAATTTAACATCTTATGCTCAGAGCCCATCATGATACTTGGCACAGAGTAAAAATTAAATATGTATTTACTGAATAAATACTGAAGGAAATAATATTATGTAAAAAAGCTGGATACTGAATTACTAGCTTATAATATATCAACTGTGTAATTATATATAATTTTAAAAATCCCTTGATATACCGAAATCTTAATGAGTGGTTATGTCTAGTTGGTTATTGGGAAAACTGCAGTGATTTGTGTAGACTTGGCATGAGTTGTTCTTGGTGAATCCATGTTGGCTCTAGCTAATCACATTTTCCTTTTTGAAGTGCCCACAAAGTGCTCATTTAATATTCCATTTTAGAATCTTGCTAGGAAGAAGCATCAAGCTTGTAGTTTGTCATATTTGGCATATGCCTTTTTGGGTTTCCTGAAAGTGCAGCTAGTTGCCTCTGTTCAGACTTCCATCATATATTTTTCAAGGCCTTCATAATTTCTCAAAATTAATAGCAATAATTTAGTGATTATGTGGAAGTTTTATAATCATTCAGGACACCTAAATATATTTCCACGGGGCTATAAGATTTAAAATCCTTTTTAGCAACAAGATGTTTTCTGCTCACTTATATATTTCATTTATTTTCTTTAATAGGTTTATTCTACTGGTTTGTGTTAGAAAATCATTCTTGATGGATAAAACAGGAGTGGGGCATTTCTTTCTAATCTGATGTTTGGAGAGGGTCTATCTAATTTCTTCACCTTGTACCCCTCAAGACACAAAAAAAACCAAAAATCCTTTTTTCTAGGACTAAACTCATTCTCATCTTTACCTTTCTATAATTTACTTTATTTTTAATGTTTTAATTTTATTTATATTTTGGTGTCTTTCCTCATTTTATCAGTGAATTATAATTGTACATAGTGATGGGATTTGTGGTTGAATATTAGTACATGCACACAACATAGCAATATAGTTTGGCTTATATTGCTCCCCAGTACTTCCTTTCTTTTAGGACAATGTAATTTTAGGACAATGTAACTTTTCCTTTTCCTTATTGAGAAATTAGAAAGAAAACATGTGTTAGCACTTTAGTTCTGGCATTTGTAAGAAAATTACGTTCTCCCCTAACCTGAGCCTCAGTATTTGTGATTATCAAATGTGGATCATAAAAGTCACTTTACCTGGGTTGAGGTTGTGGCTTAGTGGTAGAGCACTCGCATAGTATGCACAAAACCCTGGTTTAATCCTTAGCACCACATAAAAAATAAACAAATAACATAACTATATTATGTCCAAATACAACTAAAAAATAAATATTTTTTTAAAAGTTACTTGATCTGTTGCTCAGGTTTATTAGGATGTTCTAATGGGATAATGAATATATAAATGCTTTGTAAGTCTTGCATTAGAGCACATACAGTATCCTCTTCATGAAATGGCTTGCTAAGCTTTTTCCTCTTTTCAGTCATATGGATTCCTAATTATTATTAAACAAAATGCCATTTCTCTGAAACTTCCCCAAATATTTGTATAAGTCTCATCCCTTAATTTCCCTCAAAAAGCATTTTTCCTTCCTCTGTGCTCCTGTTACTTGATACATATTTTTATTATAATGTTAATCTATTGTGTTACAGTTATTTCTTTCAATGACTGTTATTCCTATCTAAACCCCAAGTCTCAGCCCAATCTTTGGTGCCTTTTTTTCATTTTATTTTTTATGTGTTCTTTTTAGATATACATGACATTAGAATGCATTTTGACATATTATACATATGTGGAATATAACTTATTCTATTAGGATCCCATGGTTGAACATGATGTAGACTTACACTGATTGTGTGTTCATATGTGGATATAGGAACTCATTATGTCCAACTTATTCTACTGTCTTTCTTATTCCCTTTCCCATGCAGTTCCCTTCATTCCCCTTTGTCTAATCCAAAGTAATTCTACTCCTGACCCCCTTTATTATGTGTTAGCATCCACATATCAGAGAAAACATTTGGTTTCTGTTTTTTTTTTTTTAAACCAACCTAGGTACCCCTCAACAGATGAATGAATAAAGACAACAATGTGGTATATATATACAGTGGAATATTACTGAGCCATAAAGAAGAATGAAATTATGGCATTTGCCAATCTTTGGTTCTTGAAACAAATTTGAATTGTTTTTCTAACACTGGCTTCTTACATGCCAATGTTTTGTAACATTGTAACTATTTTGTTGAATGAGTGAATGAATCAGCAATTCAATTAATGAACAACAACACCTAATATAAAATGCTATGTGCACATAAGTAATTGTTCTTGGATGTTTCTTCTTCCTTCTTTTTTTCCCAAGTCATGTAAATATCCAATAACCCATTCTCTATTGTTGAATCAATTATCACTTTTGTGTCTCCTTATTGTTTTCTGGTTAAGAAAGCTCTGTAATTTACTTTATTTTTTAAGGTTTGCATTTTATTTTTTATTTTTTTTTGGTGTTTTCCCTCATTTTTATCGGTGAATTATAATTGCACATAGTAATGGGATTCATTGTTAAATATTAGTACATGCACACAGCATAGCAATATATTTTGGCTTATATTGCTGCCCAGTCCTTCCCTTCTCCCTCCTCTTTCTCTCCTTCTACTCCCTGGTCCCTTTACTCTATTCTACTTATATCTTTTTGCTTGTAATGTCATTACTCCTACTTTTTTCCCCCTCTTTTTCTTCTCTTGCTTCCACAAACGAAGCAAAACATAGGACACTTGACCTTCTGAGTTTGGCTTATTTTGCTTAACATAATGTTCTCAAGTTCCATCCATTTTCATGCAAATGACATAATTTCATTTTTATTCATGGCTCTATAAAAAGTCCATTTTGTGTATATACCATATTTCCTTTATCCATTCATCTGTTGATGGACACCCATAGTCCCATAGTTTGACTATTGTGAATTGTGCTGCTATAAACATGGATACTTATGTATCCTGTAGTATGATGATTTTAATTCCTTATGATAAACACTGAGAAGTGGTATAACTAGATCATATGGTTGTTCCATGTGTACTCTTTTTAGAAACTTCCATTTAGATTTCCACAATAGTTGTACAAATTTACAAACCTACTGATTGTGTAAAAATGTTCCTTTTTCTCTACATTCTTCTTTCTTGATTGTATTGTTGGTTTCACTTATGATAGCTTCTCACACACTTAGAATCATATTTCCTCTGGCATCTTCAATCATGGGATCATACACAGATTTTGAAATCTGTCCATCTATTGCTTTTTGGCTATCAGAAAACTCTAAATTGATAGGATCACATATACTCACTCCCCAGGAAACATTTCCATTTCAATGTCACTTGGTAATAGAAGTTGTTTTTTCCACTTCCTTTGCATTGTGAGTTAAATGCTTGACAGCAGAGCAAATAACACCTTGATTGTGCACATTGACTATTGTTATAATTAATGATGTTATTCTAAATTTATACCTGCATATAGACCTTTTTAAAAATTTTTTTATTAGTTGCTCAAAACATTACAATGATCTTGACATATTATACATTTGATTCAAATGGGGTACGTAATCTTATTTCCATGTGTACAGATTGCAGGATCACATTGGTTATACAGCCACGTTTATACATAGGGCCATACTAGTGTCTGTTGTATTCTGCTGCCCTCCCTATCCCCTTGCCCCTCCCCTCACCTAACCTCTTTCTACCCAATCTACTGTGACACGTTTCTCTCTCTCTCTTTTTTCTTCCCCCTCACACCATCTCATATGTAATTTTGCATAAAAATGAGGGTCTCCTACCATCTTCCGTGCAATTCCCCTTCTCTCTCCCATTCCCATGCACCTATCCTCCCTATTTAATGGTAATCTTCTTCTCATGCTCTTCCTCCTTACTCTGTTTTGACTTGCCCCCTTATATCAAAGAAGACATTCTGCATTTGTTTTTTAGGGATTGGCTAGCTTCACTTAGCATAATCTGCTCTAATATCATCCATTTCCCTGCAAATGCCATGATTTTATTCTCTTTTATTGCTGAGTAATATTCCATTGTGTATAAATGCCACATTTTTTAACCATTCATCTATTGAAGGGTATCTGGGTTAGTTCCACAGTCTAGCTATTGTGAATTGTGCTGCTATGAACATTGATGTAGCTGTGTCCCTGTTGTATGCTCTTTTTAGGTCTTTTGGGTATAGTCTGAGAAGGGGAATAGCTGGGTCAAATGGTGGTTCCATTCCCGGCTTTCCCAGGAATCTCCATACTGCTTTCCAAATTGGCTGCACCAATTTGCAGTCCCACCAGCAATGTACAAGTGTACCCTTTTCCCCACATCCTCACCAGCACTTGTTGTTTGGCTTCATAATGGCTGCCATTCTTACTGGAGGGAGATGATATCTTAGAGTGGTTTTGATTTGCATTTCTCTGACTTCTAGAGATGGTGAGCATTTTTTTCATGTACTTGTTGATTGATTGTATGTCCTCCTCTGAGAAGTGTCTGTTCAGATGCTTGGCCCATTTTTTGATTGGATTATTTGTTTTCTTATTGTTTAATTTTTTTGAGTTCTTTGTATACTCTGGATATTAGGGCTGTATCTGAAGTGTGAGGAGTAAAAATTTGTTCCCAGGATGTAGGCTCCCTATTTACCTCTCTTATTGTTTCTCTTGCTGAGAAAAAACTTTTTAGTTTGAATATGTCCCATTTGTTGATTCTTGATTTTGACTCTTGTGCTATAGATGTCCTATTAAGGAATTTGGAGCCCGACCCCACGAGATGGAGATTAGGGCCACTTTTTCTTCTATTTGACGCAGAGTTTCTGGTTTGATTCCTAGCTCCTTGATCCATTTTGAGTTAACTTTTGTGCAAGGTCAGAGAAAGGGATTCAATTTCATTTTGTTGCATATGGATTTCCAGTTCTCCCAGCATCATTTGTTGAAGATACTATCCTTTCTCCATTGCATGCTTTTGGCAGCTTTGTCTAATATAAGGTAGTTGAAATTTTGTGGATTGGTCTCTGTGTCCTCTATTCTGTACCATTGGTCTACCTGCCTGTTTTGGTACCAGTACCATGCTGTTTTTGTTACTATTGCTCTGTAGTATAGTTTAAAATCTGATATCCGTATACCACCAGTTTCACTCTTACTGTTTAGAATTGCTTTTGCTATTCTGGGTCTTTTATTTTTCAAGATGAATTTCACGATTCCTTTTTGTATTTCTGCGAGGAATTTCGTTGGTATTTGATTGGCATTGCATTAAACCTATACAGTACTTTTGGTAATATGGCCATTTTAATGATTTAATTCTGCCTATCCATGAACAAGGTATATCTTTCCACCTTCTAATGTCTTCTTCTATTTCTCTCTTTAGGGCTCTGTAGTTTTTATTATATAGTTCTTTCACTTCTTTTGTTAGATTGATTCCCAAGTATTTTTTTTGAGGATATTGTGAATGGGGTAATTGTTCTCATTACCATTTCAGAGGATTTGTCACTGATATACAGGAATGCCTTTGATTTATGCGTGTTGATTTTATATCTTGCCACTTTGATGAATTCATTTACTAGCTCTAGAAGTTTCTTGGTAGAACCTTTTGGGTCTGCTAGGTATAGGATCATATCATCTGCAAATAGTGATAATTTAAGTTCTTCTTTTCCTATCTTTATGCCTTTAATTTCTTTCATCTGTCTAATTGCTCTGGCCAGTGTTTTGAGAACTATGTTGAACAGAAGTGGTGAGAGAGGGCATCCCTGTCTTGTTCCAGATTTTAGAGGGAATGCCTTCAATTTTTCTCCATTCAGAATGATGCTAGCCTGAGGCTTATCATAGATGTTGAGGTATGTTCCTGTTATCCCTAGTTTTTCTAGTGTTTTGAACATAAAGGGATGCTGTACTTTGTTGAATGCTTTTTCTGTTTCTTTGAAATGATCATATGGTTCTTATCTTTAAGTCTAATGTTGATGTGGTGAATAACATTGATTTTCGTATATTGAACCAGCCTTGCATCCCAGGGATGAATCCTACTTGATCATGATGCACAATATTTTTGATATGTTTTTGTATTTGATTTGCCAGAATTTTATTGAGGATTTTTGCATCTATGTTCATTGGAGATATTGGTCTGTAGTTTTCTTTAGTTGAAGTGTCTTTGTCTGGTTTAGGAATCAGGGTGATAATGGCCTCGTAGAATGAATTTGGAAGTTCTCCCTCTTTTTTGTATTTCTTGAAATAGATTGACAAGTATTGGTATTAGTTCTTCTTTAAAGATTTTGTAAAACTCTGCTCTATACCCATTCGGTCCTGGGCGTTTCTTGGTTGGTAGTCTTTTGATGGCTTCTTCTATTTCCTCCATTGATATTGGTCTGTTTAGGTTGTCTATATCCTCCTGACTCAATCTGGGCAGATCATATGACTTAAGAAACTTATTGATGCCTTCAATATCTTCTATTTTATTGGAGTATAAGCTTTCAAAATAATTTCTAATTATCTTCTGAATTTCCATAGTGTTGGTTGTGATATTGCATTTTTCATCCCATGTGCTAGTAATTTGAGTTCTCTCTCTTCTTCTCTTTGTTAGCATAGCTAAGGGTCTGTCGATCTTATTTATTTTTTCGAAGAACCAACTTTTAGTTTTGTCAATTTTTTTGATTGTATCTTTTGTTTCAATTTCATTGATTTCAGCTCTGATTTTAATTATTTCTTGCCTTCTACTACTTTTGCTGTTGTTTTACTCTTCTTTTTCTATGGTTTTGAGATGAAGTGTGAGATCATTTATTTGTTGTTTTTTTCTTTTTTTAAGGAATGAACTCCAAGTAATAAATTTTCCTCTTAGAACTGCTTTCATTGTGTCCCATAGATTCTAATATGTTGTATCTGTGTTTTAATTTATCTCTAAGAATTTTTTAATTTCCTCCTTGATATCTTCTGTAACCCATTGTTCGTTCAATAACATATTGTTCATTCTCCAAGTGATATAGGATTTTTCCTTCCTTCTTTTATCATTGATTTCCAATTTCATTTCATTATGATCAGATAAGATGCATGGTATTATCTCTACTCCTTTATAATTTCTAAGAGTTGCCCTGTGGCATAATTTATGGTCTATTTTTGAGAAGGATCCATGTGCTGCTGAGAAAAAAGTGTAACCATTTGATGTTGGGTTGTATATTCTATATATGTCAATTAAGTCTAGGTTATTAATTGTATTATTGAGTTTTATAGTTTGTTCAACTTTTGTTTGGAAGATCTGTCCAGTGGTGAGAGAGATGTGTTGAAGTCTCCTATAATTATTGTATTGTGGTCTATTTGACTCTTGAACTTGAGAAGAGTTTAATGAACATAGCTGCACCATTGTTTGGGGAATATATATTTATGATTGTTATGTCTGGTTGGTGTATGGTTCCCTTGAGCAGTATGTAGTGTCCTTCTTTATCCCTTTTGATTAAATTTGGCTTGAAGTCTATTTTATTTGATATGAGTATGGACACTCCTGCTTGCTTCTGAGGTCCATATGAGTGATATGATTTTTCCCAACCTTTCACCTTCAGTCTATGTATGTCTTTTCCTCTCAGATGCATCTCCAGTAGGCAGCATATTGTTGGATCTTTTTTTTTTGGTTCCATTCTAGTATCCTATGTCTCTTGATCGGTGAGTTTAAGCCATTAACATTTAGGGTTCCTATTTAGATATGGTTTGTACTTCCAGCCATATTTGTTTATTTATGTTACTTAATATGGCTTGTTTTTCCTCTTTGATTAGTTTTTCCTTTACTGTACTACCTCCTACTGTTGGTTTTCATTGTTATTTTTCATTTCCTCTTCATGTAATGTTTTGCCAAGGATGTTTTGAAGCGCTGTTTTTCTAGCTGCAAATTCTTTTAATTTTTGTTTATCATGGAAGGTTTTAATTTCATCTTTCATCCTGAAGCTTAATTTCACTGGATACACGATTCTTCATTGGAACTCATTTTCTTTCAGCGTTTGAAATATGTTGTTCCAGGATCTTCTAGCTTTCAGAGTCTGTGTTGAAACATTAGCAGTTAACCTAATTGGTTTACTTCTAAATGTAATCTGTTTCCTTTCTCTTGGAGATTTTAAAATTCTCTCCTTATTCTATATGTTGGGCATCTTCATTATAATGTGTCTTGGTGTGTATCTCTTGTGATTTTGCCCATTTGGTGTCGTGTAGGCTTCTAGGATTTGGAATTCTATTTCATTCTTCAAGTCTGGGAAGTTTTCTTGTATTATTTCATTGAATAGTTGCTCATTCCTTTGGTTTGGATCCCTATACCTTTCTGTATCCCAATAACTCTTAAGTTTGGTCTCTTTATGTTATCCCATATTTCTTGGATGTTCTGCTCATTCTTATAGTCTAGCTGAGCTGCGTATGTTCTTTTCAAGTTGAAATACTTTGTCTTCATTGTCTGATGTTCTATCTTCTACGTGTTCTACTCTGCTGGTAATACTCTCATTTGAGTTTTTAATTTGGTTTATTGCTTCCTGCATTTCTAGGATTTCTGTTTGCTTTTTTTTATAACCTCTATCTCCCTGTATAGTTGATCTTTTGTTTCTTGGATTTGTTTATGTAATTCATTGTCAAAGTGATCTTTCATTGTCTGAATTTACTCTCTAATGTCTTCCTTGAGACTCCAGATCATCTGAAGCATGTATATCCTGAACTCTTTATCTGACATTTCATCTGCTGCAGATATTACCTCTTGTAAAGTTGAGTTGACCTGCATTGCTTGTGGTCCTTTCTTTCCTTGTCTTTTCATAGTGTTCACGTTTTTTCCAGCTTAGTGAAACTGTTGTGTTATTGATTTTCCCCCTATATTTATATTGCTCTTGTATAATTGCAAAGTCTCCCTTTTGTGGAGAAAGACAATGTTAACAGTTCCCAATATCAATAGTACATCATCTAAGCACATGTTTTCCTTATTACCACATTTATAGCTAGACTCTATGTCTACAAATGTTGGTTTCACTTATCATTTAAAAATATAGTCATTAGTTTTATGAAAGGCATACCGTTTCTGGTAGCGTGAAGAAAACTGAATTTCAGGTGTAGGATGTTATGTTTAGGGGGAAAGGAGTGAGGGTATGGGTTTAATCTAACTTAGTAACTTTGGAGAGCTCTAACCAATACATGGGAAATTTATGGAAGAATGTATAGATTTAAACTCTTATCTGAATTTATAAGATTACCCTACTTATAAATAGTAAAATATAGGGGATTGCAAGTGGGATAGAGGGAGTAAGAAGGAGAAAAACAAATAACAAGGAAAGAGAGAAAAAAGAGAGCGGGAAAAAGAAAATAAGAGAAAAAAGAGAAAAAAGAAATAAAAGGGGGGAAGGAGGTGGGGCATATGCAATTCCTCTATATTATATTATTCTGGTGATTCTATTGTTAAGGACCTTTTTCTTGCACAATTCTTGGTTTCCCATATGTTGAGGTTGTGAGGACCAAACGGGGAAGGTTATAGGAGACTGGATGAATGGATGAAAAGAGAGGGAGAAGAGAAAGAAAGAAAAAAAAAGGAAAAAAATAGAAAGAAAAAAAATGTATCTCAGTACTCTGTTTTCTTTTCTTCCAGTAGGTGGCATTGTCTATTCCTAGCTTGAGTCTGTGCATTCAGGGTGGTGGTGGAAGCTAGTGTGACAGAACTTGAGCTTCCACCTGTGGCCTCTCTACTCTTATTCTGTGCGATATAAAGCAGGTGCAACAGAATCAATGCTGGTAGCCACGCCTACTGGTTGATGGATTTTAAGGTTTGGTGTGATTTTCCAAGATGAGTTCCATCAGTTTGTCTTGTAAGTTGTTTGATGAGGTGGGGGGTGTTGGGGAGACCTTATGTTTGTCCAGAGCTCTGTCCGGTGACCAGGCGGGCAGGTGTCTGGGCCCCTCCTCTACTTGGGGTGGTCTGCCTACCACATGGGTGGGTGGCTGGGCCCCTTCTCAGTTGGGGTGGTCAGTCTATTGTGCGGGCAGGTGGCTGGGCCCCTCCTCCAGTTGGGGTGGTCTGACTACTGTGCAGGCGGGCGGCTGGGCCCCTTTTCTGGGTCACGTGGTCTGCCTACTGCGCAGGTGGGCAGCTGGGCTCCTCCTCCAGCTGGGGTGGTCTGCCTACCATGCAGGTGGGTGGCTGGGCCCCTGCATATAGACTTTTGATTTCACCTTGAATACACTTCGGATTACTTTCACCCTATGAACTCTAGTGCCCATCTTCTAGTCTATATTTTCAACATGAACGTATCTTTCCTTGTCCTACCTCCTGGTTAGTTTCACATTCTTTACCAGGGAATTTTAAGGATAGCTGTGAAGTATAGATTGCTATTTTTATAAAAGCTTTATTGAGATATAGTCCACATAAAATTGATTCTATTCATACTCATTGTTTAATTAAGTGGGCATTTTAATTGTTATTCCCCATTCTCCCTGCCAGTCCCTGAAAGCCTTCAATTTTTTGTTTCTATGCATTTGTTAGGTCTGGACTTTTGAAATAAATAGAGTTATATGCTATATGGAATTTGTGAATAAAAATTTTATGTGGCCTAATGTTTTCATGGTTCATCCATGTTGTAGCATTTATCAATACATCATTTGTTTTCATTGTAAGTACTATTCCATTGCATGGCTATATAAGAGTATGTTATCCATTAACATTATTAGTTAATAAACATTTGGATAGTTTCAACCTTAATACTGTTATGAATAATGCCACTACAAACATTATATATATATATATAAAATTAAACATGTGTTTTCATTTCTCTTTGGTATATATTTAGTGGATGGAAATGCTGGATTATATGGTAATTCTGTGTTTAATTTTCTAATAAACTACTTATTTTTCACAGTGGATGCATATATTTACATTTCTATGAAAATTTTACATTCTCATCTTTTTATTATAGCTATTCTTGTGATTGTGAAAATTAATGATGTTGAACATTCTTTTATATGGTCATTGACCATTTGTTTATTTTCTTTATAGAACTTATTATTTAGATTTTATTAATTTTTAAATTGGTCATTTTTAACAATTGAGTATTAAATTTTCTTTACATATTTGGACACTAGTCCATTCTTATGCAAATATTTATACCCATTCTCTTGATTATCTTTTGATTTTATCATGTTGTCTTTTGAAACACAAAAGTGTGAAATTTTGAATACTTTTTTGTTTATTTTTATTTTTGTGATTTCAGTTGTATTTACAAAAACAAAACAAAACAAAACAAAACCCACTGCCTAATCCAAGATTAGCTAGAGTCTTATTTCTATGATCTATTATAAGTGTTTCTTACCACTTACATTTAGATCTTTGATCCATTTTTATGTTAATTTTTGTGCACTGTATGAGGTAGTGGTCCTTCTTTATTCTTTGTACATGAATTTCCTATTACCACAGCATTTTTTGTTGAAAAGAATATTTCCCTCATTGAATTGCCTTGATATCCTTGTCCAATGCAATTGGCCATGCAAGTAAAGGCTTATTGCTGAATTCTGAATTACATCCTATTAATCTGTATTCCTATCCTAATGGTAGTACCACACTGTCTTAATACCTATGGTGATTTAGTAAATTTTAAAATTCATAAGTCTAATTCTTCCAACTTTGTTCTTCTTTTTCAAGATTGCTTTGGTTGTTTAAAGCTTCTTGCATTTCCATGCTAATTTTAGGATCAGCTTGCAAATTTCTGCAATAATCCAGCTGGGATTTTGTTAGGGGTTTTACCACATCTCTAGATCAATTTGTGAAGAACTGCCATATTCATAACATAAAAGCTTCAGTCCAACAACACAGGATGCCTTCTCACTAACTTGATATTCAATGTCTTTCAGTGGTTTTTTTTCAGTATATAAGACTTGTATAGGGTTTCCTTTTAAGATACAGAAAGTGTTCTAAAATTGAGTTGCCATTGTTGTATGTAACTATGGATATATTAAACCACATCAAATTGTGTACTTTTAAAGGGTGAATTATATAATGTAAATTATATCTCAATAGTACTGTTATTCAAAAAGAAGAAATACTTGCTTATGATAGAAAAGTAAAAAGGAAGAGAAAAAATAAAACTTTATAAATATTAAAAAAAGACTTGTACTTTTTTGTTAAACTTGTAACTAGATATTTTGTTTTTCAATTATTTTTGTCATTTTTGAATCATTCTTTGCTAGTGCATGTAAAAAGAATTTTTATCGTTTGCATATTTTCAGCCTTATGCTACTCACTTGTTAGTTCCAATAGTTTTATTTGTTTTTGGTGCAGATACATTAGGACTTTCTAAATACAAGCTCATATCACCTTAAATAGAGAGAGTTTTATTTTCTCCTTTCCAAAATGGGCATCTTTTATTTTATTTTATTTTATTTTGCCTAATTGCCTTGAGTGGAACCTCCACTACAATGTTGAGTGGAATTGACAAGAGTAGTCATCTTTGTGTGGTTCCTGATCTTCAGCAGACAACATTCAGACTTTCTCCACTAAAAATGATGTTAGCTATGAGTATTTTTGGCATGATTTTTATCAGATGAAAGACGTTCACTTCTATTCAAGTTTGTTAAAAGTTCTATTATGAGGGGATTTGAGATTTTATAAAGAATTTTTTTCTGCATCCATTGAGGTTATAATGTGGCTTTTTTCCTTTATTCTATTTCTATAATATATTGCACTGATAAATTTTCATCCCTTAAACCAACATTGTATTCCCTGGAGAAATACTAGTTGTTTATGTTCTAAAATTATTTTAGTCAGCTTTTTGCAACAGTGACTAAAAGACCTGATAAGAACAATTAGAAGAGGAAAGTTTATTGGGGGCTCACTGTTTCAGAGGCTTGTCTATAGACAGCTGGCTCCATTGTTCTGGGTTGAGGTGAAGCAGCACATCATAGTGGAAGACTGTGGCAGATGAAAGTAGGTAGAACATAGCACCAAGAAGGAGAGAGAGAGAGAGAGAGAGAGAGAGAGAGAGAGAGAGAGAGAGAGAGAGAGAGAGAGAGAGACTCCACTCTTCAGGGACAAAACATAATACACCCCCAAGGCATGTCCCCAGTTACCCATCTCCTCAAGCCACACTCTATGTGCCTTCAGATAACACCCAGATTAATCCCTAACAGAAGAATAATTCACTTATTTGTTCATAATCCAACCATTTCACCTCTAAACTTTCTTGTATTAACAAACCTTCTTGTTTTGTTAATAATTGGTGGAGTATTTTTGTTTTTGTATTCCTAAAGTATACTGTTCTTGTGATATCTTTGTATGGTTTTGATATCAGGGTAATTTTTTTTATAAAGTAAGTTCAAGATTGGCTTCTTCTTTCATAATTTCGGAAATTTTTGTGGAGTATTAGTGTTTAATTATTGCTTAAACATTTGGTGGAAATTACCAGTGAAACGATTTGGCCCTGGCTTTTTTGTTTGTGAAATTTTTTTGATCATTAATCCAATCATTTTCCTTTTTGTAAGTATATATGATGTTCTACCTCTTCCTGAGTCAGTTATTCTAGTTTGTTTTTCTAAGAATTTGTCCATTTTATTCAGGCTTTCTATCTAATTATATTAGCATATCATTTCTTATATTATTATCCTATTCATAACTTGCATGTAACTTGTAATCTCTCCTCTTACAGGCCTGATTTTCAAAATACAATTATCCTCTATCTTTTTAAAAAATGTGTCTAGCTACAGTTATTCCAATCTAGTTGATTTTTAAAAGAATCAACTTCATCTCTCATTAATTTTCTCTAATATTTTGTTATAGTATATTTTATTTATTTCTACTATATATATTATATACTTTTTAATGCTGTCATTGGTTCAGTTTTTTTCTTATGTTATTTAAATACATAGCTATACATTTCCCCCAATGCACTGTCTAGTTTCCTCTCGTATTTTTATGTTGTGTTTTGCTTTCTTTTGCCTTTAAGTATCTTATAATTTCCCTGTGATAGTACTAGCACTAACAGAGACATGAAGACAAATGGAATAATATAGAATACACTGAGATAAACTCACATGAATATAATTATCTGCTATAAAGACCCAAATGCTGATAGGACTGAAGACCAGTGCCAAAAACCTTCACTGGAGAAAAGACAGACTTTTTAACAAATGGTGCTGGGAAAACTGGAAATCTATATGTAGAAGCACAATAATTTACCCTAATCTCTCACCGTGCACAACTAAACTAAAAGTGGATCAAATACCTTGGAATTAGATAAGAAACTCTGCACCTGCAAGAAGAACATGTAGTCCCAACACTCTAAAACATGGGCATAGCAATTGATTTTCTTAACAAAATTCCTAAAATGCAAGAAATAAAACCAAAAATCAATGAGTGGGAAGGCAGCATATTAAAAAGATTCTTTACAGAAAAGGAAACAATCAAGAACATGAAGAGAAAGCTTACAGAATGGAAGATCTTTGCCATTTGCTCCTCTGATAAGTCATTTAATATCCAGAATGTACAAATAACTCAAAAAACTTAACACGAAAAACCCCAATAACTCAATTAATAGATGGGCCAAAGAACTAAACAGATGCTTCTCAAAAGAAGAAATATGAATTGTCCAGAAATATATGAACAAATGTTCTATATGTCTAGCAAATACAGGAATTAAGTTAAAAAATACATTGAGATTTAATTCACTCTAGTTATAACAACAATAATCAAGAATGAAAATAATAGGGTTGGGGTCATTGCTCAGTGATAGAGCACTGGCCTAGCATGTGTGAGGCACTGGATTCTATTCTCATCACCACATACAAATCAATCAATCAATCAATCAATCAATTAATTAAAGGTCAATTGACAATGAAAAATATTTAAAATATATTAAGATAGAAATAATAATGAATGTTGGCAAGGATGTGGGGAAAAGGTGCAATCATACATTGTTGGTGGGACTGCAAATTAATGCAACCACTCTGGAAAGTGTTCTGAAGATTTAACAAAACCTAGGATTGGAAAGACCATATGATCCAATTATCTCACTCACTGGAACATATTCAAAAGTACTAAAATCAGCGTACTATAGTGATATAGCCACAGCAGTGTGGCACAATTCACAATAGCCAAGCCATACTAAGGTACCCTTCACAAATGAATGAATGATGACAACAAAAACAACATATATATATATATATATATAATGTTGTATTACTCAGCCATAATGAGGAATGAAATTATGGCATTTGTTGATAAATATATGGAACTTGAGGCCATCATGCTAAGTGAAATAAATTAGACTCAGAAAGAAAAATGTTGTGTGGAAGCTAGTTGAAAATAAGAAGGGAAAAATGAGAAAGACAGAAAAAGGGAAAATGGGGGATTTCATCAAAATAGAAGAAAGACTGTGAATGAAGGAGAAGAAGAAGGGACATGATAAGGGAAGAATAGAGGAATTAATCTAATCTCACTCTCCTATATACATATATAAATATACCACAGTGAATCTCACGGTCATGTATATCCAAAATACACTAAGCAAAAACAAAATATTTAAGAGGTAAGTAGCAGAAATATCAGTAGAGTGGAGGAAAGAGAATAGGGGGAGGGAGTAGGGGAGGAAAAGCAGGAATATTGGAGATTGAAATTGAGCAAATATTTCATGGTTTTTAAATTATGTCTAAATGAATCCTATTGTTATGTATAACTAAAACTAAGCAATAAAAAATTAAAGAATATAAGCCTTGAAAATGTGGCTTTTTAGGTAATTTCTAAAAAAGTGTTCTATATGTCTAGCAAATACAGGAATTAAATTAAAAAATAATTTTAATTATTAAATATTAAAAAATATATTTAATTATTAAAATTTCTAGGCAGGTGAAATTGTGACACCTGTTGTGATATAAGCATTTTATGAACTCCAAATATATTTTTTATTAATTTTTTAGTTGCTTATTTATTTATTTATTGTGGTGCTGAGGATCAAACCTAGTACCTCATACATACTAGGCAGGCGCTCTACTATTAAGGCATAACCCCACCTTCCAAATTCATTTTGACCCCTCTAGTGCCTGATGAACTGTTGACTTACACAGCTTCAGTAGTTGTAAAGCTCTTAGTTTGTAGGTTATTGTATAGCTGGGAAGAGGTAGATGAGGATATAGCAAGTTGAAATGCCATAAAACTGTTATTCAGCCATTTTCCTTGAATAAACACTCCTGTGCTGTTGTAAACCTTTGGACAATTTTTGTTATCCTGAAAAAGCTGACATTGTTGCCAGTGATCTCATGCTTTTATGCAAAACTGTATTTTAGGAGTTTTTACCCCCACTATTTTAGATGAGTTTCTTCAGAAATGACAACTTCTATTCTTAGAGTTTAAATAAAGTACCATATAAATGCATCATGATGGAGTTAAAACAATCATAGGTTTTGTATTTAGACTCACTGTAAATTAAATCCTGGGTCAGTTGCTGGCAATTATGCAACCCTGGGTAAGTGACTTATCCTCCCAACACTTCGATATTCTCAATAATTCTATGTAAAGGATAATGAATATTCTATAGAATTGTTGTAAGAGTTAAATAAAATAATGGCTGAAAAAACTTCTGGTACATATAAAGCATCCAACACGTGTTGAATTTGCTATTTACTTTTCTGCTTAACTGCAAACACAATGATTTTAATCTCAGCAAGTTGCTACAGTCCATTAGAGATGATCAATTTATTTGTCACAAAAATATGTAGTAATAGTGTAGGGATGTGCATCCAGTAGATATCATCCCATTAGCTGTCACCTTTTGCAAGGTGCCTTTAGGACTTGGTCTTTGCATTACAACTCCATTTTCCTTTGTGCCTCCCAGCACTTGGTAGGTTTTACTAACAGTGATACTACATTGTTGACTTATTTTCAGCCTCTATTCGTCACTACACCCCATAGATCTTTTTTAGCCCCCTCACACATAGCCAGTTATTTCTCTTATTTATTATTTATTTATTGTTAGATTTATATAGTGCTTTCCTCCCTAAAAGCTTAAGGCACTGTACAGAGAACTTAAAAACATGGCCCATCGAACATTATACATCTAAAATAAAATTGAAAATGGGGAAAGTAGACAAGCAAACGGGAATGGAAACTCTGAGAATAATGGATGATCAGTGGAAAGAGAATATTGGGTATATTGGCCAGCACATTTTTTTTCTCTTTTGGTATGGACTTGGAGAAACTGTCCCTGGTAATTTATTTTATTTTATTTTATTTTATTTTATTTTATTTTATTTTCAGGTATCTGATCCAGTCTTATGATGCCTGAAGTCATTTATATTTGAAAAGAGATGTGCATTTGTTACCTATACAAATTTGAATGAACAGAAAGCACAACTCAATATATTTTCTTTCTATTGACCAAGTTACACATTTAAATGATAAATATATTTAGTCTCAGTACCATTTTTTTTTGATGGTGGGAGTGTGTTAATGAAATTTGAATTGTTAGTGGGAAAACTGTATCTTGCATGGACAGGCTTGTTGCATTCCATGTTTAATGATGATATACAGTGCTGAAAGGAATGAAAAACTTATTGACTGATAATCACTAAGAGCATTAAACTGATAAAAAGGATAGTGATTTGCAAATATCACTTAGGTTAAAGTGTTAAGAAAGATAATAGCATCTTTTCTCTTCTTCTCTTCAAGTCTGGCATCCCATAGTGTGCACTTTCAACTTCGAAGCAGAAGTTAAATGGATTTTGGTGTTAAGAATACAGATCTGGTATAATGGAGGATATTGAGGGGGCACATTTGAGTAAATATTGGCATACTGACTATCACATTGATTGAAAGAGAAATCATTATTTTATTGCACCTAAAAAAATTCTCTTCTTATTATCAGTGTTTTACACACATTATACACACATACTATTCCTTCAGTACATTAAAACGTGGTTGATGTGATCTGAGTTTATTATTCATTTTTATTTTGATTACCTTTAACATTTGTCCCAAAGGGGCTAAAATCAACTCAGATAATTCAATAATTCATTAGTAGAATAATAGGATAACTATTTGGAATTAATATTTCCTGTCTCTTGTTACAATATGTTGAGGACTCCAGGGTTTTGCCATTATTTCGTTAAACTGCAAGTTAGGTGAAACTTTTGATAGTTTCACTTAAAAGAGATGTGCCATGAAGCTGTTCAGAATATACAAACCAAATTCATTTTTTACATTCTTGAATATTTTTTTAAAAATATTTTATTAAAAGTTGATGGATCTTTATTTACTTATTTATATGTGGTGCTGAGAATTGAACCCAGTGCCTCACACATGCTAGGCAAGTGATCTACCACTGAGGCAAAACCCCAGCCCCCAAACCAAATTCATTTTTGAAAATTAAAGAAATTTTCCATGAAACTCTACTGTGACAAAGCCCTGCATAAGGATCTTCATCTGGATAGTATTGGATCCAGTCCTGTTTTTGTTTTCTCTGTATTGATACCTAGTATACTATCATTGCTCTTTGTAGTATCTTATCCATCTAGGAAAAATCACTGAGGCCCACAGAATTTGGTTACAGTTCCAAACGGCATTCTGTTTTGATACAGACAATGTATGAATAATTACATTTCTATGTCTTGGTTGTTTTCTTAAGTTTGAATCTTTTTGAAAGGAAGTTGAGCTATGTTTGATGTGATACTTTAATTTTATTGTGAAATTTATTTAATATTTAATAGAGTAGTCTCATTCACTCTTTAGATTAAACAAAAGATATTTTTGTTCCTTCCTCAAATAGCGTTCAACTAAATAAGTTCATTTTATGGGATACAAGATACATAATATATGATACATAGAGTAAAACTGATTATTTTAATATTTGTGATGAGTAACTATATTTTACTAATGAATTAAAACTACATGTCACATATCTTAGAAAATTATACTGAAGTGATCTCAGTACTAAGTGAAAAACCAAATTAGTGAGTTTTTCATGTTTTATTAGTAAACTATGAATATATAATGAACCAACATTACAGATAATTTTAGAATCTTTTAACCTGAAAACATTTTTTTTTGCTAGTCTAAAGGATTTTAATACCCCCTGCTTTCATCATGATTTGAAAGTGAATGAAGAACTTAGAATGATTTTTCTTTTTTTTTTTTTGGATAGTTTTTTTCAATAGTTTTTTTTTTTTTTGTTCTGATTGATTTCATTTCAGTGTGGCCTAGTTATATTTAGGTGCAAGATGTTAGCCTTTGCTATAATAAGCCAAGTTGAAGAGTTGCATGTGAGTTGACAATAACATACTAAGGTAGGAATACAATAACACATATATTTTTCTCTAATTATTGCCTCATGTCCTAGAATTAGATGATGTATTATGTATGTATTTTACTAAGTGGTCAACAAAAAGAAACCTGAGACTTGGATCAATCTTCCAAGAAACTAATATCCTATATAAGCCTTATTGTAAAGGTAGGGATACTGTCATTGTCTTTTCTCTCTTCCAAGGTAGGTTACTACCCTTAGATACAGAACTGCTGTTTAGGTGAAATAAGCAGGTGATAATGGGAAATGTCTCCTGGTTTGGTAAATAGGAATTTAATTGTAGCTCACACATCCTTGCCCTGCCAGTCTAATTAAAAAGAAAAAGTAATTATGTTCCTATTTTTCCTATCAACATATCCATAGTTATTCTGTCCTCTGGCTCATAGAAAAAAAAGATTCTAATAATTGCTATGGAGACTGAGTTTAAAATGGCATTTCGATAAACTGCACTCAAGATTCCTACTTCAATACTAACAAAAATCAAACTAATAGGAGAACATAAACATTTGGAAAACTAAGAGTAAAACCTGATTTCAGGAACTAAACTGAAATGTTTGTAACTTTAAGGAAAATAAAGCTGGTCTGCAAACTGAAATTTTCTTAGCAGTATTAGTTACTCAAATACAGACAATAAGATTTTTTTCACTTGTACTCTTTAACACAATAGTGCAAAGTTTCTATTAACAGACAACTTGTCAGTTACCCTACTACCTTTGAAAATAAATGAATTGGTTTCTGTAGTTTTCATTGTAGAGGAATTTGATGGAACGATCTCCCTTGTCCTTGGATAGGCAGAGTTAATATTGTCAAAATGACCATACTACCAGAAGCACTATACAGATTTAATGCAATTCCAATAAAAATCCAAATTATATTCCTCACATAAATAGAAAAAGCAATCATGAAATTTATCTAAAAAAAAGAGACCCAGAATAGCTAAAACATTCTTAGCAAGAAGAATGAAGCAGGTAGCATCACTATACTGAACCTTAAACTATGCAACAGAACAATAGTAACAGAAAAACACCATGATATTGTCACCAAAATAGACTTGTAGCCCAATGGTATAGAATAGAGGACACAGAAACAAACCCACATAAATACAGTTATCTCAGATAAAGGCACCACCAACATATATTGGAGAAAATAGCCTTTTCAACAAATGGTGCTGGGAAAACTGAAAATCCATTTGCAGCAAAATGAAATTAATCCCCTATGTCTCACCATGCACAAAACTCAACTCAAAGTGGATCAAGGCATTAGGAATTAAATCAGAGACCTTGTGCCTAGTAGAAAAAATTAGGCCCAAATCTTCATAATGTTAGATTAGTCCCTGAATTCCTTAATAAGAATCCTATTGCACAAGAAATAAAATCAAGAATCAATAGATAGGATGGACTTAAACTCAAAAGTTTCTTGTCAGCACACAAGAAACAATCAGTGAGGTGAATAGAGAGCCTGCAGAATGGGAGCAAATTTTTACCACATGCACATCTGATAGAGCACTAATCTCTAGGATGTATAAAGAACTCAAAAAATTAACATTAAAAAACCTCAAACAACCCAATCAGTGAATGGAAGAAGGAACTGAACAGACACTTCTCAGAAGATGCTATGCAATCAATCAACAAATATATGAAAAAGTGTTCAACATCTCTAGCAATTAGAGAAATGCAAATCAAAACTACTCTAAGATTTCATCTCACTCCAGTCAGAATGGTAATTATCAAGAATACAAACAACGATAAGTGTTGGTGAGGATGTGGGGGAAAAGGCACATTCATACATTGCTGGTAGGACTGCAAATTTGTGCAGCCAATATGGAAAGCAGTAATGAGATTCCTTGAAAAAGTTAGAATGGAACCACCATTTTGACCCAGCTATACACTCCTCAGTTTATACTCAAAAGAATTAAAAACAGCTTACTACAGTGACACAGCCACATGAATGCTTATAGCAGCACAATTCACAATAGCTAAACTGTGTAATCAACCTAGATGCACTTCAGTAGATGAATGGATGAAGAAACTGTGGTATATATACACAATGGAATATTACTCAGCAGTAAAGGAGAATAAAATCATGGCATGTGTAGGTAAATGGATACAATTGGAGAATATTATACTAAGTGAAGTAAGCCAATTCCCAAAACCAAAGGCTGAATGTTTTCTCTGATATGTGGATAATGATCCATAATGGGGATTGGGGGGAACATGGGAGGAATGGATGAACTTTAGCCAGGGCAAAGGGGAGGAAAGGGAAGGGAGGGGACATGCTGGTAGGAAAGATGGTGTAATGAGATGGACTTCATACCCTAAGTACATATATGAAGTCAGGAATGGTGTGACTGTACTTTGTGAACAACCAGAGACATGAAAAACTGTGCTCTATTTGTGTACTATGAATCTAAATGCATTCTGCTATCATGTATAACAAATTAGAGTAAATAAATAAATCTAAAAAAATAAATGAATTGGGGCTGAGGCTGTAACTCCATGGCACAGTGCTTTCCTAGCACATATGAGGCACTGGGTTCAAACCTTAGCACCACCTAAATATAAACAAATAATATCAAGGCATTCTGTCCATCTAAAACTACCAAAAAAATAAAAATAAAAAATAAATTAATTGATGTTGTGAAAATTATAAATGGTTACTGCAATGATGCAAATAATAAAACACAAAGAATAAACCCCAAATAAACCTAAATTCTAATTACAGGTATATTAAGTAGCATTTTAGTGAATATCCTCCCAGACATTTTCTATGTAAATATATGAACAGACATTTTTAGAAAATTTTACTTAAATGACATTCTGGCATATATCATGTCATATATGTCATTATAATTTTGTCCTTCCCATTCCATCAGTACATGTTGTAGAGTAGATTTTTTTTTTGAGAGAGAGAGAGAGAGAGAGAGAGAGAGAGAGAGAGAGAGAGAGAATATTTTAATATTTATTTATTTTTTTAGTTTTAGATGGACACAACATCTTTACTTATTTTTTTATTTTTATGTGGTGCTGAGGATTGAATGCAGATCCCTGTGCATGCCAGGCAAGCGTGTTACTGCTTGAGCCACATCCCCAGCCTGATATATTTTGTTTTAATCAAATAAATTTCGAGGCTGACTGATTCGCGCGGCTACAGAATGCGTGGCGCCTCAGAGAAGCAATTAATTAGCAAGCAGGGAGATCAGTGACTGCGATTAGGTGGAATCCCACCAGCCAAGCCCACACTGACCCCCGGGCTGAGTACGGGATTTCAGACGGGGAAGGAAGCGGTACAGTCCCATCCCCCACAGCGGACACTCCACCGAGGCAATCAGTAGCCACCATCTTGGAAAGCTAAAGTATCCACCGCCACTCTCCTACAGATTGCAACAACAAAACAGGTGTGTGTCACTCAGCTCAACCCCCAGACATGGGGAATTCGAATAAAATCTCTCCTAGGCTTTCCGGGGGAGGGAGTATCAGAGTGAGCCTGCATAAAGACTAGGGGAAAACTAGAGACACCTGACCTTCAACCCCCCCTTCCATCAGCAGCCAAAACGAAACCTGTCTAGCTAGCGCTGGGGGAGGGGCAAGCAGGAAAAATCAAAGCGATAGAGTGCCTGGGATTCCAATAGCCAACAGTGGGACCCCGGAGATCCAGGCTGACAGATTCGCGAGGCCTGCCCTGCGGCTACAGAAGAAGCGATTAATTAGCAAGCAGGGAGAAAAGTGTCTGCGATTTTGTGGAATCCTGCCAGCCAAGCCAGCACTGACCCCCAGGCTGAGTACGGGATTTCAGAGGGGAAGGAAGTGGTACAGTTCTATCCCCCACAACGGAAACAAAACAATAGAGTGCCGGGGTTCCCAATAGTCACCCTCCACACCCAACAAACGGCAGACCCAGAGTACAGTTTGAACTGCCTAGAACCATCACTCAGGGGAAATCTGGTCTAGCAGGAGAAACCAAGACTAGCAGGAGAAACCAGGAGACTAGAGGCAAGGCCCTCGCAACTGGGCGGCTGGAAACCGCAGGCCCGCTGGCGACCGATCACCTGCCCGCGGCCTGTGATACTGGGTGGCTGGAGACCACCTGCCTGCCGTGACCGGGAGCTGAAACCAAACAGAGACAGTCCACTCGCACCCCCTTATTAGGACACCCCGGCAAGGAGCCCGGGGCCCATCATCGCATAGTAGTGTCGTCACTGGAGCTCGGACGTCGGAACTTCCTTCACAGCAGAATCCACGTTAGCAGGCATAGTTTAACAACACAAAGGAGAGACATCAGAGTAATACGGAACCAAAACAAAGCTATAGAAGGGAGCAGAAACACGACAATCAAAAAGAGCTGGAAAGTAACGTGGACAACATGAGAAAACAAGGGAAAAAAGGAGTACAAACAATGCAAGACAACTTAATTCTACAGGAAGACATAGAAACATCAGAAGCAGGGATAAGGAAAGAACTCAAGGCATACCTAACTCAAATGGAAAGGAATATTAGAGAAGACATGAGACAGCAAGTCCAAGCAATAAAAATATATTTTGAAAATAAATTAAACAAACAAATTCAAATGGCAAAGAACGAGCTCTACCAGGAGATAGAGATCTTAAAAAAATCAAACAATAATCCTAGAATTGCAGGAAACTATAAACCAAATTAAAAACTCAAACAAGAATATTACAAATAGACTTGATCAAGTAGAAGTCAGAACATCAGATAATGAAGACAAAGTTTATTAACTTGAAAAGAGTATAGTCAACACAGAAAAAAATGCTTAAATCCCATGAGCAATCTATTCAAGAGATATGGGATGTCATAAAAAAACAAATTTGAGAGTCATCGGGATAGAAGAAGGCACAGAGATTCAAACCAAAGGAATGGACAGCATATTAAATGACATAATTGTAGAAAACTTCCCAGAGATGAAAGATAGAATGGATTTCCAAATCCTGGAAGCCTACAGGACCCCAAACATTCAAAACCATAATAGACCAACTCCAAGACACATAATAATGAAGATAGCCAACATACAGAACAAGGAGAGAATATTAAAAGCTACAAGAGAAAACAGATTACATTCAGGGGTAAACCAAATAGGTTAACAACTGATTTCTCATCACAGACTTTGAAAGCGAGAAGATCCTGGAACAATGTATTTCAAACGCTGAAAAATAATGGATTCCAACCAAGAATACTGTATCCAGCAAAATTGAGCTTCAGATTTGACAACAAAATTAAAATCTTTCACGATAAACAAAAGCTAAAAGAATTCGCAGCAAGAAAATCAGCACTGCAAAGCATTTTGAGCAAAATACTACAAGAAGAGGAATTGAAAAATAGTTCCCAAAACTAATAGCAGGAGGTATCTCAGTAAAGGGGGAGGAAAATGACCAAAAAGTAAAACTAGCTAAACTAAAATAAATAAATAAAGAAGCATGACGGAAGTACAAATCATATAACAATTGTAACCTTAAATGTTAATGGCCTAAACTCACCAATCAAGAGACATACGCTAGTAACCTGGGTCAAAAAAAACAAATCCATCAATATACTGCCTTCAGGAGACTCATATGATAGGAAAAGACATACACAGGCTGAAGGTAAAAGGTTGGGAAAAATCATATCACTCACATGGCCCTAAAAAACAAATGCCAAATGTCTTCTTTGATATAAAGAGAGCAACTAAGAACAGAACAGGAAGGAAGAGCATGAGGAAAAGACTAACAGTAAACAAAGACGAATGGGGGGAGAGAAAGGGAGAGAGAAGGGAAAGCATATGGAAATGGTAGGAGACCTTCAATGATACACAAAATTATAAGAGGTTATGAGGGGCAAGGGGGAGGGGGAAAAAGGGAGAGAATTGAACAACAGCAGAGGAGGTAGAGAGGGAAGAGGGGAGGGGAGGGGAGGAGGGATAGTAGGGGATAGGAAAGGTAGCAGAATACAACAGTCACTAATATGCCATTATGTAAAAATGTGAGTATGTAACAGATGTGATTCTGCAATCTGTATTTGGGGTAGAAATGGGAGTTCAAAACCCAATTGAGTCAAATGTATGAAAGATGATATATCATGAGCTCTGTAATGTTTTGAACAATCAATAAATAAATAAATTTCACACTGACATTTATTTACTAAGTAGGATTGGTTAACCTATATGTGTACCATACATTGTCTCTCTGCTATCTTCTGTTCCCCATTCCCTCCTGTGTTCATCCCATGCCCCAGATTGTTTTATTTCCTTTTTCTTTCTTTCCCTCTTTCCTTTCTTCTTTTCTGGCTTTCTCTATATATACATACATATATTATGCATATATATGTCTGTTATATATACACACATACAAACATGCATGTTCTTATATGAAATCTTTGTTCAATCTGATAGTGTTCTCTGAGTTAGGTTAGTCTTAAAGTGACTGAATTTGGTTTAGTTCCTCACATATGCCATGTGAGAGATACTAAATGATACTGGATTCTGGTGTTAATGCATAGACCCCCCTTCCCATGTAAAAGAAAATCCAACTTATATTGTCAGTGAAGCTGTAGGAGCTTCATTAAAAAAATTATAAATTATTTTTAGTTGTTGAAAGGCCATTAAAACTTCCAGATAGGGAAGATATTTCAGTTATTGTAGTGGTGTTTATATTGGATTGTAATTAACTTTTAGTTAATATTTTAATATGTTTATATTGGATTAGTAAGAAGTGAAATATGAATATGATCAAACAGAAGTACTAAGCCTAAAATTTCATTTCAATTTCTGAATATAGAGGAAATAATTTTCTCCCTTGATCATTTTTAACTTGAAATAAAATGAGGAGTCACAATCACAGAGAGCAGTCACATAATTCCCACAAGTAAAGTGAACCTGGTATTGGGGAAAAATGAAGACTGCAGTGGCTTCAAAACATATGTCCACTGAGAATCACTGTTTTTCAATTCCCATGATTACTAAGTGAGACCTTGCATCCATTCTCACTAGATTATCTGATTTTCAGTAGGCTATAAATCCATTTTTTTTGTGTGTACTCTTCTTGAGTTGCAAATGTTAGCAAAACAATAAAAAATCACATCAAAGTATGTGTGTGGAAGGAGATGGGTGTCTATAGAACTTTTGCTACATAAATGCTTTAAATGTGTAACTTTAGATATTGCCTTTTACTCCATAGTAAGTATGTTGCTATTTTTGTGTGGCTTTTTTATTTCCACTCTTAAAATTCTATTTATTATTCAGGGGGCATTGATTGCCCCAGATTTTACAGGTTGGGAGTAGAATATACAGGATAAAGAGAAAAAAGGAAATAAAAGCTGTGTGAAAATATGTATCACTAGTGCTATTTCATTTATATATAAGCCAATTATGGGGATTAGATCCTATTAATTCTATACATAGTTTAAAAACTGAACTTTAGAGACTTTAAGTATTTGTCAATATCACAAAACTAGTAATTGGCAGAGCTAGGATTCAAACTCAAGAGTATGTGAACCCAAATCCTCTTAATTTTTTATAACTTTTTAAAAACAGTTATAAAAGCTTATAGTAAAGAATACACAAAATATAAAAGAAAAATTTTAGAAAGCTTACCTCAAATCACAACATGCAGCCATAAATACAAGTTATATGTAAATGAACATACATACTTCCAGTTTTACATACACAAATATACAAATATAACAAAATAGCTATCATACTGCTTATATATTTACATATTGAATATTTTTCTGAACATTATATAAAGAGCATATTTCAATTTTATTAGCTATTTTATGTTTTCATTAGTGCATTGAAGTTTTATATATTTGTGGGATTTACCTTCATATATTCATGAATGTATATATCATAATTTACTTCATTTAAATATCCAGTACTATTTCCTTCCTTCTCTTCCTCTCCTTCCTCCCCAGATACCCTGCCTCTCTTCTATTTGATTTTTCTTCCATTAATATATTGTCTTAATTGGTGCATTATAATTTTACACAAAACTGGAATTCATTCTGTTATATTTATACATGCACATAACATAATTTGGTCAATTTTATTCCACATTTATTCCCCTTTCCCATCTCTCTACCTTCCCACTCAATCCCCCGCTTCTATTACACAGATGTTGTTTCTGTTTTTATGGGATCTCCCTGCTTTTTTTCTCTCTAGTTTCCTCATATGAGGGAAAAAATTTCAACCCTTTGTTTCTGAGTCTGACTTACGTCACTTAACATCATAATATTTAGGTCCACATAATGTTGTTCTTCTTTATGGGTGATTAAAACTCCACTGTGTATATATATATATATATATATATATATATATATATATATATATATATATATATATATATATATATTACATTATTTTATCCAGTTGTCTGTTGATGCGCAAGTAGGCTGGTTCCATAACTTGGCTGTTGTGAATCATGCTGCTATGAACATTGGTATGCATGTATCACTACAGTATGCTGATTTTAGTTGTTTTGGATAAATACCAAAGGGTGGGATAACTGGATCATGAACTGACCAAACTATTCTATGTAAATATATAAACATAACACTGTGAATTTCACTTTTATGTATATCCATTACTAGTCTTTTCAGGAGTGGCCACGCTCCACCCCAGTGTGTTTGCACTAATTTGCAGTCCCACCAAATGTATGATTGTACCTGTTCCCCCACATCTTCACCATATTTTATTATTATTATTATTATTATTATTAATTATTATTATTATAATAAGTATTGAATCCATGGATGTTTAATCTCTGAGCAACATCTCAGCCCTTATTTTATATATTATTTAAAGATAGGATCCCATTAATTACTTAGGGCCTCAGTGAGTTTCTGAATTTGCTTTTGAAATCATGATCCCCTTGCCTCAGCCTCCTGAACAGTATTATTTGAATTCTTGATGATTGCCATTTTAACTGGAGATGAAATACCGGTGTAGTTTTGATTTGTATTTCACTGAGTGCTAAGGAGGTTGAACATTTTTTTCATGTACTTATTGGCCATTTGCATTTATTATTTAAAAATGTATGTTTAGTTCATTTGCCCACGCATTGATTAGGTTATTTTTATGTAGTGATAGTTCTTTATATGTTCTGAGTATCAATCCCCTACCTGCAGAACAGGTTGAAAGATATTCTCCCATTCTGTAGGCTCACATTCTCTTCAATACTTTTTTCCTTTGCTATCACATTTATTGATTCTTGGTTTCATTTCTTGTGCTTTAGGAATCTGTTCATTTTTATAGTTGTACATACATAATGATGTATTTGTATGTGCACATAATATAACTATAATTTGACCAGTATAACTCCCAAGCACCCAACTCTTCCCTCCCTGATTCTTATCCCTGATTCCTTTCCTCCACTGATATCCATTTGATTTTCATCATTCACTCCTTCCTTACTTTTCCTTTTTCCTCTCTATCTCCTGCATATAAGAGAAAACATATGGCTCTTGGCCATCTGAGTTTGACTTATTTCACTTAACATGATGGTCTCTACTTCCATTGAATTTTCTGCAAATGACATAATTTCATTTTTATGGCTAAATAAAACTCCATTGTGTATATAAACCATATAGTCTTTATCCGTTCATCCACATTGATGGACACCTAGGCTGGTTCCATAGTTTGGCTATTGTTAATTGTGCTACTATAAACATGGGTATTCTTGTATCATAGCAGTTAAGATGACTTTAATTCTTCAGGATAAATAATGAGGATTGGTATACCTGGGTCTTATGGAGCTTCCCTGCCTAGTCTTTTGAGGAAATTCTATACTGATTTCCATAGTGGTTGCACTAATTTACAATCCCATGTACAGTGTGAAAGTAGTCCTTTTTCTTCACATCCTCTCCAGCACTTATTATTATTTGTATTCTTCATGACCAGCATTCTGCCTGGTGTGCAATAAAATTTCAGTGCAGTTTTGATTTTCATTTGTATTTAACTAATTGTTAATGAGTTGAACATTTAAATATATATTTGTTGGCAATTTGTATTTTTTGTTCTGGGAAGTGTCTGTTTATTTTATTTGTCTATTTATTAATTGGGTTTTTTTGGTATTTTGGTGTAAAGTTTTTTTTAATCTTTATATATTCTAGATATTTATCCTCTGTCAGAAGAGTAGTTACAAAGATTTTCTCCCATTGTGTGCATTTTCTCTTCACATTCTTAACTGGTTTGTTTGCTGTGCAGAAGCTTTTTAATTTGATGCTTTCTGATATATCAACTCTTAGAATTAATTCCTGAGCTATAGGGATCCTATTGAGAAATTGTTGCCTGTGCTTATAAGTTGGAGTGTGGCCCCTAAGTTTTCTTCTAGGAGTTGCATAGTTTTTGGTCTAATTGCCATGTCTTTGATACATTTTGAGTATACTTTGGCAGGGTGAGAGATAAAAGTCTACTTTCATTATGCTACATATGAACAACTGGTTTTCTCAACAGCATTTGTTTAAAAAGGCTATCTTTTCTACAATGAATGTATTTTGGCACCTTTGTCAAGAATCAGATTACTGTATATGTGTGGGGTTTTCTCTGTGTATTCTATTCTATACTATTGGTTTATGTGTCTGTTTTTATGCTTTTACCAAATAATTTCTGTTACTATAGCTCTGTGGTATAATTTGAAATCAGGTATAGTGATGCCTTTAGCATTGATTTTTCACTTATAACTGCTAAGATTTCGGGGTCTTTCATTCTTCCAAATGAATTTTAGGACCATTTTTTCTAGCTTTGCAAAAGAATGTCTTGGTATTGTGAGGTGAAATGCATTAAATATGTTTATGGCTTTCATTAGTAAGGTGATTTTAACAATATTAATTTTGCCCATCCATGAATATGGGATGTCGTTCCATCTTCTGTGGCCTTAAATATCTTTCTTCAATGTTCTAAAGTTTTAAATTTATAGATCTTTAACTTCTTTGCTTAGATTTATTCCCATTTATTTTATTTAGTCTATTGTGAATGGAACTGACTTACTGATTTCTTTCTCAGCAGCTTCATTTTGTATATGGGAAAGCTATTGATTTTTCTATGTTGATTTTGTAACCTGTTGCTTTGTTACATTTGTTTATTGGCTCTAGCAGTCTTTGGGTGGAATTTTTTTAATCTTCTAAATATAGGACCGCATTGTCTACAAACACATAGTTTGACTTCTTCCTTTCTTATTTCTGTCCTTTTTATTTCTTTCTCTTGCCTCACTGCTCTAGTTATAATTTCTAGCACTATATTAAATAGGAGTGGTAAGAGTGTACATCTTTGCCTTAGCACAATTTTAAAGAAAATACTTTCAGATTTTCTCCATTGGCTATGAGGTTGACTTTGGGTTTTTCATATATAGCCTTTATGATATTGAGGTAGATTTCTTCTATCCCAAGTTTCTCCATTTTTCATGAACGGGTGCTGAATTTTGTTGAAGGCCTTATCTGCAACTATTAATATGACTCAGTAATTTTTTTCCTTAATTATATTTATGTGATAAATTACATTTATTATTTGTATATGTTAAACCATCTTTGCATTTCTAGAATAAAACCAATGTACTTGTGTACAATCCTCTTAATATGTTGTTGAACACAATCTGCTAATAATTAAATGTTTTTAAAGCTAAATTCATCAGGAATATTGGTCTATAGTTTTCTTTATTTGATGTGTCCTTATATGTTTTTGGTATGAGTGTGATACTGGTTTCATAGAATGAATTAGGATGTGTTAGTTACACTCACACTTGATATCATAAATATTTGGTATTATTATACCTTCTTTTTGGTTTATTTCCTTTACTAGTGTGAATTGACCTTTGTCAGTTCTGATTAATTTTGGCTTTAAGTTGGCTTTGTTGGATATAATACTTGCTACTCCTACTTGTTTTGGGGCTCCATTCACATGGTATATCAATTTCCATCAGCTCACTTTTGGCCACTTTCAGTGGCTGTCTTTGCATGAAAGGAGTGTCTCTTTCAAATAGCACATATTTGGGTCTTAATTTTTAACTTATTCTGCCAGCCTATGTCCTTTAATTGAAGAATTGAGGCCATTTACATTCAATATTATTATAGTGAGATGTTTATTAATTCTTGTCATTTTTATTTAATATGTTTAATTTGGTCTTGTTTTTCATTTGATTAGCTACCCTTTATTATGGTTTATATATTAGGTGCCCCCCAAAAGTTCACATGTGAGACAATGCAAGAAAATGTAGAGATAAAATGATAGGGTTATAAGCAGTTCAAACTAATCAGTGCATCAATCCTCTGATAGGAATTAGTTTAGTGGTAGCTGTAGGTGCATAGGGTTTGGCTGCAGAAGATGGGTCCTTGGGAGAGTGCCTTTGGGGTTTATATTTTGTCCTTCCTTGGTGACATGTTCCAAGCTTCTTTCTTCTGCCAAATACTTCTGTCATAATATTCTGCCTCACTTCATGTCCCAATGATTGAAACCAGTTGTCATGAACTGAAACCTCTAAAACCAGGAGCTCCCAAATTAACTTTTCTTCTAAATATTTTTGTCAGGTTGTTTGTTCTCAGCAATGAAAAAGCTGACTTAAACAGAATTTGGTACTGACAAGTGGGGATGCTGTTATGACCTACCTGACCAGGTGATTGAGAGGCTTTTGGATTTTAGAGGAATTGCTCAGTGTGTGTATTCTGCTGTTCTAGTACAAACACTATTTTGAGAGAAGACACTGATTCTTATTTACTACAATCCACTTCAGAGGAAAACCGTGTACTAATCAACCTTAGGAAAAACAAAATCTTGCTGATAATGTTCTCCACATTTTTTTTGCAATCCATGTATACACTTGTAGTAATATTCTGGAATAGGTTGAAAATTAGTTATTATAGATAGTAAAAACTACTATTACATTTTTAGAGGTTGAAAATGGAAGGTGATAAAGATGGGCAAATGAAAAGAGAAAGCATAAATAAAGAAAAAGAAAAAGAAAATACAGAAAACAAAAATATAAAACAAGTCAAAAAGAAGAAAAGGATGGATTGGGGAGATTTTAGATATTAACAGGTAATGTAAGAGGAAAAATGGGCTAAGAGGAACAAGTGTAAACCTGAGCTGGGAAAACAAAAGTAGAATGGTACCAATTAATGCTGTAAAACATAAGAAGAAATACAATCAAATGGTGTTAGGGTACAATATTGAATACTTGGAGTAACAACTATCAAATCAAATGAACAGTAATATATAGTAACAACTATCAAATCAAATGAACAGTCACAGTTGACATTAGAGTTATTTATAGTAAACCATACCAAGGTGGAGAAAATTCTTATTGAGTTTCATGGTTTGGATACCATTAGCATTTTGGATCTTTTGATGATACCCATTACTCTTCAGCTTTGGATCCCCCCAGAGGTGCTGGAGCACAAGAGCTGCTCCCCTGGTTGCTATGGACCTCCCACCAACTGGTTCTCCTTTTGTCAGTTCAGGGTCCTGAGGTGAGGATATTTAGAGGGTCCTATGCTGCATTTGCTGGCTATTTCTATTGTGTGCAGGAACACAGGATGCAGGACTCAGGGCTGTCACTCTGATTGTAGTAGGACACCACACTTCTGCTTCTCCCACAGGGCCCTCTTTAAAGTGGCTTTAAAGCCTGGTGGCTGTTTGCAAGTTTAGAACCTGTGGTTGTGGGCTGTACATGGCTGGACCATGGTTTTATTTGTTGCTATCTGAAGGTGCGCAAGAACTCTCTGTTGATAAAATTTCTTCTTGAGTGGTTGGCAAGTTGTGGTCTCTAAAAAATGGCTGCCATTACTGGCATGGCTTTCAGTACACAATTTGGGTTAAAATGCTTGATCTTCTTCATTGTCTTTGCTGTTCCTGTCATGTTTTATTTTGATCTGCCTTTCTTTCTAGATTTTTTAAACAGGTGAGCTAATATGTTTTCCTCTCATTTTTTCTCTCTCTCATGCCACTCTTCCCTTCCCCCAATTGGGTCCAGATTTGGTGCTAAAGAACTCTATAGTTACTTTTTGTTCCAATACTAAACTTCAAGTCCCTTCAAGTCTTATACTGTCCAATATTGAGTTTTAGAGCATTTAATCTGTCACCCACCTCTCTGGTCAGCTGTTTCTTCACTGCTTCTTTTCCAGGCTATGGAGCATTTAAGGGGTCACTGACTAGCTGCTACATCATCTTAAGCTGAAATTATGTGTGAACATTTAATATACAAGTAGACTTATGAATTTGTGTTGTGTTTACAGCTGTGTTCAGATTCATGCATATGTATATGTATTTGGTCAGGTTGGGTCCTTAGGGCATATTGACCAATGTTAATCTAATGAGTACTCCTAATCTAATTCACAATTGGGAAACTCATTCACAATCTATCATTAATAAGAAGAAAACACTGAATTGGGTGCACTGGTGCAAATATCTGTAATCTCAGAATCTTGGGAGACTGAGGTAGAAGAATCACAAGTTATAGTCCGGCCTTGGCAACTTAGTGAGACTGTGTCTCAAAATAAAACATTGTAAGGAAGACTTTATGAAAAAGAAAAAGAAAATATTGACTCTTTCCTATCAGCTAATTTCTTCAGAGTAATAAAATTCAGTATCTGAAGAGGAATGTATAGTTGACATAACAATAAGCTCAATGTGCAGACTGGGGAAAGGGGACTTGCAATGGCAGTGAGTCTATTACACATAAAGAAAAATGTTAGTGAAAATTGATAAATCTATGTGAGGCTTTGATTTATGCTGACTGAACAATTTCAGTGCTACCTGTTACATGAGTTTGAACATTGTATTTCTGAACATTGTATTTTCATGGATTCATTTGGGAAATACCTTTCATAGAACCTAGCTTAGGTGCCATTCTTAAGCATTTGGAGGTGTTGTATTGTTGAGAAGATGGTCCCTCTGAATTGCTTTAGACAATAGTAACCTTAGTGTGATGTTTTGGGACTTAACAGTAAACTAAATGCCCCAAGGAAAACTGTATTTGCATGATTTATCTTTTATAAGAGACCACAAAATTGGACAAAATGAGCTAAACACGAAATGCTTTTGCTAAGTGAGGTCAGACTTAAATGACCCTGTACGTGAGTGTGGCAATGTACTTAGTTTCAGCTTCCCACACCTTTAGCTTGTTTAATGTTTTTTTTTTTTTTACTCTATTTTGCTTCAGCAGTCAAATCTGCAACTTTTGTGTTAATTGCATGGAGGCGTTCAGATCATATTTTTTCCCAGCAATTCACATTCAAAGTAAATTTATTTCCATTTTATCTCACTGATTGGGGCAGTAGTGGTGTGTTCATTTTTTATCATGGTGGAAACATAGCACCTCCTGAAAAAAAGCCATCATTTGTGGTTAGCTAGTTGGATTTTTTTTCTCTCTGGATTGTATCCAAAGCAGTAAATCTGGGACTCATATTGTATGAGACTAAAAAGAGACTGATTTTACTTTGTTGAAATACCTGTGTCCCCTATTGATTGATCAAAAAGAAATAGGGGTTGTGGCATTACTACATATACTCAGTCTGTCTTCAGCCAGGGATGTGACTACATGCCTAGCAAAGGCTGAGAATACCATCTTATTTTTATCTACTTAAAGAAATTGCTTTGTGTTGCTAGAGAATAGCTGACCCCGTCATCGTAGTCACATTTTATCCTTGAATAATGAGGAGAAAATCTCCTGGCAGTAAATGTTCAGTTTATGCTGTTTTTTTCTCACTTCAAAAAGAAAAAAAAAAGAAGCTTTATGAAATAATGATGCTATCCTCAGCTGAACATAAGGGTTTGTCCTTAATATCTTAATCAATAGTTAGAGTTAGGAAGGTCAGCTCTTCTCTAAACTGAAGCTGGAATCAGTTGTCCAGCACAGAAATGAAATCTGGCAAAGAAGGCCGCAGGCTCATCTAGCAGCTCCAGGTCTGCATCCCAAATGGATGAGTTTAATAGTCAGTTTTCAGTATTTATCTTTGACATCTTGACTAAGGGTTTTCAGAACTTGAATAACCTACCTATAGACTCCTATAAATCCCCACTGGTGTTTCTATTTCAATTATTCTGCTCAAAACTGTGAGCAAGAGTTTGAAGTCACCCTGTAAGAACCCAGATACTAGTTTTTGAAAATCAGTATGGCATTTATTAATTTATTCATGCAATCAGGAAGTCCTTTAGCAAATATCTTTTGAGCACCTGTTATGTTCCAGGCACTGAGATACACACTGGGGATACAAATAGACTTAAAGTCTAGTTTTTATAAACATCCCATGGGCCAACTTAATTTTCATGAAAAAAATCAATCTTGATTTTTCTCATTATATATTGAACTAAGTGTGCAAAATTCAGTTGTTTTCTTCGTTCTGTAGAGATTTATTCCATTCTTTATTTTGAGATGTGGTATAATTTGGGTTTGGGTTCAAGGTCTGATTCTGATCTTCATTAAGTCACTTATCCTTATTTCTTTTTCTCATCTGCATTTCTTTATCTATAAAATAATTTCTGCCTTATAGGGTTTTTGTGAAGATTATATGAGGCAGTGTCTGACATACAATTTCAACTCAATAAATAAATATTAATTACTATTAATTTTTACTTTGAAAGAAAATTTTTCTAAATTTGCTTTAATATTTATAAGAATTGAGGAACAAAATATAAACACACAAGCAATGTTGAATTCTTTTTTCTTTTCTCTTTAAGAAAGCAAATATATATATATATATATATATATATATATATATATATATATAAGCACTGAGGCCATTTTAATTTTTTTTTTTGCTTTAAAATAAGTAAGGCTGTGTGATGAGGTCCAGCTCAATATCAGAACCATTAAATTTTGATTAAAATTTGGCACTTGTTATGGTTTTATTCTTGGAATGCCAATGCCAATTTCATCATTGTTTTAATTTCAAAATCACATAGTTTGACCAACTTACTGAATTTTCATCACCTCACAACGTATACCCTGAGACACATGCTAGTGGTATATTTTGCAAAATTGAGAGCTTCTAGAACTTTGAAAATAATCCCACTATTTCTTCCTCCCTGAAAATGTATTATTTCTTTAACTAGATTCTTTCCTGAATTATATCATTATATCTAGTGATGAAAAAGAGACTATTAACTTATTCTAAAAAGAGGTTTAAGAAGTGTCAGGCTGGGGATGTGGCTCAAGCGGTAGCGTGCTCACCTGGCATGCTTGCGGCCCAGGTTCTATCCTCAGCACCACATACCAACAAAGATGTTGTGTCCACCAAACACTAAAAAATAAATATTAAAATTCTCTCTCTCTCCCTCTCTCACTCTCTCTTTTTAAAAAAAGAAGTGTTATTATTTCATAAAGAAGCAATGGCTTTTGTTTGATGACAACATAATTATGAAAGTGGCTATCTTCATACTCTTGATAAACTGTATCTCCCATGTTCCCTCAAGCTAGAGTCAGGTACTAGAGAATGATAGGTGTTCCAAATGAACTTGGTGAGATTTATGTGAATGAATGCCATTTATGAGGTAATGTCTTCTAAAAATCAACATGTCCTCAGAGCTAATGTATGACCTTGATATCTTATGGTATTAATGAGCTCCCTAAAGGTAACGTTGGGGTAACAAAAATTATGTATTTTTCTTTCTGCAAATTTCATCATAAGTTCTAACAATCATTATTATATTATTTTCAGTGCAATATTCTTTGGTTCAGTATATTCTTATATACCTAGATTTTATGTACATATTAATACTTTTATGCAAACATTTTGTTGTCCATATTCAGAAGAAGTCTACTTGAACATAGACGTACCTTATCTGCAAATGAAGCCATGGGCCTTATTCTAATATTATGAAATATCAAATACTATATAAAGTTTTCAGCACAGTTGGTTCTAACTTTAGATAAGCAGGGCAAATAAGCCTTTATTTAAAGGGAAAGTCATATGTTATTCTTGGGTTTTTAATTAACTTGAGTAAAGTTCTCAAATCTTAGTTTACTTGGTAGCATTGACTGTGTTTTATGCTTTTTTCACCATTCCTTATAACCCATAACTTTATGTCATTGGTAGACTACTTTAACAGATTATCAACATGAAGTTGTCATTGAGCTAATTTTTTTCTTTATTTCAGTTACTTTGAGAATATGCTGGTTTTCACATAGGGATTTTTGGGTAGTAACTGCAGACTTGAATTTCACTTTTGTAACTGATAGCTTTGATATATTAGAATAGAAATATATAATATATAATATCTTTTAATCTATTTACTCCACAAACTGTTGTGATTAGCATGGGAATGTGTATATAAAGGACCTAGAATTGTGCCTGCCATATATTGGGTACTTATTATTAGTAGCATGGTTATTATTATATCTTCAAATTTTCATATCTGAAAAAAAACATAGTATTAATTATGTGACATAAAATATAGGCAAGTATTTTCCCTTCCTGCAGAGTTGGAAACAATTAAAGTGTGCACAGTTAATTAAAATCTGCACAAATGGGAGTATTATGAGTGGGGAGTTATGCTATTTAATAAGACAGATACCCATTTATTGGGCCCCCAAACAGAAAACAATGAGGTGTAGAAATTAGGAAACTAACTTTAAATGTCTTAAAAAGTATCATTCTCCAGAAGCACTTTAAAGATTTTAATTACCTGGTCAGAATTTACTGTCACTAGTAACTAGCTGGCTAATAAATACTTGGATGTCCTGTGATAAGCAGTTTATAAATTCCAGGAATAATCTTGTATAAAATCAATGCATTTTATAAGGACTATATGACTATAGGTTGTTCATATCAACTCAAACATGGTTTTCACTTCTTATTATTAATTTTAAGCTGTTGAAGCATTTTTTTCAGTCTTAAAGTTGTTTCTCACAATGAAAAAAAAAAGACAAAAAATGAAAGTGAAGCCTTTACCAATCTATTAAAACACTGCAAGCATCAGTGATGGCTAGTAGTAGTGTCTAATAATCCATCATGATACCATACTTATCAGCCATAAAGCTGTCATCCTTAAAAGGTTATTATTAGAGCACAAATGTTGTTAGTTGTTCACACTAGTGTGTTAAGGTGCTATTCGGGATGGAGTATTTTGGAAGCACACACAAATGGAACATCCTATTCACATTAAGGTGATAAGGCATTTTAAGCAGGGTTTTGAGAGAAGCTATGGATGTTCCCAAAGAAACCAAACCTCCTGGATGTGTGTGTGTGTGTGTGTGTGTGTGTGTGAGAGAGAGAGAGAGAGAGAGAGAGAGAGAGAGAGAGAGAGAGAGAGAGAGAGAGAGAGAAGGAGGGAGATGGAGAGAGGAAAAGGAAGAGAGATTGAAAAGGAGAGACAGGTGGATGAGGTAGGTAGGGGCAAGAGATTTGATCGCATAAGAGACATCTAAGGGCTAGGACAGTGTCTTATTAGCTCTTTCATTTCCCATTGCATTCTGAGAACTAAGTACAGTGCTTACCCTATGGTGCATAGTCAGCTAATGTGCATAAAGATAAATTTTGTAAAAAGCTTAACTGATGCACTCATTGTATCTTTATGTTTAGGTTCTAGGATAGAAGGTTGACCAGTACAGTTCTTCCTACTGGCATTTTTGGAAGAAGCATATCCTTACTAGTCTACAGTCCCATGGGAAGGATCAACACTGCCGCAATTTCCCATGTCATGTCCTCTGCAGGCTTCTTGGAGGTCTTAAAATGTACAATTCCTTAACTATCAGGAAAAGAAAAAGAAGCTAAAAGCTTAGTTATGAGCTCTTCCATTCACATTTTATAGATGAAATATTTAGTGTTTTAAATTAAACATGCCTAAAATTTTTATTCCAGAAAGGCTTTTGCAACCATCCTGCTTACAGAGTTCTAACCTTGGAACGGAATCTGCATATGAATCAAGGTCAGTCTGTTAGAGTTTCTCTAATCAAAGTCTAAATTCAAAATCTCAACCTCAGGGAAACAGCAGGGGCTAGGGTAGATGGTGGGAGTGGAGAACACCAGAGGGATGACATTTAGGGGACTAGTGCAAAATCTGTATAATATTTGAGGTTGATAATTTATAGCTCCTTCTATCTAGCTTGGTATTTTTTATTCAAATAAAGCCATTGAAAATGAAAGAAAAAAATCACTTTGGAAGCTATTGAATAAAGCAAATCAAAACAGCCTGCTTGATAGAAATATAGTGTCCAGTTTGAAGAAATCCACGGTTCCACTCTACTCTGCAGTTGGCCCACTTAGATTTTACTATAAAATTGTGTTATGGAAATCATATTTTATATGGAATATCAACCAACCTAAATGTATTCGGAGGAGGGGAACAAAGATAAGTATGAGTTTGAATATTAAACATGAGAGGAACTATTGGGTACAAGAATCATTCTTATCATTAAAATTCTTAAATGTCTTCTTATTTCTTTTAGATAAAGACCAAACTCAATAGACCAAGATGGATTAACAGTGAGGAAGATAGGCAAGAAGAAAACATGTTTTATATCTAGCAAGGTATTTGCTGTACCATCTTACTTGTCTTAGCTTTGCACTTCCTCCATACCTTCTATCTATTCTCTGTAAAACTTACTTAGAATATACTAAAAAAGAGAGAGAATAAAACACAATCCCACCTTTGTGCAATCTAGTTCTTTCTTACTGTTCTAGCCTCATGTCCTCTCTCTTTCTCCATTATTTTAACAGTTCAGTCACATTAGACTTCTTTCTTTTTCTTCTGAAATATGTTTATTCAGTAGATGACAAAGGGCAAAATTATTAAATATCAACATTTATACATATTGGGTATACTAAAACTAGATAGAATAATAAGATAGTTTTGAAGAGAAGAAGCCTAGGCTAAAGAATATGTGCTCTGTGTGATTCTCCTTTTTATGTTGTTTCTTTTCTCCTCAGATCAGTTGAGACATAACTGACAAAATTTTGCATATTTGCGATATACAACTTGAGATTTTTGCATATCTATGTACCCTTTCTGAAATGATCATCATAATCAGCATATCTGCCACCTTACATAGTTACTATTTTTCTTTCTTCTTTCTTTCTCTTTCTCCTTTGTGGGGAGAACAGGTAAAATAAAAATGCTTTGAGCAAATTTCAAATATATAATACAGTTTTCATTTGTTCTAATTTGTTATACATGACAGTAGAATGCATTTTTATATATCATATATAAATGGAATATAATTTCCCATTCTTCTGGTTGTACAGGATGTAGAATCACACAAGTTATATAGTTATATATGTACATAGGATAATAATGTCCGATTCATTCTACTATTCTTCCTACCCCCATACTTTGCACCTCCATTCACTACCCTCTACTTAGTGCAAAGTAACTCTGTTCTTTCCTAGCCACACCACTTATTGTGAATTAGCAACCAAATATCAGAGAAAATATTTGGCCTTTGTTTTTTTGGGATTGGGTTATTTCACTTAGCATAATAGTCTCCAGCTTCATCCATTTACCTGCAAATGCCATAATTTCATTCTTCTTTAAGACTGGGTAATATTCCATTATGAATATATACCACAGTTTCTTTATCCATACATCTGTTGAGGGATACCTAGTTTGGTTCCAGTATTAGCTATTGTGAGTCTAGCTGCTTTAAACGTTGAAGTGGCTACATCACCATAGTATGCTGACTTTAAGTCCTTTGGGTATAAACCCAGGAGTGGGATAGCTGGGTCAAACAATGATTACATTACAAGTTTTCTGAGGAATCTCCACACTGTTTTCCATAATGGTTGCACCAACTTGCAGTTCTATAAGCAATGTATGAGTGTTCCTTTCTCCATGTCCTTGCCAACATTTATTGTTACTTGAATTTTTGGAAATGGCCATTCTGAATGGAGTGAGATGAAATCTTAGTTTTAATTTGCCTTTTGCTAATTGCTAGAGATGTTGAATATTTTTTTCATATATTTGTTGATCAAATGTATTTCTTATTCTGTGAAGTGACTGTTCAGTTTCTTAGCCCATTTATTGATTGGTTTATTTGGTTTTTGGTGTTTTGAATTCTTAAAATATCATAGAGATAAATGCTCTATCTGATGTTCATGTGGTAAAGATTTTCTCCCCTTCTGTAGGCTCTCTCCTCACATTATTGTTTCCTTTGCTGAGAAGAAGCTTTTAATTTGAATTCATTCTCTTTATTGATTCTTGATTTTACTTCTTACACTTTAGAAATCTGGTTTAGAAAGGCAGATTCTAGGCCAACATGGTGAAGATTTGGATCTACTTTTTCTTCTATTAGGCATTGGGTCTCTGCTCTAGTGCCTAAGCCTTTGATCCACTTTGAATTAAGTTTTGTGCATGGTGAGAGATAGGGGTTTCATTTCATTTTGTTACATATGGCTTTCCTGTTTTCCCAGCACCATTTGTTGCATAAACTATAGTTTCTCTAGTGAATGTTTTTGGTGCCTTTGTCTAGTATGAGATAACTGCATTTATGTGAGTTTGTCTCTGTGTCTTCTATTCTGTACCATTGGTCTTATGTGTCTTTTTTAGTTGCAATACCATGCTGTTTTTGTTACTATGGCTCAGTAGTATAGTTTACAGTCTGATATTGTGATGTCTCTTGCTTCACTATTCTTGCTAAGGATTTCTTTGGCTATTCTGGGCCTCTTACTTTCCAAATGAATTTCATGATTGCTTTTTCTAGTACTATGAAGAATGTCACATCAATAGACTTAAAAACAAAAATCAGATGATCATCTCAATAGATGCAGAAAAAGCATTCGACAATATACAGCACCCCTTCATGTTCAAAACACTAGGAAACCTATGGATAGTAGGGACATACCTCAACATTATAAAAGCTACAAATGCTAAATCCAAGGCCGATATCATTCTAAATGAAGTAAAATTGAAAGTATTCCCCCTCAAAACTAGGTGCCCTCTTTCACCACCTTTATTCAACATAGTAGTAGAAACTCTAACCAGAGCAATTAGACAGATAAAAGAAATTAAAAGGCCAAAGAAACTCTAACCAGAGCAATTGGACAGATAAAAGAAATTAAAAGGCTATGAATAGAAAAATAAGAAAAACTATCAATATTTTCCAATGACATGATTCTACATTTAGAAGACCCCAAAAATTCCATCAGAAATCTTCTAGAACAAATGAAATCAACAAATTAGTATGATATAAAATCAACATCCATAAATCAAACATGTTCCTACACATCAATGATGAATCTCCTGAAAGATAAATTAGGAAAACTCCCCCATTCCCAAGTCTCAAAAATTAAAATACTTGGGAATCATTCTAACAAAAGTGGTGAAAACCTCTAAAATGAAAACTACAGAACACTAAAGAAAAAAATTGAAGAAGATCTTAGAAGATGGAAAGGTCTCCCTTGATCTTGGTTAGGCAGAATCAATATTGTCAAAATGGCCATATTACCAATAGTGCTATATGGTATTGTTAACTATAGTCACCATGTTGTACATTATTTCTCCAGAATATATTAATCTTGCATAACTGAATCTTTGTACCCTTTGACCATCATTTCTCCAACTCTTTCTAGTCTGGAGACTATTATTCTACTGTCCAGTTCTATGAATTTGACTATTTTAGCCTCCACACACATATGTGAGATAATGCAGTATTTTTGTCTTTCTATATCTGAATTTTTAATTAGTGTAATTTCCTCTATTTCACTTAGTATGAGTTCTCAAAGTTCATCCACATTTTTTTTCAAATGGCAGGATCTCCTTTTTAAGGATAAATAATCTTTTATTGTATAAATATATCATTTTTAAATATATTCATCCTTCCACAGATATTTTTTATTTCTTTTTTTTAAAGAGAGAAAGAGAGAGAGAGGGAGAGGGAGAGAGAGAGAGAGAGAGAGAGAGAGAGAGAGAGAGAGAGAGAGAGAGAGAGAGAGAATTTTTAATATTTATTATTTTTTAGTTTTCAGCAGACACAACATCTTTGTATGTGGTGCTGAGGATTGAACCCGGGCAGCACGCATGCCAGGTGAGCGCACTACCACTTAAGCCAAATCCCCAGTCCCTTTTATTTCTATACCATGGTTTTGTTAAAAAGATCACAAGGAGCATGCGATTACAGATGTCTCTTCTTCATACTGATTTTATTTGCATTCAGTGTATATCTAGTGGTAGGATTATTGGATCATATAATCATTTTATTTTCAATTTTTACAAAGCCTCCATTCATTTTCCCATAGAAGTTTCATAGTTTAACATCTCCACCTGTAGTATATAAAATGTTCTCTTTTTTCCAAAGTCTCACCAATACTTACCTTTTTTTTTTCAAAATGGCCATTTTAACAGATGTGATGTGATATCTCATTGTAATTTAGATTTGCATTTTCTGGAATATTAGTAGTGCTAAGTCCCTTTTCATACACCTTTTGCACACTGTATGTTGCATGTAAACATCTTCTTCATCCCTTAAGGACAAATTTGCCTTTTGGTATCTAACATGTTTGTTAAGATGATAGCATAATGGATGAGTCTGTGTGAATTTTGAGTAGGTAGCAATATTCATGCCACTAGGTGGAAAGATTTTTGAAGTTTTACTGCCTTAATGTAATCTGTGACAGAGTTCTGACAATATTGATATTGTTAGTGAAATCTCCCTTGTTAGACAGATTCCATTAGATTAAGGATTTATGCCTCCAGTTGTCAACAATGTTATTTTGGTAGCTTTTGAATTTTCCACAGTGAACTTCCTTAGAACATTTCCCTTAAGATGATTCACAGAGAACATATTGGTGGTTTCAAGCTTGTTCTTATGATGCCAGTTGCATCTTCCAACACAGTGGAAATGCTATCACTTACAGAAATGATGATACACCTCTGCCAGTTCTAAGGGGTTAGGAGTCTGCAAAGTGAAAATACTCAAGGGAATCCTTCCAGATGTCCTCCTGCATTTTAAGATCCTAGGTTTTACCACCTACTGCCATAATCTGAGCATAACAGACCTATATTAGCTTAATTTCTCTAGAGATTTGCAACTCTGACTATAAGATCCTGTGCCTGATCCTAAGCTGTGTTTGTTCTTACAATGCAGAACAAATAATTTTATTCATCTACCAAAAATATTCTGTGGTTTAAACCCTTAGCTTTTAATTGTTAATTATGTTTAATTAATTAATTAATTGTTTTTAATTAGTTTAATTAATTTTTACTTTAGTTAATTTTAAGTGTTTTTAAATAAGTGTTAATTGATTGTTTTCAATTAATCTAATTAACTTTAATATAGTTGATTTTAATTGTTTTAAATTTTAATTTAATTTGTTTTTGTTTATCATTAACCATCTTCAGTTTAGCCATACAGTTAGCAATAACCAATTGCTAAGTCAGACATGGTGGCATATACCCATAATTCCAGTGACTTGAGAGGTTAAGGCAAGAGGATCACAGGTTTGAGACTAGCCTCAGCAACATAATGGAACACTGTCTTGAAATAAAAATAAAATGATTGGGGGTGAAGCTTAGTGATAGAGTGTCCCTTGATACAGTCCAGACTACCATACACACAAAAAATAGCCAGTTGCCATGGTTTGGATATGGTTTGATTGTGTTACTCAAAGATAACAAATACTGTAAGCTTGGTCTCCATTGTGATGTTTTGGGAAGTAGGGTCTAGGGGCTGGTTATTAGGTCACCGTGTCCAATGCTCTTGGAAGTGATTAATGCAGTTGTTCTGGGATCCCAATTAATTTACACAAGGGTGGATTATTATAAAATGAGTCATCCTGCCAGGCATGTTGGCACATGCCTGTAATCTCAGCTGCTCTTAAGGCTGAAGCAGGTGGGTCACAAGTTCAAAGCCATTCTCAGCAATTTAGCAAGGCCATAAGCAACTTAGTGAAACTCTTTCTCAAAATAAAAATAAATAAATAAATAGAAATTACTAGGAATGTGGCTCAGTGGTTATGTGTCCTTGGTTCAATTTCTGGTATAAAAATTAATAAATAATAAATAAATAAAGCAACAACAAACAACAACAACAACAACAGAAAAACAAAACAAAATGAAAACAAAAATATCAAGCTGACTCTTGAATTTACCTGGTTTCCTGTTTTATAATGTGATCTCTCCCTCTCACATGCATTCCTGCCATAATGATCGTCTACTGTGATGTGATATACCCAGAAAATCTTCACCAGAGCTGAGCATAATCAGGCAAATATACTTAGGTATCTAGAACCATGAGCTAAATATATTTTTTCTTTATAAATTACCCAGACTCAGGCATTTTGTTATAACAATAGAAAAAGAAATAAGATATCAGTCTAATCCTTGGTTCTTGTAGGTATATTCTTCCTCTGTATTTCAAATGTCTGAGTCATCTTTCCTGTAAGGGTATTATCGACTGGAATATTTCCCCAGTTCACCACCAAGGAAATTAAAATTTGAGCTGCAACTTTGTGCCATAGATTATCTACACCCCAAATAACACTCAGGATAACATTATTTGGCCACTGGGTGGTGAGTGAGCCATTACTCAACCTCCATATTGCTGCCTATTTGTTAGCTTTCTTCTGGTACCATTTATATTATGTCCTCTTTGAAGACATCAAGATGGGATTATATTTGTCATAGATTTATTGAAAGAAAAGTCTTTGAAAGATAAAGCCAAAGTAGTTATATTATTTGAGAGAATATTCAAATCTTGATATGAATCAAACACCTGTGAAGGAGAGAGAACAGAAAAAGGATTGGATAGTAAGACTGCAACACAGTTCAAGAGAATATCAGCATAACCTGAAGGAAGTCTTTGTGTGTGTGTGTGTGTGTGTGTGTGTGTGTGATACTAAAGATGGAACTCAGGACCTTATACATGTTAGATAAGTCCTTTACCACCTAGCTATATCCCCAGCACAGTAATGAGTCTTTTATAAATTTACCCACTGAGAAAATCTTACATCTTGTAATAGTGGGCGCTTCTTGCATTCTAAGTTATCAGCTGGGACCAGCCTATAGGAAGAGTGAACTGGTGCATATATGGTGATGAATCCATAGGGTCAACAATTAGAGCCATCAGTCAATTTTGCTTCTGAAAGCCGGAGATCAATGGTAGAGCCTAGCTATGAGGATTAATATAAACTATGCAACTTTTCCATTTTTTTATACAATTTTGTTACTCAAAGCAACTTATTTTTATTATTACTCTGTAACTAAACTTCCTCAAACTTTACTAGTTTCCTACCTAATTTTATTTGGATTAGCATTTATATTTTTTAGTGCTAGAATATAAATACAGAATTCCTTGTTTGGAAGTTTTACTTTGTGCTCTTCAGGACAAAATTTAGTCAATAAAATATTGGGAAAATCAAATTGGTCTCTTTCCTTAACCTGACTAGTCTCCTTACAAAAGCAATGTGTTCCTTGATAACTAAGAAGCCTAAGTGAGAGTAGAGATGACTCAATTGTCTCCTTTTTCAAACACAAAACAACACATAGTTCATTCCCAATTGCTGGTGGGTCATTTTTGTCATTTTCACATTACATTTGTATACACCTACACTTGCATGGATGAATAGCTAAGTGCTGATGATGCAATTCTGATAGTGTTTTCTTTTATGAAAGGCAAAAAATACCAGCAAACGGTTTCCATGGGAACCTCATCTCTGTCCCTTTATACTACTCTAATGATTAGAAAATAACAGGTAAATCAGTAATAATTGGTACTTTAGATGGATAATACTGAAGGATATAGGCACAATACATAACACAAATATGTTGAAATCCATATATGGAAGTTGTTTTCAAAAGTCTTGATTTTGATCCATTTATGATTTGAAAGGGCTCTGAGGGTGTACATATACTGTAGGCTAATTTCTAGTTTTTTGGCTTTGATGTCTTACTTGCTGTTATGGTACAATGGAGTACATGCTAGGTTACCTGATTGCTCAAATAATTCTCAGTGATTACAACAATAGCTCCCCAACCCCAGGCACCAAGGAATTATTCTCATGTCTTTTGATGTTATTTTTTTTAAAAAAACAACTTGTCTAAATAGAATATATGTCAGATGAGATAAGGTTAATTGTTCAAAGGCAGATATTTCTAGTCAAGTTGGTTCTCATTCCAACTCTGTATTCTGATTTCTTTTATTCTGAGTAGTTAATCTCAGTTTTTATGTGGAGACTGACAAATATCCATCATACATATTTATAGTCAATAGTAAGATGAATACAATCAATTCAGGACAGGTCTGAGTATAAATTTGTAAGTTTAAAGATATTTCCATTATGAAGCTTTTATTTTTTATTTTTTAATATATTTTTTTTTTTAGTTTTCAGTGGACACAACATCTTTATTTTATTTTTTTGTTATGCTGAGGATTGAACCTAGCACTCCGTGCATGCCAGGCGAGCATGCTACCGCTTTAGCCACATCCCCAGCCCCAATGGAGCTTTTATTTAATGCATTGTAATTAATATATACAAAATAAGCATTAATCTGTTACCAAGTACCATTGATATTCCTATAATATGTTAAACTATTTTTTTTCAGCTAATATTCCTCTAAGTTATTAACAGGAGATAATGTTCCAATAAAGAGGGTACAGTTTACCACATATTAAAAACTCAGGGTGAAACTGTGTTTATAGAATGTGTGTGTGAATGTCTTTGTGTTTGTGTGTGTGTGTGTGTGTGTGTGTGTGTGTATAAGTATGTTCTATACTTACCACACATTCTGCTTAGTCTACCCTGTTTGACTCTGCTGGTCACTGCCAAATCTTTCAGATTCTTTGGCAAACAGCATTCATGACCATAGTCAAATACACTCTGTTTTGAATAACATTTCAGGGTTTTCAAAGTGTTGTTCATATCAAATATCTAATATAAAGCTAACTAAGTTTGAGAGGTATCCAAGACTATTGCCTTTATAAAAAAAAACACTAGGAAGGTTTATTAATGAATGAAATCAATGCAGGTTGTAAAATGGAGATATGAGATTATAGACCCAATATTCTAATTCCTCTGATATTCTTTTGGGTAGAAGTAAAATGATCAAGTGTGATCCTACAGGAGAAACTGTCTATAAATGCATGTTTGTCTCTGTGCACAACAGAAGTGGTGAGTTCAGGCCAAGAGGAAAAATCAATCATCAACTGAGACTAAAACCTGATGAAAATCATGCTAATTATAAGTCATCATTTAATGCAAATGTTTTATATAAAGTCCTCTTTGTTTTCATTCTTTTTAAAAAATTTTTAATGTTTAATACCTTCTTTCTGCACTAACTCTACTTGGAGTAAAAACATGCAGTAAAATTATATTTAGCCATATAATTATTCATATACAAATTTTTATCAAAATCTCTATTTAAGATTAAAGAATCAGGTTCTGGGACTGGGGTTGTGGCTCAGCGGTAGAATGCTCACTTTGCATGTGCGAGACCCTGGGTTCGATCCTGAACCCCACATAAGAATAAATAAGTGAAATAAAGGTATTGTTTCCAACTAGAACTAAAAAATAAATTTAAAAAATAAAAAAGAATCAGGTTCAATATCCCATAGATAAATTATATTGGGGGTATCCATAAATCTAGCTTAACTATATAAATCATATTAAGAATTATAGAAACTGTACCAGTACCAGGTAAAGCAAACTTTGTAATAAAGCTAAGAGGAATTTAAAAAAATACATTTAGGCAAGAATGCAGCTTTCCTCATTATGTTTCTTTTAATTCCCAATGATCCCTTTAAAATTCAAAATGCATAAAATTTATTAGAGCCAATTTTTCCAGTATTTCTTGGCTACAGATAGGAAAATAATTGTAAGACAATGAGAGAGGTGAAGCAGGTAGCAGTTGAGTAATTCATCTATAATTATCTGTAATCTATTTTTTTATTGGTTGTTCAAAACATTACAAAGCTTTTGACATATCATGTTTCATACATTAGATTCAAGTTGGTTATGAACTCCCATTTTTACCCCAAATACAGATTGCAGAATCACATCTGTTACATATCCACATTTTTATATAATGCCCTATTAGTAACTGTTGTATTCTGCTCCCTTTCCTATCCTCTACTATCCCCCCTCCCCTCCCCTCCCATCTTGTCTCTCTACCCCATCTACTGTATTTCACTTCTCTCCTTGTTTATTTACCCATTCCCCTCGCAACCTCTTATGTGTGATTTAGTATAACAATGGAAAGATCAACATTAAACAGATACAATAGGTGGGAGGGAAAGGGAGAGAAAAGGGAAATTATCTGTAATCTAAACATCTAAGTGCTCCAAATTCCACCACCAAATATTTGCTCTATGCAACTCCTTTTAATTTAGTACTCTATGAGGGATCAATGATTTGTGTGATCAACTATTTTGGGCCTAGCACTACAATGAATTTTTAACATTTCCAAGTATGTTTTCTTTGCAGTCTTTTTAGTAGCTTCAGTCTTTTATTAGCTATCCCACAAAGTTGCCCCTCCTCAGCACTCTCTATATTGGACTGTACTATTTCTTATTCCATTTTTGGGACACAATTATTGGTCTAATGTCATTTATCTTATTTGACTATGAGCTCCTTCAAAATAAGGAATACATTTTACTAACCCTTGTATAATAATGATCACATAGAACTGTACTGAATTCATAGTAGTAAAGACTTAATTGATATTTGCTGAATGAATAAATTGAAGGTGGGAATGTTGGTATTACATATTTGGGAGCTAAACTGAAAGCACTTAGTGTTTCTTCAACTTCTTTTATAACAAATATTATCATATTAGAATATGTTTTTATAGATTTATTTTCTACATATGGTCAATCTAATATGTTGCATTTATGGATCTTTTTTCTATGCTTTGTTTCAATTGTAATTTTAATAAAATCATTAATATATTTTATAGTACAGAACACCGACTCTTATTTTTAAATCTCTGTGCTTTCGAAATTCCATTTGTGGTAGGTCATATATAAAGGTTAATCTGGAAATGACTGAATTAAAATTGGCCTTGCTTATCTTCTCCAAACCTAAAAAAAAAAAAACTGTTTAAAGGCATAACTTATGAATTTATTTATGTGATTTTTAAGTAGAATGTTTAAAAAACATAGATTTTGAGAACACATTTCATTTTTTAGAATTTTATTTTATTTGTTTTAATTAGTTATACATGACAGTAGAATGTACTTACATACTTTGATATATCATACATAGATGGGATATAATTTCTCATTTTTCTAAGTATACATATTGTAGAATCATATTGGTCATACAGTCACATACATACATAAAGTAATAATGTCTCTTTCATTCTACTATTTTTCTTATCCTCACATAACTTCCCTCTACCTAATCTAAGGTAACACTATTTTTTTTGCATTACAATTCTTTTTTTTTGATAATTTTTTTATTGGTTGTTCAAAACATTACAAAGCTCTTGACATATCATATTTCAAACATTAGTTTCCAGTGAGTTATGAACTCCCATTTTTACCCCAAATACAGATTGCAGAATCACATCGGTTACACATACACATTTTTACATAATGCCATACTAGTAACTGTTGTATTCTGTTACCTTTCCTATCCTCTACTATCCCCCCTCCCCCTTCTCTTTCTATCCCATATATAATGTGGCATTTATACACTTTCTATCCCATATATAATGTGGCATTTATACACCATGGAGTATTATGCAGCACTAAAAAATGACAAAATCATGGAATTTGCAGGGAAATGGATGGCACTAGAGCAGATTATGCTTACTGAAGCTAGCCAATCCCTAAAAAACAAATACCAAATGTCTTCTTTGATATAATGAGAGCAACTAAGAATAGAGCAGGGAGGAAGAGCAGGAAGAAAATATTAACATTAAACAGAGACACGAGGTGGGAGGGAAAGGGAGAGAAAAGGGGAATTGCATGGAAATGGAAAGAGACCCTCATTGCTATAAAAAACTACATATAAGAGGTTGTGAGGGGAATTTGAAAAAAAACAAGGAGAGAAACGCATTACAATTCTTAATACACATATATAGTACAATTTTTGTATCTCTGCTTATATATAAAGTACATTGATACCCAATTTAAGTCTTAATACATGTACTTTGTTGTATTATGATGTCCACCACATTCCACCACCATCCTTGCTGATCCCCTACCCCTCTTTTTCCCTCCCACCCCTCTTCCCTATCTAGAATTCATCTATTCCTCCCATGCTCTCCCTTCCAATTTTAACTATGAGTCAACCTCCATATATCAGAGAAAATATTTGGGATTTGTTTTTTGAGATTGGCTGACTTCACTTAGCATTATTTTGCCCAAAACCAGGCACTTATCTGTAAATGCTATGATTTTGTTCTTTTTTATTGCTGAGTAAAATTCCATTGTGTATATATGCCACATTTTTTTATCCACTCATCCACTGAAGGACATGAAGGTTGGCTCCACAGTTTAGCTATTGTGGATTGTGCTGCTATAAACATTGATGTGGCTGTGTTCCTGTAGTATGCTGTTTTTAAGTCCTTTGGGTATAGACCAAGCAGAGGGATAGCTGTGTCAAATGGTGGTTCCATACTCAGTTTTCCAAGGAATCTCCATACTGCTTTTCATATTGGCTGCACCAATTTGCAGTCCCACCAGCAATGTATGAGTGTACCTTTTTCCCCACATCCTCACCAACACTTATTGTTGTTTGTCTTCATAGTAGCTGCCATTCTGATTGGAATGAGATAATATCTTAGAGTAATTTTGATTTGCATTTCTCTAATTGCTAGACATGATGAATATTTTTTCATATATTTGTTGATTGATTGTATAACCTCTTCTGAGAAGTGTCTGTTCATGTCCTTGTCCCATTTATTGATTGGGTTATTCAAGTTTTTTGGTTCTTTGCTTTCTGAGTTCTTTATATACTCTAGAGATTAGTGCTCTTTCTGATGTGTGAGGGGTAAAAAATTTTCTCCCAAGAGGTAGGTTCTCTATTCATCTCACAGATTATTTCTTTTGCTGAGAAGAAATTTTTTTTTAGTTTCAGGCCATCCCATTTATTGATTCTTGGTTTTAATTCTTATGCTATACGAGTCTTATTAAAGAAGATTTTCATTGTGAAAACTGCTTGGGGGAAGGACTGGGGATATAGCTCAGTTGGTAGAGTGCTTGCCTTCCAAGCACAAGGCCCTGAGTTCAATCCCTAGCACCACACACACACATACACACACACACACACACACACACACACACCAGCACCACACACACACACACACACACACACACAAATACAAATCCTATTGTACTCTACTTATCCTTCATTTATCTTTTTTTCTACACCTCTTTTTCATTAGTTTATTTCATATCCTTTCTATGTTCAGTCTATGATTTTTTTCTTAATTCTATTACATTTCTTTTGTTGAATCAGTGGGGAATAACAAAATATTTTGTATTTTATTTCTAGAACTGATTCTTTTCAAATGAATCTGGTAACAAAACTTGTCACTTGCTTCAATTTTTCATATTTGACAACATGATAAGTGCATAATAATGTTTGATGTCACAGGTATGATTTGTAATCCTGATATAGCTATTTGGATTCCAGGGTAAAATGTTTTGATTTTTCTAAAAATTTTTGTTTTATTAATATATTTTCATAACACTAGCATATTTCAGAAGATTTAATACTTCAATTGCAGGACTGGGGATATAGCTCAGTGGCAGCTGGTTTTCCTACCATGTGTCAGTCCCTGGGTCAAACAGAAAGAATGTCCCTCCCCCCAAAAAACCAATTGCTATTGATTTCAATTATAATATTCCAAGCATATTGAGGTTTCTGGTTATCTAAATTTTTAGTATAATGAGGAGAGGACCAATGGAGAAGTCAATGAAGAAGAACTTCACCTGTTCTTCAAAATGTTAATCCTTTGGCAACCTTTCATCTTTTGTTATGACTTTCCTTCATTATTACTTCTACACTCAAACTATTATACATATTCAGCTCATTCCCTTATGAAATAAATACCAGGTAGAATAAAGATAATGTGATAATGCCAAGTTCATTACATACCATTATATTCTCTATAAATACAAGGGATTATTTCATTAATATCAATAAAGCTCCAATTTTCTCAAGACATTACTTAATGTTAGTTTTAACAGAGAAAAGCATTCAGATAAATGAAGGTACACAAACACATAGTACTTATAGCTACATTAGGTGCATATATATTACAAAACCAGAGGAATGAATGACTACCGATGGATAGTTGGGTACTCATGCAGTGGGAATGAGAGTGGCACATATCTAAATAATATAATATTTTTGGAAAGAGAGCCTTGAGTCTCTGAAATAACATCTTGGTAGTGTTTACCTATGTTTCCTGTGAATGTGACTTCTTTTGTGGGTAACTGCATTATTTGGAGAAATATGCAGTCATCTTTATACTGATTAAATACAGACAGTGGGTGATAAAGGTAATGGAGAATATGACTGGAAGTCTTCTATCGTGGATGACTATATTTGAGGCTAAGCAGTTTGAGTTTTTATCCTAAAGATATTGAGCTCCTAAAGAAATTTAACCAGGAGTGTCAAATCTGTGTTTTGTTCATGTCTTAGAAGTGAAAGTAAACCAGTTGTGATGGGAGCATATAGTCTAGAGAATGACTTGGAGCAGGGAAAAGGTAGAATTAAAGATTATTTGGTAGGCTATTGAACAAATCTAAGGCAGAGATGATGTGGGTTTCAGTTAGGATATTTATTGGTAAAAAGAGATGTGTCTGAGAGGTCAGGAATAGAAAGATAATAGCAAATTGGGGGACAGAAAGAAGTTCAGTAGAGCTAGATGAGTGTTAAGTGTGTTATGTTGAGAGATAAAGCAGAGAGATAAATAGGGATAAGATAATGCAAGGCCCATGGTCCCTGAATATTCCAGCAAAGGTTTTTTTAATCCCACTTGACATGTCTAGATTGGTGAAGTCCAACATTTTAATCATTTTTAGACTCTTATGATAAGGGAAGGAAAGTATACATTCAATTGTTAAGTTTTATTTAGTGCAGAAAACATAAGAGTTGTTAGGTATGTTTGCGTATATTTTTAATTTTAACTGAAATAGCAATAAAATAAACTGAGTTGCATTGTTAATATACTGAGGATATCATCCAGATAGAATAATGTTTCATGGATTAAATATTTATTCTCTTCTTAATATTCATGGATTTTCTTTCATTATTTTTACTCTTTGCTGCTAAGTGAGCTAGAGCTGATACAAAACAGAGGAAGATAGCTGGCCTAGTCAAACTATGTTTCCCCAATAACAAAGAAAGTATTTCAGATATGTTAATTGAACTGTTGAAGCTAGACTTTTTCCAACTGGATGAATATTTTCTCTTTTGTGTTAATGGGTAAATAAGTAATCAATATTTCCTTAAGGTCAACTCCTTCCATGAGCTAGCCAGGGCTGATATGACACCTGCTATGGTAAAGGAGGATTTCTTTGTCATGTAGAAAGATGCTGGATTTACATATCATCAAACCTTCCATATTTTTAGTTAGTCTTATTCAGATGACGAGCTGTCAATTGTCCTTGTCTAAAGTATTTACCCCAATAGTTGTCCTTGTGACTTAGTATCCTAGCATTCGTAATTTATTAAGATTCAAATTCCATTGCAATATGAAAGTAGTAAATCCTCAAATTGTCAACAATTTACTATAAAATTAGTTTATATATTTAATTTATGGGCTTGAAGGAAATTGGAGAAAATGAACATGAGCTCTAATAAAGGAAATCAGGAAGAATTCAGAGAAATTATTTCTGCCAGGAAGAGCAAACAGTTGGGGCATAGCAGTGAAAGATCAGAAACAGTAGAACACTGTGCATTCATTTGTGTACCCCCGAAAAGAGAGAAAGACACAAAGACAATAGGGATTGGAAAGGCATAATAATCAGTTTTCCACTTTGAAACATTGTTTTATATAAATAGTGTCTACATTATAAAGTAGCTTCACAAGCAGTAAGATATACATCAAGAGAAAAAAATCTTTTCCATAACCTGATGTATTTTGGATCTGCTTGGGAACACTCACTCAAGTTACCCATGGGTCAGTGTTAATGTCCAGTGCCATCTAGTTTAGATTATTTCTACCATTAACATATTTTCTCTTGGAAAAAAATTGGTCAAGAAGGCTAAAATAAGGCTGATTTAGTCAAATGAATCTTGTTTTATTTTCATCCTCGTGTCAGAGTTTCCATATAACCTCAGTGACACCTATTCTTAGATTTGTGGTTAGATTGAAATGCATTTATACTTACAAAGTCAAGATTCATCATAGACCCTCACATGAAGAGCCATTGTTGTACAGTGATTGATAATAAGGGCTTTAGAATCAGACAGACTTAGGTTAGAATATTGGCTCTGCAGCTCACTAGCCTTCTAATCTTGGCAAATTGTTTAACCTTTCTAAATCTCCGTTGCCCATCTGTTACCTGAGGATATTGATGGTGCTTACCTTGTAAAATTACTATGATAATTAAATATGATTAAGTATGTAAAATCTTTCACAGTACTTTATACATTGTGACCATTCAATAAGTGTTATTTATGATTATTATCATCCTTCACTGTATAACAGAAGCATGACACTGACACGTTACTTTTAATTTTAGTATCTCCATTATAAAACAGGCAGCTCTCTGTTTTCTTTTTTTTCCTTTTCTCTTTCTCCAAAAGTAATATGATGAAATGGAGAAGTCTGGGTATGTCTGGAAAGATGTAGTCCAGGCTTCTGTGTCATTGTCTCATGTTCCTTCCCTAAGCCTGTCTTTGAGGGGGAAAATAAAGAGTGTGGCTTAATCATCATTATATATAGATACATTTGGTCTCTTCCTTTTCATTTGTTCAAAACCTATCTACTTTAGTTGGCTGCTCTGCACTTATCCACACAGGTATAAGTGCATTCACATTCCTGACACTATCTTCAGATACCTTATGGTGGAGACTTGCCAGTGGCAGAGATTGATCCATTGCTATAACCCTATTCCTCTTCAAGGTCATCTCTATCTTCCCATGTCCAGGGAAAAGTTGCCACTGACAATCACATCTGAGCATTTAAAATCTTATCACCTCAGAGAAGCTATCTGGAATAGTTCATGTCTCCAGAGAGTTTCTGAGAGAAATACAAAGCGATTTATTTATAACTTCTGATGGGGAACATTGCTCCAAGGTTGTATTTTAAAGTCTGTTCCTTTAGTTGAATGGTCTCAAGCCTACTTTTTATTTAATGTATTGGACAGAGAAGTTTTTTTCTTTTGAATACTGTATGAATGGATTTCCATTCCATCTCTTGTCTGTTCTTCTTATCTCTAGGGGTGATATCAGGATTAGTTTATATTTTGCAAAATTCTCTGAGCTCCTTGAATGAAAGACATCACAGGGAATGAAAATATATGGAAAATAAATAAGTCATGTTAATTGGTTGCAATGGATTTCTAAAGATACCCCAAGACTGTGTTTCTCCAATCCAGCACAGTATACTGTTTTTCATATATACAAATTCAGAAAGCCTCTTTGGAGGGAAAAAAACATAATTTAGAGTTCTAGAAGACAATATACAAAGTCAGAGAGAAATTTCAAGGAAGTCAATCAATAGCCAAGCAGTCAGCCATCCTGAGACACAATGAAATAATCTGTATTATAGTGCAAGATGAGGCAAAGGAGATTTTTTAAAAGGGCATAATTTCAAAACACAAACCCCCCAATTTTGTATTATTTCTAAGTATTATGTACCAAACATAAGCTTAATGCTATAGCTCCGGGTATCTCTATTTGAATAATAATATAATGAGTAAATGACATGTGGATGACATGGAATAGATAAGAGAGACTAAGGATATCCAAGAGGCTTGAGTCACATTGAATAAGAATTTTAAGGTTTTATTTATGAGCTATGTCCTCCTAAGGGATGGAGTGCCTTCACTCAGTGCTCAAGACATACATTTATAATAACAACTCATTCTAGCTGTGGTTTTTAAACTGGAAGAGAATTGCAGATATGTCAGCAAAATTTGAGCTCAACATCCTTCTCTCTCTGGTTTGCTCCATTCTATGCACTAATTGCCTTCATTTTGTCTTTACCTATCTTGATCAACCTGGGTAGCCTCTAAAACATTCTTATTTACCCCATGCCCCTTTACCCATTAAAACTCGGCTACTTGAGGATGTTATCTTTACTAAGGAGGTAATTCAGTTCACTTCCTAAAGCATATATTTACATTTTCCTGTGCCCTTCAGTTACTTAATCACATGGAGAGACAGATGAGATTCTAAAAATTGTTCTGTCAACAATGTAAAAGAGATTTTTAAAGATGAAAATTAATGGCAATTTTAGCTCCTATCATCAAACATCCTAGAATTTTCTAGTGATTCTATATACTATTTTCACTTAGGGTATTCCTGAGTATACATAATATGTGTATACACAAAACTGGGATAGCCTGATAGAAGAGACAAGTTTTGGCTTGGTTTACAGGGAGTGATAGCTATTGTCATTGTTCTACATTGCTACCAAGCCATTCCAACCCTAAAGAGGAAAGGATTGGGGCTGGGGTTGTGGCATCAGTGGTAGAGCACTTGCCTAGCATGTAGGAGGCACTGGGTTCAATTCTTAGCACCACATATAAACAAATAAATAAATAAAGGTCCATCAATAGCTAATAAAAATTTTTAAAAAAAGAAGAAAGGATTTAAAGAAAAGTTACTTAGAATTTGAGAAATATGTGTAGGTTTAATATTAGGTAGAATGGACTCAGGGAGAAAGATAAATGTCTTTTGTGGGGCAATAGAGTGATACAGGTATTTCCTTAATGTTTCATAGTAGTCAATATTTTTTTCAGATATGGATTGAAAAAATAACTTAAGCTAAGCTAACAAATCTTTCTTGGATGCAACTGAGGCATTTGGTGTAGGAAACATACGATTGCTGAAGGGTACAAATGAAAGGATCCAAAACTGGCTTTATGATTTATTTTATAAATTACAAATAACTAATTATAAGACAAGCAAATAATAATCAGAAATGTGCAAATGTAGTGGAGAGGAAAACAATATTTAATACGGATAAGATACAATTTGGATTATTAGGAAGTAAGGAAAGAGAAGGGAACAATATTGGGATTAGCCACTTGATATAATGACTAGAATTTTGTGGAGATGAATTGAAGAGATTTTGCAATGTGTCAACTGGGAACATTTTTGTGTTATTTTCTCCAAGTGCTCCAGTAATTATTTTAATACTTTAAAATTATTGTTTGTGTGTTGTTTTTGCAATTCTTTGTATGCAACACTTGGTTGAGATTAAATTTGTGTGGGTTATATAAAGGTAAAGATTTGTTTCATGGAACCCAAAGGCAATGTTTCAGGCTGAATTGTGTTCTCAAAATTCATTTATTGAGTACGTAACATTCAGTTTCTAAGAATGTGACTATTTCTGGACGTATTTAAAGAGATAAATAAAGTAAAATAAAATGATTTAAGTGGTCCATAATTAAATATGATAGATGTACTTATAAGAAGAGGAAATTATGAAAGAGACACACACAGAGGGGAGACTATGTGATGGTACTGGGAAAAGACAGCTATTTACTACCCTAGGAGAGGCCTCATAATGAACCAACCCTGTCTACACACCTTGAACTCAAGACTAGTAGCCTTCAGAACTATGAGAAAATAAATTCTGTTGTTTAAGCATTCAGGCTGTAGTTCTTTGTTGATGTGGCCCTAGCAAACCAATACTGACAGAAAAGCTTGTGGTTCTTGAAAAGAGACTAGAGCAGGAAATAGAAAATTACTACAAACCCAAAGAATACTATTGATTACTTTTCTCTCTTTTTTTAAACTTCACTTTTGCCTTATACTACAGGCTTCTTTGTTTCTATGCCCATGTGGCAAACTATGGTTGCCCTAAAAGTCTCAAATGCAGAACAAGATAAATAAGACTATTTCTGAATTATTCTGAATTTGAATCTAAAGAGGAGAATATTTGACCAGCTTAATGTCATTCATATGTCCAACCCTTGCAATGTATCTGTAACTTAGTGGGGGAGGGTCTGGCATAAGGTAAAAAAGTTAATGCCAGAGTTCCATTATTGTGGTCTGTTATTACGTTTTCTTGTAATTTGTGGTTCCTGCATTGAATCCTTCATTTTGTCACAAGAGCAGCCATGTTTTAAAATCAATATATAAAGATATCTAGCATTTTAGATATTTAGCTCATTCTACTGCCAGAAATATACATTTTACAGTATATATTTATAACCAGTTAGGTCAGTTCAGTGTTCTGTTCCAGGAAGCATTCCTCTGCATACTCAGTATATGTGTGTACACACACACACACACACACACACACACACACACACATACACATATACATATATGTGTATTTGTGCAGAGGAATGCACGTATACAGATGTTCATAAAATAAAACTGTATATATGTTATATTTTACTATACAATACTACATATATTATTAATTACTATATATATATATATATATATATATATATGCATCAGAGGTGGCATAAATCCTTGTTTGTGGCTTAAGGGTTGAAGGAGGCAATAGGGGGAGGACAAAAATTATGAATTTTATCAATAAAGAAATGAAAAGCAAGATAAGTCCATTGTAATGATATATTTATACCATCCACACAATATAGGATAAGAGACAGGCAACTGAACATCCATTCAGCAGGTAGTTAAATAGCACTCTGGTTATGAAGGAGGCATTGTAGTTTTCTCTAAATGGAAAGCAAAGTAAACGTTTATTTTTAAGAATTTCAATTTCAAGTGAGACATTTGCATAACACCACCAGCATCTTAATCTTTTGAAATGCTTTTTATAAGTCATTCAAGGACTCTAAAATAATGTTTCTTTTTATAGTTTGACTGCTTGGCATTAAAAACAGTAGAATTTTGCCCTTCATGGTGCAGTTTGCAAAAGAAACATGGATTTTCTTTCTTTCTTTCTCTGCTCTCCACAGCTCTACGACTCTTAAAGCAGGAAATGTTTGAAGCTCAGACTGTGTAGTTGTGTTTCGCCATCTTCCTGTTTGACAGACATTTTTTCCCTTTCCATTATTTTAATTTCAAAGTACATTGGAGTTAGATTTTTAGACTTTCATTTTCTCTGAGAGAAGAACCAAACTGCATATTTAACCAGGTCTTTTTTTTTTCCTAAGAAAGGTCAGTCAAAAGTTTTAAACAAAATAAAACAGAACAAAAATAAAACATCAAACAAACCCATGAACAATATTTATTTTTTAGTTAACATTATCTTTTATTTGATTATCTACTCCAGGAATCCAAGTGAAATAGTGGCCCTAATAATATATTTACATGATATTCATGTTTATTCATAACATGTAAATATACACAAATATTTACATCACTTATGTCTGTATACACATAATTTACTTGTCAATATGTATCGTGTCACTGGCAATATATATTATATGGCAGGATACTTAAAATTGTATTGTATCTTCACTTTTTATTTAATGAAGGAGACACTGAGCAATAATGATTGCAATTACAATTAGCCCCATGAGTGTAAAATAAAATTTTCAGCTTTCATTCCAAGCACAGTGATGAAGGGTCTATTTTTCAATTTCTTCTCTTCTTCATTCATCAAAACAAGTTAAATGTCCTCTGGGAATCTTTTAGATTAATATTATATCTCAGTTGTCAGGTGTCAGGTCATCAAAACAGAGTCAAGAAATGCTTAATAGGTGTGGCTCACTGGTGGGTGGTATGATACTCTTCAAACCAAAGAGGAAGTGCAAATACACTTTGAAAGCTAGCTAAAATTTGGTGCTAATTCTAAATGATCTTCATTGGCCTTAGCTACATCTATTATTGAAGGGACCTTTTGACATTATTCACAGAAAAATCTGGAGATAATTGATATCAAAGTACCTTTAGGCCTTGAGTAGTGTGTTAAGTATCAAGTGAAGTCTGAAAGCTTAACTTGGACTCTAGGTTGGAAAAAAGTGGTCTCTGATGGCTAGTAATATATATGTTCAGTACATCCAGTTTTATTTATGCATATTAATTAATTAATTTGTAAAAATTAATTGTGCAATTTGTTTTCAAAATGCAAATTATGTTAAATATATTATATTAACTATAATATATATTTAAGAAGTACGTACTGGGGGCTTGTTGCATACTGGTATTGTGTTAGACACCAAGAGTTCAGTGGCAAATAAGTTCCCGAGTTCTCTTTTCTTCCTAATACAATAGCTTCTTGGTATAAACCTTAGTTACAGTCAATATCTTTTTGTGGTAGAAACTAAATCTCTTGTAAAAGGAAAAATGTGGCAAGTTATAAACTTCAAATACCTTTTTTCTTCTCTCTCAGTCTTATATTGGCTCTTTAATAAAACAATCCAAGTGTCGGTTACTTCTCCCATGACAGAATGAGTTGATTCCCATGTGTAGTTGTGTATTCCATCTCTGAAACTATCAATTTCCAGCACTAATGTATGAAACCTGAAACTCCCAACTAGAAAGTGACATTACTTAACAGGTACAACAGGGAAGAAGACTGTGCAAGGAGATGTATGAGCTATAGGAAATGGGTTTTAGTATCATCAGCAGAGGCTAATTTCTTTACATTATAAGATATAGCTGGAAACTCTTAGGAAATAAATGATGTATTTAATCAGAGATAGGAAGTCATTAGTATGTCTGCTGCCTATACCTTGATTTTTTGCAGTAACCATAACATATACACTGTTATACAAATCTATACTTAGTTTAGACTACAACTAGATTCATGAATGTTATTTATTCCGTTCACAGATACTCTAGGAACTGGGCTATATATGAAATTTCAAAAATAAATCATTGCATCTTGTCAATCTCTCTCTCTCTCTCTCTCTCTCTCTCTATATATATATATATATATATATATATATTATATTATATATATATAATTTGACAAATTATATATTATATATATATGATTTGACTGCTGTGACACAGGAATTGTTTTATATAAAGAATGAGAAGAATGAGGCACGGAGGTTGAATTTCATGGAAATTTGAGAATAACATAATATAATAGGTACTAGATGGGTCTAAGCAACCTGACTCAAGAACTCATTATATTATTGGAGTGAGCATGGTCTTTTCATTTTTAAAGAACTAAAATAATCTTCAGCCAGAAGGGCTACTTTGTTACATGCCTGGTAATGTAGTGTAGGGCAAGAACACAGGAAGTAGTGTTTGGGACAATTTTACTAATAAATCTAGCCTTTTACGTGTAGTTATATAGAAGTGGCATTATGCACTGGTTAGAGCACAGGCTTTATATTCAGTTGCCTGAATTCACATAGTACATTGTTAGTACACTATTACATGTGTAACTTAGGCAAGGAAAATGGGGATAGTTATGTACCTCTCTCCAAAGAGTTTAGGATAGTGGTGGTACATTGCAAAAAAAAGACAATACTTTTCTAAATAAATAAAACAACCACAACAAAAATAACAACAAAGAACTCATTATGTGACCACAACAGTGTTTAATGCTTGGGATCCAGTATTGAGCAATGAAAATAAGTAACCTATCCTCTTTAAGATTATCGACTAGCATTTAAGACATGTTTATCAAGCAACCTAACAAATAGATGTGAAATTGCAAATGTGGCAGCACTGTGAGGAAGAGAAAAATGGTCAGAGAGATTCTATGAAATGGAACTTTGACTTATTCTAGATGGTTAGGGAAGGCTTCCCTGAACAAATGGTGCTCAAGGGGGAATTATTGGTTGAAGTGACATTAATTGGATTTGAGAAGAATTACAGACACAATGGATACAGAATAGTATATGCAAAGGCACTAAGTTGGAAGAAGAATGAATATGAAGAACTGAAATAAGACCAGTGTGGCTAGAGTATAGCGGGAGGCAAAATGGTAGTGGACATGTTAATAGAGATAAGGTGGTGCTTGAATTAGTTGGTGAGGTAGTTCCAGGCTAGACCATAGATGGCTTATACTGGCTACATTAATAAATTTGTTTGTATCCTAATGGCAATGGAAAGCCAATGGCGAATTATAAGCATGGACACAGTGAGGTAACATGATTGCATTTTCATGTTGAAAACATTACCCTGGATGTAGATTGGAATAATTTGGAGTATAGGTCGATTCATTTACATTATTAAAGAAGCAGTCACATTTATTTAAATAAAATTATGGCTGTTTAGGCTAGAGAAGAGAAATACATATGTTTAAAAGATATTTAAGACGTAAAACTGGAAAGTTGTAGGAAATGAATTAGATATGAGCGATAAGGGAAAATAATTTTGTGTTAGGAACATTATCAGACAAATATATATGAGAATTTCTGTGCCAGGAATCTTTCTTTTTCATGATGGTGACTCTATTATATTTTCCAAAGTCTTAATACTGGAGAGCCAATAGGGACCTTAAAAAATCATAGATCTTATTTCTATTCCAATCTTTGTAAGAAGATGGAGACTATATGGTCACTTCAAGCCCACAGTTAAGAAGTCGCAGAATCAGGAGTAAGTCTTTTTTCTTTGACCTGTATCTGCAGCGGAGGAATGGTTCTTATGTTCATAGGTTACATCAGTTGATGTGTAGAGTCTGACACTGAGAGGAGAGGTTTGACTTGGAGGTAATGAACAAGATAATTATGAGAGAATCTGAGGCAGAAGAGAAAAATGGTAGAAATTTCTACCTAATTTCAGATTTGGTATATCAAGACATAGATCATTATGTCTGAATATATCCTATTTTGAATTGGTTGATAATTGCACTGTACTTATCTTCCAGAGTTGATTTTTCTATTTAATAGGAAAAGAAAATGAAGAGCAAATCATTGCAAGGCCTGATTCATTAATGTGCATCACTCTGCAGTGACTATCACTGGTGTATTTGAGGCTACTGGGAAAGAAATATATTTTTATCAAAACCATTTCATCACATTTGAACTAAAGAAAATGATATATTCTAAAACATGTGCTGTGCTTATTTTTATAACTTTAATAGTATATCATTTTTCATTCTTCAAAGGAGTCTTGGGGACAAGCAATCAACCCTTCACCATATTGTGACTGCTGGCAGGCTTTTGGTGATCTACTTAGAAATTTAAACATATTTGAGGGTAGACAAAGGGGATTGAGAGAGAGGAAGAAGGAGATGACAAGGGGAAGTACTGGGAAATGAAATGGACTAAATTATGCCCTGTCCATATATGAATATACCCATAAATAAACACACATCTCTCTCTATGTGTGTGTATATATATGTACATGTATATCTGTGTGTATATATATGTATAATGCACTAATAAAAAATGATAATAGAAGGGAGACCAGTAGAAGAGAGAAAGAAGACTAGAGGGAGGGAACAGGAGGAAAAGAGAGGATCTTGGGAATGAGATTGATCAAATTATGTTATGTGCATATATAATTATAGCTCAATGAAACCCACTATTATTTATAGTTATTACTCAATCATTTAAAAAACTCCAAAAAAGTAAATTTACCTCTATCCAGAGGATTTTAGTGTAAAGTGAAGATGTGTTCATGTGTTCGTGTGTAACATTGTGATGAGAGTGTTAGTGATTAAGTTGAATGGAGACACTTTCAAAAGCTTTTAAGAATGGAAGAGCTTTCAAAAAGACGTATCTTTCCCTATAGACAATGTTCTCCCATAAAGAAGCAGTGTTAGTGTAATTGTGCAAGAAAGTGGGGATGGAAGTATATTTGATTATATTAGTTCAAATATATTTTATAATTCTGTTTTTTATAAATAAAAAATCACCATCATATTTTTCTTTCCCTTTCTTATCTTTACCCATCCTTAGAATTCTCTTCTATTTCCTTTTTATCCCTTACTTCTTCCTGAAAATTCTAAATTCACTAGGTGTTTCACCACACTATAGATGTCAGGGCTTGAATGGATAGAGGAACTATGGTTTGGTTTTTCAAATGAAGGTGTAATAATCTTGGCAGGGGGAGACTATCTGCATGAGTGTGATATATGGGGTATTACAGCTTGAGCAGGGTGAAAAGGATAATACCATGAAGGAGAGGGTCAGAGATATAGTGGAATGAGGAAAGTATCCATCTAGAAGGAAACCTTGTAGAGTGATATGGTTTGGTTGAGGAAATATGGAAATCCACACATAAATGTTGTATTATTACATGGCATCAAATAATGACTAAAATGAAAAGGTATCTATGTACAGGATAATGGTGATAGCTCAACAGAGCCCAAATCGGATGAGACTGAAATTCAGTTGGCAAGAGAACAGCAATTAAATGGGAAGAATATGGAAAATAATGATAAATATTAGTCAAATACAGTGAAGGTATATATGAAAGATAATGTAAATGAGGATCTTCTTGGAAGAATTATAAATATGAAAAATCATAAAGCTATAATGAACACTGTTATTGAATTAGAACTGGAATTCTCGAGGTGACCTTATATTTAATAAACATACATTGATTGCAGGTGTGTGTGTGTGTGTGTGTGTGTGTGTGTGTGTGTGCGTGTGAGTGCGCTCACATGTGTGACTGTGCCTGAATGCATACTTTGTCCAATGAAAAAGACTGAGCTCAGGGACAACCTGTTATTAATTAGTATATTGATTGCCCAGTATTGGACTTCTAAATAAAATTCTTGAGAATTCACTGATTCCAGAATTTGGGCAAACTAGCTACAAGATAAACCTTGAAGTCTTTGCTTTTTCAGAAGCAATGAAATTCTCAAACAATGATAGGAATATGTCAAGAGCATATTGAAAGTGGATTTAATGTGATACAACTTGTAAAATAAGAAATAATTTAAGCTTAAGAATAAATAATTATAAATGGATTCTAATCTGTCAAATAAAGTATGTGACCATGATTTGGTTTTATTTGTTACAAAGTAATTGGGAGTTTTTTTTTTCATTTTTTTAGTTTGTTCTTTTTAGATATACACAAAATAGAGTGTGTTTTGCCATATACATGTATGAAATATAACTTCCCATTCTTGTGGTTGTACATGATCTGGAGTTTCACTCATCGTGTGTTCATATGTGAACATAGGAAAGTTAAGTCCTATTCATTCTACTTTCTTTCTTATTCCCATGAATAAATATAACAAAAGAGGTGAAAGACCTCTACAATGAAAACTGAAGAACACTAAAGAAAATATTGAAGAAGACCTGAAAGTATGGAAAGATAATGATTCTTTATTAATAAATATAAACTAAAGAATAAATTGAAAGTATAACAAAGACTATAATATTTACATAGATTCAAAATATCTTTCCAAAAATTAATTATTAATTACAAAATATAAAAGGGATAAAATTACAGTTAAAAACTCTGGAAGACACCACCTTAATTGAGTCATCAGTGTGAACAACATCTGTAATAGGACAAATTGAAGTTGTATACCATATGATAGATTGCAATGAGAAGAATAGGGAATTACTTCTCTAATATTTCTGTCAAAGATGCATGCCAGATTTTAATCATGATAATACATCAGAGAAGCCCTAATTTTGTGCAGTTCACTAAATAACTGACCTATTATTTTTAAAGTCATAAAGGTAATGAAAACTAAATTTGATAAACTATGACAGAAATTAAAGTGAAAAGACAAGTAAATGCAATGCATAATTGGGAATGGATCCTTTTGCCATTAACTAACATTATTAGGACAACTGGTGAGACTTGAATGGGCCTGAAATATACATGATAATGTTATAGAAATGTCAAATTCCTGACTTCAGGCTTTTGGTAATTACATTAAATGAGTGCCTTTTATGGTAGAAAATACAAAATAAAATATTCTGATTTATGTCTCATCATATTGGCACCTTATTCCAGTGGTTCAGGGGAAATTTATTTGACTGGTACCCCTACAAATTTTCTGTAAGTTAGATATTATTTAGATGTATGTGCATAACACAGGAAGTGATATAGTACTGCAAGTTGAACCAGTTATTTAACAGAATTTACTTATTTAAAATATGCTGTATTCATATTAGTTATATTTGAATTGGGACATCATTATAGTTAAGAATAGGCTAAAATTATTGTTATTGTCATCCTTATCATCATCATCATTTCACTCTGTGCTATATGTGTTGAAATGAATGAATACATGTTGAACAACCTGTGATGAATCAGATTTTTAAAAAATTGATTCATTATTAGCTAATAGTTTTAGAAAATAAAATAATAAATTTAAAAGTGAATTAAGAAATAAATACTAAATAAAACCTAAATTTTATTAGATTGAACACATAAAATTACATTTCAATAAATATATTAAGAACACTAAAGGAAAAGGAAGTTAATTATAAAAACTCTTATTTATTGAAAGTATAAATATAGGCAATTAATGATTACATGAGTGAAATAGTGATTCCCAATATTAGATGCCTATATGCATACTTTAAAATACACTGTGTATATCAACATCTAACAATTTTAACATGACAAATAAGCCGGTTTTTGGATAATTAATTTCATAATCTATTCTGAAATAATGACAACTTTACTCACATTAAATGATGTATATACAATTCTTTTGTTTGGTTTTAATAACACTTAGAGAAATGCATCTCATGAGAGTGTTGACAGTCATAAGAGATTTTAAAGCAATTTCAGCAAGCTCAAGCTATTCATTCTTAACTTTTATTCAATATAAAAAGAGTGATGCTGCAATTTAGAAATGTATCTACAAGTGTTAATTGATAACCAGTTCTCAATATTTAATTGGTAAAATTATAGTAAAATTATATTTTGATGAACGTAGTTAATTTCAGATTTCATATACATTTTGCTTCTAATTGATAAACTAATCATAGAAAAGCACATGTTCTTATGTGGTCTTGCCACACATGACTATACCACATATCAGATTGGGCAAGCAATCTCAATTATAGGTTCATTAGTCAGAATTTTTAGGGCTTCTTATCTCCTTTTTCTTTGCTAGGTTTTTGATCCAATAAGTGACCTATATAAATCATATCACCTATTAGTCATAAAACAAATGTTTTGTCCTGTTTGTATACAATATCATACATTGGCAATGAGTTACCAATTTTGTCTTCATAACTTTTAAGAAAGTATAATCAAGGTAGAATAATTTAGTACAAGATGGCATAGCAGAAATAAATTGGTAACCAGTAGAAAAATAGAGAATTCCTTGTGTAAGAAATTCCCAAATGGTTCTGGCCTTTTCCTGTCACACAAAGTAACTACAGCCTACAATCATGAGCCTAAGATACATACAGGATACCTATTCTCTTTTCATCAGATATGTTTATTATGTTTTTGTTGGTGTTGTTGTTTGTGGGATTGTTCTGTTACTGTTTGGAATGTATGAGCGTGTTTTCTATATATAGTTGCAATTTATGGTTCCGTTATTTTATTTTTTCCTGTAAATGTATATTTTTTTCTTTCCCTTTAAAATTTGTTCTAATTAGTTATACATGATAGCAAAATGATTTTGATTCATTGTACACAATTGCAACACAACATTTCATTTATCTGTTTGTACATGAGCTATCATCCCAGCATATGTGCAGTCATACATATATGTAGGGTAATGATGTCCATCTCAGTCCACCATCTCTCCTGCTCCCACACCCACTTCCCTTGCCTATCTTCCCTTTGCCCAATCAAAGTCCCTCCATTTTCCCTACACCCCCATCTCTGTATTATGGATCAGCATCCAATTATAAGAGAGAACATTCCACCTTTGCTTTTGGGGGATTGGCTTACTTCCCTTAGCATGATATTCTCCAGGTCCGCCCCTTTACTTGCAATTGCCATAATTTCATTCTATTTTCATGCTGAGTAATATTACATTGCGTATATGTACCACAGTCTCTTTATCCATTCATCTGTTGAAGTGCATTTAGGTTGGTTCCACAATTTAGTTAATGTGAATTAAGCTCCTATAAAATTGATGTGGCTGTGTCACTATAGTATGTTGATTTTAAGTTCTTTGGGTAAAGACTGAGAAGTGGGATAGCTGGATCAAATGGTGTTTCCATTCCAAGTTTTCTAAGGAAACTCCATTGTGCTTTCCATAGTAATTGCACCAATTTGCAGCACCACCAGAAATGTATTAGTGTAACTTTTTCTCCACATCCTTGCCAACAATTATTATTGCTTGTATTTTGAATAGCTGCCATTCTGACTGGAGAGAGATGAAATCTTAGAGTAGTTTTGATTTGCCTTTCTGTAATTACTGAAGAAGCTGAACATTTTCTCATGTATTTGTTGATTGTGTATCTTCTTCTGAAAAGTGTTCAGTTCCTTAGCCCATTAATTTATTGAATTATTTATTTTTTTGGTGTTGAGTTTTTTGAGTTCTTTGTATATTCTGTAATTAGGGCTCTATCTGATGTACATGTAGTAAAGATGTTCTTTCACTCTGCGGGCACTGTCTTTATATTATTGATTGTTTCCTTTGCTGAGAAGAAGCTTTTTAGATTGAATTAATTTCATTTTTAATTCTTCATTTTATTTCTTGTGCTTTAAGAGTTTGTTTAAGGAACTCAGGACCTAATCTGACATAATGAAGATTTGGGCCTACTTTTTCTTCTATTAGGTGCAGAGTCTCTGGTCTAATTCCTAGGTCTTTAATCCACTTTTAGTGCATGGTGAGAGATAGTGGTTTTGTTTCATTTTGCTGCATATGAATTTCCAGATTTCCTAGCACCATTTGTTGAAGAGGCTATCATTTTGCCAATATATATTTTCGGTGCCTTTGCTAGTCTGAGATAACTGTATTTATGTGAGTTTGTCTCTATGTCTTCTATTCCATATGATTAGTCTAAAGGTCTATTTTTGTGCCAATATTATTTTTTTTGTTACTATTGCTCTGTAGTATAGTTTAAGGCCTGGTATTGTGATGCATCCTGCTTTACTCTTCTTGCTAAGTATTGCTATGGCTGTTCTGGGTCTCTTATTTTTCCAGATGAATTTCATGATTGCTTTTTTTATTTCTATGAGGAATACTGTTGGGATTTTAATTGGAATTATATTAAATATTTATAATGCTTTTGGTAGTATGGCCATTTTGACAATATTAATTCTTCCTAGTCAAGAACATGGGGAATCTTTCCGTCTTCTAAGGTCTTCTTCAATGTTTTCTTTAGTGTTCTGTAGGGATTTTAGAGGTCTTTCACTTCTTTTGCTACATTTATTCCCAAGTTTTTTGTTTGTTTGTTTTTGAAGCTACTGAGAATGGGATAATATTTTCAATTTCTCTTTCTGAGGGTTTATCATTGATGTATAAAAATTAATTTGATTTATGAGTGTTGATGTTATATCCTGCTAGTTTTCTAACTTCATTGATTAATTCTAAAAGTTTTCTGGTGGACTTTTTTGGATCCTCTAAATATAGAATCATGTTTTCAGTAAATAATGATAGTTTGAATTCATCTTTTCCTATTCATATACTTTTAATTTCTTTCATCTGTCTAATTGCTCTGGCTAGAGATTCAAGGACTATGTTGAATAGGAGTGGTGAGAGAGGGCATCCCTGTCTTCTTCCCATTCTTAGAGGGAATGCCTCAATTTTTTCTCCATTTAGAATAATGTTATTCTTGGGCTTAGCGTAGATAGATTTTATAATGTCGAGGTCAGTTCCTACTATCCTTAGTTTTTCTGGTGTTCTATTTCTGTGCCTTCCTATATCCTGATAAATCTTAGATTTGGTCTTTTGATGTTATCCCACAATTCTTGGATATTCTGTTCATGATTTCTTACCATCTTCACTGTGTGGTCAACTTTATTTTCAACTGTGTATATTTTGTGTTCATTGTTTAGTGTTCTTTCTTCCATGTGATCTAGTCTTTTGGTTATGCTTCCTATTGAGTTTTTTTTATTTGGTATATTGTTTTCTTAATTTCAAGGATTTCTGTTTGGTTTTATTTTTATTTTTTTCAGAATCTCTACCTCTTTCTTGAAGTAATCTTTTGCTACCTGTATTTGTTCTCTTACCTCTTTGTTGGAATGATCAATTATTGCCTATATTTGCTCTCTTATGTCCTTGTTTAATTTGCAGATCATTTTAATTATGTACATTCTGAACTCTTTCTCTGACATTTCATCTACTGTGCTGTCAATGGATTCTATTGTTGTATCATCTTGATTTGTTTGGGGCACTTTCTTCCCTTGTCTTTTCATACTTTCTGTGTGTCTTACCTTCTAGCAGTGTACATCCTAATTATTATGGTTTCTACCCTGTAATTTTATAGTGCCCCTGCAGGTTACTGATGTCTCACATTTAAGGGGGGGATCAATATTAAAAGTACCTAGTGTAAACAATATATAGCCTTAAACCAAATAGTTCCTATTTAGACAATTAGAGTTTTGTCACAATTAAAAGGAGTGATGTTTTCAATTATTACCTGTAATGTAAATAGGTTTGCAAAAGAGTCTATAGATTCTAATGTTGAACAAAGAAAGAAATAGGTTGTAGTGTGTGATATTTATGAGGTAAAGAAGGTATCATATTTATGATGTTTAGGAGGTAAGACTATAGAGTATTAGATAATAGGAAGAGTGACAGATGAATGAAAAGAAGTTGGCTGTAAACAGGAGAAAAGAAAGAGATGACCTCATGTAAGGCTTGCTCCTTCCTCTGCAACAAGATGGTGCCTATTAACACACCTAGTAGGGATACCTGTGGTGTAATAAAGCCTGCAGGGACCTTGGTGATAGACTTCCAGGTATTAGCTATTGTGCCTAGATGGAAGCAGCCATGTCTTTAGTAGGTGGTTGGGTAATGTTAAACCTGAGATGTTGTTGGAGATGTCCCAAGATGGAGGTGACCAGTTTTAGAGATGGGGCTGAAAGGGCATGCCAAATGATGGCTTTGGGAAGATTGTTTGGAAGTGCAGTGTTTGGTGTGCAGACATGTTCCTCAGCATTGTGGGCAATCCTGTGCCTCGGCCTGCCCAGGCTCTGCAGGGGTTGGCAAGACTGTTCATTTCCTGCCTGGGCTCTGCATAGATCAGCCCAGTTATTTTAATTATGAATTTCATTTTAAGAACTTTTTTTCATGGTTCTTATTAATTGTTAAATTATCATCACTCTATTTCTGCTTTAATGTGCATGATATAGCAACCTTGAAAGATTAGAGAAGGACAGACATAGCCTCTCAAACTAAAAAAGTACAGTTTCATAGTCAGGTTACATTTTTGAAACAACATTGAAAAACAGTCAAAAAGGGTTAAGACTGGAAACTGGCAGCAACCTTCACCACTGGGATTCTAGTAACTTTGAACTACCCACTGAGCCCTGATTCCAATCAGATATTTCTAATAATAAATGCCATAGCTGCAGTTCATTGCAGGAAAAATAAAAATGGAACAAAACAAAATGATGACTCTGAGAAATCCATAGCTCAAATTTAACTTCTAAAAAACAAACTAGAAAATGACTATCCAAACAATAACAAGAACTTTGAGTCAGAAATAATTAGCATTTTTCTCAAAATTTTAGTAAAAATTATAGAGATAAAATAACATCATATGAAAAAACAAAATTAAAATCTCTAGATTTGATAAGTAGCATCATTCTATTTCTTATATTTGAAGAGTATCTCTTGGGTATTACTGAAAGAAAAATGAGTAACTTGGACTTCATTGAAATTATTGAAAATTTGGTTTCTAGATGAGTATCTCAAAAATTTCTACTACATTAATTGCAGTATAGTTTCCCTAATTTATAATACCTTGATGTTTCCAAAATGTCTAACATTATAGTTTAATTTCTGATTGTGCTGGTTTAACTATTATCTATTTAAAAGGGAAAAACTACATACATTTAGATATATTTCATATATAAATTTTATTAAATATTATTACTATAGGTCACAACTTGGTAAATGTTAATTAATTTTGTTGATTTTTTTCTAGGCATAGCTTCCAGTTCTCAATACATTAAGCTTCTAAAGTAAATTATCATTTTGGGGCTGGGGATGTGGCTCAAGCGGTAGCGTGCTCGCCTGGCATGCGTGCAGCCCGGGTTTGATCCTCAGCACGGCATACAAACAAAGATGTTGTGTCTGCCGAAAACTAAAAAATAAATATCAAAAAAATTCTCTCTCTCTCTCTCTCTCTCTCTCTCTCTCTCTCTCTTTTAAAAAAAATATCACTCTTACTCATAAAGTATGCTATTGGGACAATTAACAATCAATTGTCCCTCTGTATTTTTAGAGTATTGGTTCCAGGATCTACTAAAGACACCAAAACCCATGATGCTCACATCCCCTATAGAAAATGGCATAGATATTAGTATTTAACTTTTTCACATCCTCCTGTATAGTTTAACTCGCTTCAAGACTACTTATTATAATAGTAAATGTTAATGTCATGTAAATAGTTATATTGTCAAGAGAATGTTTTTAAAAAGGCTATACGTACTTAATATAGATGTGATTTTTTTCTGAATACTTTCAATTTCTGGTTGGTTGAATCTACAGATGCAGAACTTGTGGACACACATGGCCTAATATATGTTTGTTAAGCATAGGAGATGTGCTTAATCATCATTAAAGCGTTCTTCACTGATAATTCAATGTGAAGTAGGTTCCATTTCTTTCTGACATTATTTTTATTTGATCCTTGCTCATTTATTTATGGCATTAATCATCATTTTCATAACTTTATTCACTTTGGTTTACTTCACTTGTTCTTTCTCTTGCCTCTAGCAGAATACGAGCTTCATGAGGTGAGGCCTGTGTCAAAATGTTCTTTGTTGCTATTATATTCCTTGTACTCAAAATATTCCTGGGACATATTTGAAACCTAATAAATTTCAGTTGAATTAACAAAAGTTCTTATAATTATTTATAATTCTAGACTTTGCAACATAATGAGTATTCAGTAAATGTTTTCTGATTATTAGACTTTGGGTATGCCATAAGTTGGTTATAGCTCTCTCTCCTGTGAAGTGATAATAATGCTGAACTTGTTTCATTTGGATGATAGAGCATTTATTTCCTATTGTCGTCTAATCAAATGCTAAAGCTCTTTATTCAGAGTGCCATTACCAATAATGTACTATCTCACTTTTCTACTGGGTCCCTGAAATATATGTATTTCATTTTTCAATTTGTTTTATCAACATGTAATATTTAGAGAAGCCAAGGACCATATGTAACCAGTTAAATCAATGCTGTTAACAGAAATAGTGCAAAAGTGATGCCTGGTGCTAGACAAAAGCATGAAAGAGTGAAGAAAAAAAAGGGAGGGAGAGCGAGAAAAAGAAATATAATCATTAAGCAGTTTGCATAATAGAGAGGAATGCAACAGGTAAGAGGCTGCTAATTTATCTGGTCTCTGTTACTGCTAGAGTGGGAAGGACCCTAGTTTGGAACTCAGATCTTAGTATGAATTGTAACTCTGCTAACTACTACTTATATAACTTGAAGTCAGTGACTTAGTCTCTCAGATTGTGTTTCTACAACTTTAAAAGATATGCTAAGGGGACAGCAAAAGCTCCACGTAAAAGTATTAGATGAGATAATGTATATGTGAGTTCATGGACAGATAGCTGCATTTTATATTAGCAATGAAATGTAACTTCAAATGTTAATTAAATTTATTTTTTAATTTATTGCTTATTAAGCTTTGCCACTTAGTAAGCTGATGAAGTTTTCTGGGCCTTATTTTCCTTATTTGAAAAATAAGAATGACTTTATCTTCTATCTATATTGTTATCTACCTATTTGTGTCACTGTGAAAATTGTGAAATTACCTTGAATGGTGCCTTAAAAAGTGTTGTTGTTCTGCTGCCATTCCTACACTAGTATTGCTGTATGTATAATTGTGGCTGTATAACCAATGTGATCCTGCAATCTGTATTCATGGAAAAATAAGAATTTATACCCCATTTGAATCAAATGTATGATATGTCAAGATCATTGTATTGTCTTGAGCAACCAATAAAAAAGTGCTGTTGTTGTTATAATTAGTGATAAACCTGGATCCTTTAAGTGTGTGTGTGTGTGTGTGTGTGTGTGTGTGTTTGTGTGTGTGTGTGTAAGAATGAGGACAAAATTTTGCATTATAAAAGCTCATGCTGAAAAGACACACAGAAAATATAACAGGGGCACTAATAATCTACAAATGTTGATTTACATATTTTGTGATCGACTATAAGCTCTAACATTAGGCCTGAATTAAAGAAAACTTCTAAACTTTCTGGAGTTTGATCTTCTGAAACAGCATGATAATGCTGCACTTCCTTCTCTTGCTTCTTGTAACCATTGTAAAAATAATCAAAATAATGCTTTGGGGACACTTTGCAAGTATAAACATGCTAAAGAATGCATAATGAGAAAATGAAAAAGCATTACACTCCATCTTGTTCAGTGATAAAAGTTGGACAGATAATATAATAATAATATAAAGGTCAATAGTAATCATTACAAATGACATGTTTTTCTACCCTTAGAGTCAAAGAAAATAGAGAAGGCAAATTTTCAGAATTACAGGATCATTATCTAGGATAGAATATCTTGTGGTAAAGATTGGAGGGAGCAGAGTTTCAAAATAGTATAATAAGATTAAATGAAAATAAGCTTAAGTATCCTTTGCTGAGCTAGGAGAGTTTGCCTTAAACTATATGGGAGTGAAGACCCAGGGTCAGAGAAGCCACATTCTGCCAAGAATCATCACTTTTACCACCACTCCTATTGATCCCTCTCCTCCAATGTGTTTGCTTTACAATTGTTAGCTATGTAAAGAGGCTTTACATTGAATGATCTCAGCTGGATTACAGCCAGTGAAGTACTGGTAAATGTTTAAAAACTGCCTCCTCCATACTAAATTCTGATTTGAAGCATTTGCCAATTTCTGTGGTAGAAACACAACAACCACAGCTGATTTAAAGCTACCAATGATTTAGCTGTCAGCCTGGAAGAAACTTGAAAATACACCAGACAGCTCTTGTGGCTTAGCAGTATAAGGTCCCAACATAATACTCACTGTGTCTGCAATACATAAGACATCTGGAATAAGTTATGTAATTTTATGTGGAATGGTTTTGGCAATAAAGGTTGGTTTCAGAGGAAGCCTAGCTGAGATGCACTCAATTCCACTAGGAGGGAAGTATTATATTAAATATCATATTGTCTCTGGGAAATACAATTTGCATCAGTCTCTAGAAATGCTTAATTATTAATATCTTCCTATGGTTTGGTTTCTTTCAATGTTTCTTTCCATTATTTTATCCTATATTGGGTTTTCTGAATATCTAAATGTAATGTTTCAGAAATGGAATTTTGAGACTCTATTTTTGTGTGCATCTCTTATAGCCATTTAGTTAAATTAACCAGCTTTTTTTCAGTCCAAATATTCAGGAAAACTGATAATTAATATAACAAAATGGTGAAAATGAGGGAGTTTTGGAGTCAGGAAGAGCTGGAGTTCTTCCCCTGATCCTTACTTAATAGCATATGTCTCATATGTTGTCAAGCATTTTAAAAGCTTTCTTGCTGGATTCTTGAAACAAATATGTGAGTTCAGTATTCTACTTTTCTGATAATGGTATAGATTCAGAGAAGTTTAGTGATGTTTCCATGAGAACAATGCTAACTATGTAATATCAAACCCATGCTTTTTCTATTATATTTTACTGCCTTTATGATTGTTAGTCTATAGATGTGATAAACATTGCAATGTTGTCTGCTTTACCTTTCTAAAGGCTTAAGATGTCTATTAGTGCAGTGGAGGGTAAAATGAAAGCAGCACCTGATTTGTTTTCATTTATGATTCTTCCATACCACCAAAGGGCTTGTCAACTTTTAAGACACTTTCTTTTATTGTCTATGACACAAGCTGTATCAGTTTGTTCCATTCAAGGAAAAATTTCTTATTTCATCATTGACATTCTGAATTTTTACATTTGGTTCCCAGTGTGTTCATTGTATCACAAAGATTTCTCAAAATGGGTCAAGCTAAGAGTGGAACGTATCACACAGATGTAGGTAGCTATTGTCTGAAATAAAATGAAAGTGTTCTTGATATCATCTTCTGTTGTAATTCTGTTTCCATTACAATATTTTGGTCATTTATTTTGACTTTTTAAAGCAAATATCTCAAATTTTCAACAACAACATTTTTCTCTGGGATGTATGTACTTTAGGAAAAAAGAAATGTTGAGGGAGACCAATATCCTTAGTATGAATATTTCAATTACACTTAAGAAAAAATAAATTCTCAGGACTTCTTACAGATCAATTGATTCTACAGGTAATGTTGTGCCTATTTTTTGAAACTCTTATTAAATAATGGAAGGAAACATTGGCTAGTTTCTTTGAAAGTAGGGGAATGAATCTGAAAGCGTTCAAAATCTGTAGTAGCCTCAACAGACCATAACCATGCATTTTCCAGTTTAAGTATTTGTGGAGGAGTCTCCATAGTATATGTACCAATTATCCAGAAATTGTGGTGTTTCAAAAAAGCAATCCAGAATTTTAGTAGCACCAATATGAAAAGAATTCCATTTGCAAAGTTAAAAACTTATGAAGATCATTATATGCACCATTTGTGAGATAAGATTTTGTTATTTCTTTTAAAAAACAATACAGAAAAAAAACACTGTATTTTGTTCTGTGTTTTATACTTACCCAAACAACTGATACCCATATATTTTCTAGAGAATTTGTATTTGATCTAAGAATATCTGAAACACTTAAACGTATTAACTGTGGTACTCGATACACAAGTTTTTATTAATATCAAACTCTCTCCAATTTTTTAAAGTTTTCTTAGCGTTATTGCACAAACATCGATGATCTCAGTCATTCCAATGTCCTTAATATCTCTAGTAACACACTTTCTAAATAACCTAATGATACTGCCCATAAGTGCCCATTATTGAATTATAAATGTAAGTTCAATGACCTCTTCTCCTATTTAGAATTTACTCTTTGAATTATACAAAAAATTCCACAAAATAAGAATAAGTTAGAGTAATTTTCTGTGTTAGTTGCTATGCTTCATTTTCAAGAAAAAAGGAACATATCCTAGCAAAAATTTAAATAATGATTATTTATTGAATGCCTACTGTATGACAGAAGCTTTCCTAATATTACATCATTTAATCTTAACAACAGACTAAAAAGTATTATTACACACATTTTACAGATAAAGAAATTGAGGCTTTTGTGTTCTTGTTACATATTTAGTTCCATATGGGTAATATGTAGGAGAGTAAGAATTGAAAGGCAGTTATATCTGGCTCCAAACTTGTCTTTGAATCAAATTGAATTTATTTATTTAATTATGTTAAATGGGAAAAGTCCTGAATAATTCATGTTCTTGATAAGTCTGGGTTGTTTTCTTTTAATAAATTGGCTGCTTGGATCTCAAAAAGTGAACTTTCATTTCTTTACAAAGTTAAAAATATTGTTTATTTTTCACAAACTTAATTTTTGTGTGACTATTCTCTTTTGTGACCTCTTGATTGTGAGACTGATGAAAAGAAGGGAGGATCGTGGTATTATTTCTATGAATTTTGTCATTTGGCATTTGCTTTACTTGAATTAAACCTGGTTATTTCATAATCCTCAGTTCTTATGCATATTTCCATTCTAGAATGCTTAATGCAAGTTGTTTAAAGCAAGCCTGGGTATTCAAGAAGCATATCATACCAGAAAAAAAGCCTGTTTATTTTTAGAATGATTAGACTACGTTGTATAAGTCTTTACGAAGAATTCTATATTTTTCTCAGGAATTTCATTCTTTTAAAAAGAGTAAATTGAATAAGAGTGGGAGAAATTTGAGTTGGTTAAATACAGGGAACTGAATAGTGAAAGTCAAGAATAATCTTTCACACTAGAACCAGAGTGTTTTCATTTTATTGTGAAATATAGAAAATTTCAGACTTTAATTTTATCATCTATTAGTAATCTACTGAGAGAGGCAAAGAAGTTTAAATGGCCATGGTTACCTTTATTAAAGTTTTAATTCCAGGTACACTGATAAGTGCAGTTGTTGCCAAAATGGAAATTCATCTATGAACATAAAGAAATGTTGATATTTTCTTACATATTTTGATTCCTCCCATTATATATGCAGATTTTCTTCCTTGTATCTTCCATGCACTTTCCAAAACATGAGAAAAAATTTCCAAGCAATTTTTTCTGTCTTTTGAAGTTTTCTTCCATTGACTCTTGGGTCCTCCTGTCTCACTCAACTTGATGCAGTTCAGCCAGAGGATGGTACTTCACTGTCATGATTACTTTCATTTCATTACTCACTGTGGGCAATAGTGACCCAATGTAAAAGTAACTGCTTGCCAGATGTGATTTAAAGGGGAATAAAAGATATGCTGCTCAAGATAGTTCCTACTGTCAAAATATCTGATGTGATTTTCACCCCCTGCAATTCCTTTGGCTTGGGTCTTGAAGAAGTTTTTAAAATGCATATTTACTATGGGCATGGGAAGTTATTACAAGCCATTAATTTTCTTCTTGATTTATTAGTCAATATAATGTTGAAATACCTACTATAATAATAAAGTGCATGGTTTGATGAGGTAGAGAACAAATTAAGAGAATAGAGATCAAGTGTCAGTCCTTAAGGAACTTCATTGGGGAGTTAAGGTAACTTGTTACATAAATATAACCCTAACTAATAACATAAGCAAGTTTGGATTTGGCTTGAGGATAAAAAATAAATTCTTGAGAAAATGCATTATACAAAATTTGGACACTTCTTTGGAAGGAGCCTGAAGATAGGGAATGCAGGGGCAAAGGGAAATATAGATGTTTTGAATAGTTTGTGTGTGTGTGTGTGTGTGTGTGTGTGTGTGTGTGTGTATTTTGCATTCTAGGGGAGATTAAAATTTCAAAGCAAGCTTACAGTGTTTTCCTGTGCTTGCTGGTTCTAGGGTCTGTAAAATTCATCTATAATTGTATATTGCTTGTTGATACTGCCTGTCCAAGAAGGGGAATGACTTCTGCCCGTCCACTAAACTCTATAGGATGCTAGATGGCCTTTGGATTAAAGTATTATTTATATGACAATTTTGGTGAGAAATAAGTAAGAAAATAGAATTTCCAAGAGAGTTTTCCTTCTCTTTGATGCATTTGCCATGTATTCTGCATGCCGTCAAAGCCTGCTAAATTTTACCAAATTTTAGACATATATTTACTTGTAAATAACACTTAAAACACATTTGTATGGGGATATAAAGTGGTGCAGTCTCTGTGGGAAACAGTTTTGAAGTACCTCCAAAGTTAAATATAAAATTTCCATGAAAGCAAGCAATTTCTTTTCTTGCTACGTACCCAAAATAATAAAAAATTAGAGACTTGGTCTGGTATTTGTACATAAATGTTCTTAGCAGTATTATTCAAAATAGTCAAATGTTGGTGATAATACCAGTCTTATTGAATGGATGAATGGATAAACCAAGTGTGGTATGTACATATAATAGAGCATTATTGCCTAATAAATAAATAAATTTCTGACACATGCCACTACATGAATGAACTTTGAAGACACTATACTCAGTGAAATAAGCTGGACACAAATTACAAATATTGTATGATTCCAGTAATGTGAGATATCAGGCAAGCACTGTAAAACTCATAGATACAGAACTTAGAATGGTGGTGACCATGGCCTATGGAAAAGAGGGGATGAGAAGTTATTATTTTAATGGGTAGAGAGTCTCAGTGTGGGATGATGAATAATTTCTGAAGATGGATTGTGGTTATTGTTGCACAAATGTAAATATATTTAATGCATTGCTAAGTTTTAGGTTATGTATATTTTACCTAAATAGTTTTAAATTTTCAGTTATAGATGGACACAATACCTTTACTTTATGTATTTATGTTTATATGGTGCTAGGGATGGAACCCACTGCCTCAACATGTACTAGGCAATTGCTCTACCACTGAGCTACAACCCAGCCACAACCACAATATTTTTGTTAATATTTATCTTTTAGTGATAGGTGGACACAATATCTTTATTTTATTTTTATGTGGTGCTGAGGATCTAACCAGGTGCCTCACACATGGTAGGTGAGCACTCTACCTCTGAGCCACAATCCCAGCCCCCAACCACAATATTTTTAATTAAAAATATTTTTCTAAGCTTTCCTAAAAAAGCAGAAAATTATTTGGCATATATGCATTATAAATTTTGTATGGAGACAGAAATGTATACATTTAAAGTTATTTCCTTGAAGGCAAAGCTGATAAGTTTTTTCTTTATCATTGAGTACTGTTTTGATGCCATGGAAAAATTACAGAAAGATAAGGCATATTTTTGCCTTCAAATAACTTATAAATTTTACTAGGTTGATAACAATAACATACAGAGGGTGCTCTAATTTGGATGTAGTTTGTTACTTACGGTTAATATTTTGGGATCTTAGTCCTACCTCAATGTGTTGATACTGGGAGGTGGGATGTAGTAGGAGGTCCTTAGATCATTAAAACTTTTATAAGGGATTAAAGTAGCTCTCGTGGGTCTCCTTAGCTCTTTTGAGAGTGAGTTATTATAAGAATGAGCCATATCCCACATCACTCTGTGCTTACTGTTTCAAGATGTGGTCTCTTCGTCCTGCATATGCTCTGCCATATGTTAATGGTGAACTTACCAGAGTGGGCATTATGTTGTTTGAATTTTTAGCCTCCCACACTGCAAACTACACAGACCTCTTTTCTCTTTAAAGTAATGTTGCCTCAGATATTTTGTCATAGTTATAAAAACAGAATAACCCAGAAGATACAAAGAAAACTTAAGCCCCTACATGCAAAATATCACATACCTGAATAGCTAGAAAAGATACAGTATGGAATTTAAAGTCATGGGAAGCCAGTAGAAGTGAAACTAGAGAGGTAAAGATGGATTTGGCTTATATTTAAGATAATGAGAATAAATTTTTGACAATCTAGCATAGTAAATATCAGGAAATATAATTGAATAAGTCAGTTGGGTCAGATCATGAAACACCTTAAGATACAGGATATTTATTGAGATTAAGTGGTATCTGGATGATTATAACTGATCTAATCTCTCTTTAGTTCCCATTAAAATCTTTTGAAGACAGATATAAATTAAAATTCACAACTTCTTGGAAACTAGGATGATTAATCAATTATTTTTTAAAAATAGGAAGAAATATGTCCACCAATAGACCATTGGAATTGGGTCTAGGAACACAATTGTCCAATACATGCTAAATTGTTATGGATAAAACTGACCTGTTAATCTGAAAGAAAATAAGCATACCCATTTTCCCTTTTCTTCTTTGATTCAGTATTGTAATTTTTGTAACAACCATAAAATGATGAAAATATTTTTATTATATAAGACCTGCTTTTTCAGTCATCTACCTACCATTTTCTTTCAGCCTCTACCAATACCTGATTTCTATGTACAGTTAGAAACTACAACTTTATGCCCATTATGACAAAATCATTATGCAGAGAGAAATTCATAGTAATTTATTATTCCTCAGGTCTGTAGTTCTTTGAAGTAAAACAACACGGGCCAGTATGGCATAGACAATTAATTATCTTCCAAATACTCATATTTTTCCACAGTACTGAGTAATTTGGGGAAGTAGTTATCCTGCCTCAGATATTTTTCCCTCCTGAAACTATATTCCTTATTTTTCTTGCATATAAATGGTCATTTTACTAGCCAAAAAGTGAATGAAAGTGGTATGTTTTATAACACTTATTATGAAGAGTTGATAAAGGTATTTGTCCAACATAAAAACGGATAGAGAAAAAATCAAGGGAAGTTTGCATATATTATCTGTTAGACAATATTAGATGTAGGAAGATTCATTTTCATTCCAGAATGTATAAGAGGAGAAAAAAAAAACAGCCTCTTTAACAAATGGTGCTGGGAAAGCTTGTTATTCATATATAGAAGAATGAGAGTAGGCCTTTATTTTTCACCCTGTGCAAAAATAAACTCAAAATTGATCAAAAACTTAGGAATTAGACTAGAGATTAGAAGAAGTTATAGGGTTAACATTACAGAATATAGGCCCTGGCAATGACTTTCTCATTGGACCCCTAAAGCTCAGGAAAAAAAGTTGAGTTAATAAATAGAATGACATCAAATTACAAAGATTATGAGCAGCAAAGAAAACAGGACTATGAAGAATGAGGGAAATCTTTGCCAGATATTCTTCTGATACAGGGTTAATATTTGGTATATATAAAGAATTCAAAACCTTAACATCAAAAACCCCACCAAGTCACAATTAATAAATGGGCAAATAAATTAAACAGATTCTTCTCAGAAGAAGAAATACAAATTATCAATGAAAAATGTTCAGTGTCATTGGCAATTAGGGAAATGCAAATCAAAACTACACTGAAATTTTACCCCACACCAGTCATATTGGTCATCATCAAGAGTGCAAACAATAATTATTGGAGAGGATGTGAAGAAAAAGGTACACTTTTACACTTTTGGTGGGATTGTAAATTACTACAACCACTATGGAAATCACTATGGAGTTTCTTCAAAAATTTAGGCATGCTACTGCCTATGCCACTCCATTGTATTTCTCCTAAAGAATTAAAGTCATAATACTACAGTGACACATGCATACCCTTGTTTATAGAAGCACAATTCTCATAGGCAAACAATGGGCCAGCTCACTATCCATCAACATATGAATGGATAAAGCAAATGTGGTATATACACAATATGAAATTTTATGCAGTAATAAAGAAAAATGAATTGTGTCATTTTCAGGAAAATAGATCAAACTTGAGACTATTATGTTAACCAAAATAAACTAAACTCATAAGATCAAGGGTCATGTGTTTTCTCTCATATATTCAAGAGGGAGAAAAAAGAAGAAGAAAGGTGGGGCTGATAGTATGAAAAGCAAAGGAAGATAAGTAGAATAGAGGAAAGGGACCAGGATGTAGGAGGAAAGATAAGGGGAAATACTGGGAAATGATATTGACTAAATTATATTGTTATATTGTGTGCATATACATGTACACAATATGTAACAAATCACACCCTTATGTACAACTACAATACACCAATACAAAAAGTGGAGGAAAAAAAGACTATATAAGACAATTAAAAGTCAACTTGGAGATAATTGCCATGATATACATATATGATATATATATATATATAAAACAATCATAACTTGTGGAATATACTCAGAAAGCAGCTTTGTCTTCTTTTCCTATGATCTATTTAAGTATATTCTGTGAGATGATGTCTTTGCCTGCCCTAGGGTAAAAATCAAGGGAAGTTTCATAACTTTTGTGGTTACTTTTAAGTAATGCAAGACTCATTTCAGTAATTAAGCAGCATGTTTCTCTACCTTGCATTTTATTCCTCTTACTATTTCTTGATATTTTTTTTGTCCTTCTTCATAGTAATAGAAAGGCAGAAGCAGAGTATAAAGGGGCACAGAAAGAGTTACTCTATATACTATATTGTCATGAGAGGCATAGGCATTTACTGAGGGTGGTGGCTGTTTAAGCTTGATACTTTCTTTCATGAAATGCCTTATTAGCTTCTTCAGAAACCATCTCATGTCTAGAAATACATCACTAGCAATTCTGCTGAAGCCTTTCAATCATTTATTCTGGCTTTTTCTTTGCAGTTCCTTTTTTTATCTCACAGGAATCTGGCAATTCACCCCCTTATTAAATATGACTTTCATATGACCTATCTTGGCTGGACTCTAAGGATCTTCATGCAGGCTCTTTCTCCCTGTGTGAAATGATGTACAGCATACACTTATGTATTCTTTGTTCTAACAAGTGCAGACATTTCTCAAATACACAAACTTATCTTTGCTCTGATTCTTAAACATTTATTTCTTAATTTCTCTCTTTGTTCTGTTATATGGGCAACTAACTAAAATGTTTTGCCCTTTAAGTTGTTCAGATGGTGTGAAAAATGAATCAATCCAATTAGATTCCAGGGGACATATTTCAAATTCTCCATGTGATTGGAAGATTCTTTACTTTGACTTGTGATAAGAGACAAGCACCCAACATTACTCACACTACTCACCCTTTCAGAATGTGGTATTCATAGCATACCAATAGCTCTTTCAAAGTATACCCTTCTTAATTAAAAATTGTTTGGTCAAATTCACCAATCTTTTTTATGGGATGAAAATGAGATATTCAATGAGGATCCTTACAATAGTATTTAATCATCTTTATAAATTGTACATGGTGGACTTCTACCATGGAATGTGGCATTTAATTTTTAGAACTTCAGCCAAAATTGAATCTTAAATATTTCCATTTTAACATCATATTACAAAAATTACCAAAACAAAGCAACAAAATGGTGATAGAACAAGAGGAAGAGGATATTGCATAGTAGAAGAGTATAATTCTAAAAATAATATAATTAAACAGTCAGAAGTCTTTTTATAAAACATCATGGCATCATGAAAAAGGACACTCCTTCAAGATACAGATATGATTTTCATTTTAGTTTTATAGACAATGAAATACAAAAAGAGATAACCAGGAAATTTGTAGTAAACTTGATTAGCTCAAAGTTGCATTCTTCATAACAATATGATTTGTAACTCTGACAAAACAGGGATAAAATGTCATTTCCAATCCAAGGAGTACAGATCAAAACCAAAAAATCAATTGTGAAGGTCCTATAGATGGGAGGGAAAGGCTCTTTTTTCATGTGTCAAAAAAATGGTCAATGTAATCTCTCTTCAACAGAACAAGACTCAAAAAGGCAAGCTACTTTGGATTACCTAATTGAAGTTATTGTTTGGCGAGATAACCTTTCCAAACGTCAAGGCTCATTGTTATCAAGAATGGAGTTAATGACACTGAAAATGGAGACAGAGTAGTCAATGACTGGAGCTGTAAAACTTATATGAGGAAGGTATTATCACTAGTAGTATTATTCATATTTTGTTAGCCATCTTGGCAACAGCAGACAATGTAATCTCAGAAAAGTCTGCCTAATAGAGCAGCAGTGGTCATAATAGCAATTATAGCAGAAAAATTCAGCATTCACCAATGTTGTGTCATTCATGCACTTTCCAGGACAGAAAGTTTGAGGGCTATGGATAGGATGAAAATATTATTTATTATCTAAAAACAGCACTTTTTAAGAGTGAAAGAGGGCACATTAATAATTATTCTGGTATAAAAGACATAAACTAAGACACCCTGAGAAACTGGGGTATAATGTAGTCCTGAAATGGAGTTCAGGTATTTTTTTTTTCATAATTGGGGCTCTTAATCAACAAATGGTAGCCATTAGACAGGATTACAGTAACTCACAGTGTGAGTGGCTAAGGCATACACAAGTGAGGCCACCATATCTACTTTTAAGATGAGTAATAAGGAATCAATAAAGACCATTTTCTGTTCCTGTTCCCTCTTGTTGAATTATTTTTAAAGACATCTAGCTTTTATTTTTAGTTATGAGTCATCTGTATGTGTATGCTCCTGTTCCACATAAATTTATTGTAATTTTTAATCTCAGTTTTGAATTAAAGAATATGGAGGAGTTTAACTCACTGCATTTGAAAAACACTTAACTTTTCAGTGATTTTTGAAGAGTTGATTGATTTCAGTAGCATGAAGGGAGATGCAGATGACTGGATCATTGGAAGAATAACAGCAAAAAATAAGTAGCTTAATTTTGATGTGGAGGATTATGAATAGCTCTTACAGAGTTTGAAAAAGTGTTGGAAACTTCAATTGAATTTAGTAATATTTAGTGCCTATTCTTACTACATATTATCTGACTTTGATGCATTTATGATCTCTTTGTAAACCTGTGCATGAAACAATTAATGCACCAAGCAGGATAATCAAATGTCAAAGTACGAATTTCAGATAATAACAGTATGGAATAGGATAGACAGTGGTAGAAGAATAAAAAGGAATTTTCACCATATTATCTCACCTCATACTGACATTTCATCACTTTGTAAACATGGTTAAAAATACTGACCGAGGTGACATACTTTGCCTTAAACAATTATGCTCCTCTATTTCCATAGTGTGGAGTTGTCATCTTAAGATAGCTGTCTGGCCAATGATGACATCTCCCCATAGTAACCTTTGCATTCAGTTGTAACAAAGTGACCAGCTTTTCACTAATGATATGTGTGCAGAAATGATGTCTGTCACTTAGACGATACCTTATTTTGATGAAGCTGGTATGCTTTTCTTTCACTTAATTCGTAGGTCTGACAGGATATGATACAAAAGATTTTAAGGCTACAGTAAGGAAACTAGGTCCCTGAATCACCACATGGAAGAAAGATACATGCTGACAAATAACAACTGCATTTGATTCCAAAGATAAATCAAATCTATTTTGTTGAAACATTGGATCTTTTAGGGTATCTTTTGATGGCAAATACTATTGCCCTAAATAACATAGATGCTAAGTTTTATGGTAGTCCTCACAAACAAGACATCTTACAGTTCCCTGGGATTTAATTGCTTACTGATTTATATGCCCCATTATTCAATATAATTAGGAAGTGCATTAGTTTCCTCTACATGTTTCCCTAATAATAAAGGAATCTAAAAGAATAGAAGAAAATACTGATTTTTTTCCACCAAACCGTACAGTATCCTTACTTATTTTAAAGTAATTTGAAGCTGGCTGAATTCAACAGATGATCTCTACACAGGTATGCAAAATGAAAGTGAAGCAGACTAGAGATCACCCCAGAGTATGTAATCAAAATATTTTTGAAGACTTTGAAAAAATAATTCTTTTTATCTCAACAAAATTTTTTATCTTGTCTAAAAAATGTTGTATTAAAAAATGGCAAGCCAGAGGGAGGCAGCATTCTATGTTGTTCCGTGACCCAGATCTCACGTAGTTGGAATACTGAATCTCAGAGAGTGTAAGAAGACCCTATACAGCTGATTTCCATAGAAATCACCAGCATTGTGACCCCCACACTGGGCTATGAGCCTCAACATTCCAATAGAATTTCGGACTTCTGGCTCCCTAAACCCAAACCCTGCAGTTCTAGCCCCGACATGGCTCTCAAGCAGCCTAACACAGTCACCTATCAGCACCTCTGCAGAACTCCAGACTGTGCTCCACTCCCATGCAGGTCACTCAGCTACTACCTACCCACAGCACAACGCCATCGCCGGGCTCCCCCCCACCTCACCAGACACCCTAGCACTGGAAGAAGACTGACTCCATCTTGGATAACCTTTCTTAACATATTTGGTGGAGGCAGCTCTCAGAATGGATCTCCATCTGGCCAGGTACAAAGTATCCAACTCCCCCCGCCCAGTGGTGATAACTCAGCACAGTGACTACCCAACACAAAAAAAGCTCTAAGTTGGGCAGGTGTGCAGTGCGACCAGGGCACCACCCACCTGGTGTGAGCCTGGGAGTGAGAGGTCCCACAGTTGGGAACTGTTAAGTGAGAAAGAGATGGGACTAAAATTTGGAAACTAAGAGAGATCAGGAACTGGGAAATCTCCAGGCAAGAGAGGGAGATGATACTGGGCACTCAAGTCAGACGAGCAGTACCCAAAAGAGACCAGTGAAGTACAATCTTCCTGCAGGGACTGGTGGGTGGCACTCCCTGCTTCTAGATGCCCTACACCAGGACCAGTCTTCCCACCCTGGTTACCTACACCATCCTGAGCTTAAAACAGTCAGCACCACATATTGGATGAGAAGTGAAACAGAAAAGATATGGATCTCTAAAACTAGCAACAACCCTGGTTTCTTCTTTGGATTTTTTTTCCTTTTTACTCTTTCCCTCCTACCCCTCTATCCTCCATCCCTCACATCCCCAACATATGTGAAAACAAGAACTTTGCATGAAGTAGGATTTTGAGAACTGAGTCATCTGAATAATATAATATAGGGGTATTGTATATGTCTCCCCTTTTTTTTTCTCTTTTTTTCTTCTTTCATTTTTCTTTCCCCCTCCAGATTTTACTATTTTAACATGTTGTATTTTTCAAAATACATATGTCTGTTTGTTTTATATACTCTATTATCTTCCCACATACTTGTTTACCCCAATTTACTTCCTGTCTGTTCTCTTACTACTAACCCTGTTCATTAGATTTCTCTTTCACATTTTTTAAGATATTTTAACACTATATCCTCACATCCTTTCTTCTCAGCACATTCTCCTATGTCCACTGTCAGAAACTCTAAACCTTTTTATGAAAATAATGATTATATTTTAAGTAATAATTGAATCCAACATTTCTGTACATTGAAACTAAACTGTAAACTGTAAACAAATTGATCATAAGTGATATATTATTGATATTGAGGTCTGTTAACATTGTCCTTCCCCACAAAGGAGGGATCTTGGAACCCTACAAGAGCACTAAAAACCTATAGAGTAAAAAAAATAACACCCCAGATCCACAGAGCTGGAAAGGAAGACACATAAGCAACATGAAAAGACAAGGGAAGAAAGTACCTCAAACAAATTAAGACACCACATAATTAGAATCATTGGCAGCCACAGCTGAGAAAATGACTGAGAAAGAGTTCAAGATATACATGGATAAAATGTTCTGTGAACTCAAGGCAGATATGAGTGCAAGTACAAGCAGTGAAAGATCACTTCGACAAGGAGCTACATAAATAAATGCAAGGAGCAAAAGATCACCTCAACAGGGAGATAGAGTTTCTAAAAAAACCAACCAACCAAACAAACATATAACAGCAACAACAAAACAAACAGAAATCCATGAAATGAAAGAAACAATAAAGCAAATTAAAAGCTCAAATGAAATTATCACCAACAGAGTAGACCACTTGGAAGATAGGATATCAGACTATGAAGATAAAATATATAATATTGAAAAGAACATAGATCACACAGCGATAATGGTAAGAAACTACAAACCATACATTCAAGAAATGTGGGATAGCATGAAAGACCAAATTTAAGAGTTATTGGCATAGAGGAAGGCATAGAGACCCAAACCAAAGAAATGAACAATCTATTCAATGAAATAATATCAGAAACTTTCCAAACATGAAGAATGATTTTGAAATACAAATTCAAGAAGCCTATAGGATGCTGAATGTACAAAATCACAACAGATCCACACCAAGGCACATTATAATGAAAATGCCAAACATACAGAATAAGGAGAGAATTTTTAAAAGCCACCATAAAAAAGGAATCAGATTACATATAAGGGAAAACCAATTAGGATAATGGCTGAAGACCCTGAAAGCTAGAAGATCCTGGAACAATATACATCAAGCTCTGAAAAAAATGTGTGTCAACCAAGAATCTTGAATCCAGCAAAATTAAGCTTTATATTTGAAGATGAAATAAAAACCTTCCATGAGAAACAAAAGTTAAAATAATTTATAGCTAGTAAACCAGCAATACAAAACATCCTTGGCAAAATATTCCATGAGGAGGAAATGAAAAACAACAATGAAAATCAGCAGTGGGAGGATGTAACCTAAAGGAAAAACTAATCAAGGAAGAAAATCAAGTCAAGTTAAATAACAAATAATAAACACATATGCTAGGAATACAATCCATGTCTCAACAATAACCCTGAATGTTCATGGCTTAAACTCACCAATCAAAAAACATAGGCTATCAGACTGATCTGATAGGAAAAGACATAGACAGACTTTAAGGTGAAAGGTTGGGAAAAATCATACCACTCATATGGACCACAGAAGCAAGTAGGAATTTCCATCTTCATATCAAATAAAGTAGATTTCAAGCCAAAGTTAATCAAAAAGGATAAATATGGACATTACATACTTCTCAACAGAACCATACACCAATAAGATTACCAATCATGAATATATATGCCCCAAACAATGGTATAGCTTTGTTCATCAAACAAATTCTTCTCAAGTTCAAGAGTCAAATTTACCACAACACAATAATCTTGAGTGACTTTAACACACCTCTCTCACCACTGGATAGATTTTTGAAACAAAAGTTAAATAAGGAAACTATAGAACTCAATAATACAATTAATAACTTAGACTTAACTGATATATATTATATATATATATATATATATAATATTTCAAACTGCATCAAGTGGATAAACTTTCTTCTCAGCAGCACATGGATCCTTCTTTAAAATAGACCATATAATATGCTACAAAGCAATTCTTAGAAAATACAAAAAGCAGAGATACTGTCATGCATTTTATCAGATCATAATGGAATAAAATTAGAAATAAACAACAAAATAAAAACTTTCTCCATCACCTAGAGACTAAACAATATGCTACTGAATGAACAATGGGATGTAGAAGACATCAAGGAGGAGATTAAAAAATACTTAGAGGTAAATGAGAACATAGACACAACATATAGAAATATCTGGGACACTATGAAAGCAGTACTAAGAGGAAAATTTATTGCATGGAGCTCATTCCTTAAAAGAAGACAAAGTCAACAAATAAATGACCTCAAATGATTAAAAATGTAATATCCTAACAGACACTACAGAAATACAAGGATAATTAGAAATTATTTTGAAAACTTATACTACAATAAAATAGAAGACATTGAAGGCATTAACAAATTTCTTAAATCATTCGATTTGCTCAGATTGAATCAGGAAGATATACATAAATAATTTAAACAAATCAATATTAAGTGATGAAACAGAAGATGCCATTACAAGCTTACCAACCAAGAAAAGACCAGGACCAGATGGATACACAGCCGAACTCCACAAGACCTTTAAAGAAGAACTAATACCAATACTCTACAATTTATTTCAGGAAATAGGAAAAGAGGCAGCACTTCCAAAATCATTCTATGAGGCCAATATTCCCCTGATCCCAAAACCAGGCAAAGACACATCAATGAAAGAAAACTTTAGAGTAATTTCTCTAATGAACATAGATGCAAAAATTCTCAATCAAATTCTGGCAAATTTAATACAAAAACATATCAAAAAGATCATGCACCATGATCAAGTGGGATTCATCGCAGGAATGCAAGATTCATTCTACAGATGGAAATCAACAAATGTAATTCATCACATCAATAGACTCAAAGATAAGAATCATATGATCATCTCAATAGATACAGAAAAGGCATTTGAAAAAATACAGCACCTTTACATGTTCAAAATACCAGAAAAACTAGGGATAACAGGAACATACCTCAACATCATAAAGGCTATGTATGCTAAGCCTCAGACCAACATCATTCTAAATGGAGAAAAATTGAAGGCATTCCCTCTAAAAACTAGAACAAGACAGAGATGCCCTCTTTCACCACTTCTATTCAACGTAGTTCTTGAAACACTATCCAGAGCAATTAGACAGACAAAAGAAATTAAAGGATATGTATAGGAAAAGAAGAAATTAAATTCACAATATTTGCTAATGATATGATTCTATATGTAGAAGACCCAAAAAGCTCCACCAGAAAACTTCTAAAATTAGTAAATGAATTCAGCAAAGTAGCAGGATAGAATATCAACATCCATAAATCAAAGGCATTTCTGTATATATCAGTGACAAATCCTCTGAGAAGGAAATGAGGAAAACTAACCCATTTACAATAACTTTAAAGAAAAAGATACTTGAGAATCAACTTAATGAAAAAGGTTAAAGATCTATACAAGGAAAACCACAGGACCCTAAAGAAAAAAATCAAAGAGCACCTTAGAAGATGGAAAGATCTCTATTGATTTTGGATAGGCAGAATTAATATTATCAAAATGACCATACTTCCAAAAGCACTTTACATATTTAATGCAATTCCAATAAAAATCCCAATGGCATTCCTCATAGAAATAAAAAAAGCAACCATGAAATTCATTTAGAAAAATAAAAGACCCAGAATAGCTAAAGTAATCCTTAGCAGGAAGAATGAAGCAGGTGGCATCACTATACCAGAGCTTGAACTATACTACTGAGCAATAGTAACAAAAACAGCATTGTATTGGCACCAAAACAGACTGGAAGACCAATGGTACAAAGATTCCTAGAGCACAAGAATCAAAACCAAGTATCAATAAATGAAATGGATTCAAACTAAAGAGTTTCTTCTCAGCAAAAGAAACAATCTGTGAGGTAAAAAGAGAGCCTACATCCTGGGAGGAAATTTTTAACCCTCACACATCAGATAGAGCACTAATCTCTAGGGTATATAAAGAACTCAAAAAGCTAAGCACCAAAAAAAAACCCAATCATCAATGGGCCAAGGACCTGAACAGACACTTCTCAGAAGAGGATATTCAATCAATCAACAAATATAGGAAAAAATGTTCATCATGTCTAGTAATTAGAGAAATGCAAACCAAAACTACTGTAAGATTTCATCTCACTCCAGTCAGAATGACAGCTATTATGAAGACAAACAACAATAAGTGTTGGAGAAGATGCGGTGGAAAAGATACACCCATACATTGTTTGTGGGACTGCAAAATGGTGCACCCAATATAGAAAACAATATAGATTCCTTGGAAATCTGGGAATGGAATCATCATTTGACCCATCTATTCCTCTCCTCTGTCTATACACAAAGGACTTAAAAACAACATACTACAGGGACACAGCCACGTCAATGTTTATAGCAGGACAATTCACAATAGCTAGACTGTGGAGCCAACCTAGATGCCCTTCAGTGGATAAATGGATAAAAAGATGGTACCTCATTATGTGGGAATTTATTAGCAAAGCAAATTCTCAGGCATCACCCTTAAATCAGAAACTCTGGGGGGTGGGACCCTGCAATCTGTGTCTTAAAAAATGTTCCAGATGATTCCACTATATGATAAAGTTTCAGAACCACCATATTATACTATGCTGCAATACCAAATCAAATATGAAATCTCAGCTGTCTATTAAAACCAAAGCTTATTTCACACTTAAAACACATGTGCATTTGTGATTGGCAATGGATCAGATATCTGTTCCACATAGTTAACTTGAGTACCCTTGCTGACAGAAATACTAATATATATTTGTACTCTGGTATATGTTGTTTCCTAAGACAAAACAAAATGGAACGAGATAGATGTAATGATGTGAGTTGATATTTTTGTTCATTCCTATAACCCACTAGAACTACCCATATGATGTTTCAAATAGTAAAGATTCCAGGAAATAAGGGAAAATAGCTGAATTGTTTGGTGATCACTATTATCTCTGCCACAGATCTCTAAATCACACCTGATCCAAATAGCACAGATGGAAAATATATTTAAAAGCTGAAATCATGCCATAGGGAAATACAGGTTAGTGTTTATAAAATATATGTCATGGGGAAAGCATTTACAAGTACAGGAAAAATTCAAACAAAAATAAATTATAAAAGTTTAGAAAGATTTATTTTCTCCATGACAGATACTTTACAAATGTTAAGTTACGTTTTCTGATACTGTAGGTCTTACTTTAAATAGAGAGACCTTTCCAAACAACTCCATTCATATTAGGTACCCTGTCATTCTTCAGAGCAGCATGCTATTTATATTTTCTATAGCACCAATCATAATTATTTTTGTTACCTGATTTTTCCCACCAGAAGTTAAGTTTGATGAGCTGTGCATTTGTTTTGTTCAAATTATATCCCTCCCAATTCATACAGTGCCTGCTGCATCATTAATATAATAAAAAAATGAGAAGCAGAAGGGAGGAAATAATCAAGGGAAGAAAGGAGAGAGTAAAGAGGAGGAAAGAGTAGGGTAGAGAGAAAGGAAAATAATAAAGTCTGGAAGGAGCTACACCAAAATATGAATAATCTTCTTTCTGAAAAGCAAGATGTCAAATAATTTTAATTTTTTCACATTAATTTTGTTAATTTTCTGTTTTTTGTGTGCAATGAGATGGTTATTTTTATTATAAAAACAAGGAGCACAAGGAATTTTGTTTAGATAAGAAAGAAGGCTATGAAAAATAGTGAGGACACGATTAAGGTAGTGATGGTAGGAACTGTAAAAAAATGGTTAATGTTAAGAGTCTTCAGAGTTAGAATGAATAGGATTTAGCAGATAAGTGTGGGAGAAACTGAAGAGAGGAAGAAGTCAAAGATGATACTCATATTCTAAGAAGTATAGAATTGGAGAATGCTTCACGTTTTTTTCCTCTTAACATAATTCTCCTCTTAATCCTTCTCTTCATTTAGAATGGAATAACACTTTTTTCCTTAAAAGCATATTTCTGATGAAAGTGATGTAGTTTGGAAACCGATATCAGAGAGATGGAATAGTCCTTATTCCCCTCCGGCATAGTGACCATGGGTATAAGATAGAGAAGGATTGGGGGAGTTATGGAGAACAGAATTATCAGTTTTATATATACAGAGAAAGAGGGAGGGGGATGGGCAGACTTATGGAGAGACAGTAAATTGAATGGGAGTCAGAGGGAGGAAGAAGAAAGAATCTTTACAGCCAAATTTCTTGCTTGTGCCACTTGGCAGATGATGGTAATGCTTCCTAGAAAAGAAAATATCAGCTTTGAAAGGTTTTTCTGATCTATTTGGTTTGGGAAAATATCACCTCAGTTTGGGAGTTAAATTAGAGGTAATGCTGTAGTCTTCTGGCTTGAGCAAAGGGTGCTATTAACTTGGTATAGCAGTCAGAGGAGGAGAATGATACTTGGTAATTTTTTGTGTCTTTTGGGACTTGCAATTGTAAATATCTGCTTTTGTTGGATCTGTGTATCTTGGGTCCAGGAAAAATTGGGGGCTGTAAATAGTGATTTGGGGGGTCATCAAGTTCTAGGTGTTAAATGAAACAAAGATCTTTATAAGCCATATCATTTAGCCTTGACCTTTCTTCAAAAGGCTCCAACCCCCCCACCTTAATAATATCAAATTTCTACTATTGTCAAAGTACTCTGGTATTAAAAACACCCCAGTACAGCAACTAGACCTGTTACAGAAACTACCACCTATGTTTGTTAGAATAAATTTGGTGATTCCTGAGAATTATTTCTTTATTTTTCTCTCTGGTCTGATGATATTTTCTCACTGACCGTCACATGAAATTGGGAAAAAGAGTAATGTTAGAAGATCATATTTTATTGTTGTCTCAATTCTGAATTCATTATGCTAAGTAGAAGTGAAAGAAATGTCACTTTTTAGTAGAGGTGAGGTGTTTGCTAAATTATTTCAATCCTATACTATTATGTTATATAAACCCTACTTCTCAGTTGTGGTGAGGGTGAAATACAGGGAATACAATAAATAATAATAAATTAATCAGGAACAGGATTTTAGCAAAGAAAAGGCTGGCAAGAAGTACAGGTGATATTTTCTTTTCATGCAGCTTCTTGCTCCCTATACAACCTGATGTTTATAAGGAGAAAATTATTTAAACTAAATTACTCTTCATTCATTTCCTGATGAAGAGTAATTTAGTTTAATAACATTGTCTCTTTTATTCATTGATTGTCAGAAAAATATATTAAAGCAAAGAACTCTTTCATTTTTCTTGTGGCAAAATGCTTGTATCTTTTTATTTTGAAGGCAATTGTCTTTACATTATTTTTCAGTCATGACCTTAAAGGTCAAAACATTGTGTTTAGCAAAAAAAGGCTCTTCTACCCTTACCCCCAACTTTACTTCTGTCTCAGGGACTGCCAGAGTGATTAAGAAGAGATATTTAGTTCCATACCTAAGAGAAGTTACATGGCTCATTGTCTGTGAGGCCTTTGCAGGAATATCATCTTAGTCCATACTTCACAAAGATGTAACTTTTCAACTATCTTATCCCAATGAGTGGCCTTATATTCATTATATATGTTGTCTAAAAACAACTAGGAACTTCGAAAGCAAAATATTTACTTTTTAATCTTCCCCTCTTACAGGATCATCTTTGTTTCTTTCTTAATAGTATTATAGGATTTGGGAACCTTATTAAAGTGAAAATTTGTTATTTGAGAAATTGGATACACCATAATTAGTCAAACATTCTACCAGTCCAAGAGATAATTAATGTCATACCTGACTATTTTCTCCTTGCAAGATTTCTTACTTATTGGCTATGACCTATGAAGTGAATGAAACAACAGATCACAATTTGTTTCCCCTCATCCTTGAGGTCTTTAAATATTTGAATAAACTTTGACCAATACTTAGTGTTAATTTTTGTATTTATCTTATATGTTGTTAGAGTAAAATGGATTTAATTGTAAAATGATAGATTGTAAACAATAGTTGATTCTTTTAGTCTTATAATTCTTATAATAATATAGAATGCAATGCATTAAAATAATGCTATTAAGCAACTAAAGTGAAGGGGTATATGATATTTACCTTCTTTAAAAGCACCTAGCTTTCTCTTCCTTTTAATAAATAAAGGACTTTTTAAGCTCAGTTTCTTCAGAGTAATGAAAATTTGCCTATTAAACCAAGACTTTAGGGGTACTGATTTCCCATAAGTAATTCTAGTATAACACTAAGATCTTTCATGCCATTTTTAAAAATATTTACTTTTTAGTTGTAGTTGTCAATAGCTTTATTTTATTTATTTATTTTTATGTGTTGCTGAGGATCACACCCAGGGCCTCACACGTGCTATGTGAGTGCTCTACCTCTGAACTATAACCCCAGCCCCCATGCCATATCTTAACATAGGATTCCTATTAAGTCTAAATTACATCACTTTCACATATATACAGAATCAATTTGAACAACATCTTCATTTGGAAAATGCTACGTAATTTAATATGCATATTAGTGGTGGTCTTCATTTGCTTATATTCTTTGTGCTTTCTATAATGGTAATTCTTTTCATCAGATCATTATCTGTTACTAGATTATGCACCATTGAATTTCTTCTATTTCTCTTCCAAAGGTTCAGGCTAGATGTCTTGCTCATTCAAGGGACTCAGAATTACCACAGCAAATAGATTCATTCATTTGGTCATTAATACATATTTCAAGTGTTAAAACATGAAGTGAAAAATCCAGGAGAACTATAATGAAAGTTAGATTCCTATTGGTAAGCAAAGTGTATTGTCTATTGAAGACACTAATTTCACCCCAGTGTGCAGTCTTGGAGCCTTTCAGTCTAATTAGAATTCATTTACATATTCTTTATCAATTCCTTCTTCAGCTGAAATCATCTCAAATGACCTTTTTTTTCACTTATGACTCACCCAAAGACTTTATTTTTCCCCAAACAATTATTCAAATGCAACTGCATTTTTCCAGTAAACACATTCTAAGAATTAATGACCTTGTTGGCGATCATCTACTAAGAGGGAGAAAGGCATTGACTGTACTAAGCTTGTTTTAAGTGTTGAAAACATTTTCCACAGACTTTCAGTTTGGGAAGATCAAGTGAGAGGCATGTTTCTAGGGCTTCTGAGGGTAAGAGAATTGAGTGTGTGCTTAGGAACTTGCAGGTGAATCAACTACATTTGGTGTTATTTAGAACATGTATGAACTGGATGAAAACTTTCAATCCCCTATCTGAAAGAAAAATATGGGTGGTGGTAGCAAATAGCCATGTGCTCACATGCTTTATACAGGGCTCCATCAAGGAAAACCGTGTATACATAAATAAATTATGCTTTGAGATCATCAAAGCTACTTGTATGCATAGCTCCTAAAGGCTTATCTCAGCTGGTTTCTCTGAGTCCTTTGGCTGTTATTATTCTGGGTCATTCAGATGACTTCTAAAACTGTCTCTGGAAACCTTTATTAATGTTTAATAGTATATGCTAATTATCAGACAAAATATTTTATTCAATCCTATTATTTGACCTGTAGGTGAAAAACTAGTTTGTCATCAATTTTCAGAGGGAACTACCTGGGTGGGTTATGGGGACCTGTGAATAATCTGAACAGAAGATCAAAGGGAACAAATATATCTCTCTCTCTTGGAAGTGTTGCAGAAACAGTATTTGATCTCTTCCATAGTTCCTGTTGTGATATTGTTCCTTCAGAAGTGGAAGGAGAAAATCAAGGTGATTAATATTGAGGAAAGAAGAAAGAACTGGTGAAATGGAAGTTCTCAGTCATTTTTTCAGTTACTTTCATATACCAAAATTTGACAAATGGGAAATTATCTTGAAGATGAACCTGAAAGGTTTATGAATTTCTACCTATCAAATTGCAACCAAATTTATAGTAAGAAGGAATTTAAAAATACTGTGTATGTTCTATCTTTCTAATATTGTAAGTCTTTTCATTGGTGTATCTTTGTGGTGGGAATGACAGGATATTTACATTCATGTTAACAGGAGTGATACATAATGCTTTTTTTAAAGGTCCTAACATTAGTTGTGAAGTTTGTATTACTCATTTTCAAGTTAGCCATACTACCCTATTTATCTTGCCCTATTGAATAGTTTATACTTCCCTATTGAATACATCAACAATACCAGGAAAACTGTAATACAGATTATTACTGTGACATCACTTAACATTGGGGCTTATAACTCAAGATTGACTCCATTTTTCATAACCCAAACAAAGTCAAATAGTTGATTTAAGCTTAAAGTCATTGAGAAAAAGAATTCATTACCATTAAAACAAAAAAGTTAGGTTGCTAATTAAACACATTGTGAAAACTAAAAATATGAGTTAAAGGTTTTCCCAAACTGAAACATCATCTTTAATGAGTTATGATATGCACAAGATAACAAAAATCTCACTTGACAAAAATCATATCAATGATTTTCCATAGTAAATGTAGATGTCAAAATGCTAATCCAGAGAAACTGTCAAGAACTTTAAGTTTTTTGCAGACTTGCATATTATAATTAAAGTTCAGCATTTTTCACAGGTTAAAACTCTCTTGTACTTTTGCAACTTATTGTTATTTTGCCACCTTTCACTCTAAGTACCATTTTCAAGTTAATTGGCCTAGTTGTGAAACACAAACTATTTATATTTTTCATTGTACTTTTGGGGTGCTGTACACATAGAACAAGTATTATTACAAAAAATAAAACTCTATGAACACTGACAATTATTGGTTGTTGAAATTTTAAACTTAAACTTGGAAATTTATTTATTTATTTATTTATTTATTTATTTTAACATTAATAGTATCTTTATTTTTAGTAACATGAAACTATAAACAACCCAAGGATTTCTTTTTTTTTTTTATTGGTTGTTCAAATCATTACAAGGCTCTTGACATAACATATTTCAAACATTAGTTTCAAGTGAGTTATGAACTCCCATTTTTACCCCAAATACAGATTGCAGAATCACATCGATTACACATACACATTTTTACATAATGCCAAGCTAGTAACTGTTGTATTCTGCTATCTTTCCTATCCTCTACTATCCCCCCTCCCCCCCCATTTCTCTTTTTATCCCGTCTACTGTAATTCGTTTCTCTCCTTGCATGGAAATGGAAAGAGACTCTCATTGTTATAAAAAACTACATATAAGAGGTTGTGAGGGGAAAGGGGGAAATAAACTTGGAAATTTAATTAAGGAAGTTGAAGGGAAATTGCTCTTTAATAACAGAATATGAATTGAAAGAGATCAATATTCCCTACAGAGTATTTAGCCTTTGCTAAGAAGACTGTGTTTGAGATTTTGAAAAAGACAAAAACTATGTTTTTGAAGAAAACTTGCAGCCATCAATGCAATTTGACAAATGGGTATCAGATAATCATAATACAAAACTGAATAAGTCACAAAATTTGCTTTTGAGCCATAAATAATAATTAATTCTTAATAAAAGTACATTCACACTCAGTATTCCTTACCACTCTACTTGGCTTTTTTGACGGTAATTGTAGCATTCTTATCTTTCATATACAAAAGGGGTCTTTCCACACTAAAATCAAAGCTTCATGAAAATAAGATTTTATGTCCATTTTGTTCTTGTTTAATTCTTAGAGAAGAGTCTGGCCCATAGGAAATAATAAATTTTGTTGAACTGGTGAATGGATGAATGAATAGTACATAGAAGAATGTAATGAGTATACATAACCATTGAAACTCCATATCATGTATAACCACAAGAAAGGGATTGTATGGCTGGGTTGTGGCTCAGTGGTAACAAGTGTGAGGAACTGGGTTTGATCCTCAGCATCACATACAAATAAATAAAATAAAGGTATGCTGTCCATCTATAACTAAAAAATATTAAAAACAGAATGGGATGGCTGGGGATGTGGCTCAAGCAGTAGTACACTCGCCTGGCATGTGCGAGGTGCTAGGTTCGATCCTCAACACCACATACAAACAAGATAAAGATGTTTTGTCCACCGAAAAACAAATAATCAGTGATATATTAGATATAGCATACATGTTAAAATTAGACTTGTGCTCAAATTACCATTTGTGAAAATTGGGACAAGTTAACCTTGTTGACTCTTCCTGGTTTTAGCCTCCCATTCGTTACTTGAATAGTCATGCTGTATTTTATACTCCAACACTGGTTGAGCACTCAATATATGCATATGTTTGAAAAATTGTAACTGCTTAATTTAAATAGTACTGCCAAATGAATCATTAGGAATATGCTTATTAACTATTGCCAAGTAAAAGGGTGAAACTTATTCTGGGACTTATTGGGGTGTAGTATCCCCAGTTTGTATAACTTATGTCATATAATTTGGCAGTTGTCTTCTTTGTTGCCTTCTTTCAAAGGAAGAACTATCAAAACAATAATTTAGACTGTCATAATGCAAAGGTTTGACACTAACATGAAGAATAGTCATTATGGAAAAGAATTCAAGACAAGTAAGGAAAGGAGCATTTAAATGACTGACTAAACAGAAGTGAACTTTCTGAGAAATGCACGATAGAGCCATGACAATTCCAATTGCAGGAATTTCTGATTTTTGCTTGTTTCTGTTCTGGCTTACTCACTCTATTATTACTCTCAAGAAAGAAAATGGTTTAATACATATGCTCATTGTCACAAAATCATTTTCTCCAAATGGGAAGATTTCTTTTCTTCTTATTTCAGGAGAAAAATAAGCTCTACAGTAAAGATTCATTTTTGTAATATTTGCCTTTTCTGTAGGAACACAAAAGCTATCTTCTCTCTCTATAGGCAGAATATTGTATAGTAAAAACTGCTCAAATATCTGGAAACCATTTATAGCCTGATTCTTGACCATTTTGAAATTTCATCACTTAATAGATAATAGAATGATTCTGCTTACCCTACTGATATTTACTTTTAAAGACTTCCTAAAGTGAAAACTGTTAAATCTTTCTAAGTCACAAGTCCAAGTTTCCAGATTAGTGTACATGCATCTTCCCTCTCATTGCTCCATGAGTTTATGTGAAGGCAGGTCAAGTTCATTCCAGACCCTAGTACACATTTGTCACTATTGCTAAATTGACCTTACTGGTGGCTATAAGTGGTCTTTTTGCAGTTCATAAATACTTTGAGTTGAGTATATGTAGGTATGCAACTCTATATTTCTTGTTAAAGACCTTAGAGTTAAGAGTCAATTATATTCTCTTTGGTGGATTATATTTAAGATTGTCTGGGATTTCTTTTAAATTGTTTTGGCTTTCTGTAATACTTAAAATGAAATCCTTATTACTTACAATAACCTATAAAATCTAGATTATAGAGTCCCTATAACATACCTCTCCAATCCCAGCTACTACAAGTTTCCTCTTTGCTTATTGAACCTCAGCCATGTTGACTTTTCTGACTTTTAGACACACCAAACTCGTTCTCACATAGTAATCCTCTCACCTTCCATTCTTCCTGCCCAGAATACTGTGCCCTCTGATCCTGAATGATGTTCTTTTTATCCAGCTCACAGTTCAATATTATTACCATAGAGAGGCCTTCCCCGACTCCACAATATAAACTCATGTTTAGCCAATCATACCCACCAATGAAAGTCATTACTGCTTATTTATTCGTATTTGGAATTTCTTAATAACATTTATACATATTTGTATTTATATTATTTTTGTTTTCCCCCATTATAATGTAAACCCAGTAAAAGTGGAATATTTCTGTCTTGTTCACAGCTATCTTTAATACCTGGTTAGTGTGTATGTGATATAGAAGACACACATAAATTTACTGAATTAATTAAGACATTTGAAACTTAATTATATAACCCCCAACTCAATTTATAGGTTTGGAAGATGTTTAATATGTTGTGAGTTCTTGAGTCAGATGCCAGGAGCAAAGATTCCTGATGCTGATACAGAAGAGCCAGATTTGATGGATTCCAATCTTATCATCTTAGAATTGTTAGGTGCAGAGAGGAAGATAGCTAATGCAACCTGTGGTGTAACTTCTATAATTCTCAATTCTATTAAAATCCCTCTGTTATTTTTTCCACCAATACTGAGTATAGACCTAGAAAACCTCTCCTTCATCATTTTCTTTTCTAATTCATTCTTTACTCTAGACAGAGTGAATTTCCAAACAAATGTAAATGCAATAACATTCACATGACTAATTCCCTTCAATGGATAACATCCAAAATCATTACCTTATTTTTAGAGTCTTTGCACAATCTGTCTTTCTACCCTCCAGACACTCTCATCTTCTTTTTGTTCCTGGAGCATGCTGTGCCCTTTCTCTTAGTTTAGGCCTTCACATACGCTATTCCTTCAACTTGAAACACTCTTTCCTCAGCCTTATTGCTTTTCCTAATTTATCCTTCAAACCTCAAATGAAATGTTACTTTCCCCCAATGGCTTCCCTTATGCTCCACACTTGTTAAAAATTGAATATATATGTCCATAGGCCCCTGTACCCTTCATAATTATGCTCAATACACTTCATTTTGATTTCAGAATAGAGAAGAGGGGATAAGTATGTTATATTTGCTGTTGAAACCTTAGCATAAAAGCTGGCAAAGAACGGGTGCTCAATGATTATTTAATGACATTATTATTTAATAATGTGTTTGGAGTTTAATCATTCAGACCTTGATACAAAGGTTTAATTTCATAACAAGAATTAGCTTTAGAAAAAGTCAGAGACTACTCTTTTTTCTGGTATAGCATTCCACATTATTTCATTTTTCTCCCCTGATACAAGTCTTCTTTTCACTTGCTTCCACTACTTATTTATTTTTTTCAAAAATGCTCTGAGATATTTAAAATTGCCTCTTTTTTTTCAGATGATATCATCTTTATTCATCTCTTATTTGGCATTTGAGAAAGATCTTCTTACAAGAAGACAAATACAAGAACACTTATAACATTTGCTCTGATACTTCCTATTTTTTTGTGTTTTAATTTTAGTACATCAATGCAGAATCAGAATGTGTGCATGAGGCCAGGCATATTTTCTTCTTTGTTTATAACTTTTGTCTATAATTTGAGAACAATGCCTGGCACATCATAGATGTTAAGCAAATATTTGTTGAGTTTTTTCTACTTACTATACAAGGATAAAAGATTCTAGAGGATAAAAGATCCACATATTCTTGTTAGTACTAGGCTTTATTCTGGATGTTGTTTCGGATTTCTAGAGACATATTATATCACTTCAGAATTAATGAAAGCAGATACTAGGCTTGGAGGACTCTGACAATCCTCAGGGCTGATTCAAAAGTTGCCAAAACCCTATGTTCACCATGCCTCACTCACATGAAACTAGAACCATATTTCCTTGGGTTGTGTGATAAATAGTATTTTTAAAGCGATAGTAATGGCTTAGGTCTATAGAGTATGTGACCATATCAGTTTTAATAGGTGTTGGTGTATTTCATTAATCTTATTTTCATCAAAGATATGTTCCATTGCAGATTGATGTGTTGTACCTATTAGAATATTCTATTTGATATGTCAGAACATTTTGCATACTTTTTGAGTACTTTTGAATGAAGATTAACTCACATTTTATTGAGTGAGAACAAACTGAAAATGAAATATGAGTGGTCAAAAATCATAGGACATTATATGCCTACCTTAAATGTCAGGTATTCACTTATTCATAGGAATTTCAGCAATCTTCTATAATCCAGTGAAATAATATTTACTTTCCCAATTTTCTCTCATCTCCTCTCTTCAAATAAAATATAAATACAGCTAAATATTGGAAATATTGTTTATCTCTTCTCTAAAAGTATCCCCCACCATATTGAGGAAGAGTGAACAGATAAATATATGAGCTTTTTATTTAAATACATGAATATTAAGATGTAAAGATGTCATGTTGGGGTTCTGAAGTTCCTTGTTCAGGCCATTATCTATAGATTTCCAAAAAAAAATCTAGATGAAAAGAGGCTTCTAAATATGTGTTTGCCTATATGATATTAAATAACTATGGTAAACATGGTTTTGAATATCAAAACTCTTCAGAGCAGTCTAAAATTTGGTGCGTTCTATTATGATACTAGGGGCTAGTTTGATTCAAAATACAAGAAAATAAACAAGTTTTTGTATGAAAAGCTAAATAATTAGTACTGAGAAAGGGAAAATGCATTTTGAATGGAAGCATATTACACTACCAAACATATTTATTGCATAATTTTTATCTCTTATCATGATTACAATGGGAGAAGAAAATTGAAGAAACTCATAATAATTATTTGAAATGCTAAAAAGATATCTTTATGCCTTCTCCTTGATAAGATTTGGAAGCAGTTGATCTCATTAGAGATAGTTAAACTTTTAAAAAATATATAGCTATATTCATAAGGATTTCTTAAAATGTAAACAGGCCTACAGGGTTGCAATGATGAAAAGGAAAGTTTCTATCTCTACATTAGGTAGCATTCTCATTAAACCTGAGGTTAAAGACAAAGAGAATAAAATGACATTAATAATTAGTATAAAGGTGCAGATTTAATAAGAAACACTAGAAAAGAGATTGCATTTCTGTAGCTTTTATGTATGTGACATATGTTTAAATGTAATTTTCAAACAAGTGAGTAATTAAGCCTAGGTATTTTTTGAAAGATATACATTATAATAATATTGTGTTAAAGAATGATGACATCTATTATGTTCTTTCTCTATTAGGAGTTTGACTATGAAAAGTCTTGATTTTTGGGACACCAGAGTAGAATTAATACACATGTAAACACCTGATGATGACTTATCTACAATTGCAGCACAGTACTTTAATTGATAACAGCTTGTTGAAGTCTAGTTTAATATAGAGAGAACTCAAGGATTTTTCCCCTCCCACCTCAATGCAAAAGTAATTATTAGGTTATTTCCAAATCATTTTTTTACTTATAGCAGGTGGGAGAAGATGTGAATAAAAGATACAGAAAATTTAGAATTAGCACTTATGGAAAATATTTGTAACATACATAAGAATAAAAGCACTCAAAAATCTAATGCTGGTAAATTTGAAAAAACAAAACAAAACAGAATTGATTCCAGAACAGAAAAAAGTTGACTAGTAACCATGAAGAATTTGAGAAAAGTAAAGTTTAAAGAAATTTCCTTAAAAAAACATTCTGATCCAAATGGTTTCACGATTAATTTGTGTTAAATCTTCAAAGAAGTGAAAATTCCCATATATTACTATTTATATTTATAGAAAGTAAACTTTTGAAAAACATAGAAAAAGTTAATTAAAAGAAGCATAACTGCAATATATAATTTTGGTAATAATAATCCTTATCATTAGTGCACTATACATATGTATATATGATTATACTATATACTAAGCCATGACATAATATAATTGGATATTTATATAATATTTGGAGTATGAGATAGCTTTCTGAGCATGACATCTAAAGCAGAAACCATATAAGAACATTTAAAACAATGATATATTAGGCTACAGATACTTAAAAAATATTCAATGAAACAAAGAAAAATGTGAAGCTGGGAAAATATTTGAATCATAGATAACATATAGGGCTAATATCCCAAATATGAAATTTTTGTGGAAATCAATTAAAAATTATAAAATATGTAAAAAGAAAATTGAATGATGGGACGTAAACAAAACTTGCTAATAATAACAATTAATCTATGGAAAATTGCAACCCCTAAATAATCAATTTTCAAATTGAATAATGAAATGTAGTCTTTTAACTATTAATCTGGAAAAAGAATTTGAAAACATAGCTAATTCTGGCAAGAACATTGTAAATTTGGCACTCATATACACTGATAATGAAGTGTAAATCAGTATAAATCATCATGAGAGAAACTTGGCTACACACACACACACACACACACACACACACACACACACATATTATCTATCCACATATATACTTACTTATATATCCATATACATGATATCAATGTATATAATATACATTATATACCATTATCACATATTATATACATATATATTATAACATATATATATTATATCCTTAAACAGTCTCATACCCTTTGACCTAGTAATTCTACTGATTGACATTTATTTCATAGATACAACCAGATATAAGTAGAAAGCCGTATTTAAAAGGTCATTGACCACAACAATATATTATTAGCAAGCATTTGAAATCATCTTAAATATCCCAGAATAGGTATTTTTATATGAATTATTACATAGTGAAATGATATAATATAGATGACATTAAATACCTTGTTTTGAAAAATGAAATAAGATAGCTTAGTAGAAAAACACACAACTTAACCCTTCTATGAAAAAAGAACCAAAACAATGAACAAATGACTACTTTCCAACTGGAGTAGGAATGAATATGCTAACTGTTGTGGGGATTCTGTGGAGTACATAGAATTTGGAGAGTCACAAAGAGAAGGGAATGAAATCCTCTGCCTCTACCACCCCATCTCTCTATCCTAGAAGCAAGAGGGACTTCTCTAGAGGAAAAGTTAAGGAAAATGCAATTAGCAGTCTCAATAAAAACCACAAATACATATACTCTTTGCTGCTGGAGAATCCTTCAGTTTTCACTGTCCCTGAATCTGTGAGTAGCCTTCACAAGCACAGTTACTTTGTTCTGAAGAAGGAGCCCATAATATGCCTCCTTCTTGTTGACCCAGGCTGCTTCTCTATGGCACCATCTTGAGACTGGATCTATTGTTAGAAGACATGCTCCTCTGGAGGCTAGTAAGCACAGTATTATTGCTCCATCACTGAGGCTCCTCTTCCACTATATTATACTGAAATTAGTGTCTGCATTTTCTGGGGAGCCTAGGCCAAGCAGAGGGGCCAAGACTGCTGTGGCAGAGACTAGCCAGTCCCCATGTACCTGGAAGCCCATGAGGACCAAGTACCCAGCATGGCAAGGATTTCTAACCATCTAGGAGAGACTAGCTGATTATCAATCCAGTGAGGAAGTTACTCTTTATCCAGTGGAGAGCTGCCCTTACATACCTGTATCACATAGCACTCCAACTTACAACAGGAAGGACATGTTGAACCTGGCAACCTAGCTGCACTTCTGAACCCTAGGCCACTGAGGCATTCATTGGCATTTCTGATGTGAATACGGCTAAAGTAAACCACATGAAGACTACACAACTGCATCTACCTGGATCCAAAACCAACACACTTGATCCAACTAAAACCTTACATCTACCAGTAAAAATATTTCCCTATGGAAGACATTCCATAAAATTGAAAGTTATGACCACTCCATCATATATGAAAATATCAACATAGGGATGCCAGAAGCATGAGAAAAAAAGGAAAGAATAATTCTTCAAAGATGACTTCATATAAAGGGAAATTTTGATATTATTGGAAAAAGAAGTAAAAACAATGATCCTAAGGAAACTCACTGAGATAAAAGACAATACAGATAAGAAATTCAATAAAATCAGGAAAAATTTAGGATTTGAATGAAACAAAAAAATACACATCTAAAAAACTGAAGATTTTAATGCATGAAATAAAAAATATAGCTGAAAGTTTCAAGAGCAATCTAGATGAAACAGAAAGAAATGTTTCTAAACCTGAAGACAGGTCTTTTAAAATGACACAATTGGGGGTGGGGGTACAAAAAAGAAAGAAAAGAAAAACAAAATGAAGAAAGTCTATGGAACACCATTAAGGGAACAACTCCTTACATTAAAGAGTTTTAGTAGAGAAAAAATGGTGAAGTGTACAGAAGCCCATTTAATGTAATAATAGCTGAAAAGTTTCTAAGTCTCAGGATATACATGGATGTCCAGATTCTTGAAACTTAAGGACTACAATTATATTCGACCCCAAAAGATCATGTATATAACATATTATAATTAAACTGTTAAAACTCAAAGACAAAGAGAATTATAAAAGCCACTAGAGAAAAATGTGCTGTCACATACAAGGAAATCTACATTAGAATAACAACAGATTTCTTAGCAAAATCCTTGCATACCAGGAGAGAATGGGAAAATATAGTCAGATTGTTAAAAGAAAAAAATGCCTTTCAACAATATTATATCCAGGCTGGGGTTGTAGTTCAGTGGAAGAGTGCTTGCCTACCATTTGTGATGCTCTGGTTTGATTCTCAGAACCACATATAAATACACAAACAAACAAACAAACAAATAAAATAAAGGCTCACAACTAAATATATTTTACAAAAAGAATACTATATCCAGTATATTGGTCAATGTTATATTATTTCAACAAAATACCTGACACAACTAACTTATAAACTGAAAAGTTTTATTCAGCTGACATATTTGGGGATTCAAAGGCATGGCAACTGCAATAACTCAGTTCTGGTAAGGTGATGAATGGTGGCATATTATGGTGGGAACATGTGTGGAAAAAATAGTCATATCTTTAGAGTAAACAGTATTGATGAGCTGGTTCTTACATTCACTTTTGAGGGCATCCTCCAATGACCAATCTACCTCCCACTAGACCCCACCTCCCAAATGTTTCTCCACTTCCCATTAGTGCCAACCTGTGTAAAAACCCTGCAATCATGGGCCTTTGGAGGACACCCAAAGGAATATATAAAGGATAGCACCCAGAAAAGTTATCTTTCAGAAATTAAGAAAAAATAAAACATAAGCAAAAGCTGAAGGAATTCATTACTACTACAGTAAGAAATGTAAGGACATGCTTAAACTAGAAGTGAAAAACATGATAATTACTGTTATGAAAATATATAAAAATCTAAAACTCATTGGTAAAGTTCAACTAATGATCAAATTTGGAATACTCCTTTACTATAAAGGTGATATGGAAACTTTCATATCTCTAGAACAAAGAAATAACTATATAACTATATATATATATATATATACCTTGATTTGAATGTTATGCACTTTACATAGATCAACACATAATATGTTATCTCATAAACATAATTATTATATGTCAATTAAAAATATATTTATGTATATATAAAGTGGAAAAATGTAGAAATTATCAATGCTAATACAAAAAAGCAACAAAATGAAGAGTTGCTTTTGAAGTTGATAAAATTATATAACAGTAAGATTTAAATCACAAGTAAACAAAATTATAGATGTAAAAGAATACATAACAGTTGATACCATAAAAATACAAAAGATCATTAAAGATTATCATAAATAAACTAACAAACTGGAAAATCTAGGAGATAAACAAATTCCTGAACATATACAACATACCAAGACTGAATTATCAAGAAAGAGAAACTGAACAGATTAATAATTAGCAACAAGCTTGAATTATTAATAATCTTACATTTTAAGAAAAGCATAAGACCAGATAACTTCACTGTTGAATTCCACAAAATAGTTTAAAAAATTAATACCAATTTTTCTCAAACTGTTTCAAGAAATTGAAGTAGAGAAAATCCTCCCATTCTTCTTTAATGTCTGCCTCACCCTGAGATTAAATCATACAGAGATACAAAAGAAAAAAAAATAAACTTATATCCCTGGTGAACATAAAGACAAAACTACTCAACAAAATATTGGTAAACTAAATCTAATGGTACATTTAAAAGAGATTTCCAACTGGGTGTGGTGGCATACGTCTGTAATCCTAGTGACCTGGGAGGCTGAGGCAGGAAGATTGAAAGTTTGAGACCAGCCTCAGCAACTTAGTAAGGCCCTAAGAATTTATTGATGTCTTGTATCTAAATAAAATATTTAAAAATATAAAAAAGAAATAAAAGATATCCAAATAGAATTAAGGAAGTTAAGTTGTCCTTGTTTGCAGATGGCATGACCTATATATAAAAGACTAAAGATTCCACTGAAAAATCATTAGAACTAATAAATGAATTTAATAAAGTTGAAGAATAAATTCAAAATATAAAAATCAGTAGCACCTCTACATGACAATTGCAAACTAGCTGAAAAAAAGTGAAGAATGCCATCCTATTTAAAATAGCTATAGAAATAAAAACCTAGGAATAAATCTAGCAAAGGAAGTGAAAGATCTGCACAATGAAAACTATAAACTATTGGTGAAAATAAATTAAAAAGGATCCAAGAAATGGAAAGTAATATTGTTTAAATGTCCATATCATCAAGAGTGACCTACAGATTCAATGTAATCCCCATCATAGCCCCAATGACATTCTTCACAGAAATGGGAAATACAATACTAAAATTTGTATGAAACCACAAAAAATCCTGTGTAGTCAAAACAATTTTAAGCAAAATGAACAAAGCTGGAAGCATCATATTAATTAACCTCAAAATGTACTAATTCACAATAAAAAGCCAAATCAGAATGGTATTGATATAAACACAGACATATTGAACAAACTAGAGAACTAAGAATTAAACCCATGTATTTATAGTCAAATGATTTTTGATGAAGATGGTAATGACATACATTGCAGAAAGGTGAGCCTTTGCAACAAATGTTGCTGAGAAGTGTAGATATCAACATTACAAAAATTAAATTAGACTCCTGTTTCTTAAAAGCTACAAATTCAAATGGACTAAAGACAAATATTAGATCGGAAACTATTGAACTCCTGGAAAAAAACACATGGGAATGGAAATGTTTTATGACATTGCTCAGGGCAAGGATTTTATGGATAGAACCTCACAAGTAGGCAACAACAACAAAAATATGAAAACGTGAATATGTCAAACTTAGAAGCTTTTTCACAGCAAAAGAAATATCAACTGAGTGAAGAGATATCCTACAGAATACAAAAAAAATATTTCAAACTCCGTGTCTTAGAAGGAATTAATATCCAGAATATATAAAGTATTCAAAAATGTTAGTAGCAAAAATAAAATAGAAATAATCTGATTTAAAAATGAGCAGGAGGGGTTGGGGTGGTGGCTCAGTGGTAGGGCACTCATCTAGCACATGTGAGGCAGTGGGTTCGATCCTCACACATAAAAATAAATAAATAAAATAGAGGTATTGTGTCCATCTATAACTAAAAAATATATTACAAAAAATGAGCAAGAGACCTAAATAGACATTTCTCAGAAGAAGACATGTAAAAGTCCAATAGGTTGTGAAAAGATCATTGATCATCAGGAAAATTTAAATCAAACCACAATCAAAACCACAATGAAATATCTTCTCATCCATTTATAATGGTTATTATTTTAAAAAAACACAAAAAATAACAAATACTGGTGAGTATGTGGAAGAAGGGGAGCTTATTCATTGTTGGTGGGAATATAAATTAGTACAGATATTTTGGAAAAAATTTTGGAAATTCCCAAAGAAAACTAAAAATAGAACTATCATGTGATCCAGCAATCCCATTATTAAACACAAACCCAACGGAATTGAAATCATCATTCTTAAGAAATACTTATGCATACCCATGTTTATTGCAGCAGTATACACCATCGCCAAGGTTTGGAATGAATCAAAATGTCCAACAATGAAATGGATAAATAAAATGAGGCAACTTTTACACAATATATACACGATTGGATACTATTCAGCCATAATAAAGATGAAGTTCTGTCAATTGTCACAAATGCCTGGCAAACATTATATTAAGCCAAATAAGTTTAACACAGAAAGAGAATACTGTAAGATCATATTCCTATGGAGAATCTAAAACACTGACTACCTAGAAGTAGGTATGTAGAATAATTGTTTTTCAGAGAAGTGTGAAAAAACAGGGGGAGAGGTTGTCAATGGACAAAGTTACAAGTAGAAAAGAGGAATTACTTCCAGTATTCTATTCACACAATAGGGTGTATATAGTTCACAATAATACACTGTATTTTCTAAAGTTGTAGAAAAGAGGTTTTTGAGTATTCTCACTACAAATGATAAGAGGTAATGAGTAGGCTGGTTACACTGATTCGTTCATTATATAATGTACACATATACTGAATCATCACATTATATTTCATAAATATATACAATTATTATATGCCAATTTTAAAACATAGTCACATAGAATAAAGGGATGTCAATTATTGTAAGCATTTATTTTTAAAAAGCATGTTTTAAAATATATAATTCTGGGGCTAGGGTTCTAGCTTAGTGGTAGAGCAGTAGAGCACGTGCCTAGCACATGTGAGACACTGGGTTCGATCCTCATATAAAAATTAAAAAAATAAAGACATAAAAATATGTAATTCTGGCGAAATATATATATATATATATATAAACAACTTTAGTTAAATAAAATAAAATATAAAACATAGGATTTGAATGTGTATTTATGTATATGTATATATTTAGAAAAAATATAGAAATAAATTTTTAAGGCTGTCTTTCTGGTGGGGTTTTGAGTAACTTATATTTTCCTTGCATATTTTCTGTATTTTCTAAAAGTTTTTCAAAGGATTTTTGCTATTTTCTGGTTTTCTTTTGTTGTTTTGTTTTTTAAGTGTTGATTCATGATGTTCACATTGAACAGCTGAAATCAACATCCTCTATGGAAATTCCATAATAAAGCCAAATGTGAATCTATTCTGAGCATGCCTATAACTATTGAGCTACTCAAAATTCATTAAAACTTTATTATTCACAAATATAATAAAACTTCAGAAATCCCTCAAAGTAGCAAAGGGTCAACCCAAATAAATGTTTTAAAAAATATATTGGTGAAGACTAAGTATAGTTAGGAAAAACATAAATTTAATAAGTCAGCCCATAATTGCATCCACCAGCACAGAAAGAGGTAAGTGAGAATCTTCAGATGGAAAACTTGGAGAAATCACATTTTGCTGCTTCCTAGGTCTTTTGTTTTTCATTTAGCTTTTCTTTTTTATAACACATTAAAATTTTTGATCAGATCCATTTTGCTACAAGGATGGATTTGATAGTTTAGCATTGTATTATCTGGAGTAAGTCCACTAGACCATGCATTCAAGGTAATTTCATTTTATCTAGAAGTATAATTGAAGAATTACATTTTCAATGTTAGAAGATCTCTAAAATTGTTCCTAACACGAACCCTGGTCAACTGGATACAATCCCATTTAATAGTGCTTTTGATAGCATTCATTTAAAACCCCAGCGCCAACTTCTGGGGGAAAAGGGACCTTGAATGAAATTAGTTTCTAAAGGAACAAAGAAGGTAACATGCTTTTTCCTCTCAGAATTGATGACAATCTTAAAATGTCAGATCTGCCTGCATTTAAATAGCACATTCATGGAAAAATGAGCTATTTTTGCATAACATAAAAAAATACACATGAGTGATCATAGAACTTCCAGAGGACAAGTACCTATTTCATCTCATCTTTATGTTATCAGAAAGTAGGCTTTTATTAAAGGCTATTGCAATGTTGGCAAAGAGAAAAAATGGCTAAGTGATTTGATTGAAGTTTTAATAATAATGGGATTAAAATACAGTTTAGTAATCTGTATTATAATTTTAGCTTTTTAAAAATAAAGATGCATAGCTATAGGGCATAATTGAGTTATGTTATTCCTATTATGGAGACCAAGCCATATATATTCTATATAAGAAGTAATTGATGCAAAAACTGATTTAAAGGTATTTACTTGTCTTGACAAATTAAATGTTGTTAGAGGCTTCAGTTTGGAGTACGCATTTGGTTTTTCCTTCACAATACAAGAAGAAAGTTAAAAATATGATTAGTATTGAAGTAAAATGGACAAGAAACACATTTTAAAATCATCAAAAGTTTATGTTTTCTCATTAAGAAGAAAACAAAAAGAAGCTGGTTAAGACAAATACAGGAGCCATGCATCTTCTTTTGTGAACAAACTTTTGTAGATTATGAAAATGTGTGGTGGTGGGGAGAAAGAAAGTAAAGGTAGAAGGAGAGGGAGCCAAAGTCAGCAGGATGCGAGGAATGGAATATAGATAGGGCTTAATAAAATTCAGAATCATGTTTCCTTAATGCATCTGAACAACTATAGCTGGATAGTTGTGTGGTCAATAGGTCAGGGCGGGGCCCTGTGTTGTAGTCACTGTAACACATGGTGAAAACATTTCTTACCTCCCATGGTTCTTATTGCATTTAATGCTGCTTGATAAACTATAACTTTCAATAGCTGGGTTAGCCATTGTTATTCTACAGTTTCAAAATTCATTTGGCAAAGTACCATCCCAAGAGTCCTCATGTGTGATATTGTGGAAGCCATTCATTTGGAATATAGAAAGGCCAGTGGATGGATTGAAACAAAGTTTTGAGGACAATGAAAGTCAAGTGTGAATGCCAAATTGATCTTTATACTGACCCAATTTCAGCCAGTGGATTGAGCACATTGAGTGTGTTTTAAGTACTACTTAATGCTGACTTATGTGTGAGTATCTGATGTTTATGTCACAGTATAAGTGACGAATATTTGCATCAGGATTTAGGAAGCTGTCCACCACCCCCAAGACACACAGAATTTTCTTCAACTCAGCTATGTGAGAAAATACGTGATTCAAAAATGCATGGTAGTGGAGAGTTTATGTGGTGAGAATACAAGTAGAATAAATAGAAAATGTGTAACAAATAGTTCTGGGTGGGTCAATATCTTTGTTTCTGAGTTATATCTTCATTTCCTCCATTATTTCCCCAACCCCATTCATCCCAATGGGATATATTATTTTATCCTGTGACATGATAATCAGTAACCAAAACTCAGGATGGACCACAAAAAATATGGCATTGTTAATTTGTAAAATGACATTTTTTTCCTTTCCAAATAAGTTCAGTTCAATAAATATGTATTGTGTGTCAATATTATTTCAGTACAATGCTAAAAATTAAGGGTACTTATGTGAGTACACATACCTTTGGTATTGGGGTGCATATAATCTAGAAATATTATAAAACACTAGTGAATTTAATTTTAATATGATAACTTACAGGACGAACCATTAGCCACATGATAATGTTGTTGCTTATGATAATATCCCATTCATTGTATTATACATAGTAAATTCTCAGTAAGTATTGAATAAGATAACATATGTATACAATGGGTGTCATGGGATTAGATAGGAAGGCATATAATAATTTGGGATTTTAGGAAACGTTCTTGGAAGGGATGATGGCTAAATTGAGTCTTGAACATTAAGACTCAAAGTTAAAAAATGTAAAGGGGCTCTAAGTAAAAGGAATAGCATGAGAACTGACAAGGAAGCATGAAATAAAACATTAAGTGTGAAAAACTAAAAGCATTTTGGTAATACCAATGTATAATATCTTTATACAGTCTATAATTTTTTATGAGATTGGGAATTTTGAGTGAGAAAAGGAGGAGGCATATATATGCAATCTGCATTTTTTTTATCATTGTGAAGTATAGCATTCTGTATCTTAAAATGTAAATGTTAGCAGCAATACAAATCAGGTCAAATTATTTTAAATATCTATTTTTATATAAAAATAGTTACAAATCGATGATAATACTGCTATAAACAGAGGACTTATCCGAGAGACAAGGATGACTTTTATCAAAGCACTAACTCCAGCTTTCCATTGCTAATTGTCTTAATAGTGATTTTAGAAGTTACATAAGGGAAAATATGCTTTCATAGAGCCATATGGACCCAAACATAGCCCAGAGTTTGACCACATAGCCAGAAATTTTAGAATTATTCGTGCAATTATATTTTCCTCTCCAAAATTTGAAGGATATTATGTCTATGTAATGGTTATAGTTTGTTTTCAGCTCAATCAGTTCCTCTTTGAAATGAGCTTCAGTAATGGGTCAGATGTGTGATAATTCAGATACTTCCTGAGATATGAATTCCAAAGACAGCTGCAGAGTTTTTTTTAGCATGAATCATTTATTTTTTAAATACACAAATAACACATGATCATTTTAGAAAAACAAGAAAATATAGATAAGCAGAAAAATTTAAATCATCCTATATCTCAATATTCAGAGTTAACTTTCACTATCATACTGGTATATAACTATCTAGAAATATGTGTGTGAGAGAGTGAAAGAGTTTTACTAATAAAAATAAAATTATACTATCTATATTGTTCCATGAAGTGCTTTTCTACTTAATATTATGTTTTATAGGTATTTTCACATTCTATAAGATTATGTATTCATTTTTATGACTTCATAATATTCCATTCCTTATATGTAACAATTTATTTAAAGTGTTACTTATTTCTTATCATGCACTCTTAGGTTATTTCAGTTTCTCAGAAATATGAGCATACATCCATGAACAAATTTGAGTAAATATATTTGAATTCTTGTGCTAGTATATTACAATAAAATTTTCAAAGCAATATCTATCAATAAGGGTGAATGATCTGCATGTTTACCTTATTTACAAAGCAAACATACTAGCTTTCTATACTTTCATGTTGGTACAAAACAAGAATTACCCAGGTCAGAGACAGAGGGCAGTTCAATATTAACATTTACAGTAATCAAATTGTAAGTATTCATTTGTCTGTACACATGTACATACATGTATGTGTGTTTGTGGCAATTCTTTAATTCTTCTTAAACTCTTTATACATATATCGTATCTCAGAGACAGCCAGATGATATCACACACAGTCAGTTGCATTGTAAGATTGAAACCTGAGCTTAGGGAACATGAATCTTTTATAATAGTAATAATGCTTGCCCTTTGCTCTAGATTTATATACTATCTTTATCATCCGGGGTTAAGAAAACCTGCCTCTTTTCACTGGAGGAAAACATTATCTTTGTCTTTCACTATATGAATATTCTTGGAAAGTTAGTCAAGAACAAAGGATAATCAGTCCTCAATTTCAAGATGTATAGTAATGTGAGCAACTGATGCAGAGGAGAATTGTGCATGATATAATTATTACATTAGAATGTATGCACAATATAAGAATGGTCAAAATGGTTCTTTTAAAAAGTTTATGCTAATTCCCACCCCTACTGATGACTTGTGAAAGTTCCAAATTTTCCACGCCCAAAGTTACATTGGATTTGTCAACCTTTTAAATTTTACTTTATGATTGGGGAAAATGGCATTTCATATTATAAATTTTAAATATCATTTTACCTATTGAAATTAAATATATTTTCATATTTGTTTAAAATTTGTATATATTCTATTATGAATTGCCCTTTTATATCCATTTTCTATTGGTATTTTTATGTTTTTCTTCTTAATTCATAAGTGTCTTTAGTGTATTCAAATATGAACATGTATATCATGTGTTGCAAATTCATGCTATAAATACCTCTGTGTTTTTGTCTTAGCTGCAGAAATTTGAAACATGGTTTGTATTCATTAAAAAAAAAAAAACTAATGCCTCTTTTCAGAAATTGTAACTTCATTTTCACAAATAGTTCTGCGTTTAAAAATGAGTTTGGTACCATTCTGCAGGATGATATGCATGCAATCTTCAGATATTTGCTGAATTTTTAGTCACTTCAAATACCAATATTTCCTTGAATTTATCAGTAGTTCTTTCGTTTTTTCCTCTAAATTTTCAGGTTCAGTGTAGTCAGATATTTTGTTACATCAGTAAGAACGTAAAATATTATAAACTATGGGGGGTCCAAAAAGTTTAGCCCCTCAGAGTTCTATTAATTCCAAAAAAAAAAAATCCATGCTCAGTGAATTTCTTTAGCAAGTTTCATGACCTAGCTATCTGACAACATTCAACAAAATTAAATATCTTATCCTCTTCTGCTTCTTCCAAATATCTCATAAACAGACTATGGTTAGCGGCACAAACACAAAGAAATTTCACTGTCTGGATTGCTTCTTTCACATGACTTTACCTTATGAAGCACAAGCCTGCCTGATAAATGATGGGGTGGAAAATATGTACAGAACCTTTCCTTTTTCACTTGAATGAACTGTTGAAATGTTCTCTTTTATTGCAAGTGCTTCATCTATAGAAAGTGAATTGAACTTTTAAATGTCTGGAGGAAAGTTTTTGGATTATTTGACAGGTGGCTAAATACTAGGTATATCATGCATGTTGGAAACCTTGTTAATAGATGTCAGGGAGGTCTATGATGAAAAGATGAACTATTCAATAAATAAAGCTGGAAAAATAATTATCTAGATGAGAAAAATAAAAATGAATCCCTGCCTTAAACTATATATGAAAACTCGAGATAAATTAAGAGTTTCAGTGTATAAAACAAGCTTAATCACTATTTGCATAAATTTCAAATAACTTTCACCTTGGGGTAGGTGAAGGATTTCATAAAGCTGAAAATATGCTAACCATTAAATAAAATATTGAACAGTTTGTCTATGTTAAGATTAAAAAATTATTTTCATTAAAATATACCTTAAATATAGTGAAAAGACAACTTACTCTGAGAAGATATTTGCAGTACACAGTTGTCAAAGTTCTGATATCAATTATATACATAATACTCCTATATACCAATCAATACAGAATGACAGAAAGCACAAATAGAAAAAGGAGAAAAATATGTCATTTCATATAATATTAAAAATGCAGATGGTTAATAAACACATACAGAGTCTTGATCTCCTTAGTAGTATAATACTATAATATGAAATATGTAATGTATAATATATAATACATATAATAATTATGTAATTATTAATTACATAATTATATGTATTATATATTATACATTTTATATATTCTGACCAAAAAGAAATAACATATAATATGAATTTGAATGGAAAACTGCAAAGAATTCTGGTAATAGTAGGATTTGGCTCTACAAGATCTTGATATGTTGCTGGGAAAAGTATAAAGTGTTATAAACACTTTGGAATATTTTGGGGCCTCTTGTGAAGTTGAATATTCATGTACCCTATTATTCAGGAATTTTACTCCTAGATATACACACAAAATTATTTTTTGAACAAGCACAAAAATGTTCATTCTAGCATCACCTGTAATAGCATAGAGCAAAAAGAAAAGAAAAGAATATGAAGAAAGCCTAGAAACAATTAATTACCCATCAATAGGAGAATAGGTGCACATTCATTGCAAAAAGCAAGACACAGTTGATCGCATAGGATGTGACACTTCACAAATCCAACTAAAATTAAGCAATTCATATTTTGGCATGCATAAGTATGAGATAAACCTTATTTTAAAATGCAAGGAAATGACAAAAATTCAAGATATAGTTATGTTCATTAGAAGAAGGTAGGGAACAAACTGGTAGAGAAGTATAAAGGTAGATAAGAGTTAGTATCATCGTACTAGCTCTCAGGTAGGGTGGTCAGCTCAGTGGAATTTGTTAGACAATAAAAAAATAAAACCAAAACTTATAGAAATGAAACAATTTCCTCACATAACCTAGGCTATGATATTAATTGTACTCAATCCTTTCTGGCCATTAGCCATGGTACCTATACAAGGGATGAAAAGGACTCCAAATAAAGAAATAAAAGTCTTCCCCAGACTCCTAGGGCCTCACACATGCAAGGGAAGTCCTCTAACACTAAGCCATTTCCCACCTCTTTTTAAGATTGACAGGCTGACATCAAATTTGTGATAATCCTGAGTAGCTAATATTACAAGTGTGCATGACCATGTCCAACTTGGAGTAAACTTTTACCTCTAACAGTGCAAAGTGTGATTATGGGAGGTTTGAATTAAATATGTATGTATGTATATATATATATATATATATATATATATATATATATATATATATATATATATATGTATACACACACACACACACACAAATTCCACTACTTGGAAAACTATGTGAAAATTGACAGTTTTCAGGGTATGTAATAAGAAATGGAAAGTAGAAAACAAATGTCCTAATGTTGTTTGAGTCACTGGTACCATCAACTTAAAATTAAGTTCTACTGCTAGATCTCCCTGTTAAATGAGCCAATAAACTACAGTTTTTGTACAACTTTTTTTTCAAGTAGGATTCCTAGCACCTGAACCCAAATATTGTTCACCAATACACTCAGAGAATGTGAATGTCAAATGATCAGAAGCAGAGATGTGTTGAAACATAACCCTCCTCACCACAGCTTCAGACTGTTCCCCTGTAATTGTGGAACCAGGCAATCTTGATTACCTGCATCACTTCATTTTTTATGTTAACTGTAAATCCTTACTTCTGTGTCAGCACTAACAAACTACTCAGTGAGAACAGAGCCTAAACTACATACTAACATTAAAGGAGGGAGAAGGTATAACCAAGTAATAAAGGATGTACTCCTTGATGTTGTGAAACCTACAATTAACCATGACAGACATTGTTCAGATAAATATCTTGATTTATAATTTGGAAAGTCAGATCTAGTGAGGTGAAACAATTTTTCTAAGTTCATACATATAGTTTTTATAAATACCTGGAACTTGAATCCAAGTCTCTGCAATTCCATGCTGTTTCCACTATATTACATTGACTTCTTCCCTTCTATACTAAAACATAAACACTAATTATCTATTTGTGTATTACTATTAAAATTAATACTGAAGTATAATTTAAATAAATGAGACCAGCTGAAGTAAATGAATGGATTTTGCCTAACTTGAACTCTTTTATCTTCCATTTAATAGAGAAATAACACTAGACTGAGAATCAGGAGAGGGGTTTTGTCTTGGCTTCAGCCATAGCTAACTGAATGTCCTATAGAAAGCACTTATCTTTGCTGAGTTTCAGTTTCCTCATCTAAGGAGGGGTTATACTATATGTTCTAAAATTTATATTGACAAGTAGTTCTTCCGTTTGTGGTCCTGAGTTTGCTAGCTTCATAATTCAGGTTTTAAATGTCTGAATACTGTCAAACTGTACTTGCTCTTAACAGTGATCTTATCTAACCCTATCTCTCCTTACCAGGTTCCCTTCTATTAATGGCAACAGTTGGAATTTTAAAATGAACAAGTGTTTTTCTATAGTAATGAAATGACCACCTATTAGGAATTACTTCATGAGTTCCTCCAATTTGTAAAGGTTTTTGTGATTATCAGCTTTCTTAGCATTTATGCTTACTGTTCATCCATTTAATCCTTCAAACAGTTAAGCTTGGATTACTAAATTTTCTCTTTCTTGGTTCTACATTCCTTTATAAAAATATTCTAAAATAACTTTCCGAAGCCAGCATATAATACACACACACACACACACACACACACACACACATATATATATATATATATGCATATATATATATATATAGAGAGAGAGAGAGATAGAGATATAGATATACATGTATATTAAGTCTGGGACTTCCTAAAGTAACTTTAGCATTCCCTCCTACCCTTTGTATTCCAAAGTTTTCAAACACTTTGAACAGAAACATTAAAAATCAGTTTTATGTAACAGATTTCTCACATCTTTCCACTGAGATTTAAATGAAAGGAAACAACAACAACAACAAAAAAACCCCAAAAGAATGAAGGCAACTTATTGAATGAAAGTTTTGATAAAATGTCACTGTACTATGTCAAAACTATGTTCATGAAAAAAAACAAGAAAAAATAAAAGGAAGATACAGATGTTCAATTTGTGATAGTGAGATGTTCTATTATTTTATCTTCCAGCATTCACTCACTAAAGACTGCATTCTGCAGCTCCTCCGCTTTCCCATTTTTCCTCCCTCCCCCTCCATCCTCTTCCTATTCTCTACTCTTCTCCCTTTTATTTTCATAGGATCCCCCAATTTTAAATTTCTTAGTTTCACTATCTTGCATATATGAAAGTAAACATTTGACTCCTGAGCTTCTGAGTCTAGCTTATTTCAGTAATAAGTTACCATGATGTTCTCCTGTTTCATCCACTTATCAACAAATTACACAATACAATGATTCTTTATGGCTGAGTAACACTCCATTTTGTATATGTTGCATATTTTCTTGATACATTTGTCTGTTGATAGGCACTTGGGCTGGTTCCATAATTTGGCTATTTTGAGTGTGCTGCTATAAACATTGATGTGCATGTATTAGTAGAGTGAGCTGATTTTAGTTCTTTTGATTAAATACCAAGGAGTGGGAAACATATGTAATATTATGGTTTCCATTCCAAATCTTTTGGGGAAATCACCATACAACTTTCCAGAGTGGTTGCACTAATTTGCAGTCCTACAACAATGTTTGTACCTTTACTCCCCTCATCCTATCCAGAATTTATTATGATTAACTTTGTTAATTATTGTCATTTTAACTGTAGTAAGATGAACCTTTAAACTTTAAAAAATACACTTACATTATAGCAAGCTGTTAAAAATTCCATCTAACTATGGAATGGGGAACATGTCACAATGGGAAAAAGTATCTACATTCTGACAAAATAATACAACTTTTCAATTCTTGAAATTTCTTCTCAAAAGTTGTTCCTAGATTGATTCCTTCAGTTACATGAACAAGGTTCCAAATGTAGTCATTGAACCCTTTGGATTAGTTAACACATTTTATAAAATAGTTTATCCTTTGAGACATGAAAAGAAAAAATCCAGTGAAGTCCAAGAAATGTTCTCATTTTTAAGAAAGAAAAAATGTATAGGGAGAGTGAGAGGTAAGAAATGTACGGAATTAGCTCATGGAAAGATTTATTAAAAAGATTAAAACAACAAAAATGTGCTATTATATTAATATTTAATACCACTCATCCAATTAATTCAGAATATATCACTAGCATTAGCTTAAAGCTAAATGAAACTTTACCTTAAACGGATAATGTCTAGTATCAGATATTTTCTTCAATAGACTTTTGGAAATGTGTGTAGGATAAATTGGTAGGTAAGCTGACAGTTTTTAGCCTTTGTCTTTTTTGACAGTACATTGTTGGAATTTTAGTCTTTAATTATTAATTATTAATTTTACTGTGTTTAAAAAATTAACATGAGAGGTATTTACTATTCTTTATAATTAGATATAGTGATTAAAGCATGTTTTATGTTATGCGGGTGTTTTCTTCTTAAATAACTCATGGGCAGAAAACAACAGCTGGATTTGATGATGTGGTTAGTGTTATAATCTTCAAAGGAAGGTAATATGTACAATCTTCCTACATTTAAAAGATCTCATTGTAACATGCTTCACAAGCTGAAAATTATGGATAAAATTGAATTATAAATGAGAACAAAATAATCTTTGTTTGCTGTGCACGATGATAGCAGTTATCTGTGTACTCTGTCCACTATATCGTGTTAAATAATCATCTTTATAAATTGGAGTGCTTGTATTGTATTTTGTTTGGAGTTTTCATATATCTGAGACTAGCAAATGTATTAGTTTCAATGTCTGGTTAGTCAGATGAGAGAATTTGGATATAATAAACAGTGTAATAGATTGCAAAATTATAAAAAGAATGAAAATATCCTGTGTGATGAAGCAAATATTGTCATTATTCTCTGATCGGAAATCTGATTTGCCTTATTAGCATTTGCAGGTAAATATAGGGGTTTACATAAATAAGAAGTTTGGTTTGGATTATGTAGATAAAGATGACCCTCACACTCCCATGCACATATAATTATTGACTGAGCATACTGGCATAAATGTTGGATAGACTTGCACATAAAACACCAACGTGTTGTATAAATACTTATACATAGGGTTTTAGAAGTGAAAACTGAAGACAGAGTGTGATTTAGCAAATATGCCTTCCTCGGTTTTATTTCTTTTTATTTAAATATCCAGTGTGGATATTTGAGTTAATTCTTTTTAGATATACACAATAGTGGAGTATATTTTGACATACATACATGGAGTATAACTTATTCTAATTAGGATCTCATTCTTGTGGTTGTACATGATGTGGAGTTTCACTGGTTGTGTATTCATATATGGACATGGGCTACCTTGGTTTTAATTGAGAGAAAAAAGCACTTCATCATCAGAAATGTAATGTCTACTAAAGCATAAAGGCAAATACAGCAAGATTAATAGACTATTTTACAGTAGATAAAAGCTCATAAGAATAACCAAACTAGAGGCTGGGGATGGAGCTCAGCAGTAGAATGTTTGTCTAGGATATGCAAGACCCTGGGTTTGATCCCTGGTACCACATAAAGGGAAAAAAATCAATATCAGTACAGAATATTTCCTTAACATTATGCTAGGCATTTTGTCAGAATCATGCCACATTTTATCTCAGAAAATCCTCACACAACACTGTGAAGTAGGCATGACCATTTCTAGCATTTTATAGACCAAGAAATTGAAACCCAAAGAATATTGGGATTAAAGGATTTGCCTATGGTTGTGTGGTTATTAGACGGAAGAGCCATAGGAATATGCCTGGAAATGGCAGTGTGGATATTTGCTAGGAATTATAAATTAGAGCAGTGAAAGGGAGCCAGATGATCTAGTTTTCTCTCAATGCTAGTCAGGCCACAGATGGCTTACCAACTGTCTTTCTTTCAATTAACCATTTGGTATAATTTGAAGGCAACTCCCCTTCCTAGTTCCATAGATGTCCCCTAGCAGAAGATTGGCTCAAACAGACAGAAGATCAATTGTGCATGACTTCTGACAATTTCTGGGCATCTTACTGATGGGCTTCTTTTTTCTAACAATACTCTCTGAGACACAAATTTAAAAAAAATATTGTGTGCTATCTCAAAGCATAGGTTTAAAGTGTAAGTTAAAGACAATTGATAATGGCTGCAATTGAAGAATGAATAATAAATTAGCTCATGAAAACCGAGGGATTATCTGAGAACCGAAATTATAAAAAAATTAAAAAGCAAACGATGAAAATGAAAGATCCACATTTTAAGTGTCAGTAGCAGAGCCTTCTACAAATTCCAAGCAATCACATTTCTGTTTGAAGGTAAACTATTTTTTCTTCCTGTTGATCTTCTGTAGCTATCATTCTAATGGTTTCTACAGCCTGTTCTGTTAGTGCTCAGTGATGAGAAACCTAATCTGTTTTTTAAGCTAGAATCATTTTGTAGAGTGTAATGATGAGTTGAAAGCTATAACTAAGGACATAGATTACGTCACCTGGGCTAAAGATTTATAATAATGTTACTGCTGTGTTTTAGCACTTTCAGTATAAGAGAGAGGTGGCTCTGATCTCAACTTTGCCATGGAATGTATTGAATTAATAATTACCCTCAGTTCATCTAGTTTGATCTGGACTATCTTAGCTGGAGAGCTTTCAGATGAAACTTCTTGATATTATTAATGGTATTTTAATTCCTCCTCTTGTGCTTCCTCCTTGCAAATAATTTTTTTACAATTAATTCGCCCTCAGAAGTCACTTCTGAAAGGATAAAATGGTGGGTAGATCTCTGTGAGAAAAACATTGTCTCTTATGATGCAACTTAAGATGGTTCATCATCTTTGTAAAGTTAAAAAAATAAGTCTTCCCCAAATTTACCGATTGACTAGAACTTCTTTCATTTTGTTAAAAGTGTCCCAGTGCAATTTCTACTATGTGGCCTAAGATAGCTCAGTAGTAACAATCGTAATATCAACAGTAGCAACAGTAGCAAATTGTTATTAGAATTCACTATATGCCAAAGACTATTCAAAAAATTTATGAAGTGTACTGATTTAATAGTTAATAGGAGGCAGAGAAAAAAATGTAGCATCAGGTTATAATCCCTCACCAGTTCCTGGATACAGGTTCTTTTCAGCATTAGCCACTGTTGGGAAAAGATTTAGATGACTTCCATTTCCTCATCTTACAAAGGAATTTTATTAGATATATTGTGATACCACCCCTGATAGAAATGGGTAGGTCAAACACGGCTATATGCAGGAATAATGCAGGCCAATATGAGCCCTTAACTGCACAGCAAAGTCTTCCATGGCCTCTATTAAAGCTTTTCTTGCTCCTCTTTTCTCTTGTGTGGTTAGAAATGAGAAAGTAACTACCTAAATTCTAAGGAAGAACATAAAAGACAGACATACTACCAGCAATAAGACAAAGAGTGTTCATTTGTAAGTAAGTGGTTTACTCAAAAAGATAAGTCTTTGGAAGTTAACTTTGCTCAGGTAAATGCCTATTTATGGATTGATTGTGCACTCAAGGAAGAAAGAAATTACCCCAGTACTGTTGACGTTCAGTCTAGAGAACTTCTTCTAGCACGGATCATGACTTTTTCTTCACCATCATAGAACTTGTCTGACCGTCATATTGCTGAGGTTGTGATTGTAAAACACTGATTTTTCTCAATAGGAAAACTGTCCTGCACTAAGTTTTATTCCTTGAAAGAGGAAATGGGAAGAGAATAAAATAGAATTTTTCAAAATTAAAAGTATTTCCTTGAAAAACATCACTTCTCAGGTGATCTTTGAAAGCCCCCCCCCCACACACCCAGTTTGAGACAATATACCAATAGGAGCTGATAGTATTACATGCACTGAGACAATATAGAACATAGAATCCACTAGATTTGTGATTTTATACAGCACAAAACACACTTTGTGTTTAGAAAAAATATCACTATGTTTAAGGCAAATTATATAATGGCACTAGTCTTTTTCCTCCATGGCACTCCAGTCATACTTTGTTAAGGCAAGCCTACTAGAACTTGGCTTGGAAATGTTATATTCAACAGTCACTCATGTCTTCAGCTAAGAGAGAGTCTCTTCTTGCCTTAAGTCACTCTTCTCTAAGTTCCTTCAGTATGAACCACTTTAATACTTTTAAACTGCTCCTCAAAGAACAGAATTTGTAAGTATCAGAAGAGGATACATATAAAAGAAGTAAGGAATTAGGTCAAGTGAGAGGATGCATTAAGGAGCAAAGGACCAGAATGATTAAGTTTTCTAGGAAAATACATTTATGATATATATTCAGAATGTAGCATGTTTGTTTATATTCTTATAAGTGTTAACTATGTTCTAAGTAAACTTGAGTAAAACCTCCAGATTCTACATGGGAAAAATATTATTCTTTTGCATAAATCAAACAATTTGCTCAAGATAAATAGTTGTAGAATATCAGTGAGAACAATATGTATAATGTGTTTTGACAGAGGTGAGTTATCAAAAACTGGATCTAGTTTTAAGTAGTTATATGATAAGTATGGCACATTATTCCAGAGAAGTTTTTATAGGCAAAAGACTGTGTAATATTAAAATTTGGATGGAATACCATTATATACAGATGCTGATGAAAAGGAAAAAAAGAAGTTGAAAGACCAGTGGTCCTGAAAGCTTAACTTTAATGAGCAATAAAATGATAGTAAATCATTATCTGTTGTATTACTTTCAGAAAATTCATAAACTGATATAGGGCCTCAAAAAGAAATGAGCAGAAAACCCCATGCACTCTGTGTACAGGAATTGCAGAACTATTATTATGGAAAACCTGAATGTGCAGTGGGGTAAATAATACATTTAAAAGGTGCTGACTCAGGATTGAGATTCCAACTTCTATCAAGGTAAAGCAAATGAGTGGTTGAAGGGAGGTGTGGTACAAATTTATAAGATAGCCCTGGGAATATAAAATTGAAGAAGTCTATATGAATGGACGTGACAGACTGCTATGTATACGAATTAAATTATAGCAGTGGCATAGAACTTTAGCTATTTTTAGTCTGAAGTAGCAAAGGACTACAGTGCACCTGCACCAATTCTGGGAGAAAATATTTGCACAGAAACCCACATGTGCAAATTCATAGTTGGTAATCATTGCAGCAGATTATCTTATCTCTGGAATTTCACATTGTTCAGGGGACAAGCAAGCATTCTGAAGAGTCCTTTCAAACCTCTGGTCTGTGTTCCTCATGAGGCAAAACTAAAATTCTTCAACTGCCTCATTGATCTAGTCTGCAACTCCCCTCTACTAAGGGATTTGTATTTCATGCTCAGAGAGCCAAGGCAGATGGGAATTATTCACAATTTGGAAAAACAAGGAAGCTTCAATTAATGGGCTTCTGGCAGGCAACCTCTGCAGTGCACATTTTACTCCCACATACATTTTGTTCACTTATACACACTCATGCATATGATTTCTTTTACCTTTAAAAGAGAGTATCACACTTTAGTAATGACAGAATGTTTTTGAACAGAATTCAATATGTGTTATGTCTTAGCAGTTTAATTTAGAGGTAACAAAGGGGGGAGATATGCAAATCCAATTTCAGAAACAAAGATGAAGTACTGACATATTTGGTAAAGGCAAGTCCAATTTCAAAACCACACAGTCTTTCTCTCAATGTGTGAAAGACCTAATTATATTTAAGTTTAATATTATGTAGGACCAGAAAACAACTATTTATGCTTGATACATGTATTGGGGGAATGGGGAGGATATGATGGCAAATACATTCTAATTTCCACTGTTATTCAATAGGTTATATCAGAAGCAGTTGAAACTTTTGATTCACTATTGGGATGACACTAGCTTTTGGTTTTTTGCCAGATTACAGGGAAGCTACTGGATAAAGATTTATAGAATACTTAATAATATAACAGTATTAAAATTCATAGTTCATCTTGGGTGGGATGCCACATGCCTATAATCCCAGCTTCTTGGAAGGCTGAGGCAGAAGGATCGCAAGTTTGAGGCTAGCCTCAGCAATTTTGTGAGACCCTCAACCCTAGAAACTTACTGAAACCCTATCTAAAAAATTTAAAAAAAGGGTCTGGGATGTAACTCCATGCTAAAGCAACCCTGAATTGAATCCCCAGTAACAACAAAAAGATTGAAATAAAGAAAAATAATTCCTAGTTTTCCCCTACTGAATTCCTTTATTATTTTTATTTCTTGCAAGAGCATAATGTTTTTTTTTTTTTTTTTTGAGAGAGAGAGAGAGAGAGAGAGAGAGAGAGAGAGAGAATTTCAATATTTGTTTTTCAGTTTTCGGTGGACACAGCATCTTTGTTTGTATGTAGTGCTGAGGATTGAACCTGGGCCACATGCATGTCAGGAGAGTGTGCTACCGCTTGAGCCACATCCCCAGCCCAAGAGCATAATGTTAAAGGAGAAGAAATTTCTGGGAAATAGACTTAGGAAAATATTTCTTATTAGATAATATGTTTTATTTTGAAAATATTAGGCAAAAGCATGGTTAATAACTGTTCGCATCTTGAGAAATAATTAAGATTTGAGAAGTTAAGAGACCACCTATTCAGTGGTATAATGCTGTCTATAGTGAAGTTATGCCATCTATTTCCCTGCTAGGCATGCCAGTTCTGTAATGCAGCTTTCTATACTTAAATACACTCTGCTCTAAGTTCCAAGAAGTTGTATTTCAGAAGATAAAACTATAGAAAATACTAAATGCACTCAGAGCTATTTGAAATTAACACTCCAGGATTGATGAAAGAATGTAGGCCACAGGCTTCAAGACAGGCTCTTTTTTTTTTTAAAAAAAGAAATTTTTAGTTGTAGATGGAAACAATACCTTTATTCTCTTTAGTTATTTTTATCTGGTGCTAAGGATAGAACCCAGTGCCTCACACAGGCTAGGCAAGTGCTCTACCACTGAGCCAAAACCCCAGCCCAAGCCAAGTTATTCTTAAAGTGATGCTGACTTTATTTGGAATCCTGAAGGTGGCTCTATCTTCCAAAGAAGAAAATATTAGCAAATGTAAAACCAATTGGAGAAGATTGCAGAGGCAAAAGATTGCCCTAGCAAAAAGAAAAGTGATAAGCAGGAGAATTCTAAGAAAATTCAATATTAAAAGAATAGAAAGATATATTAAGCTAGCTCAGAAAAGATCAATGGAAACAATAAGCTTTTTATTTTGTTTTTGTATTAAGGACTTTATTAAAAATGAAAAAAGTAAGCACACCAAGACCTGTATATCAAGAGAAAGAGGAATGAAACCTGGAGGAAGGGAAATTTCCAAATCAGTTAGCAGCTTACTATCAGGACAAATTGCCCCAATTTTTGAAAAATTTAAAAGCTTTGAAACTGATAAGTCATGGCTTGGTGACCATGTTCACTGAACAATATTTGCTACTCGTTTCTGGGACTCTGATTATTCTCCCATACTGGAGTGACATATCTGCCACTGATCTTCTATTTTACATAAGTTGTTCTGGCCCTTTTGTTGTTACAGTCTTTAAATCACACAGTGCTTTTATGAAATATGGAATGCTCCAAAAGGCAACTTGCAGGATGATTGCTATATAAAAGGAATGAGCTTGAAATAATACTGATTAATGCCACTGATTTAGCAGGAATGTCTCCATTTTGTTCATTACACATTTGTTTTTTTAATTCACTCCACTAAGAATTTTGTCTCTGGCCTTGGTTTTATAATCTTCTATTCTCTTCTGTTAAGAGTTTGACACTGAACTTTCACAAAAGAAAGTCTAAAATTCAGAGGAATGCCTTTCTTTTTGTCTGCTTTAATGGGACTATGGTTCACCAATTAGTGGAAAGAATAATTATGTTGGAAGAATGGATGGACATTTTAACTGCAGAGAGAAAAAAATATTTTCCATAAAATGAGAATAATCTGAAGTTGATTTCTTTTCTTGTTTTAGGAAAAAAACGTTCATCATATTTTCTTTTTTATTGGTTGTTCAAAACATTACAAAGCTCTTGACATATCATATTTCATACATTAGATTCAAGTGGGTTATGAACTCCCATTTTTACCCCAAATACAGATTGCAGAATCACATCAGTTACACATCCACATTTTTACATAATGCCCTATTAGTAACTGTTGTATTCTGCTACCTTTCCTATCCTCTACTATCCTCCCTCCCCTCCCCTCCCATCTTCTCTCTCTACCCCATCTACTGTAATTCATTTCTCTCCTTGTTTATTTTCCCATTCCCCTCACAACCTCTTATTGGTAATTTTGTATAACAATGAGGGTCTCCCTCCATTTCCATGCAATTTCCCTTTTCTCTCTCTTTCCCTCCCACCTCATGTCTCTGTTTAATGTTAATCTTTTCTTCCTGCTCTTCCTCCCTGCTCTGTTCTTAGTTGCTCTCATTATATCAAAGAAGACATTTGTTATTTGTTTGTTATGGATTGGCTAGCTTCACTAAGCATAATCTGCTCTAGTTCCATCCATTTTCCTGCAAATTCCATGATTTTGTTATTTTTTAGTGCTGCGTAATACTCCATGGTGTATAAATGCCACATTTTTTTATCCATTCATCTATTGAAGGGCATCTGGGTTGGTTCCACAGTCTAGCAATTGTGAATTGTGCTGCTATGAACATCGATGTGGCAGTATCCCTGTAGTACGCTATTTTAAGGTCTTCAGCTTTCCCAGGAATCTCCATACTGCTTTCCAAATTGGCCGCACCTATTTGCAGTCCCACCAGCAATATACAAGAGTACCCTTTTCCCCACATCCTCACCAGCACTTATTGTTGTTTGTCTTCATAATGGCTGCCAATCTTACTGGAGTGAGAATAAATGAATTCAGCAAAGTGGCAGGATATAAAATCAACATGCATAAATCAAAGGCATTTCTGTATATTAGCGACAAAACTTCTGAAACAGAAATGAGGAAAAACACTCCATTCACAATATACTCAAAAAAAAATACTTGGGAATCAACCTAAAAAAAAAAGAGGTGAAAGATTTATACAATGAAAACTACAGAACCCTAAAAAGAGAAGTAGAAGAAGATCTTAGAAGATGGAAAAATATACCCTGTTCATGGATAGGCAGAACTAACATCATCAAAATGGTGATATTATCAAAAGCTCTCTATAGGTTTAATGCAATGCCAATCAAAATCCCAATGACATTTCTTATAGAAATTGATAAAGCAATCATGAAATTCAAATGGAAAAATAAAAGACCCAGAATAGCAAAAGCAGTTCTAAGCAGGAAGTGTGAATCAGGTGGTATAGCGATACCAGATTTCAAACTATATTACAGAGCAATAGTAACAAAAACAGCATGGTACTGGTACCAAAACAGGCGGGTGGACCAATGGTACAGAATAGAGGACACAGAGACTAATCCACAAAGCTACAACTATCTTATATTTGATAAAGGAGCTAAAAGCATGCAATGGAGGAAGGATAGCATCTTCAACAAATGGTGTTGGGAAAACTGGAAATCCATATGCAACAAAATGAAACTGAATCCCCTCCTCTCGCCATGCACAAAAGTTAACTCAAAGTGGATCAAGGAGCTAGATATCAAATCAGAGACTCTGCATCTGATAGAAGAAAAAGTTGGCTCCGATCTACATATTGTGGGGTCGGGCTCCAAATTCCTTAATAGGACACCCATAGCACAAGAGTTAATAATAAGAATCAACAAATGGGACTTACTTAAACTGAAAAGTTTTTTTTTTCTCAACAAGAGAAACAATAAGAGAGGTAAATAGGGAGCCTACATCATGGGATGAAATTTTTACTCCTCACACTTCAGATAGAGCCCTAATATCCAGAGTATACAAAGAACTCGAAAAATTAGACAATAAGACAATAAATAACCCAATCAACAAATGGGCCAAGGACCTGAACAGACACTTCTCAGAGGAGGACATAAAATCAATCAACAAGTACATGAAAAAATGCTCACCATCTCTAGCAGTCAGAGAAATGCAAATCAAAACCACCCTAAGATACCGTTCATCATATTTTCCTCTATTTTCTGATTTACTGTAAATTTCTTCTCTCACTGTCAGAAGCCGGAGAATAGATACTTGTAGAAGTAGTTTCAATGATCTATCTACATTTCACATGCAAAAACAGTCTACCAAATAGTTTTTATGATCAGATACAGAAAACAGGCAATTGACTTCTCCTATGATTAACTGTTAAGCAACATTAAATACAGTATGCAAAACACAGCTTGTTCTTTTTATCAATATTTTCGAAAGAGTCTACTTAATAGTAATTATTCAAAGGCAGACAGAGTGAACCTCAAAATCTTTAATGAGAAGAGAAAAATGTATAGAAATGTCATTGCATTGTCTATCATACAGGAGCCCCCCCCTCTAGTATATTTCTTCAGGACCAATATCTTGGAATGCCTCCAGTCATGATTAACAACATCAGAAATCACAGCAATTGCCATCTATGTATCACAATAATGCCAAGTCCAGTCACAATACGGATATGGGAGAAGGTAGGCAGATGCTCATAAATAACAAGGTTTCTGCAAAAAGCTATAATGCAAGGACATTTGCATTTTACAGTGAAAAACCCTCCCATTTAAGATTTTGCAAATATTATAAAAATCACTTAATACTATGCATGAGTGTCTAAATTTATTTAACTTACAGATTGCTTTGATCTATTAAAATAGCAAATATTTTAATGTATGTGTCAAATAAAATTATAGCAGTTTAGTTTATTTGCTGGTGATACAAGAATTGTCTCCAGTTTTTAGACATAGTCTCAACAATGGAATTACATATATTTACATATTTAACAGTCATTTATTATTAGTTAATATTTTTCAAATTTTCAGGAGTTATGAAAAGGCCAGAAATAAAAATATAATTTCTCACACCACTTTTGGGTTCAAGAAGTTGTGAATATTTTAGGTGAATATCTGAGCATAACAGCATTTCAGCTTACATCTCAGAATCATGAAAGAGCTTTCCAGTTTGGAGAAGGTTTATATTCTTTGTGATCTCTCATTATCCAGAGTCCCAGACTAAGTGGAGCTGACATTGACTCTTTAGAAGTTGTTTATACCCATACTGTTTCCTGATCAGTAAAAGTTAGTCAACAATTTAATATTATGCATTTATGCATGTGCAAATTCTAACATATTCCCTTCTTAAGCCAAGACAAAAAGTACTGCCCAATAACAATTTCCCCACATTTGGGACAGATTTTATATATATAGTACTGGCAATTGAACCCAGGGTGATTAACTACTGAGCCACATCCCCAGACCATTGTTTTTATTTTGACACAGGGTCTCACTATGTTGATGAAGCTGGCTTTGAACTTTTGATCTTCCTGTCTTAGCCTGCTCATCTGCTGGGATTACAGGCATGCACCACAGTGCCTGGCCCAGATCACATATCATAATTATGCATTGATTTAAATTGTTAAACTTTATAGGTAAAGTTTAAATTCACTTGATAAACTTTAGGTATTAGAAATGAATGCTAGAAGTGGAGAATGTTGGGAATAAAGCAACCTAGTTGTTGGGGCCTGCCTTAGTGTTTATACACAGTTCTAGAGTATGGACTGGAATCACCATTTGAACCTGAGTAACAAGAATAGTGGCTGGGGCTGGGGATGTGGCTCAAGCAGTAGCTCGCTCGCCTGGCATGTGTACAGCCCAGGTTCGATCCTCAGCACCACATACAAACAAAGATGTTGTGTCCGCTGAATACTAAAAAATATATATTAAAAAAATTCTCTCTCTCTCTCTCTCTCTCTCTTAAAAAAATAAGAACAGTGGCTGTACTTTCCCTATGAATCATCAGGTGTGTGTTCTGATACATTTCACAATCTTTTTTTTCTTCTTTTTACCTTTTTAAAATTGCTTGATATATATATATATATATATATATATATATATATATATATATATATATATATATATAAAATAGTGAAATGCATTACAATTCTGTTCTTTTTTCTTTTTATTTATATATGACATTGAAATGCATTACAATCCTTATTACACATATAGATCACAATTTTCATAACTCTGGTTGTATACAAAGTATATTCATACCAATTCCTGTCTTCATACAACATGTATTTTGGTTGATGTCCATCACATTCCACCATCATTTCTTACCTCATGTCCCCTCCCTTTCCCTTTCCACCCCCTGTCCTACCTAGAGTTCGTCTATCCCTCCCATGCTCCTTCTCCCTATCCCACTATGAATCAGCCTCCTTTTATCAAAGAAAACATTTAGCATTTGGATTTTTGGGATTGGATAACTTCACTTAGCATTATCTTCTCTAACTCCATCTATTTACCTGCAAATTTTATTCTCTTTTATTGTGGAATAATATTTATATATGTCACTTTTTTTATCCATTCATCCATTGAAGTGCATCTAGGTTGGTTCCACAGTTTATCTATTGTGAATTGTGCTGCTACAAACATTGATGTGGCTGTGTCCCTGTAGTATGCTGTTTTTAAGTTCTTTGGGTATAGACCAAGGAGAGGGGTAACTGGGTCAAATGGTGGTTCCATTCCAAATTTTCCAAGAAATCTCCATACTACTTTGCATATTGACTGTACCAGTTTGCAGTCCCCCCAGCAGTGTATGAGTGCACCTTTTCCACATATCCTCACCAACATTCATTTATTATTGTTTGTCTTCATAATAGCTCCCATTCTGACTGGAGTGAGGTGAAATCTTAGAGTAGTTTTGATTAGCATTTCTCTAATTGCTAGTGATGATGAACATTTTTTCATATATTTGTTGATTGATTGCATATCATCTTCTGAGAAGTGTCTTTTCAGGTCCTTGGCCCATTTATTGATTGGGTTATTTTTGGGATGTTTTTTGTGCTTAGCTTTTTGAGTTCTTTATATACCCTAGAGATTAGTGTTGTACTGATGCGCAATTAGAAAAAAATTGCTCCCAAGCTTTAGTCTCTCTATTCACAACACAGATTGTTTCTTTTGCTGAGAAGAAACTGTAGTTTGAATTCACCCCATTTATTGATTCTTGATTTTAATTTTTGTGCCAAAGGAGTCTTATTAAGAAATTTGGGGCCTAATCCCACTTGATGAAGATTAAGGCCAATTTTTCTGCTATTAGATATAGTATCTTTAGATTTATTTCTAGGTCCTTGATCCATTTTGAATTGAGTTATGTGCATGGTTAGAGATAGAGGTTTAATTTCATTTTGTTACATGTGGATTTCCAGTTTTCCCAGCACCATTTGTTGAAGAGGCTATCTTTTCTCCAATGCATGTTTTTGACGCCTTTGTCTAATATAAGATAATTGTACTTTTGTGGGTTAGTCTCTGTGTCCTCTGTTCTGTACCATTGGTCTAACAGTCTGTTTTGGTGTTGATACCATGCTGTTTTTGTTACTATTACTCTGTAATATAGTTTAAGTTCTGATATACTGATGCCACCTGCTTCACTCTTCCTGCTAAGGATTGCTTTAGCTATTCTGAGTCTCTTATTTTTCCAGATGAGTTTCATGATTGTTTTTCTATTGCTATGAGGAATGTCATTAGGATTTTGATCAGAATTGCATTAAATCTATATAGTGCTTTTGGTAGTATGGTCATTTTGATAATATTAATTCTGTCTATCCAAGAGCAAGTTAGACCTTTCCATCTTCTAAGGTCTTCTTTGAATTCTTTCTTTGGGGTTCTGTAGTATTCATTCTATAGATATTTCATCTCTTTCATTAAGTTGGTTTCCAAGTATTTTGATTTTTTGAGGCTATTGTAAATGGGGTAGTTTTCCTCATTTTTCTTTCAGAGGATTTGTCACTAATATCTAGATATGCATTTGATTTATGGGTGTTGACTTTTTATCTTGCTACTTTGCTAAATTCATTTACTAGTTCTAGAAGTTTTCTGGTGAAATTTTTTTGCTCTTCTAAGTATAGAATCATGTCATCAGCAAATACTTCTCATTTGAGTTCTTTTTTCCTATGTATTTCCCTTTAATTTGTTAGTCTGTCTAATTGCACTAGCCAGTGTTTCAAGAACTATGTTAAATAGAAGTGGTGAACGAGGGAATGCCTGTTTTGTTCCAGTTTTTAGAGGGAATGTTTTCAATATTTTTCCATTTAGAAAGAAGTTGGCCTGCAGTGTAGCATAGATAGCCTTTATGATATTGAGATATGTTCCTGTTATCCCTAGTTTTTCTAGTGTTTTGAACATGAAGTGTTGCTGTGTTTTGTCAAATGATTTTTATGCATCTATTGAAATCATCATATGATTCTTATCTTTGAGTCTATTGATGTAATGAATTACATTTATTGATTTCCTTCTGTGTTGAACCATCCTTGCATTTCTTGGATGAATCTTACTTGATGGTGGTGCATGATCTTTTTGATATGTTATTTTGTTTGATTTGCCAGAATTTTATTGATAATTTTTGCCTCTATTCTCATTAGTGATATTGGTGTGCAGCTTTTTTTCTTTGATGTGTCTTTGCCTGGTTTTGGGATCATTGATATATAGGCTTCAAGAATGATTTTGGAAGTGTTGCCTCTTTTTCTATTTCCTGAAATAAATTGAAGAGCATTGGTATTAGTTCCTCTTTAAAGGTCTTGTAGAACACAGGTGTGTATACTTCCAGTCTTTTACTTTCCTTGGTTGGTAGATTTTGATGGTGTCTTCCTTTTTGTTGATTGAAATTGATCTGTTTATATTGTGTATATCATCCTGATTCAATTTGGGCAAATCATATGTCTCTAGAAATTTGTCTATACCTTTGATATTTCATATTTTATTGGAGTACAAGTTTTCAAAATAATTTATAATTATTTTCTGTATTTCGGTATTGTCTGTTATGATATTTCTTTTTTTAATCATGTATGGTAGGTATTTGAGTTTTCTCTCCCCTTCTTCTCAGTAGCATGACTAATGGTCTGTGAATTATTTATTTGTTCAAAGAAACAACTTTTGCTTCTGACAATTTTTTCAATTGTTTCTTCTGTTTCAATTTCAATGATTTCAGCTCTGATTTTAATTATTTCCTGTATTCTACTGCTTTTGGTGTTGGTTTGTTCATCTTTTTCTAGGGCTTTGAGATATAATGTTAAGTCATTTATTTGTTGACCTTTTCTTCTTTTTAGAAATGAAATCCATGCATTGAACTTTCCTCTTAGAACTGCTTTCACTGTGTCCCAGATTTCAATAATTTTGTATCAGTGTTCTCATTCACCTCTTAATTTTTAAAATCTTCTCCTGATGTCTTCTGCATATTTTTAGTAGCATATTATTTAGTCTCCAGGTGTTGGAGTAGCTTTTATTTCTTATTTTATAATTGATTTCTAATTTAAGTAGCATATTATTTAGTCTCCAGGTGTTGGAGTAGCTTTTATTTCTTATTTTATAATTGATTTCTAATTTAATTCCATTATGGTCTGATAGAATGCAGGGTAGTATCTCTATCTTTTTTATTTGCTAAGAATTGCTTTGTGGCATAGTATATGGACAACAAATAAAAAAATGCTTAATATCATTAGCTGATATCATTAGCTTTATATCATAAGTTATCAGGGAAATGCAAATAAAAACTACAATGAAATATCCTCTCACCCTAATTAGAATGTTCATTATAAAAAATGATAAATACTGTTAAGGATAGGGAGAAAAAGGAAATCTCATATAATTTTGGTGGGTATGTAAATTAGTATAGTCATTGTGGAGAACAGTATGGAGTTCTTCATAAAACTAAAAAATAGATCACCATATGATTTCTCTATCCCCCACCTGGGTATATATCAAATTAAATGGAAATTGGTGCATCAAAGAGATACATGCATACCCATGTTTGCTGCTGCACTCTTCACAATAGCTAAGACATGGAATCAACTGAGGCACCCATCAACAGATACCTGGGTAAAGAAAATGTTCAGCATGCACCCAATGGAGTATTGTTCATTCATAAAGAAGAATGAAATTCTGTCATTTGCAGCAACATTGAAGGGGCTGTAGAATATTATTTTAAGTGAAATAAGCCAGACAACTCAGACAAATACTGCATGTTCTTTTCATACGTGGAAGTTAAGAGGAAAAAATTAAAGCTGAATGTAGAACAGTGATTACTAAAGGTTGAGAAGTATGTGCCTAACAGGGATAGTAAATATAGAGATGCTGATTTTGACTAGTGCATGCTATATGCATATGTTAAAATACCACACTGAAACACATTAATATGTGCACTCAATGCATATTAATAATTTATTTGGTTTTAAAATTGGAAAGAAAACTTTGTTGGTTTTTACAAAGCAGAAGAGGACGGGCATGAGTATAAAGCAAAAATTAAGATATGAGAGGAGTAAAGGAAAAATTGGAAAAGGAGAGGACTGCTATGCAGCATGGCAGCATGGATTCATTTTCCTTTTTCTTCTTTGGGCATTTTTTTCTTTATCCCTTCCCAGGTATAGACAGTTTTCCAGGTGTTGCTCCTGTGACTGCTTACTCTGATAACTATGAACCATCAAATACTCTGTGGAACCAACAGAGAGAATAGGATAGAAGAATGTTCTGATCATTATAGAAGCATTTGTCAAGGCTCAGCTCTACTTTTATTTTTTATTAGGTCTGGGATAATTTTGAAATCTTAGATATTTTGTAAACAAAATTTGAGTAGTTTTGGGGGGGATACAGGTTAGTTTATTGAAAAAAAAAGGCCAATCGAGTCAGTGAAAACTTGTCTAAATTCAGATTATGTGATCATGATCAAAAGACCTAAATTTGTTGTACATCACTTTCTTTATCTGCAAAATGTCAAGGTATAATGAGGAAAACCACTTGCCTAAGAGAGTGATCATTAAGAATCATCATAATAACCACATACTATATTAAGCGTAGTGCTTGCCAAATAGTGAAAATTAAATAAATGTTGTAATACATGCATCTTAATATTTAAGAATCTTTAGTCCATGATTAATCATTAAATATTTGTGCATGTAATATGACAATGTTATTTACATTTTGGTTTCTATTGTAAATGAGTAACTTAATTGTAATTTAATAATTTGAGTATGAAGAGCTATGAATCATTTCTGGTGATTTTTTTTCCTGGGCAATCCAGAGAGAATAAAACAAATATCAGGAATATTTCATATCACAAAAAGTTTAGTCAACTGGAACAAAATTTGAGGAGAGGTGTATTAGAAGACTACACCCCAGAAAAGAATTATTGGTTTGCATTTCTATACCTGGTACTATACTCTAGGAGTAAATAAAATGATAAATAAATAAAAAAATAAAATCTCAAAATCAAAAGCCAAATAAAATCAATGTTTGTGTAATATATCTCCACAACCTTGTAGGAGAGTGTGAAAAATGTAAAGATCATCCATCATTTTAAATATAGCTCTAAATATGACTTTGTGTATACTTGTAGGTAGACACAGAATATACTCATCTATATTCTAGGTCCATATTGTGCACATGCTATACACACTGACATACTTAGACTCAGGTTCATATTACATAGCAGATACAATCTGAAATAAATATCATACTTTTTGCTGTTTTGAATTTATTTATTTTTAAATATTTATTTCTTTTAGTTGTACACAGTACCTTTAAAAAAAAACTTATTTATTTTTTATGTGGTGCTGAGGATTGAACCCAGGGCCTCTCACATGCTATGCGAGCGCTCTACCACTGAGTCACAACCCCAGACCCTTGAATTTATTTTTGCATTAAATATCATTAAGCAAGATTGGTGTATTGGCTGAATTTCAAACTATTTTATGATAAATTTATTGATACTTATTTTATTTTATTATTTAATTGATTTTATTTTTTTAAATACATGACAGTGGAATGCATTACAATTCTTATTACACAAATAGAACACAATTTTTCATATCTCTGTATATAAAGTATGTTTATGCCAATTCATATCTTTATACAAGTACTTTTTTGCATTACAATTCTTATTACACATATATACCACAATTTTTCATATCTCTGAATATGAAGTATGTTGACACCCAATTCATGTCTCCATACATGTACTTTGTATAATGATGTCCATAACATTTCACCATCTTTGCTAATCCCCTACGCCTCCCTTTCCCTCCCACCCCTCTTCCCTATCTAGAATTCATCAATTCCTCGCATGCTCCACCTCCCCACCCCACTATGAGTCAGCCTCCTTATATCAGAGAAAACATTTGGCATTTGTTTTTTGGGGATTCACTGAGCATTATCTTCTCCAACACCAACCATTTACCTGCAAATGCCTTGGTTTTATTCTCTTTTATTGCTGAATAAAATTCCATTGTGTATATATGCCACATTTTTTATATCCATTCATCCACTGAAGGGCATCTAGGTTGGCTCCAGAGTTTAACTATTGTGAAATGTGCTGCTATATACATTGATGTGGCTGAGTCCCTGTAGTATGCTAAGTCAAATGGTGGTTCTACTCTCAGATTTCCAAGAATCTCCATACTTATTTCCATATTGGCTGCACCAATTTACAGTCCCACCAGCAATGTATGAGTGTACCCTTTCCTCCACATTCTCGCCAACACTTATTGTTTGTCTTCAAAATAGCTTCCATTCTGACTAGAGTGAGATGATATCTTAGAGTAGTTTTGATTTGCACTTCTTTGATTGCTAGACATGATGAGCATTTATTCATATATTTGTTGATTTATTGTATATCCTCTTCTGAGAAGTGTCTGTTCAGATCCTTGGCCCATTTGTTGATTGGGTTATTTGATAGCTAAAGCAATCCTTAGCAGGAAGAGTGAAGCAGACCAGACCTTAAACTATACTACAGAGCAACAGTAACAACAACAGCATGAAATTGGCACCAAAATAGACTGGTAGACCAATGGTAAAGAATGGAGGATACAGAGACTAACCCACAAAACTATAATTATATTATTTTAGACAAAGGTACCAAAAAGATGCACTGGAGAAAAGATAGCCTCTTCAAAAAATGGTTCTGGGAAAACTGGAAATTTATATGCAACAAAATGAAATTAAACCCATATCTCTCACTATGCACAAAACTCAACTCAAAATGTATCAAGGACCTAGGAATTAAACCAGAGATTCTGGGTCTAATAGAAGAAAAAGTAGACCCTAATCTTCATCATCTAGGATTAGTCCCCAACTTCCTTAATAAAACTCCTATAGCATAAGAATTAAAATCAAGAATCAATAAATGGGATGAAATCAAACTAAAATATTTCTTCTTGGCAAAAGAAACAGCCTGTGAGGTGAACAGACAGCCTACATCCTAGGAGCAATTTTTTACCCCTTACACATCTGATAGAACACTAATCTCGAGGGTGTAAAAAGAACTCAAATGGTACTTATTTTTATTTATGGAAGAAGTTTTAGAATTGCTACTTATTTTCTATGTGGCGTTGTTTAAGACATTTTGATCTTCATAGCTCTCTCTTTCTCACAGTGTCTCAGGAAGGGCTGGGTGAAATACTTTTCCATGTCATTTCATAACTTAAATATGCTAAATATATTACCGCACTTGCCTCAAAATAATCTTTAGTCAGGATGATAGATCAAAAGATAGTTGAAAACAATTCAAATTGTTTTAAAAGTTCTTTAAAAATCCAAAGGGGGTATATCAACACAAGATATTGTGAAACTTTAATCACTTAATTAGGTAAATAAATGAAGAGCTTAAACATGGAGATTGAATATTTTTTGATCCAAATTTAACTGCTCCTTCTGGGCATACCAGCATTGCTTTTCTTACTACTTACTCTCTACCAAGTATAACAGGCTGTGATAATAATAACAGTAGTAGTAAGTAGTAGTAGTATTATCAGCAGAAGCAATAATAGTAGGAATATCTACTATTTAATTGAACATACTGGGTATCAATCAGTGTGTGATTATATGTATATATTTGAGTCAATATACATTTATATCTCAAATTACAAAGTACACATCACTGCCCCTAACATACCAATGAAGAGAAATCTGAGGGTATGTAGGTAAACATCTTGTTTAAGTTTTAAGTGAAGTCAATATGAGATTTGAGGTTCTGTCCAGGACAATTTTATTCAAAATGTGTTTCTAGTCACTCTGCCTTAAGGCCATTGAACATCTTCTTCACTTTCCTTATTTATTATTTCCCCTCCTACTTCTGTAACTTTTTGCTTATTTGTTTTAGATTACTAGTCTTAAAAACTACTGACATAAACAAAGCTTGAGGGTAAAATGACTAGCAGATGTTTTCCTCTGGTCAAATGCTGAGTTATGAAAATATAGTTTACAAGACATTCACAGATTATGTTTTCTTACATATTTATAACATTTGCAGTCCTCTCTTTCCCTGTTACCTTTTATATAATTAAGAAAAAGTAATCTTAAAATACACTTAATATTTTTAGAAAAAGCTGACAATCTATATGTTCAGTAAGTGTAATTTAAAAGTAGATGTTTTTAATTCCAAATATGAGCACATAGACACATCCACATTGTGTATTTCTTTTGCTTCTGGGAAGTCCTGAGCCAGATTCACTGATTGAAGTTTTATGTTTTCCAATTTATAAAATATTTACCAAAGGCATAATGGACTTTTTACAGAGGGTATGTCAAGCTAGTTGAGACATTGGTTTATGGCAGATAGCTACCACTGAGATAGTGGTTATTGAGCTTTGTTTTCTGCCAAAAACTTGAATTTAAATTTCAAGTGAAAAAGTTAAATTGGATATGCAGATCCTTTATCATCCTGACACTATAGTTAATCTTTAAAACTAACACAGAGGGAGGATTAGAGATTTTAATTGATTAAATAATAAACAGTAGATATTTATTATAATTGGATAAATGCTAATATTTTATGGAGAAATTTGAATATTCCTTGAATATTCCTTGAATATTCTAATATGCAAGAAAAGGAAAACTATCTGATTTTTAGTTATAAAAAGAATATAATTTTGGGGATTAGATGGTAAAAATACTGTGTCATAGTCCTGGAAATATGGCCCAAGTGTCTGCTTTCATTGTTCTTGATGGGCTTAATGTTCCACTCCCCATTTTCTTTCTTGACCATTATCACTTCCCATTACAATTCTCATCCATTCATCCCAAAGCCCTTTACTGAGCACCTGCTAATTTTGTGGTGAGGGTTTTGAAATGAAAATAAGACAGAAAAAAAGGAAAAAAAAACTGCCCTTAATTTGTTTTCTCAGTATTATGCCACCACCTCATTCATTCATTAATGAATATGACAATCATACTGTCTACTCTGTTAACAAATTCTAAGTCCTAAACTCAGAAGGTCCTTGCCTAAGAATTTGCAAAATATCATATTGCAATGAGTCAACCAAAGCTTGCCATTTTTATATAAATTATCATTCATTGGTACTGAACAGTAGTTGCCATCTATGACTTCATTTCCTCTTTCTTTTCTACAACCTCTGATCATTGAGGCTCTTTCTTTCCCTTTCCTCAACTTGAGTCACCAAAGGTCTGAGAAACCAATCAGGGGATGTTTCTCAAGGCAGAACATAAAATTTTTGTGGGAAAAGTATGTATTTGTGTGTGACTGACTACATTTCATTTCTTTCAGCCCTGACCATCTGTCTGAAATCTAAGGAGGGCAGTTGATTTATTTTACTTGCTATTAAATAACAAACTTGTTCTCATTTAGATGGAAAGCTTTGATTATAAGACTGACTCCTTTTTAACATATCACTAATCACCATATTGGCTGTTAATTTTTAAGTATAGTTAAATCCCATTAATTTGAAACATGGGGGACTAAAAAGATGGAGTCTGAATTAAGAAGAATATCTGTTGTTTCATTCAAGAATAGAGCATGTGGTTAGCTAAGAAATCACATTTGCCCAATGGGTACTATTTACTAACTGGAATGATACTTTGTTCCACAATAAAATATGCAACAATTAATGGAATTAAGGCATTAGATGTCTTATAGTTTCAAATATAACTGTGCCACAGTCATGAACCATATTTGAAAGTTAAGAAATCTGTAGATTTAAAAGTAATTCATTTTATGGTGGTTACAGGGGCTGGGGAGAAAGGGATAAGAAAAATGTTCATCAATGGGTACTAAAGTTGTGATCAGGAGTAAGAAGTTCTGCTGTGCTATTGTACAATAGGGATACCACAGATAGTGATTTTGTGTCTTGTATCTCAAAAAGCTAGAATAAAAGATTTTGAATATAAATGTTTGAGTAAATAGGTATATTTAACCTGATTACACAATGTATATATGTATAAAAACCTCATCTGGTACCCCATTAATATCTACAATTTTGGTGTTCTTAATATATCAGTTAAAAATAAATGTAATTTAACACAATCAGTGAAACTCCACATCATGTAAGACCACAAGAATGGAATCTTGATTAGAATAAGTTATACTCCATTTAAGTATAATGGGTCAAAATATGTTCTACTCTCCTGTATATCTAAAAAGAATAAAAATATAATTAAAAATGACATTAAAATTATTTCACTTTAAAAAAACTATACAAATCATTGTATTCCAATAATTATTGGGTAATAATAAGGTGGTATGTTTTGTTGAATTGGGATTACCACACTAACCAGAAGTTCATTTAACAGAAAAATGTGCACTATGTTTAGAAGCTTAGAAACATGACTCAGGGATGTGATCTCAGGATAGAATTTGATGGTCAGGAGACTGCATATCTAGGAATTATGTTATTGGTTGCACAGTCTTCTCAATCTTTCTTGTAAAAGGCTAGTCTTTCAAGGTCAAGAGAAGTACCAAAATATGACAGTTTCTTATTTGGCCACAGATGGTATAGCTGAAAGACCTAGAGTACAAGTGTATTTTCCTTTCTCTATAGAAATCAGTATTTAAAACAATTTTGAAAGGATAACTTGTTTTCCTTTCTACTTAGATTGACCTGTGAATACCATGAACTGTTATTTATTAGAATATTTGTTGTATAGAGGATTCAACAAAAGCTGTTTATTGAGATTAAAAAAATAAGTTCAGCTTTTTGTACAGGCAAGACCTCTCTGTTTAACAGATGGCTCAGCAGTTGTAAGAAAATTATTCACAACCCAAAAGTAGCATAAACAATAATTTTAAAACACTGTTTGTTCTCAATTTACATATTTTGAAAAGAGAAAGTGATTCTGTGTTGTCTTCCTTTCTTGCTGTGCCTTTGAGTAAACAATGCATTTTTGAACTTGACAGTAGGCCAATTCTTGATGGACACTCGGCTTATGAAGTCTTATTAACATTCTATGAACTATGAACCCTTTGACAAAAATTGGCTTCTGTCAAAATGAACTTGTCATTATCTATAACTATAATGCACTAATTAAAACATGTTTCTTCTTATTTTCATAAATACCAGGAAGACCTAGCATTTGTCAACTTAGAATGTTACTTCCATTTGTTGTCATTTTCCTTTTGGAGGAGGTAACCAAATAACTTATCAATATATCTTCAGGAAATCTCTTTTTTTCAGATATTAGAAAGATAAAATACATACACCAGTTAGGGATCTATTCTCTTCATTGCTGAATGATACTCTCAATCTCTTTTGAACTTTTTCTTAACTGTAGACACTTAGAAACATCATGAATACAGTTAATACCAAGGGTTTGCTCCCTTCACAATACAATTAGCTCTATTGTGATCCTGGCCATAGACTGCACCTGAAATATTCGTCAACTATTAAAATGCACATTATGAACTTCAGGGGGGATCTTGGAAGAAATGTAAATGGATTGCATGCTGACTCTTTTACTTCAAGAAACATGTGCTTAACTAATAGATTCAGTTGTACTATTTCCTTATAAAAGACATCCCATGCAATTACTGCAGGGGAAGAGGATTTCTGTAATACATGTATTTATTTGGCATGTGTTCCTTATATATACACAATATTTAAACATCATGAGTACTTAAAAAGCCCCTTTATCATATATAACATATAGGGCCAATGCAGTTACTTGCTACTCAGTCATGTTCCCAAAACATCTCCAAGGATAAGCATTCAGGCTAATTCCTGTGATGACTTTGAAATTTCTATTTGTGTCAGCAATGAACCTAAGTTAGCAGGGCTCAGCAAAAGAAAGACATATTTTCCTGCCAAATCAATGCCAGGCATTGTGTTTTACATCTCTCCCAAACTGGTACTTTGGGAAAAGAGTTATAGTGGCTATCAATCACTAGCAGCAGCCACCAGATCAGATTGATTCTCATAGTTAAAACTACCTTACCAATTGAAGATCTGTGAACACTGTTGTTTTCCAAATTATCTGCAGTTTAGATATTTCCTTACCTGTATTCCTATTCTAAGATGCTACAGTAACCTATTGATTTTTCTACAAGGCATGTTTCTTTGCTAGGATATTTCCTCTGCTTTTGTTAATTAGTGCATTGGTTGTCAGTCATAAATAGCTCCACAGGTACAGAAGTAGATCTGTATCAACTCATGCAACAACATAAAACCTGCATAATTTTCCTCTGATACCAATAAGAGGTAAAAATGTCTATTATTTTGCCTGATTTCCTCATTTTTGGTTAAAAATTGCAAGGCAGTATTGATATAGTAGAAAAAGAAACAATAACTTTTAGTGTACTGCCTTTCTTGCTATCTAGTTTAAAGACCTTAAACATAAGAGTCATATAAATTCTCATAGCCTCAGTTTCCCTCTTTTTCAGATAATAGCACAAACTTGATGGTGCTTTGAAGGAACAATATATTATCATAAACAAAAGGCAATATTGGTAATATTATTTTAAAAAATCCTCTGCATGATACATTTGTGCTTTCTTTAAAGAATATTTAGTTATGCCGTCATTTTCCTTTCTATTTCTTTTCCCCCATTATGAAGAAACTGCTAATACTGTATCTTACATTCTCTTAATTCTTTCCAAAGAGGTTATAATTCTGAAAAGTTTTTATTTTGGAGGGAGTTAATTATTATGCTTAGATTTGAAATGCATATATTCTCTAAGAACCATTCCTGTCTTATCAAATATATCTTGCAAAATAATGCAATAGAAAGGACTATATTCTGAGCCTTTTACTACAATGGAATACAATTTTCTGAAAATGACAAACATTTTTATTCTGCTGTTTCTATTCCATTTAGGCTGGCAAATGCCTGAGGGAGATGACATTTTGGTCTCTGCTTGTGCTCCACTTCTTGTCTTGCTCCATAGTCTCTGATGGAAAAGGCTCAGGCAGCATCAGCAGTAGGAGGATTTGCTATGTAAGCACATGTGTCATTCTCTGCAGTTTGGTGGAATCAAGCCTCTAATACATTCAGAATGGATACACTGAGCTAAGACTCTCTAATTTGATAGCATTAACCAAATTGTATTTGGGAGACTGGAGAAGTATAGGGAATTTAGGGAAAGTGGTGAACACAGGCATTCATAAGAATGCTTGCTCCCTTGTTTGTTTTCCAAATTGATTGGACTTAAAATAATCCACCTTGCTATATGTGGCATAGATAGGGGAGTAAGGATTTTTAATGCACTGTCTTTATGCACTTACTTCCAGTTTGTTCCACTCTGGGTACAAATATCCTAACTATCCTTGTCAATTAGGAGCTAACTTAGGAATCATTTGGATGCAAAGAACAAACATCTATTCACATTAAGAATATGATAGGCAGTCTCATGAACATCCAACGTTCTAACTTATCAGGTCAGAAAGAGTAAATGGTAAGTGAGAAATATATATGGATAATTATAAGAATAGGAAATAAGTGAGTGCAGGACTATGCAGGGATTGACTTTGGAAGTGGGGAATTGAAAAGAAAAACTTCTCTCCTTTATTAGACAATATGATCTTTTCTTTCCTGCTTCTCTATGTGTATTTTTTCCATCATCCTCTTAAAGGTATTTTTTACCTTTTAGTGTATAAATCTTGCATTTATTTTGTTAGGCTTATTTCTACCTATTATATTGATGCTATTAAAAGGTAGTTATTTGCTTATATTTAATTTTCAGATAATTCATTCTACATACACAATAGGTGTGCTATATTCATCTTTTATACTATACTTTTGCTGAACATATTTAGTAGCTCAAAATATTTTATAGATTCCCTAGGAGTTTCTATATATAAGATCATGTCATCTGTGACTGGAAGGAGTTTTATTTCTTATTTTTCAGTCTGAATACCTTTGACTTCATTTCATTTCCTAATTGTCTGGCTATAACTTTCAGTACAATGTGGAGTAGCAGTGGTAAATTGGGCATCCTAGTCTTGTCATTTTTATTTTTTTAAATTGATCTATACAATTGTACTTGTTATGTATATTATGTTTGGAAATACACACAATGGAAAGACTAAATTTAACTAATTTACTTATAAATAATCTCATGTAGTTACAATTTTTTGTGATGAAAACACTTAACATCCAATCTCTTAGTTTTCAAGAATGTAAACTATTGTAATTAACTTTATTCACTATATTATACAATAAATATCTTGAACTTATTCCTCCTAACTGAATTTTTGTCCCTTCTGTCAGTATCTCCCTAATCCTCTCCTCTATTCTCCAGTTTCTGATCACTACGATGTTAGTCTCTACTTCTGTGAGATCAACTTTTTCAGATTCCACATAGGAGATTATGTCATTTGTCTTTGTGGTGCTACAATAGGCCTCTAACATCATCTCTTCCAGATTCACCCATTTTATTAAAAATGGCAATATTTTCTTCTTTTTATACCCATACAATATTTCTCTCTCTCTCTCTCTCTCTCTCTCTCTCTCTCTCTCTCTCTCTCTCTCTCTCTGTATGTGGTGTGTGTGTGTGTGTGTGTGTGTGTGTGTGTGTGTGTGTGACTGTGTATGTATTATATATTCTTCTCTTTATTTGTTAATGGAACTTATCTTGTTCTTGATCCTAAGGGAAAGCTTACAATAATTTATGATTAGATATGATGTTAGCTGTGAGTTTTTCCTAGATACTTCGTATTAGGCCTAGGAAGTCCCCCTTCTAAGATTTTTGAGTGTTTTATCATCAAAGGGTGTTGGATTTTGTCAAATATTTTTCTAGCAAACAATTATTTGGTTTTGATTTTTATACTGCTGATGTGGCAAAAAGTACATTTTGGATATTTTGTCTTCTCCAAAATTCACATTGGAACTTTATCCTCAATGCAGCAATACTAAGTGGTGTAGTTTTTAGGGTAGTCATTCAGTCATAATGCCTAAACACTGATGAATGATATTAACACCCTTTATAAAAGGGTTCAAGTTTGAAGGAAGCACTTTCTTGTCTTTCCATTCTTCTCATCTCTTCCATTATACAAATATACTGGGCTGGAGATGTGGCTCAAGCGGTAGCGTGCTCGCCTGGCATGCGTGCGGCCCGGGTTCGATCCTCAGCACCACATACCAACAAAGATGTTGTGTCCGCCGAGAACTAAAAAATAAATATTAAAAATTCTCTCTCTATCTCTCTCTCTCTCCTCTCTCACTCTCTCTTTAAAAAAAAACAAAAAAACAAAACAAAAAACAAAAACAAAAAATATACTATTTTCATCCTCTCCAGAGTATGTAGCAACAAATCACCATCTTGGAAGCAAAGGTCAGCCCTCATCAGATTCCATATGCTAATGCCTTGATCTTGAACTCCCAGCCTTTAGAAGTGTGAAAAATATATTTCTGTTTTTCATGAATTAATTTTGTAACAGCACTACAAACACACTAAGTGGGTGTATTAGATTGATTTGATTTTTAATTGTTAGATAACCTTGCTTTTTGAGAATAAATCCCATTTGCTCATAAGGTATAATCTTTTATAATCCATTTTATATATTCCATTATATATATATATATATTTGGATTGCTAGTATTTGGTTGAGAATTTTTGCATATGTATTGATAGGGTATGTTGGTTTCTATTTTACTTTTTTTAGTAGTATACTTATTTAGTTTGGGTATCTGGATAATATTGGCTTCATAGAATGAATTAGAGGTGATACCTCCACTTCTACTTTTTGGAAAGGTTTGAGAAGGATTAGTGCTAATTCTTGTAATGCTTGGAAAAATATTAGTGAATTTATCTGGGCCTGGGATTTTTGGAGTTACTCAATTTCTAATTAAATATTTTCATTTATTATATATCTATTTGATTTTCCATTTCTTCTTGAGTCAGTTTCAATTGCTTGTGCCTTTCTAGGAATTTGTCCACTTTATTCAAATGTTCTAACTTATTGATGTATTTTCTTATTTTATTCCTTTATAGTGCTTTTTATTTCATAAGATTGGTAGTAATAGTCCCTCTTTAATTTTTTATTGTTTTATTTATTTCACTCTCAACTTTATTTTCTTCATTGTGCTTCCATTGTGTTTGTTTTCCTTGGCTCTTAGAACGGAAGTTTGAGGAATTGATTTAAGACCTTTTGCAGCACCACATGATTTGTATGTATGTGTGTGTGTTTCATTGTATATGTCTATCACTTCTAGGAATTCTGGTGTTTCAGATTGTCTAAGAAGATTGTAAGATAATAACTGACATATCTGTCCATTCCATCTACACATGTTCATGGGAGGTTTTTTTTGAAACTCAGTAATTTATTTAAAACATGTAAGAATAACTTGAAAATGATTAAATTCACAATATAGCTGTAGAATATTATATAATTTAATGAATTCAAATTAAACATAAATGCTCACATGCAGACACATTACATACATGTGAAAACCTCAAATCTTACAGAATGTTATTTTGATATGGAGTAACAATTTGTCTTCATTAGGGATTGAATCACTTCATAGCCATGTAAATCCATAAAATTTAATATTCTGTGCCAATTTTGACCTCAAATTTATAATTCCTCAATACTCCATTCTAACCCTTTTCAATTTGTATTCCATAACAGATTTTTTGGAGTGGCCACTTCCTTATAATTTAAGTATTTATTATCAATATAGAGAATCTTATCCCTCTGCTTATAACAGTGCAAGGTGTTCTCCTAAATATTGTGTTTACTAATTTTGTTTATAAGGAGATTCTTATACTTTCACATACAGTTTGTAGCTCCTTAGAACCAGGATAATGGTTTTTCTGCTTTTTTGCTATGGTTATATGGCCATTTGAAGTGGTTCCTATCTTTAATTCTATATGCCATACGTACCATTTTAAGAGTCTCTCTATATACCCATCTACGTATCTATGTCTACATCTAAATAATTCTCTTTATATGTCTATATATCCATCTATCTATCTGCATATATATATATGCATACAGATACAGATGTAGATATAAATGGATGAATTGATAGATAAATAGATGGATGGATATATATATATATATATATATATATATATATATATATATATATATAGAGAGAGAGAGAGAGAGAGAGAGAGAGACTACTAAAACCTGCAGTGTATTTCTTCTTAATCACACTCTCTTTCAGATGTGAATAAAACTAAATTTTTAATAAGCAAAAATTTTATAATCATTGTTATCTTATTTTTCTATATAGTCTGGGACACTTGCTTGGGTCAATAAATGATGTATTATGTGGTTTGTTTTTTAAATTTATATAAATGGAACTATATAATTTATATTGTTTTGTATCCAGCTTCTTTGGATCAACTTTATCTTGTAAGGTTTATTAATATTGTTAGTGTTTCATCATTGAAATACCTGTTCATGTTTGTTTTTTAATTTTCTGTCTTCTTGTTCATCTTATTTTTATTGATTTTAAGTATATACACACATTTTGGATTCTAATCATTATTTGTTTTGACATTATATGGTAACTTTTATTATATGTACTTTTATGACTGGCTTATATAACTTGATATAATGCTTTATACATCAGTTTTTATCACTATAACAAAATAAGTGAGGTAGGCTAACTTGATAAATAAAAATAAATATTTTCTTCACTCAGAGTTCTAGGGGTTCAAAGTCCAAGATTGGGCTATGCCATTGATTCAGGGTATTTTCCTCTATTTTTAAATTTGATCTAATTAGTTCTGTGTGACAGTAGAAAGCACTTTGACACATTACACATAAAGGGAGTATAATTTATCATTCTTCTGGTTGTATATGATGTAGAATCACAGTAGTGGTGTAGTCATATAGGTACATAGGTAATGATGTCAGATTCATTCTATGATCCTTCCTACCCACGTACTCTTTGCCTCTCTCCCTCCACTCTATCTAATTCAAAATAACTTTGTTTTTCCCTAGCCCCCTTTATTTTTTAGTATCTGCATATCAGAGAAAACATTCAACCTTTGGTTTGGGGGAATTGTCTTATTTCATTTAGCATGATAGTCTCCTACTCCATTCACTTACTGACAAATGCCATAAATTCATTCTTCTTTAAGACTAAGTAATATTCCATTGTGTGTGTCTGTGTGTGTGTGTATGTGTGTGTGTATATATATATATTTTTTCTTTATCCTATCCATTCATTAGTTGAAGGAAACTTAGCTTATTTCCTTAGTTTAGCAACTCAACTTAGTTGAGTTGCTGTAAACATTGATGTTGCTACATACCTGTAGTATGCTAATTTTAAGTCCTTTGGGTATAAACTGAGCAGTGGGATAGCTGGGTCAAATGGTGGTTCCATTCCAAGTTATCTAAAGAATCTGCATACCATTTCCATAATGGTTGCATCAAATTACAGTTGCACCAGCAATGTGTGAATGTACCCCCCCCCATCTTTGCCAACATTTTTTGTTACATGTATTCTTGATAATTGCCATTCTGAATGCAGCGACATAAAATTTTAGAGTAGTTTTGATTTGCATTTCTCTAATTGCTAGAGATTTTGAACATTTTTTTCATATATTTGTTGATGAATAGTATTCCTTCTTCTGTGAAGTGTCTTTTCAATTCCTTAGCCCACCTATTGAATGTTTTGTTTTTTTTTTCGTGTTCAGTTTTATAATGTTGATGTATGTTCCTGCTATCCCTAGATTTTCTAGTATTTTGAACACAAAGGGGTGCTGCATTTTGTCAAATGCTTTTTCTGCATCTATTGAGATGATCATATAATTATTGATTTTATGTCTTTTGATGAGTTGAATTATATTTACTGGTTTCTGTATGTTGAACCAAACTTGCATCCCTGGGATGAACCCCACTTGATCACAGTGCACTGTCTTTTTAATATGATTTATATGCAATTTATCAAAATGTTATTGAGAATTTTTGAACCTATATTCTTCAGGGATATTGGTTAGGAAGTTTTCTTTCCTTGATGTGTCTTTGTCTGGTTTTGGTATTAGGGTAATATTAACCTCATAGAATGAGTTTTGAGGGGTTCCTTCCTTTTCTATTTAATGGAATAATTTGAGAAGTATTTAGTGTTAATTTAGAGCTCAGCTGAGAATTCATCTTGTTCTCAGATTTTCTTGATTGGGAAGCTTTAAATGGTGTTTTCTATTTCATTCCTTGAAATTGATCTGTTTAAGTTGTGTATTTCCTCCTGATTCAGTTGGGTAGTTCATATGTTTCTAGAAATTTCTCAATCTGTCAATGTCTTTAAGATTTTACATTTTACATTTTCAAAATATTTTCTAATTATCTACCATATTTCAGTAGTGTCCATTGTGATATTTCCTTTTTCATCACATATGTAATTTGACTTTTCTCTCCTTTTCATTAGCATGCCTAGATGTTTATCAATTTTATTTATTTTTTTCAAAGAACTAACCTTTTATTTGTCAATTTTTTTAATTGTTGTTTTTTGTTTGTTTGTTTCAATTTCATTGATTTCAGCTCTGATTTTAATTATTTTCTGTCTTCTACTGCTTTTGGTGTTGATTTGCCCTTCTTTTTCTAGGGATTTGAGATGTAATGTTAAGTCATTTACTGGTTGAATTTTTATTATTTTCATGAATGAACTCAATGCATGAACTTTCCTCTTAGTACTGTCTTCATAGTGCCGCAGAGATTTGGATATGTTGAATCTCTATACTCATTTACCTTTAAGTATTTTTTAAAATTTAATCCTTGATTTCTTCTGCTCTCCATGCATAATTCAATAGTGCATTATTTAGTCTCCAGATGTTATATTAGCTTTTCTGGGGGTGGGTGGGTACTGAAGATTGAATTCAGGGGCATTCAACCATGGGGCTACATCTGCAGTCAATTTTTAAAATTTTATTTAGAGACAGAGTCTCACTGAATTGCTTAGCACCTTGCTTTTGCTGAGGCTGGAATTGAACTTGTGATCTTCCTGACTCAGCCTCCCAAGTCACTGGGATTACAGGCATTCACCACGGTAACCATGATCTATTTTTAATCTTATTATTGAATTCTAATTTTATTCCATTATTGCCCTATAGAATACAGGGTATTATCTCCACTTTTTTGTATTTACTAAAAGTTCTTTTGTGACATAATATATAGTCTATTTTAGAGAAGGATCTGTGTGCTCTTGAGAAGAAAGTTTATTTGCTCATTGATGGATGAAATATTCCATATATGTCTGTTAAGACTAAATTATTGATTTTTTATTTTGTTCTATAGGTTATTTATTTATTTTGTTAGAAGATCTGTCCAGTAGTGAGAGAGGTTTATTAAAGTCACCTAGTATTATTTTGTTCTGGTCTATTTGATTCTTAAAATTGAGGTTTGTTTGATGTATATAGATGTTCCATGGTTTGGACATACAGTTTTCATGACTTCCTTATGTATAATTACCTTACATAGTATGAAATGTTCTTCTTTATTGCTTTTGATTAACATTGGCTTAATGTCCACTTTATCTGATATGATATTTGAAACTCCTGCTTGTGTACTTGATCCATGTGAGTGGTATGTTTTTTCCCATTCTTTCACTGCTTCAGTCAGTGGATTTTTCTATGAGGTGAGTCTCTTGGAGACAGCATATGTTGGGTCTTGGTTTTTAATGAAAAATACCAGTATATGTCTTCTTATTGAACAGTTTAGGCTATTAACATTCAAGGTTGTTATTAAGGGTTGATTTATTTCAGTCATTTTTTTTTATTTCTGGCTTTTAATTTCACTTAGTTTCTCCTTTGATTAATTATTCCTTTAGTGTATTTTCTCCTTTTGCTTATTTTCCTTTTTTATTTTATCCTTATAAAATATTTTGTTGAGAATATTCAGTAGTACAGACTTTCTAATTGTGAATTTTTTTAACTTTTATTTATCATGGAAGGTTTTCATTTCATCCTCAGATCCAAAGCTTAAATTTGCTGGATATAAAATTCTTGGTTGGCATTGATTTTATTTCAGAGCTTGAAATATATTATTTCAGGAACTCCTGTTTTTGAGGGTCTGCATTGAGAAATCAGCTTAGATCTTAATTGGTTCCCCCTATATATAATTTGATTTTTTTCTCTCGTGGCCTTTACCATTCTATCCTTATTCTGTATGTTTTTCATTTTATTTATAATGTGACTTGGTGTGAGTCTGCTGTAATTTTGTATATTTGGGATCCTGTAAGCCTCTTTCAGTTAATTTTCCATTTAATTCTTTAGAGTTGAGAAATTTTCTGATATTATCTCATTGAAAAAAATTGTGCATTCCTTAGGGTTGTATCTCTGCTTCTTTATCTATTTGGATAAATCTTACATTTGTTCTTTTCACATTATGCATAATTATTGGTAGTTCTGTTCATGGTTTCTTATCATCTTCTTTGCATGGCCAACTTTATTTCTAAGATTATATATTTTGTCTTCATTGCCTGAGGGTCTGTCTTCCAAGTTGTCTAGTCTGTTGGTGATGTTTTTCATTTAATTTTAATTTTATATTTGGTTCAGTGATTCTTCCATTTCAAGGATTCATGCTTTTTTTTTCAGAATCTTTGCCTCTTTATTGAAGTAATATTTCATTGCTTATGTTTTTTTTAATTCCATTCCTTATACCATCCTTTATTTCACAGATCAATTTATTTTAAAAAAATATTTATTTTTAGTGGTAGTTGGACACAATACCTTTCTTTTATTTATTAATCTTTATGTGGTGCTGAGGATTAAATCTAGGACCTTGCACATGTGAGACGAGTACTCTACCACTGAGCCACAACTCCAGTTCCTCACAGATCAGTTTAACTATGTACATTCTAAACTCCGTCTCTGACATTTATTCTACTGTGTTGTCAATGGATTCTATTATTGAAATATCTTGGTTCATTTGGAATGCTTTTTTCCCTTGTTTATTCATGTTGTTTGTGTGTTTTCCTATCTAGCAGTCAGGATCTGATGTAATATAGTTTCTATAGTGTAGACTCATAGTGTCCCTGAGGTTTTCCAGTATGCAGAATGAAAGGGGCTGGCTACAATGGGTTTTAAGGTTGAAAACAGGTTTAAGGACATAATGTTATAAGCTCACCCAGCCAATCAGGCACCCACTAGACAGGAGCCACCTCAAGCTCCAGACAACTGTATAAATTAACAGAGAAAGGAAGCCGAGAAACTTTTGAACACCAACAGAAACAATTATTCAATTTTCCATTGAGATTTTTTTCTCCTTTCTAACATATCTACCATATTTGAAATAAGTATTTTTCATGCACCAGTTTATCGAAGTCTAGGATGCATGAATAATATTTTACAATTTTGTTGTGTATTCTTCTATTTTTACTTTTTTATTTTTACTTTTTTATTCTGTATATATTTTTCATCTCATTTATCTGTTTCAATTCCCTTTCTTCCCTTTCTCCTGATAACAGCCAATCTCTATCAATTTCTCTTTAACTCTTCATATAAATGTAAATTTGGCACATGGTCTCAGAGATTTAGTTCAGTTTGGGCTGACTCCATTGCTGTGGGCTCTAGGTAAGGTAGAGCAATATAGCAGAAGGGTATATCAGAGGAAAGCTGCCCAAGAACCTACCACAAGAAAGCAGAGAGAAGTAAGGGAAGAAGGGTCACAGGAAACACCAGTGACATACCTCCTTCAGCAAAGCCCACATACCTGCAGTTAACAACACCCTGCTAGACTATTCAAGGTAGGATGGACTAAACAGTTATAGTTCTCTTAACCTAGGGTTTCACCTTTTGAACATTCCTGGATTAATTCAGGAGCTTTATAGGAACACCTCATATCAAAACTATAACACCAAACTTACATAAGCATTATCTTCTACTTCTAATTAAAACTTTTATTGAGACAATTGTAGGTTCATATGCAGTTTTAAGCAATACTTCGCAGAAACTCTATGTACACTTAGTTTCCTCTTTGGTATACTTTTGCCGTTATGTCTGACTAAATAATTTTCTTGTAATTAAATGGTGAGTCTGTCTTAGAAAATACCTTTCCTACTAATCTCTAATGCCAAATATATCTTGTAAAGCTTATAGACTTGCGTGCATATTTTTGGCAGTATGGTCTATACAATTATGTATTGGACTATCACTTCATGTTTGAAATGATGTCTGAGAGCACACTGTCAACCTACAGTTATCTTTTTAAAAATAAACATGGCTTTCAATGTCCTAAGTTTGTTCATATGAATTTTAGAATAACTGCCAAGTTTCATGATGAAATCACAGTGAATTATGAATATTGTTTTGAGAATTTACATTTTCATTATAGCATATTTTCCTATACAAAAATAGTGTAACCACTTCCATTTATAAATAATTTTATAATAACTTTCCAAAATAATATGTTCCTACATAATTTTTAAAAAAATATTCAGTTTCTTTCCAGGTACTATATTGTTGTACTTATCTTTATTTATATTAATTTTATTATTGCTACAATAGCTTTAAAAATGACATGATATGGGGCTAAGTTTGTGATTTAGTGGTAGAGTGCTTGCCTAACACATGTGATGCATGAGGTTCAATCCTCAGTACCACACAAAGTTAAAATGAATAAAGATATTGTGTCCATTTACAACTAAAAATTTTCCTCATGCATGGAGCTATTCATATTTTTCCATTAATATTTTAAGATACTGAAGCATATTAATAAGCTTTAATATATTAACAGATTTTTTTATATTGACTCAATATTACAATCCAATAATAATTATAGTATGGATACAGCTTATCATATTTTTGTTTTATGGATGGTTTTGTTTTGTTAACATTTTAAGATGTTTCCATTTATATTATTAAGTGAAATTGGCTTTTGATTTTCCTTTCTCATATTGCCTTTACATTGATATGATGGTTCTATTTTATAAAATGAGTAGTGGAATTTTTTTTTCATTTTTTTTTAAAGAGAGAGTGAGAGAAGAGAGAGAGAGAGAGAGAGAATTTTCAATATTTATTTTCTAGTTCTCGGCGGACACAACATCTTTGTTGGTATGTGGTGTTGAGGATCGAACCCGGGCCGCACGCATGCCAGGCAAACGCGCTACCACTTGAGCCATATCCCCAGCCCCCTTTTTTTTCATTTTGAAAGAGCTTAGCTAATATTATAATTATTTGGTACTGCAATGTTTTAAAATTTGCTAGTAAAGCCATCTGGACTGGGAGTTCTTATTGTGGGAATACCTTTAACTTGTTGTAAATGAGTGTAAACCTATTCCAGTTTTCTATTTCTTTCATGGAGGGGGGGATTTTTAAGGATATGCTACCTATTATTGAATAAACAAGTTATTTCTCTTCCTAGAAAGTTATGCCTACTCCTTGCCATTGAGAAACACTTATCTAGTGTTTCTAATTACTATTTCTATTAACAAGTCTATCTTTACCCTTATATTGAGGGAAATTGAAACATTAACAATAAGAGAATGGTGCAGAAGCAGGTTACATGTTTCTTGACTTCTATTCTGTTTTTCTATATCTTAGTGACATTTTTAATCTAATGTAGTGTTTCTTTGATTAAGATAGGTTCAGACTGGATATATTTAGTCACAGAATACAAAGGGATGACATATTGGAGGAAATTTTGATGTAGATTATAAAAAAAATTCTTTTTTTCATTTACTGTTATTAGGTGAGGACCATTCTTGAATTTTCCTTCATAGTGGAGACAACTACAATTATCTGTATTCTGACTTATTCCTTTCTAGAGAAGGACAAATAGCTTAATTTTATTATTAAGTTTTAATACCCAGAGCTTACACATCCCTGGTATTTCCTCTAATCTTACCTTAGGAGTGAGCATGTATACAGAAAGCAGGTTTTCTCTTTTGGCCCTCTATAAATTATAAAGTCGTCTGCTCCTTTAAGGGGAAAGTATGGTCTTCTGGCAGAGCCATAACTGAGTATGTAAGTCTAACTACTTTATGCATCCATTAATAGAAATTTTTGTATAAAAACTATAATAATAATAATTAAAGTAATGTTTTGAGTGTCATGTGTTTTACAAAGATTTCTCTTCTAATATGTTCAGAAAATTATGGGAAAATAAGGAAAGGGGCTCTGTCAAACTCTAATACTTGAATGTTAGCTATTCCCCCCTCTCTCTTTATTCTCTCTCTCTCTCCCTCCCTCCCTCCCTCCTTCCTTCTCTTTCTCCTGTTGAACAGACACCACTGCAATAAACATCTCATGGTCACTCTGTTGTGGTCACTTTCCTTTCATCTGGTGCTGAAACCCAGGAAGAGGGTGAAACCCACCTTTTGGGTTCCTCTTCCTTTGGAAGTGAGACTCACTGGGTGGCCTGAACCCATTTTCTCAACCGTTAGAATTACATCCACCACCGGCCTTTGATTGGTAAGTTTCCCCTTCTTGGAGTCCTAAACCCAATAGTGGTCTCATGAAGATTTGACACTTGATTACCCAGCAAACCTCTTCACACACTTGTGGGGAGGAAAACACCCCACCACAGCCTTCAAGGCCATGGTGGTCTTCAGGGACTCCCTCCTCCTTCAGATTCGACTCTTGGGTCCAAAATTATTTTCCTTCCCCTTCCCCGGCATAGACTTTATATGTCACCTCCAAAGGACTATGTAACACATAATGGGAACACATAATGAAGAACTAAAAATCACACCCCACCCAGGCCTTCAGGGTCATGATGTCCCTCATAAAGTCCTCTCACATTTAAGACTTGGCCACTAGAGATATGTTTACCCTCCCCTTCCTCTCTCCTTTCTCTGGCCCTGGGAGTTACTGGCCCCTCCAGGAGGGGTCCCACAAAACCTTAGCCAAGGTCTCCCATGGCTCTGGCCCTGTCCAGGATGGCAGCTTCGACTGTCAGAAATTGGTGATGACCAATCTCTGCAGCTTAAACCTGCCACTGGGCACTGTCTGATTTTGGCTCTAGAGCGGATACACCTTTTCCAATAAATAAACTCCTTCCCCCTCCCCTTATACTATGTTTGTGACATGGGTAATACATCCTGTCAGCCAACTCTCCCTTACAATTTCTTTTAGCCAACCTCAAAACCCTCTCCTTGACACCAGATGTTAAACCCCCAAATTGATCAATTATAGCACCCAGTATTGGTCCACTTATCCCCTAGATAGTCAAAGCAAATAGCCCCCTTTTGTAAGGGATTCCCTCTATTCTAAGGGATCATTACAACTACTGTGAGCATTAAAAAATCGGTAGAGATCCCCTATATCCAAGCTTTCTTCTTGCTCTGATCCAATCCTACTCTCTCCACCTCTTGCAAACCTCTACAATTCTTCTAGCTTGCAAATCACCCCCCCCCAACCACTGATCTCCAACTTTCTTCTCCTCTGGACTTACACATTACTTTTGACCCTGCTGATGAACTTCTATTCTATCGCCCAGCTCAAATAGGTTCTCACTCTCAATCTTCTGCCTCAGCCCTCCACCATCTCCCCCACCTCCACAACCTCATTATCTCCTCCAACAACTAGATCCAAAAATGTACACCACTCCCCTTCCTCAGAACATTGCCCCCCTTGCATTAAATAGCAGGTACTGAAGGTATCCCTCCACCCACTGACTCCTCTCTTCTTCTGTCAGTGCCCACACCAAGTCCCACCATGCCCTCTTACCAGCTAACCCAAAGCTCAAAGGAGCTGAGGAGGGCCCTCAGACCCCTATGTGAGATCTGGTGAAAATGGCCTCTAAAGTTTCTTTGTCACAACTGAAAACAAGGTTACTAAGAATTTAAAGTCCCTTACAGGCTTCTTGGGATATTCACTCCCATCCTCTCCTCTACTCTACCTGTCATACTGCTCAAGATTTCCTTGCTAGGGAAAATCCCAAACCCCTTTTCCATTATTCTTTTGCATCTCCTTCCTTATTCTAAAATCCACCTGAGCTGCTCTTAGCCCCACATTATGGTCTTACCCCTCCCTATCCAGACCCACAGAAAAGACTTAACTGACCTTCTCTAGAAATCTTCACCATGGCTGATTTGAGGACTGTCAGCAAAAGAGTCTGCAAAAGAATTCAATGTAGATAAACTTCCTATTTTCCTGTTGCCCTGTTTTACTTGCCACTGGCTAGAAAAAATAAGCACTCCAGATGCTAGAAACTCCCTTTCTAGTTTTCCACAAATATATGTAAACAATGATTCTAGCCTTCAGTTAGGGCTTCACAGTGTTGTTGACATTTCTAAGATAAGATACCAACTGGGTTCCATGGTAACAGTTGGCAGGGGGAGGAAAGTAAGGGGGAAAGAAAAACTCTCCCCTTCTCAAGTGTTGTCCTTGAAGGGTTAACTTGCTCAAAACAGTGAAAAAAACCTGCTTTTATGTGAACTTCTGCAGACTGTGAACCTCTGATCCCCTCCCCTTACACACTGGGTATAAAATTCTGAAACTACCTGAACTCAGAGTTCAGGGGATTGATTTATTACAGCAGAAACTGTGCCCTCTGAGCCTACCTGCAGCCAAATAAAACTGTTTTCTGCTATCTACATTGCCTTGCCTTGTTTGTCCCTACAAAAGTATAATTCTATATACTTAAATATTGTTTATGTTTTCATGAAATGATAAAAGTATGTGATTAATTGTGTACTGTAAATAACAAAATATTTCTTATTAAAATGAAATAATTTGCCTAAATTCAGAAATTTACAAGGATTCTTTCAAAATGTGAATAATGAAGGGGTTAACATATGGGAAAGAGAAATTAGAACACTCTAGGTATGGAAACCATATTTAATAGAAGAAAAAAGGTGTTTTGGGATAAAAGTCTATATGATTAAGTAAATATTATAGTCTAAGTAAGTGATACAGAAAGTCTGTGTAATTTGGCTATGTATGAAATTTTTTGAGAAAGTAATCTTGAAGGAATTAAGAATTATACAACTATGGTTAAACACCAACTATTATTTTGAAATAATTCAATATATTATTTCTTTAATGTTGGTGTTTTCAGCCCCCCCCCATTCCCTCCTGATCTGCAGCAGAGATTGGGAGAGCACACCCAACCAGGATGAACCATGAAAGGAAAGTGTCGACTGACCACCTGCACCCAGCCCTCCCTCCTTTGCAGGAGGACAATCAGACACATTAGGGACACCCGTCAAAGCAGGATCTTAGTTTATTGAGAAAACACACACAGCTAATATAAGGCACAGGAGCCAATCAGGATAAAGGTCAGCAGGGTGGAAAGAGTTCACATTTACACCCATCCTACAGCAGTAATAGGAGACATGAGATGTCCACGAGGGTGGAAGGGTTTTCATCACCCCATGGCAACACTTCTGGCAGATTGCCAGGCGCTATCTTAGTCACATGTGTCTTACTACCCAGGAAATGGATAGCAAGTTAGGTTTCCTCTTTTCTGATGCAACATGCCCCACGTGTTGCATGCCCTACATCAAGCTAGGTTTCCTCCTTTCTGATGCAACATGTCCCACATGTTACATCATGTCCTACACTTTAAGAGCTAAACTTGATTAACATAAAAACATCAATGTAATTGTGGTACTATTAATCTTCTTTGTATATTAAATGTGCTCATATTTTCCAGGTATACAAGTCTTTAAGGTAGAAGCTTTAAAACAGAATTATATCAAGCTGGTGTTATCCAAAATGTTGTATGGTAATTTTAGGTTCATAAAAATAACATATTGGAGATTTATTTATATCATTTAATGTTCTATAAATGTACTCATTATCAATAAGATTAATATAAAGTACTATACACTGGGGTACAATTTAAATGGAATATCATATTTTGTTAGCTAATATTCAGGTGACCTTGAACAAAACTATATGTAAATTTATAACATTATATTTAAGAAACAAAGATCAGCTTTAATACTAGAACACTTTACCTAAGATTTATAAAGAACCCTACCTTACCTGAGATAAGGGCTCTACCTCCTATCTTACTACATGTCTGAATGACTCCAAAGTAGGCCATATTTTAATTAAAGCCCATTACTCTTAATTTAAGACTGGTGAGACTGATTTGCTGGATGCTTAAGATCAAAATTTAAATTAAATTAAAATGCCAAGAAAACCAATATTTGGTTCTTACCCTCTGAGTCAATTTGAATCCAGTGAACAGGGAACTTCTCTAGAGTTTTGCAGCTCTGGGCCACACAATCTTCCAATTAGAAAGATTAATGAGACCACTGGAGAATGAAAAGTCAATCAGTGCACTTGCTGTGAATAGAAGGGTCACTGGAAAAAGGAGATATCCCTGATGTTTCCAAGGGAAGCCACATGGTCAAGCAAGACCTGGACCCATCCTAGCATAAATGTAACTATCAGAACTAAGAAGCTGCTCTCAAGTTCCTCCATGAGTGACCCCTATGGGAACATGGCTGACTCTTAACAATAGACAGAAGCAAAGTCAATTTTGACCAGCTTGATCTTTAACACCTACCAAAAACAGTTAAACCAAAGCACAGTCATTCTTGGAGGTAATGAAGGACAATAACAGCTAGAAAAGAGGAGACACAAACTAGCTAACAGTATTTGTGTGGAATATTCAGTCAAGTATGGTCTTGGCTTCTCCCCCTCACAGGACTCCTATGTCTTCTTTATGTTTCTCCTAATAGGACCATTCTATTAAATTGTCCACAAAAGTTCCCACAAGATCAGATACACAAATTCACCAACCATTTGGTCAATCAACTAATTCTTCAAGATTACCAGCCCCTGATTCCCAAGATGGAGATTTATGACTCAAGACCAACTCCTCCAGCTCCAGAGACACTCCCCTCACCTAAAACACTCTCTGACCCCTTTTTCAGTTTTTATAACCTCTCTTTTACTTCCTAGCAGGTCCACTCCACTTGTTATGTCAGCTCTATAGTATCCCCACAAAGAGGCATCAAAACTAAACTCCCCACACATCATATGAAGAGCCACCAGCCAGGTGAAGACTGGCAGTTAGACTTTACTTACATGCCTAGGCACAAAAATATTCACTTCCTACTTACTTTGATTGATACATTTTCAGGTTTAATAAATGTCTTCCCTACCTCCAGGGAAATTGCTAACACTATCGCCTCCATCCTCATTGAGCAGATTATTCCCAGGTTCGAACTTCCCGCCTCCATCCAATCAGACAACAGTCAGTCCTTCACTTGTCAGGTTGTTCAACTAGTCTCCAAAGGCCTCAACATTATTTGGGGGCTCCACATCCCCTACCAACCCCAATCCTTGAGTAAGGTTCATAGGGCTAACAGCATTCTCAAGGATCATCTCACTAAACTTAATATTGAACTCAGGCTCTCTTAGCTCAGTCTCCTGTCATTGACCCTCACCCAAATTTGGGCAACCCCAAGAGCTCCCTCACACTGTAACCACTTTGAGCAACTCTATGGGTGCCCTTTCTTAATCAACCAAAGCTTTCCAATTACTACTCCTCCCTTTGTGTCCTACCTGCCCTATCTCACACTTCTATGCAAACTCCTAAGGGAATACGCAGACCAGTGCCTTCCTGTGCCATTGATTGCCTCAATCCCAGCACAACCACAAACTGAATTAGACCCTCTTCAAGTGGGTGATGCAGTATTACTTCAGGAACTGTATCCTCAATCATTGGAACATTGGTGGACAGTACCCCATACAGTCATATTTACTACCTCAATGGCAGCCAAGGTTTTGGGCCACTTCCCCTGGTACCATGTCTTCAGCCTTAAAAAGCACCTGTTCCAAATGTCCAGTCCTGACTTCCACCACACTGGGGCCCACCAAACTCAAGATTTCTCACCAACACTCTCCTTTTACTAATCATTAATCTCTCTCAAGCTTCTATCCAAACCCACAGATGGAGCATCTACATCCAAGTGATATGGCACCAGAATGGAACCACTCTCAGTTTATGGGTCAAGGTGACTGCTCCTCCATTGGCTGCAATCAGGTTGTCACCCTCAACATTACTGGATTCAACCAAGCTGCTTCCAATATTTCCTAGAGTCCCTACAACAGGACCAATGGCTGATACAAAGAATCTCCATGGCTCAGGAATGGTTTGATGCCATTGACAACCTATGGCTTCAAGGAACCTGTATGGACTTTGCCCCTTCAGAGATAACTGTCTATAGCCACTGGATTTTTATCTCTAGCTACCTTGGTATACCCAAGCCTGTCCCCAAACATTCCCCTGCTCTCCCAGGTAGGCCCCATGTTGCTCCCCTGTCAGCAGGAAGTAGCCAGATATAAATACACTGTCCCCATGCCACTTAGAAAAACAAAAAGGGAGGAATGTTAGTTGTAGAGCGTGCTGAACAATTGTTAGCTGCAGGGTGGGATGAACACTCGACCCTCATCCATCTCATTCCTTATTGCTTTCTTACCTCAAGTCTGAACACTGAACCCCACTCAAGGTGGAACACTGGACCCCCACCCATCTGGTGAAATGGAAAGCCACATCTGGCCCCTGCCCGGTCTGCCTGAGGGCAGAAGATGACACCCTCAGCAAGTACTTTATGATCCAATTGCTGTACACCAACAAGGCAGCTTGCAGACCCAGAGGCCCCATTAGATTTTTGGCTATAAAAACTCTCCTCTGCTAGGCTATACCCCACTCTCTCTCACTCTCTCCTCTCTCTCTCTCTCTCCTCACTATCTCTCAGTCTCTCCTCTCTCTGGCTCACTCATCTCTCTTGCTTTGCTCTCCGCCTCTTTCTTTCTTTCTTTCTTTCTTTCTTTCTTTCTTTCTTTCTTTCTTTCTTTCTTTCTTTCTTCTTCTTCTTCTTTCTCTCTCTCTCTCTCTCTCTCTCTCTCTCTCTCTCTCTCTCTCTCTCTCTCTCCCTCCCTCCCTCCTCCTTCTCCTGTCTATTAGACACTGCCAGAATAAAGATCTCTTGGTCCCTCTGAGGTCATGGTCACTTTTCTTTCTTTTTTTAATTAGTTGCTCAAGACAATACAATGAACTTGACATCATACATTTGATTCAAATAGGGTATGAATTCTCCTTTTTCCATATGTACAGATTGCAGGATCACATTGGTTAGACATCCATGTGTATACGTACAGCAATCCTAGTGTCAGTTGTATTCTACTGCTCTCCCTATCCCCCCTCCCCTCCCCTCCCCTCCCATCACTATTCTCTACCCATTCTACTGTGACCCTTCTCTCTCTCTCTCTCTCTCTCTCTCTCTCTCTCTCCCCTCTCTCTTTCTCTTTTTTCTTCTCTTCTCTTTCATACCATCATATATGTATTTTGTGAACCCATGAGGGTCTCCTTCCGTCTTCTGTGCAATTTCCTTTCTCCCTCCCTTTCCCTCCCACCTCTTTTCCTTATTTCGTGGTAATCTTCTTCTCATGCTCTTCCTTCCTACTCTGTTTTGAGTCACCTCCCTTATATCAGAGAAGAGATCGGCATTTGTTTTTTAGGGATTGGCTAACTTTGCTTAGCATAATCTGCTCTAGTGCTATCCATTTCTCTGCAAATGCCATGATTTTGTTATTTTTTAGTGCTAATTAATATTCCATTGTGTATAAATGCCACATTTTTTTATCCATTCGTCTTTTGAAGGGCATCTGGGTTGGTTCCACAGTCTAGCTATTGTGAATTGTGCTGCTATGAACATTGATGTAGCTGTGTCCCTGTAGCATGCTCTTTTTAGGACTTTTGGGTATAGTCCAAGAAGAGGAATAGCTGGGTCAAATGGTGGTTCCATTCCCAGCTTTCCAAGGAATCTCCATACTGCTTTGCATATTGGCTGCTCCAATTTGCAGTCCCACCAGCAATGTACAAGTGTACCCTTTTCCCCACATCCTTGCCAGCACTTGTTATTGTTTGACTTCATAATGGCTGCCATTCTTACTGGAGTGAGATGGTATCTTAGAGTGGTTTTAATTTGCATTTCTTTGATTGCTAGAGATGGTGAGCATTTTTTCATGTATTTGTTGATTGATTGTATATTCTCCTCTTTGAAGTATCTGTTTAGATCTTTGGCCCATTTGTGGATTGGGTTATTTGTTTTTTGTTGTTTAACTTTTTGAGTTCTTTGTATACTCTGGAGATTAGTGTTCTATCTGAAGTGTGAGGTGTAAAATTTTGTTCCCAGGATGTAGGCTCCCTATTTACCTCACTTATTATTTCTCTTGCTGAGAAAAAACTTTTTAGTTTGAATATGTCCCATTTGTTGATTTTTGATTTTACCTCTTGTGATATAGGTGTCCTATTAAGGAATTTGGAGCCCGATCTCATGAGATGAAGATTAGGGACAACTTTTTACTTCCAATTTGAAAAAATAAATTTCAATTTTAATGTCAGGATAAAATCAATAGGAGAATAAACATAATAAGAGATTAACTTAGAATATATTCATAGCTCTTTGACATAGTAGACCCTATTTTTGTGAAAGGAAGTTCTAGAAGGCAAAAATAGAATGATATAAAAAGAAAATTAAATTAATCCATGTTATGGTTTGAATATGAGATTTCCCCTTACACCTTACATATGAGAATGCAAAAATGTATTAGAGGAGAAATAATTGGATTTTGAGAGTCTTAACACAATCAGTGAATTAATCACTAATGGGATTAACTGAGTGGTAACTAGAGGCAGGTAGGGTGAGACTGAAGGAAATGGTTAATTAGGGGCATGGCTATGGGATATATATTTTATATCTGGAGCTGGAATCTCTCACTTTCCTTCTTTATCACCATTATGTGAGCTGCTTTCCTTAGCCACCTCCCCCACTCCTCCCGTTCTTGAGGCCAATTGGCTGGGTCGCATGGGTGGAGCCAAAAAAAGTCCCCCAATGAGCAGCTCCATGGTCTGAAAGGACAGGGAAACAGCCCAATGAACATCACCGCAGAGGATCCAATCTGTTGGCAGCTAGAAGTTTGCTGGGGCAGCTGTGAGCCAATCATCAGCTGGCAGCTGGAAGTTTGCTGGCAGCTGGAAGTTTGCTGTGGCCCCTTTCACCTGTGGCTCTCAACAGAGATGGTGGATGAAGACTTATGTTTATTTTCAGAACATAACGAAAGCTATGTCACCAGGCTGAGATCACTATCAATATAGTGTTGGGGTGTTGCAGATGTACAGCTTAAAGCGAATATGAAAATTAATAATTCTGGAAATCACAAATAAATGAATAAATACATGTAGATAAATACTGGTCTATACATATGTACTCCTAGGGTATCTGGAAGAAAAAACACTAAATTAGTATAAAATTTCTAAAAAGAAAAAACTCCTAAAATAATTTAATCACAAAGAAACAAAACATTACACAAACACACATAGCAATGATACATCTTTAGTGATACTCAGCTGTCACAATAGGAGGATAAACATAAGAACAGGACTTAATACAATAATATGAAAAATCCTTAAACAAGTACATTTTAATAAAAATTTAATAATGTAAACAATAAAGAAGAATCATAATAAAGAAGTATCATGAACAGTGATAGATTTAAAAAATACTACATAGAATATTTAAAAGGAAGTTAAGCAGACTAGCTAAAAAGCAGGTTAAACAAACCTGAGGAGATAATTATTGACCCAGAAGGTAGATAATAGACAGTGAGCCAGAAAACTCCATATAAAGATAAAATTATGTAGAATATGAAAGATAATTAACAGATAGTGAACATACATTAAGAAACTACAACATATCTAATAGCTTCAGAAGAACATAGAAACTAGAATGAGTTAAAGGAGGGCTCTTATCAGAATTAACTAGTTTTAAAAGACATATTATTGTGAAAAATATAAATGTCTCAACAACTTTAATTTTTCAGTTAATGTATGTGTGTTAAAAATTTAAGATGAACAACAAAAAGATTTGGAGGATTTAAAAATGGTTATAAACTGAGGGAAGAGGAAAGAAAGGCTGAACAAAGATTCTTCTATCCAATAGTAAGCATGGGGAAGTATTAGGACAAAATCAGATTGGAAAAATAAATAAAAATAGGTAATTGGTGAATACGTCTAAAAGAATATATATTGGCATGTAAAAGAAAAGATCATCTGGTATATAAAAAAACAAGATGAACTTACATGTCATTTATTAAAACGTGGTTGGGCATGATGGTGCACACCTGTAATCCCAGTGGCTAGGGAGGCTGAGGCAGGAGGATCATGAGTTCAAAGCCAGCCTCAGCAATTTAGTGAGCTGCTAAGAAACTCAGTGAGACCCTGTGCCTAGTAAAATACAAAACAGGGCTGGGGATGTGGCTCAGTGGTTGAGTGCCCCTGAGTTCAATCCCTGTTATCCCCACCCCCCAAAAATGCAAATCTTAAGGATGTGAAAAGCTTGATTTAATGGATATACATAGAATCTTATATCTAACAATAAGAAAATATACTATTTTTGAAGCACATATGAAAGTTTTATAAAAATATTTTATTTTTAGTTATAGGTGGACACACTATCTTTATTTTGTTTTTATGTGGTGCTGAGTATTTAACCCAGTGCCTCACACATGGTAGGTGAGTGCTCTAACTCTGAGCCACAACGCCAGCCCACATATGAAGCTCTAATAAATATTAACCATATATTAGGCCATAAATCAAGTCTCAACTAGTAATAAATATCATTTTTGAACATAATGCAATAGACATTATAAATCAAAAATAAAAATATAACGAAGTCACTGTTATTCATTAGGAAACAAAACACCTATAAAAGAAATAGACAAGAAATAAGGAAAATATAGTTTCAAAATAGCAAAAACAATATCAAAATTTGTAGAAATTAAAATCATGCTTAGAAGGGCATACATTATCTTTAATGATGCAATTGCAATAAAAACTAAGTTTTAGAAAAAAGGGACTTAATCACCCAAATTATGGAGTTAGGAAAATATCATGGTAAATTGGATGAAAGAGAAAATAAAAAGTGATTAAAGTGAGAACAGGCATCCATAAAATGGTTTACAAAAACAAAACAAAACAAAGCAAAACAACAACAACAAAAAAAAAAACTTGGGCCACTTGCCTAATATGTTCAAGGACCTATATTTGATCCCCAGCACCGCAAAGAAAAAAAGTATTAATAAAGTAGATACATGTTTTGAAATATTGATTAAAAAAGGAGAATCAACAAATACCAAAATAAATATAAGAAACAAACATAGATATAAATAGATCATAGATACTTAAATTAATAGGATAAAACTACGAGAACTTTTGGCAATATGTTTGAAACTACACATGAGATGTATGAATTTTTTTAAGGAGAGAGATAGAGAGAGAGAGAGAGAGAGAGAGAGAGAGAGAGAGAGAGAGAGAGAGAGAGAGAGAGAGAGAATTTTTTACATTCAGGGGTAAACCAAATAGGTTAACGACTGATTTCTCATCACAGACTTTGAAAGCGAGAAGATCCTGGAACAATGTATTTCAAACGCTGAAAAATAATGGATTTCAACCAAGAATACTGTATCCAGCAAAATTGAGCTTCAGATTTGACAACAAAATTAAAATCTTTCACGATAAACAAAAGCTAAAAGAATTTGCAGCAAGAAAACCAGCACTGCAAAGCATTCTGAGCAATATACTACAAGAAGAGGAATTGAAAAATAGTGCCCAAAACTAACAACAAGAGGTATCTCAGTAAAGGAGGAGGAAAATAACCAAAAAAGTAAAACTAGCCAAACTAAAATAAATAAATAAAGAAGCATGACTGGAAGTACAAATCATATCTCATTTGTAACTTTAAATGTTAATGGCCTAAACTCACCAATCAAGAGACATAGGCTAGCAACCTGGATCACAAAAACAAATCCAACAATATGCTGCCTTCAGGAGACTCATATGATAGGAAAAGACATACACAGGCTGAAGGTAAAAGGTTGGGAAAATCATACCACTCACATGGCCCTCGGAAGCAAGCAGGAGTGGCCATACTCATATCAAATAAAATCAACTTCAAACCTAAGTTAATTAAGAAGGATAAAGAAGGACACTATATACTGTTAAAAGGGACCATCCACCAACAAGACATAACAATTATCAATTTGTATGCACCAAACAATGGAGCTGCAATCTACATAAAACAAATGCTCCTCAAGTTCAAGAGTCAAATAGACCATAACACAATAATTACGGGTGACTTCAACACACCGCTCTCGCCATTAGACAGATCCTCTAGACAAAAACTGAATAAAGAAACTATAGAACTCAACAGCACAATCAATAACCTAGACCTAACTGACATATATAGAATATACCAACCATCATCAAGTGGATACACGTTTTGCTCAGCAGCACATGGATCCTACTCAAAGATAGACCATATATTATGCCATAAGACAAATCTTAGTAAATATAAAGGTGTGGAGATAATACCATGCACCATATCTGACCATAATGGAATGAAATTGGAAATCAATGATAAAAAAAGGAAGGAAAAATCCTACACCACATGGAAAATGAACAATATGTTATTGAATGATCAATGGGTTACAGAAGACATAAAGGAAGAGATAAAAAAATTCTTAGTCAAATGATAATACAGACACAACATACCGGAATCTATGGGACACAATGAAAGCAGTTTTAAGAGGGAAATTCATTTCCTTGAGTTCTTTCATCAAAAAAAGAAAAAAACCAACAAATAAATGAACTCACACTACACCTCAAAAACCTAGAAAAGGAAGAACAAAACAACAGCAATTGTAGTAGAAGACAAGAAATAATTAAAATTAGAGCAGAAATAAACGAAATTGAAACAAAAAAAAACCATTGAAAAAATTGATAAAACTAAAAGTTCGTTCTTTGAAAAAAATAAATAAGATAGACAAGCTCTTAGCTATGCTAACAAAAAGAAGAAGAGAGAGAACTCAAATTACTAATATACGGGATGAAAAAGGCAATATCACAACAGACACTACAGAAATACAGAAGATAATTAGAAAGTATTTTGAAACCCTATATTCTAATAAAATAGAAGATAGCGAAGATATTGATAAATTTCTTAAGGCATATGATTTGCCCAGATTGAGACAGGAAGACACACACAATTTAAACAGACCAATAACAAAGGAAGAAATAGAAGAAGCCATCAAAAGACTACCAACAAAGAAAAGCCCTGGACCGGATGGGTATACAGCAGAGTTCTACAAAACCTTCAAAGAAGAATTAATACCAATACTTTTCAAACTATTTCAAGAAATAGAAAAAGAAGGAGCTCTTCCAAATTCATTCTATGAGGCCAACATCACTCTGATCCCAAAACCAGACAAAGACACTTCAAAGAAAGAAAACTACAGACCAATATCTCTAATGAACTTGGATGCAAAAATTCTCAATAAAATTCTGGCAAATCGAATACAAAAACATATCAGAAAACTTGTGCACCATGATCAAGTAGGATTCATCCCTGGGATGCAAGGCTGGTTCAATATACAGAAATCAATAAATGCTATTCACCACATCAATAGGCTTAAAGACAAGAACCATATGATCATCTCGATAGATGCAGAAAAAGCATTTGACAAAATACAGCATCTCTTTATGTTCAAAACATTAGAAAAACTAGGGATAACAGGAACTTACCTCAACATTTTAAAAGCTATATATACTAAACCTCAGGCTAGCATCATCCTAAATGGAGAAAAACTGAAGGCATTCCCTCTAAAATCTGGAACAAGACAGGGATGTCCTCTATCACCACTTCTATTCAATTTAGTTCTCGAAGTACTAGCCAGAGCAATTAGACAGACAAAAGAAATTAAAGGCATAAAAATAGGAAAAGAAGAAATTAAATTATCACTATTTGCGGATGACATGATAATTTACGTAACAGACCCAAAAGGATCTACAAAGAAGCTGCTAGAGTTAATAAATGAATTCAGCAAAGTGGCAGGATATAAAATCAACACGCACAAATCAAAGGCATTCCTGTATATCAGCAACAAAACCTCTGAAATGGAAATAAGGAAAACCACTCCATTCACAATATCCTCAAAGAAAATAAGATACTTGGGAATCAACCTAACAAAAGAGGTGAATGATTTATACAATGAAAACTACAGAACCCTAAAGAGAGAGATAGAAGAAGATCTCAGAAGATGGAAAAATGTACCCTGTTCATGGATAGGCAGAACTAACATCATCAAAATGGCGATATTACCCAAAGTTCTCTACAGGTTTAATGCGATGCAATTCAGAATCCCAAAGGAATTTCTTGTAGAAATAGATAAAGCAATCATGAAATTCATATGGAAAAACAAAAGACCCAGAATAGCAAAAGCAATTCTAAGCAGGAAGTGTGAATCTGGAGGTATAGTGATACCAGAGCTCAAACTGTACTACAAAGCAATAGTAACAAAAACAGCATAGTACTGGTACCAAAACAGGCAGGTGGACCAATGGTACAGAATAGAGGACACAGAGACTAATCCACAAAGTTACAACTATCTTATATTTGATAAAGGGGCTAAAAACATGCAATGGAGGAAGGATAGCATCTTCAACAAATGGTGTTGGGAAAATTGGAAATCCATATGCAACAAAATGAAATTGAATCCCTTTCTCTCGCCAGCCACAAAAGTTAACTCAAAATGGATCAAGGAGCTAGATATCAAAACAGAGACACTGCGTCTGATAGAAGGAAAAGTTGGCTACGATCTACATTTTGTGGGGTCAGGCTCCAAATTCCTTAATAGAACGCCCGTAGCCCAAGAGTTAATAACAAGAATAAACAAATGGGACCTACTTAAACTAAAGTTTTTTCTCAGCAAGAGAAACAGTAAAAGAGGTAAATAGAGAGCCTACATCCTGGGAACAAATGTTTACCCCTCACACCTCAGATAGAGCCCTAATATCCAGAATGTACAAAGAACTCAAAAAATTAAACAATAAGATAACAAATAATCCAATCAACAAATGGGCCAAGGACCTGAACAGACACTTCTCAGAGGAGGACATACAATCAATCCACAAGCACATGAGAAAATGCTCACCATCTCTAGCAATCAGAGAAATGCAAATCAAAACCACCCTAAGATACCATTTCAGTCCTGTAAGATTGGCAGCCATTATGAAGTCAAACAACAATAAGTGTTGGCGAGGATGTGGGGAAAAGGGCACACTTGTACACTGCTGGTGGGACTGCAAAATGGTGAGGCCAATTTGGAAAGCAGTATGGAGATTCCTGGGAAAGCTGGGAATGGATCCACCATTTGACCCAGCTATTGCCCTTCTTGGACTATTCCCTGAGGACCTTAAAAGAGCGTACTATACGGATCCGGCCACATCAATGATTATAGCAGCACAATTCACAATAGCTAGACTGGAACCAACCTAGATGCCCTTCAATAGATGAGTGGATAAAAAAATTGTGGCAGCTATACACAATGGAGTATTATGCAGCACTAAGAAACGACAAAATCATAGAATTTGCAGGGAAATGGATGGCATTAGAGCAGATTATGCTAAGTGAAGCTAGCCAAGCCCTAAAAAACAAATGTCAAATGTCTTCTTTGATATAAAGAGAGCCACTAAGAATAGAACAGGAAGGAAGAGCATGAGGAAAAGACTAACAGTAAACTAAGACGAATGGGGGGAGAGAAAGGAAGAGAGAAGGGAAAACATATGGAAATGGTAGGAGACCTTCAGTGATACACAAAATTATAAGAGGTTATGAGGGGCAAGGGGGAGGGGGAAAAAGGGGAGAGAATTGAACAACAGCGGAGGAGGTAGAGAGGGAATATGGGAGGGGAGGGGAGGGGTGGGGGATAGTAGGGGATAGGAAAGGTAGCAGAATACAACAGTCACTAATATGCCATTATGTAAAAATGTGAGTATGTAACAGAAGTGAGTCTGCATTATGTATTTGGGGAGTTCAAAACCCAATTGAGTCAAATGTATGAAAGATGATATATCATGAGCTCTGTAATGTTTTGAACAATCAATAAAAAAATGGAAAAAAAATATTTATTTTTCAGTTTTAGGTAGACACAACATCTTTATTTTATTTTTATGTCGCACTGAGGATCGAATGCAGGGCCCAGAGCATGCCAGGCAAGGGTGTTACCGCTTGAACCACATCCCCAGCCCAAGAGATATATGAATTTTTTGAATATATATATATTAGTGTAATCAAAGAAAAAAGTGATTAAACTTTTTTTAATAAAGTTTAACAAACTTTCTTTTAATAAAGGACCTTAACAAACAAAACCCTCTAGGTTTACCAAATTTTAAAGACCATGGTATTATTCAGATTTCCATTACTGTAACAATTACCTGAGATTATTGGTTTATAAAGAGATAGGTTTATTTTGGCTCAGAGTTTTAGAGGTTTCAGTAAATAGTCATTGGGCTCTAATGCTTTGGACATGTGCTGTGGGATCATCATGGAAACACATGATTGAGCAAAGTTGCTCATCTCATGATTGACAAGGAAAAAAAAGACAAAAGGGACTGGGATTCTACAATCTCCTTTGAAAACACTCCCTGAATGACCTGAAGACCTTTTACTGGTCCCTCCCTCTTAGTTTTCAGCTCCTCTCAACAGGACCCAGCTAGGAACAAAGCCTTTAACATATAGGTGTTTGGGGGACATTCTAGATTGAGTATCCTTGATTCCTAAAGTTTGTATCAATTTCAGAACACAAAATTCATCTACTCTATCTCCAGAAGTCCCCAAATTCTTAACTCTTTCAGCATTGCTTGAGAGATCGCAACCTAACTTTTCTTTGTTTATCTATCTTTCTATCATCTATTTATTCTCATTAGTTATACATGACCTTAGAATGCATTTTGACACATTGTACACAAATGGAGCACAACTTCTCTTCCTTCTGCCTATACATGGTGCAGAGTCTTTTGAGACTCAAGGCAAACTCAGCTATGAACTTCTGTAAAAGTAAATAAAACAAAACAATATAATTTATAAATTTCCCAGGTATAATTGTGGAATAGGCTCGGAGTAAACATTGCTATTTCAAAAGAGAGGAACAAAATAATATCACAGATGAATCATACCAAGACAATCCCAAAATCCTACAGGATAAATCCTACAGCTACATGTCTAGCATCCAGGGTAAAATATAGTGGGATGTGAGCTCCCAAGGATATGAGCAGCCCCATACCTATGGTTTTGCTGGTTGTAGCCCATATGGCTTCTTTCTTGGGCTAGCTTTGCATATTGCTTATAGCTTTTTATAATCAGTGTTCCATATTGCTGGCATCTCTTCCATCCTGGCCATTACACTGAAGCTTTCTGAGATCCCAGTTTCATTACTACAGCTTCACATACTGCCCTTTCCTAAACATTTTAGAAGTACTGTTCATAATTGTTTGGTCCCATTGCTTTGAGCTTATGATGAGATATTTGGATAGGAATGTGTAGTGGAACAAAAGTGCACAACTCATGGTGAAGAAGTGAAAAAATGAGAGAAAGAGACTAGGACCCCCAAATCCCTTCAAGGATATGCCCCCAATGATCTGAAGCCTCTCACTAGGCACTACCTCCTAAAGGTCCCCTCACCTCCTAATCGCACTAAACTGAGGACTAAACATTTGACACATGGGCCGTTGTAGGTCATTCTAGATCCAACCTATACCAAACACATAATTTCTATCTTTGGTACCTAGTTCTAAATATATAAAAAACATGGCATTTTGTAATTCATTTATGAAACTATTATAATATAGTGATGAAAAATGAAGAATATAATATACCAGTCTAATTCATGGAAATAGAAATAATAATCCTAATAAAACATTAATAATCTAGCTCCATTAATATATTTTAAAATATATCTTGACCAAATTGTGTGTGTTCTAGGAATATAGACATTTGTTAACATCAAAATAAATGTTACTCTAAGTCTTGCAATTCTATCAATATGACATGCTGTACATATAAGAAACAGCCCCGATATAGAATATCTAAAATTTGTGGAAACAATATAAAATTAATTTGTAAGTATATGGATTAATGGATAAGAAATTCAAATGTATCCTTGAAGGTTATTAAAAGTGAAAAGGAATAAATTTGTGAAGAAAAGGAAGCATTGGAGTAGCATTTTGTTTCTGAAACTTCTGATATCTAGAAATAGAATTTCAGATAACTCATTTTAGGCAGATTCAAAAACTTCAATTATGAAATTAACATGTGTATAATACAAAATGCATATAAATGTTATTTTTAAAGAAACAGAAAGATATAAAAGTATAACAAAGGAATAGGGTCTCTAAAAGTTACAGGTGAATGTGAGAAATCAGAAATCCACAAATACATCCACATGCAAAAGATTATATGCCTATGGTGTGAGTGTGTTGTGTATATATATATATATATATATATATATATATATATATATATATATATAGAGAGAGAGAGAGAGAGAGAGAGAGAGAGAGATTGAATGATCAAGTTAAATAAGTTAAATAGTTTTTTGGGCACAAAAATAAGAAGGCTCCAAAATAAATATGAAAATTATGAAAGAGTTCAGTAGAGAGGAATGGGATAGAAAATATGAAAGACAGATTGAGGGTCAGAAAACATAGAATAAGAAGATTTAACATAAATCTAATTTGAGAAACAGATAATTATGAAATTGGGGAGAGGCAATATTTGAAAAATAACTGACATTTTGTAGATTGATGAGAACCATGAATCTTCAATTTCAAAGTATTAAGAAAACTAATTGATTCCCCAAAAAAGAAAAAGAACAAGAGAAATTTAAATTTTACATTCTAAAGCAAAACCTCAGAATTCTAAAGATAGCAATTAAGCATCTAATAAGAAAGATTAAATTAAAAGTAAGAAAATAAAAGTGTGTAACCCCAGTGAGTTGGTAGGTTGAGGCAGGAGGATCACATGTTTGAGGCCAGCCTTGGCAACTTAATGATGTTTTAATTTAAAATAGTAAGAACTTGGGCTGGGGATGTGGCTCAAGTGGAGTGCGCTCACCTGGCATGAGCGAGGCCCTGGGTTTGATCCTTAACACCACATAAAATTAAAAGATATTGTGTCCACCTAAAAAGAAACTGAAAAATAAGTATTTTAAAAATAGTAAGAACTGGGGATGTATCTCAGTGGTAAAACACCTTTGGGTTCAATTTCCAGTACTAACAAATAAGAAAAGAAAAAGAACAAAAAGATTGTTACCTGACTTCTCAACAGCAGCAATGGAAGCTAGAAAATAGTGAAATGATATTTCAAGAGTCAAAAAACATTTAACTGTCAAACTTAGAATTGTATATCTAAGCAAAAAGAATTACAACAGAATGAAGATTTATTCTGACAAACATAAACTTTGATGTTTCTTACAACTGTTGCTCACTAAAGAAAATTCTAAAACTTTCTTTTTATGAAGAAGAAAAGTGCTCTCAGAATGAAGATCAGATATACAAAAACCATTGTAAGAGAATAATAAATGTAGGAATAAAGCGGGATATTCTTTGACCATATAAAACAAATTTAAGCATTAATATTCATAAACTATTCTGACATTAAACAAAACTCCCAAATATATGTGGCTTACAATGTAAAATGATTATTTCTCCCTATTATTCTATGTATTATTTGAAGCTCTGCTTGATGTGTGTTCATTTTCTTGAATACCAACTGAAAAAAACAGGCCCATTGTGAACATATTACTCTCATGACAAGGGAAAGAGGGAAAATCAAACAATGTGGTAGCATATAGAAGATCTGCATCAATTGGCACCCTTACCCTCCTGTTTAAATCTCATTGACTAAAGAAAATAACATGATCAAACCTGACAGTGGGGCAGGGAAGAAAATGTCTACCATTTTATTTACTTTTTACTGTTTTAATCATAATATAATTTAAAAATAGAATATGTATTTTCTTGTTTTATTAATGGATTTACTTTGTCCTGTGAAAACTGGAACCAAATCGGATCATGCTATGAGTACAATAATAGAACTCAAGAAGCCTTATTATCATCTAAGTATTATTACAGTACAACTTGTTTAAGGGCTTTAATCTTTCTGTACCTGAAACAAGTTGTTATTCTTGGCATTGCTCAGAGTAAAGTTTATCAATTAAAGAATACTAAAGCTATGTTCTCTATTCCTGAGAATTTAAAAAAGCAAATCAACAAACAGATTGAAAAGTCAAATAAAGACAAAAATATTACCAGTCAATATAAATGTTAATTGGCCAACCACTCAAAATGTAGCTAGAACTATTTTACTGGATGGGCAACAAAGAATACAGAGCAGATAAACTATTTCATAACACAATCATTCTTGTAAAATAATTTACACTTTGTTGACATGTTAACAGAGAATTTCACACTTCACTGAAAAGTCATTAAGACAATTACCAGGTCATTAGTGTACATTATAAGTCTTAGTCTTGAAACTCTATTCTATAGAGTTCTTTTTGACAAGACAGTTTAGCTCTTAGCATATGCTGAGTCAGAATGTAATCTACTCCAATCATTTCAACTCACCTAACAGCTAGCCTTCAGAGAATGCTAACGGAGTGTTTCTGAGAATTGTTCAGTAAACCCACAAAATTTATTTAATGATGCCTAAGAGATTCATTCAAATTTCTTAAAAGGAAACCCCCATAAGCTGACACATGGGATTTCTGGCATAGTGAGACTCCTGAGAGTTTATGTCTTTAAAACAAATATCAGTTATTAATGTTCTTTTAAATGCATAGAACTATAAAAGAAATGCTTTATAATTTGATTGACCATTTAACCCATATTAACATTTTTAAAAGCAATAAAACAAATAGTGAATAAACTCCATTAGAGAAACTGTGTATAATATTTTAAAAATTTAGTAAAACTATACATATATTGAGAGCCATAGCCGAAGGGGCCCCAGCAAACTTCCAGCTGCCAGCAAACTTCCAGCTGCCAGCTGATGATTGGCTCACAGTGGCCCCAGCAACATCTAGCTGATTGGCTCCTCTGTGGTGATGCTCATTGGAGATGCTCATTGAGCTGTTTCCCTGCCCTTTCAGACTGCTAGCTGATGATTGGCTCACAGCGGCCCCAGCAACATCTAGCTGATTGGCTCCTCTGCGGTGATATTCATTGGGCTGTTTCCCTGCCCTTTCAGACCACAGAGCTGCTCATTGGGGGACTTCTTTGGCTCCGCCCACATGACCCAGCCAATCGGCCTCAAGAGCAGGGGGATTGTGGGAGTGGGAGGGGCTTGTGTGTTTGTGTGAGAGGCTTGTGGGAAGCCGGTGGTGGCAGTTGGGCTCTGAGGATTTTTCTTGAGGAGCTGTTCTGTTTGGCCTGTGTGGTTCTAAAAATAAAGTTCATTTCTTTTGACAAGTGGCTCCTGAATTGTGCCCAGCCAGACTGCGGCATTTGGTGGCTCGCATGGGGAGCGACTGAGGGTAAGTAAACTGCTCGCCCCTGAGGGCAGGGCGAGAGGATGGGTAGCCATTTTAAGATTCCTCTTTTGTTTTGCTTCATTTTTGTTTTAAGTTGCCTGTCCCTGGAGATGAGTGAGATGGAAGAAAAACCGCTCACATCTGAGGAAAAACTATTTACGTCTGAGGAACAGATAGGGAGAAAGGATGGATGCACATGTCAGGAGGATAGAAAGAATATAATGATTTTGTGTTGTTCCATTTTTATTTCATTCTGTCTCGGTTTTGTTTGGCGTCATCTTTTTGGGTTGTATTATAGTAGAAATACGGGATCAGAAATTAGTAAAAAACAAACTGAAAGAGTGTTAAGTAAATTGTTAGAGGAAGGAGGCATCCCAGTAAAATCAAGAGCAGTCAGGGCATACGTTGATACAATAAAAAAATGTAGTCCATGGCTTTTTAAGGAGGAGTTGTTAAATATATCACAATGGAACCATCATGGTGAAGATTTAAAAAGAATAGAAAAGAACAACCCAGGGACTCTGGCAGTTGGCACATTGCCATTGTGGACGTTCATATCTGGTTTGCTTAGTCCAAAGCCTTCAATTCAGACAAAGGTAGAGGAAGGAGAAGACATATTGATTCAAGTAAAAGAGAAGGTCTCTCAAGTTAGTCAGAAAGAGGAAAAGATTCAAGTAAAAGAGAAGGTCTTTCGAGCTAGTCAGACAGAGGAAGGAAGTTTAGAGCAGAAAAAGCCATCAGGGGAAAAGTTACAACAGGAGACTGCTACTAACACCTTTATATCAGAGGGCATAAGTGTCCAATCAACAGCACCACATCCATATGCTGGGAGACTCCCAACCCCCGCAGTTGTTAGTTGGGATCCTGAGACAGGATCTCAAGTATTAAAATGCCCTGTATTTGAGGTAGGAGGGCAGTGAATTTACCATGCTTTAAATTTCAAAACAGTGAAGCAGCTAAAAGAGGCTGTAACAATGGTCCTCAAGCACCCTTCACTGAAAGCTTGGTCGAATCCATTAACAACTTGAACATGACGCCAGCAGATTGGGCTAATATGTGTAAAGCTGTGCTAAATGGAGGTCAATACCTGTTATGGAAGGTTGCCAATGAGGAATTTTTCAAGGAGATGGCTAGGCAAAATGCAGCAGCTGGTTATCCTCAGAGAAATCTAGATATGTTGTTAGGAAAGGGACCTTATGAGGATCAGCAGCAACTAATTGCATATGATCCTGGCGTATACTCACAAATTGCTGTAGAGGTGATTAGGGCATGGAAGACTTTACAAGGACATAGAGGTTTACAAGGTCAATTATCTAAGGTAATATAAGGAGCTAATGAACCTTATGCTGAATTTGTAGATAGGCTTATTCAAACAGCTACCAGAATTTTGGGGAATACAGAACAAGCAATGCCATTAATAAAACAACTGGCTTATGACCAAGCAAATCGTTGGTGCAGAGATATCATTAGACCATGGAAACATGAAGATTTAAACACATATATTAAGTTATTTAGAGACATTAATGAACAAGGGCAAATTGTGGCAGCTGCAGTAAAACAGGCTTTAGATGCCAGGCCAAGAACATGCTACAATTGTGAACAAACAGGACATTTTAAAAGGAATTGCCCCATAGGAGGAGGGTTTAACAAAACTAGGTATCAAAGGAGTAGAATACCGGGTATTTGCCCATGATGCCATAGAGGGAGACATTGGGCTAATGAATGCCGTTCTCAAACCACCATAGAGCGTACTCCATTATCAAAAAATGAACAAGGACCAAGTGTTTATCCACGATATCATGGAGAAAGGCATCGGGCTCCATTGCCAAAAAATGGACAGGGGGGCCCAATGCTCCAAGGCCCAAAACCACAAATATACAGAGCACTGGAGGAACCCAGCAACCCCATCAGGACAAATTGTCCATCAGATCCCTCATCAGACAAACCAGAGGGAGCGCAGGGTTGGACATCTGCACTTCCACCAGATCGGTACTAACTCCAGAGACGGGAGTTCAAATCATTCCCACAGGGGTGAAAGGACCTCTTTCCAAAGGAACAGTAGGCTTATTATTGGGATGCAGCTCTTCTACTCTAAAAGGACTTATGATAAGTCCTGGGGTAATTGATCCCAATTATGAAGGTGAAATAAAAATTATAGCCAGTTCTCCAAAGGGTATATCAGTAATTTCACCTGGAGATAGAATAGCACAGTTACTAATAATACCAAGCCTACATGATAAATTTTCCAGTCATGCTGTAGAAAGAGGTTCCAAGGGATTAGGCTCCACAGGTGTAGATTGGGCTATGCTTTCTTTAAATTTAGATTCTCACCCCATGTTAAAACTAAATATTCAAGGACATGAATTTAATGGGCTACTGGATACAGGTACAGACCTTAGCATCATCTCTCATCAAGAATGGCTAAAACATTGGCCATTACAACAAGCCACTCAAATGCTTTGAGGCCTAGGAGTGGCGACTAATCCCCATGGAAGTGCAATGGTATTAGATTGGAAGGATCCTGAAGGATGTGAAGGAACTATGCAGCCATATGTATTGAATCATCTTCCCGTAAATTTATGGGGACAAGATGTCTTAGATCAATTAGGTTTGACATTAACAAATAACATCAATCAAAATGCACCCACTATTATGGCTAGACAAGGTTTTAGGAAAGGAAAAAGATTAGGAAAAACAAGAACAAGGTATAGCAGCACCAATTCAAATAGATCAAGGAACAGACAGACATGGGTTGGATTTTCAGAAAGGGCCACTGAGACAATAAAAATTACTTGGAAATCAGAAAGACCAGTATGGGTTCCTCAGTGGCTCCTGACTGAAGAAAAGATACAAGCAGCCCATGATCTGGTCAAACAACAATTAGTGGAAGGACATATACAACCTTCTGTATCTCCCTATAATTCTCCCATTTTTGTCATCAAAAAGAAATCTGGTAAATGGAGATTATTGCAAGATTTAAGAGCCATTAATAATGAGATGGTTATTATGGGACCTGCTCATTTGGGGATTCCTTAATTGTCTGCTTTGCCAAAAACATGATATGTTTTAGTTATAGATATTAAATATTGTTTTTTTTCAATTCCAATTCATCCTGAGGATAGTCCACGTTTTGCATTTACTATCCCTGCACTGAATCATGAAGGTCCTGATCAGAGATATGAATGGAAAGTACTCCCTCAAGGGATGGCTAATAGCCCAACTATGTATCAAATTTATGTTAACAAAGTTATCCAGCCACATAGAAATCAAACTCCTGAACTACAAATATTTCACTATATGGATGATGTATTATTAGCACACAAGTCTAAAAACACAATGCTAGAATGTTATGCTACACTTACAAACTTATTAAAAAATTATAATCTAGAGATAGCAATAGATAAAGTACAATTAAATTTTCCAATTAATTATTTAGGAGTTCTATTATCCTCAACCATGGTCCGTCCACAAAAAATTCAAATACGAGTAGATCAATTCAAATCATTTAATGACTTTCAAAAGTTATAAGGAGACATAAATTGGATAAGGCCTTATCTAGGTATACCAACAGGAGAGTTGGGACATTTATTTGATATCCTGAAAGGTCCATCAGATCAAAATTCACCCCGAATGTTAACGCCTGAAGCAAGAAAGGCATTAAAAATCATTGAAACATATATGGAAAATATGCATTTGGATGGAATTGATATAAGTTTGCCTTTATTATTTATTGTACTACCAACAAAAAATATTCTTATAGGAGTATTTTGGCAAGAAGGTCCATTATTATGGATACATTTATCTTATTCTCCTAACACTATTCTTACTAGATATCCTGAGGTTGTAGGAAAATTAATACTCAAATGAATAAAAGCAGCAAATGGAGTGTTTGGAATTTCTCCCAATAAAATTATTACTCCATATACTATGAATCAAATTGATGAGTTAGCTAATGAGTTAAATACTTGGGCAATAATCATGTGCAAATCTAATGTTTCATTTGATAACCACTTACCATCTAATCCTTTATTGTCTTTTTGGTCATTGCATCCTGTAATTTTTCCAAAAATGACAAGAAAAACACTTATTATGAATGCTCCAAATATATTCACTGATGGGTCAAATAATGGAACAGCAGCAATAGTTACACCTGATCAAACTTTTACATTTTTAGTACTCAAACAATCAGCTCAAAAGGTAAAGCTTAATGCAGTATTAAAATCTTTTGTGATGTTTAAAGATTCTGTATTTATTTTCTTATAGTCAGTATATAGTTAATGCTATAGTATCCCTTGAAGATGCTGGTAGGATTTCCCCTTCTTCTACTGTTTTCTCTTTTTTTTCCACTATACAAGTCTAATCTGGGACAGAAAAGATCCATTCTTTATAGGACATATCAGGGCACAGACAGGATTGCCTGGAGCCCTTAGTTTGGGCAATGATTTAGCAGATAAAACTACACATGACATACATATTTTTTCTACACTAGAAGAAGCTATAAATTTTCATAAAAGGTTCCATGTCAATGCTAATACTTTACAAAAGCATTTAAAAATAACTAAGGAACAAGCTAGACAAATAATAAAACATTGTCAAAATTGTGTGACCTTTTTAACCACAAGTTAATCTTGGAATCAATCCTAGAGGATTGATACCTAATCATGTTTGGTAGATGGACGTCACACACTTGCCAGAATTTGGAAAATTAAAATATTTGCATGTTACAGTTGATGCTTCTTCTGGATTTTTTATGAGCTCCCTTCATGCCGGAGAAAAAACTAAAGATGTTATAGCTCATTGCTTACAAAATTTTGCCACTGTGGGCGTTCCAAAACAGTTAAAAACAGATAATGCCCCTGGTTATACTTCTACCTCTTTAAAACAATTTTGCTCCTCATTTGGCATTACTCATATAACAGGAATTACATACAATCCACAGGGACAAGGCATAGTTGAAAGAGCTCATCAAACTATTAAAATGTACTTTTTAAAGCAAAAAGACGGAATTGGTAAGGGGTATATATTCCCCAAAGATAAACTTAAAATAACCCTTTTTACTCTAAACTTTTTAAATTTGGATTCATCAGGACTTAGTGCTGCAGAAAGGCATATGTGTCCAAAAAATGTACATAAGTCCAAGGTACTTTGGAAAGATATTCTAACAGGACAATGGAAAGGTCCTGACCCAGTAATTTTCTGGAGTCGGGGGTCTGTTTGTGTGTTTCCACAGGAAGAACAGCAGCTGATTTGGATTCCAGAGAGATTAACTAAAGCAATTTCTACAGACCAAAAAGAAGATGATTTGGCTGAAATCCATAACAGCTGATATCCAAATCTCCAGTTTGGCTATTCTTACATCTGCAACAGAACCAGGATGCTTTTTTCAATATCTATTTTATTATTGCCCTTTCCCATATCATGAAGTTCTATTTTGATTTTTGAGCTCATACAGACATAGGTTAATGTTTTGCTGATCAGTTCTATTTTTTTACTATAGTTTTTAAACATTGCAATGGAGATTTCATCTGTAAAAAGTTATAAGGCCTTTACTATTTTGTTATGTGTTGTATGTATTATGTGTGCACACTTGTGTTTTGTGTTATATGTTTGAATGTACGTATGTCCATATATCATATATGATGAGCACTCATGAAAAAAATGGATCCAAATATTTTTTTTATTCACGTGATTTAAATGGTTTAATTTAAATTGGGTAAACAACTGTTGAGGATTGTTTTAATATGTGAACAAAAAAGGAGGTTAACAGATCTGTTTGTTTACTGTCACCTTTCATTTTCATTATATTTAATAATTCTCTTCAAGATAATGTAAGTTGTTAAGAAAATTGTTTTCTTTTAGTGCCTTCTGGAATGTTACACAATTTTTTTCTTTAGCCATTATTGCCAGAAATCCTATCTTTATCCCAGTGCCGGTGAAGACAAACATAAAACCAATCAACAGATTCTGCAATAGCCATCACTGAACTGCTTGCAGAAGTTGCCTAGACTATGTGTCACTTGTATGCATTGTGAACTCACTTGTATGCATTGTGAACTATCTGTTGGTGCAGCGACTTGTGGTAGTGTTGGGGTATTTTTGCTGATGATGTCATCGGTGGTACAAATTTTCCAAAAGGAGCCGTCAATTGGCTTGGTGTATCTTCCTCCCTTCTGCTTGTCATCATTGTTCAGCTAAAATTTGGGGGCCAACAGAGGTGAGGCAAAGAACCTCACCCCCCGCTGGTACCTCTCCACAGGTGTGGCTATATACTGGACGGGTAGTTAGTGACAGGTAAGATCAAATTACGATGGTACCAACTAAGACAGGAGGCTGACGCCTTGAGGTCAGCTCATCCGATAACGGGTAAGGACCATATATAGTATTGGACAACCTAAGGCAGGCATGGTCCCTAAGCCACATGCTTGTTGTTTAAACAGAGATGGGGAGATGTTGAGAGCCACAGCTGAAAGGGACCCAGCAAACTTCCAGCTGCCAGCAAGCTTCCAGCTGCTGGCTGATGATTGGCTCACAGTGACCCCAGCAACATCTAGCTGATTGGCTCCTCTGCGGTGATACTCATTGGGCTGTTTCCCTGCCCTTTTAGACCACGGAGCTGCTCATTGGGGGACTTCTTTGGCTCCACCCTTGTGATCCAGCCAATCGGCCTCAAGAGCAGGAGGATTGTGGGAGTGGGAGGGGCTTGTGTTTTTGTGTGAGAGGCTTGTGGGAAGCCAGTGGTGGCAGTTGGGCTCTGAGGGTTTTTCCTGAGGAGCTGTTTTGTTTGGCCTGTGTGGTTCTAAAAATAAAGTTCGTTTATTTTGACAAGTGGCTCCTGAATTGTGCCCAGCCAGACTGCGGCAATATACATAGTATTTTATGAACTGATTTGTACATTGCAAAACATATTATAATGATCTTGAGGATTGCTCTATATCAACTATACACATATATTTACTATCTGGTTATCATTCTATTTTATGATTTGATAATGCCATAATTTATTTAATGATTAATATTTGGATGGCTTACTTTTATGATCAGTGCCACAATGAAAGTCTATATACATATAAATTTTGATGTGCTTTCATAAGTACATGTATGTATTCCCCAGGTTTTGATATGTCCTCTAGGTTCAACATATGTCAAGAAGTTATGTCATGTATAAAGGAGTTACAAAAACACATTTGAAGCAGTGCAAAAGTAAAGATGACATTCTTTATAGAGAAAGAAAGATGCACATACATTCAGACCACAAAAATATTAAGCGAGAGTTTTTCTGATACCAGTATTTCATCTTCGCAAGATTCCTTAGAGCTGTGCAAGAAAGGTGACACATGTTATGACCACTTTCTACTGAAATATAAAACTTTCCCAACCAAAGATATAGTACTTGCTAACCTATGTGAAACATGAGTTTTGTAATTATATAATACTGTTATTTATTTTTTCAAACCAATATTTGCATAGTCAGTATTTTTGAAGGGATTACTTTGTTTTAAGTATAGTAGCTTTCAGAGGGAAATCGTTCAGAAAAGTTTCTAAATACACATCATATATTCTTTCAGCTTCCCAAGTAAACCCAAAGTATCCAAAGTAATTGATTTTTCAGTTCCCCATTTAAAAGACTGGTTATTTTAGTAATAAGAAAAAAATAAAGAAGATTCTACCAGATACCAGGAAAAGGAGGTTAGAAATTAGTGACTGTTTATAAGTATACTTTGGGTATCTGCAACTTACCTCATTGTAGTATGTAGCTGAATGGGAATAGATTTCAGTTAGAAGAGATTAAATTGGCTCTGGAAGAAGGCTCCCAGAACTTCTTATTTATGTCACTCCTTTCTAGCCACTCATTGATCCAAACATGACCTTGCTTGTTGTGCACAGCCAGTCCTGTATGACTTGTGTGGTTATAAGAAGCTGCCCATAGTTTAGCATCTAGTGGATCATGAAAACACTGGCTCCTGTTAGGAAAGACTTGCTCAGCCTTGCAAAAACCCAGGGAAACCTGGGGATTCAGTACTCATCAAAATGCATATATCCTTTTTTTTTCTTTTTTTTTGTGGCTATAGTACAATTCCAGATTTTTTTTCTGACATAGCTACAGATATATATATAAAGTTATAAATTAGTTAATGAGGCCAAAATCACAAGTATATATACCATCTTGTTACTTCCCTTGTTATTGATCTATATCAAGACACAATGCTCTGTTTCTCTTGCCTTTTCAGGTTTCAGAGTTTCTAGTTGTTCTCTTTGTATGATGGTCATATGGATCTGCAGAACAATGTGGTATTAATGTATAGGTGAGTTTGTTATACAACACACTTATTTCTCATGTTTTTTGGTAGATATTATCGTCAACATCTTCAGTCAGTGTTCCATGCTGGATTATTGGAAGGAAAACATACTCCAAACTTCCAAGGCCTTTTCTTCATTTAAAGTAAAAAAAAAAATAGTGCCAAGAGACTATTATTGCAACACAATTGGCTGAGGCATCTCTGACTCCTGACAAAGATTATCCTACTGTAAGCCTGAAATTTTAAATGACCTGAAGATGAGGCTGAACAAAGGAAAATGCTATTTTATCTGAGTGCTGTAACAAAAATAAGCCCTTTTTCCAAGTGTCTGACATGCTAAACCAATTCATGTACATGAATTCATGAAATTCATTCAATAATCAGTCACTAAAAGAAGTTTCTTCTGTACTACAATAGTTCATCATTGACAGATGAACTTAGTCACACTATGCAGAACTCAAGAGTAAAGTGAAGTATTGATCATATGAAAGATAAAACCCTTCTAATTTTTTGATAAATAAGTTCATATATTTAATTTTATTGTTATTAAATTCTATATTTGCTTATTAATTTATTTAATTAATTTTATAATCATGTCCATATGCCTATTAAGTAATTTTTTAAAATCAATTAGGTATTTATTGCCTCAGGGTATAAAGAAGTTAACAGTTAAACATAGCCAACTGAATAATAATGCTGCAGTGGTTAAATATGTACTATAATTCTATATGCAACCCCTGCTGTTCTTAGCATTGAGTTAGAAGTAAAGATTATGTAACACCTGGTCTTTGAACAGTAAAAATACCCAAAACAACAGTGACTATGATTTTCACATACATTTCACAGTTTATGAAGCTCTTTATCGTAGTTTTCATTTTTACTGTGTGTTAACTTGAAGATAGTTTTGTCTCTTATCATCTCATAAAGGAATAGTTTAAAAGTAAAATACATCCTGTACTATAATATGAAGATTATTAAAATTCCATATTAGCTGAGGAGGTTAATGGGTCTAATATGTGGAAAATTATCAACTGTTCATTTCCTGACATATAAATCTGGTACATTATAGTGTGAGCCCTCACTTAACCAGATTATAAAAACACATGAGGAAAGAATGCTATCTCATTTCTGCAATGAAATTATTATAAAATATTTTAAATATATTTCCATATCAATCTAATTAGGTTTAAATTTTTACTATGACATAGTCTATAAAACATATTTGTATCTTGGTAAACATTTAGAGCATTTCAACTAGATCCACTGGGGTATGGGGGTCTGATATGAAGTGCAAAACTAACTGGATCTTATGATCCTGGCTTCAGGTACTATTATTTTTTGTCTTCTAGCAATAAAATTTTGTTTCAAAATATAGTAGTTTCATATTTTTATGGAAGGACTTATGTTGGAATTTGTTGAAAGGGAATAAAATGTTCCTTGAATATATAGCAAGTTTAAGCAAAAACATAATTATAAATATTACATTTTATCAATATACTAACTTTAAACATCTTGCTAGCAAGTGGAATGCCATTCACAAATAAGAGTTTCAATCAGATGTTAATAGATATTTCTTTGTTTTAAAAATATTTCTCAAAAGCACACTCAATCAAATTTGTTTCCCCAGGATGTACATATTGTGAGTAGTGGTGAAGAGAAAGAAAATCTATGGAAAAATTTTAAAAAAACATAGAGGAAACACAGCACCACTTGGTTTGTCACAGGATATGGTACTAATGTCATTTGTATGGAAAGTTAATGTGGAATTTACTCTTCAAGAGCTTAAGAAGTAGCTGAGCACAGTGGCACATAACTGTAATCCTATCTAGTTGGGAGACTGAAGAAAAAGGCAAGTTCAAGTCTAGCCTCAATAACTGAGAGAGACCCTGTCTCAAAATTAAAAATAAAAAGTACTGGGGTAGTAGATCTGTGGTGGAGCACCCTAGGTTTAATCCCCAGAACAAAAAAGGGTGAGTAATAGGTGATTTGAAGTGTTGTCCACATGGAGAGATGTTTTACAGTTCAATATCAAATAATAGAATCAATATCAAATTATTGATAGGTATTTTAAAATTGGGGAAGTACCTCAGTGGTAAGTGCCCCTCTGTTCAATTTCCAGTACCAAAATGAGGGGGAAAAAGAGTAAGAATTAATTGGATACTTGTTGCTCTGGGGAAGCAATTTTACACATTTGGGGAATGCTTACCTTTCTTCGTACAGACATATTGTTTAGGCAAATCCTCCTTGTGCTAAGCCTAAGTAATTTATTAAGATGTTGTAGATATCTGCAGCTAAGGTCTTTCAGCACTCTCTCTGAACCATTCTTATAATCCTATTCATTGTTAGCTTCTTCTGATTATTCTACAAAGTCTTTCTTCCTTAATCATATAAAAATTCAATAAGGACAAAGTTAGGATAGTAGAGGGGGAAAACAACATTGTCAATTCTATCATTGTTGTTAGTGAGATTCTTTTCTAAGATAATAATATTCAAATATTCAACTATTTTTGAACCTCATATGAGTACAAATGTTTAAATAAATGTATTAAATAATTTTCCTAACAATGAGTATGAATCCAGAAATAGTTCATTTATGTAAGTTCAGATATTTCAAATACCTTATCTTTATTGCTAATAGCTGTTTAAAGAATTTCACTTCTCAATTGCATAGATTTTCATATATATTTTTCTATTTAAATGCTTAATAAAAAGGAATTAAGTTTTTATCCAGTTTGTGCATCATTTAAAATATACCTTCATTTATTGAAAGAACTTTTTTCTCACATATATCTTTACTCTTCATCATTTTAGTAATATTGCCCTTCAACATTTATTAAGATGAACAAAAAGCCAAGTTCCTGCTTTTGTGAAGTATTTTTTCTTATACAAGAAATTTATGAAGTAAAGAGAACTTTGTATCAGGTAAGTTGCTTTTGAACTTAATTGTCGTATATAAAAGAGTCTTGAGGTGTACTTTCTAATATATTTATGCAACTCACATTATTGCAGATTTTTCAATCCTTTATATTCTTTCTCTTGTTTTATTTTATTTTATTTTTAAATTTTAAAAATTTGTTCTAATTAATTATACATGACAGCAAATGCATTTCAATTCATTATACACAAGTGGAGCACAACTTTCAATTTCTCTGGTTGTACATGATGTATACTCGTACCATATGAGCAGTAAAACGTATATCTATGTTAATGATGTTCATCTCATTCCACTGTATTTCCTGCTCCAATGCCACCTCCCTTTCCTTCCCTCCCCTTTGCCCAAAGTTTCTCCATTCTCCCTATGCTTCCCCCATTATAGATCAGCACCCACTTATCAGAACATTTGCCCTTTGTTTTTTTGGGATTGGCTTATTTCACTTAGCATGATATTCTCCAACTCCATTCATTTACCTGCAAATGCCATTATTTTATTCTCTTTTCATACTGAGTAATATTCAATTGTGTATATGTACCACAATTTCTTTATCCATTCATCTATTGAAGGACATCTAGGTTGGTTCCACAGTTTAGCCATTGTGAATTGAGCTGCTGTGAACATTGATGTGGCTGTGTCACTATAGTATGCTGATTTTAAGTCCTTTGGATATAAACTGAGGAGTGGGATAGCTGGGTCAAATGGTGGCTCCATTAACTTCATATATTTGTTGATCAATTGTATATCTTCTTCTGAAAAGTGTCTATTCAGTTCCTTAGCCCATTTATTGATTGGGATATTTATTTTTTTGGTGTTAAGTTTTTTGAGTTCTTTGTATATCCTCTAAATTAGGGCTCTATCTGATGTGCATGTAGTAAAGATGTTCTCCCACTCTGTGGGCACTCTCTTCATGTTATTGATTGTTTCCTTTGCTGAGAAGAATCTTTTTAATTTGAATTCATCCCCATTATTAGTTATTGATTTTATTTCTTGTGCTTTAGAACTCTTGTTAAGGAAGTCAGGACCTAATCTGACATGATGAAGATTTGGTCCTACTTTTTCTTCTATTAGGCACAGTATCTCTGATTTAATTCCTGAGTCCTTCTTCCATTTTGAGTTGAGTTTTGTGCATGGTGAGAGATAAGTGTTTAATTTTATTTTGCTGCATATGGATTTCCAGTTTTCTCAGCACCATTTGTTGTTTTGCTTTATTTTAGTGTATTTTGTTATTGTTCTTAAATATATGAAGAGAAATGAGAGCAAAATACTAAGAATATAAACTTTGGTTGCAGAACATTCTGGATTCAAATTCTGGTTCTAATGATTATGGGCTGTGTAGTTTGGTCAAGTAATTTAGTTTCTATAAATCTTATTTCTCTCATTTTTTTAAACCTGCAAATAGGAATACAATATATCTCCACTGCCAGGTTGTTATAAGAATGCAATAGAATAGTATACACATTGTACCTAGTAAAATGGCCAGCATATAGTAGATGTTAAAAAAGTTAGATGTTACTATAGCATTCTTTCTATTCTCTTTTTAATTTCTAAAAATCAAATTCATTTTATTACAATTATATTAACTAATTTTAAGTGCACAATTTCATTAGAACTTATATAAAATAATTTCATATTATGGTTCCATCACATTGAAATTTTTTTGTGTTCTTTTGTAGTCAATGTCTTTCCCAATCCCCAGGACATGAAAACAGAGATGTGACTTTTGTAATCTTGATTTTGTTTCCTCTAGAATTTATTTTTCAGAGCATTGATTAGTATGTAGGATGTCTTTCCTTTTATACTTTATTTTATTATTTAAAAAAATTTCTGGGTGAGGTGCCATGTGCCTATAATCTCAGTGGATCCAGAGGCTGATACAGGAGTTTAAAGACAGCCTCAGCAATTTAAGTGACTCACTGAGACCCTGTCTCTAAATAAAAATATAAAAGTGGGTTGGAGATGTGATACAGTGGTTAAGCACCCCTACATTCAATTCCTGGTCCCCTCAAAAGATTGAAAGTAAGTCAACCAAGCATTTAATTGAAGAAATCCAGCCCTTAAAAACCTTGAAAAAGAGAAACACAGTAATTAAGAGGAAGAGATGAATAACAGCAAATAGAACAATGTAACTTTTATTAGCCCCAAATCCCCCAAATATTAAAATTGTTAATAAAATATGAATGGAACTTTAAAATGAAGGGAAAATAGACAAGTATCTGACATGTTCAACAAAGAAAAAAAGAGTGAGCACTAACACACATGAGATAAATGAAAAATCACATATGTTCACAACTATATTTCAAAAATTTTTTTGATAATTTTGGATATTTAGAAAAATAAATGACTTCTAGAAATATGTTAGCAATTTTTTTAAAAATTTATTTATTTATTTTAATTAGGCATATGACAGCAAAATGCATTTTGATTCATAGTATACAATTGCAGCACAACTTTACATTTCTATGGTTGTACATGTTGTAGTGTTACACCATATGTACAGTCAGAAATGTACCTAGGGTAATGATGATCATTTCACCATTTTTTTTGCCTCCATGCACCCTTCCTACTTTCTCACCCCTTTTTCTAGTCAAAGATTCTTCATTTTTCCCATGCCCCACCCAAACCTGTTATGGATCAGCATCCAATTACCAGGCAGAATATTTGGCCTTTGGTTTTTTGGGATTGGCTTACTTGGCATGATATTCTCCAACTCCATTTACCTAAAAATGCCATAATTTTATTCACTTTTTGTGCTGAGTAATATTTCATTATGTATATAAACCACATTTTCTTTGTCCATTCATCTACTGAAGAGCATCTAGGTTGGTTCCACAGTTTAGCTATTGTGAATTGAGCTTCTATGAACATTGATGCGGCTGCATTACTATAGGATGCTGATTTTAAATCCTTTGAGTATAGACTGAGGAGTGTGATAGCTGGGTCAAATGGTGGTTCCATTCAAAGTTTTCTAAGGAATCTCCATCTGCTTTCGAGACTGGTTGCAACAATTTGCAGTCTAACCGGCAATACATGAGTGTGCCTTTTCCCCCACATCCTCACCAACATATACTGTTGTCTGTATTCTTAATAGCTGCCATTCTGACTTGCATGAGATGAAATCTTAAAGTAGTTTTGATTTGCATTTCTCTAATTACTAGAAATTTTGAACATTTTTTCATATATTTGTTGATTGAGTGTATATCTTGTTTTGAAAAATGTTTATTCAGCTCCTTAGCCCATTTATTGAGTGGATTGTTTTTTTTTTTTTGGTGTTAAGTTTTTTTATTAGTTGTTCAAAACATTACATAGCTCTTGACATATTTCATACATCGATTCAAGTGGGTTATGAACTCCCATTTTTCTCCCATATACAGATTACAGAATCACATCGGTTACATATCCACGTTTTTACATACTAGTGTCTGTTGTATTCTGCTGTCTTTCCTGTCCTCTACTATCACCCCCTCCCCTCCCATCTTTTCTCTCTACCCCATCTACTGTACTTCATTTCTCTCCCTTGTTTTTTTTCTTCCCCCTTTCCCTTCAACTCCTCTTATATGTAATTTTGTATAATGATGAGGGTCTTCTTCCATTTCCATGCAATTTCCCTTCTCTTTCCCTTTCCCTCCTACCTCTCGTCCCTGTTTAATGTTAATATTTTTCTCATGCTCTTCTTCCCTGCTCTGTTCTTAGTTGCTCTCCTTATCTCAAAGATGACATTTGGCATTTGTTTTTTAGGGATTGGCTAGCTTCACTTAGCATAATCTGCTCTAGTGCCATCCATTTCCCTGCAAATGCCATGATTTTGTCATTTTTTTAGTGCTGAGTAGTACTCCATTGTGTATAAATACTACATTTTTTTATCCATTCATCTCTTGAAGGGCATCTAGGTTGGTTCCACAGTCTAGCTATTGTGAATTGTGCTACTATGAACATTGATGTAGCAGTATCCGTATAGTATGCTCTTTTAAGCTCTTTAGGGAATAGTCCAAGAAGGGGAATAGCTGGGTGAAATGGTGGTTCCATTCCCAGCTTTCCAAGGAATCTCTATACTTTCCTCCAAATTGGCTGCACCAATTTTCAGTCCCACCAGCAATGTACAAGTGTACCTTTTTCCCCACATCCTCGCCAGCATTTGTTGTTGTTTGACTTCATAATGGCTGCCAATCTTACTGGAGTGAGATGGTATCTTAGGGTGGTTTTGATTTGCATTTCTCTGACTGCTAGAGATGGTGAGCATTTTTTCATGTAATTGTTGATTGATTGTATGTCCTCCTCTGAGAAGTGTCTGTTCAGGTCCTTGGCCCATTTGTTGATAGGGTTATTTGTTATCTTAGTGTTAAATTTTTTGAGTTCTTTGTATACTCTGGATATTAGGGCTGTATCTGGAAGTGTGAGGAGTAAAAATTTGTTCCCAGGATGTAGGCTCCCTATTTACCTCTCTTATTGTTTCTCTTGCTGAAAAAAAACATTTTATTTTAAGTAAGTCCCATTTGTTGATTTCTAGTTATTAACTCTTGGGCTATTGGTGTACTATTAAGGAATTTGGAGCCCGACCCCACAATATGTAGATTGGGGCCCACTTTTTCTTCTATCAGACGCAGAGTCTCTGATTTGATATCAAGCTCCTTGATTCATTTTCAGTTAACTTTTGTGCATGGTGAGAGAAAGGGATTCAGTTTCATTTCATTGCATATAGATTTCCAGTTTTCCCAGCACCATTTGTTGAAGATGCTATCCTTCCTCCATTGCATGGTTTTAAGTTTTTTGAGTTCTTTATGTATCCTGGAGATTAGTGCTCTATCTTACAAGCATGTGGCAAAAATTTGTTCCCAAAATGTAGTCTCTATGTTCATGTTATTGATTGTTTTCTTTACTGAGAATAAGCTTTTTAGTTCAAGTCTATCGCATTTATTGATTTTTTATTTTATTTTTTTGTACTTTTCTTGTTAAGGAAGTTGGGGCCTAATCCAACATGATGAATATTTGGGCCTAATTTTGGGCCATTTGTCTACATGTCTATTTTGTTGCTAATATTATACCATTTCTGTTACTATAGTTTTGTAATATATTTTAAGATCTGGTATTGTGATGCCTCCCGTTTCTTCTTGCTAAGGATTGTATAAGCAATTTTTAAAATAAAAGTCCATAACAAGTGTCATTTACTCATGAGGCATTTGTAAATTTTACTAGTCAAACAAAGTATAAGAAAATTAAAATTTAGCTGGGTGTGGTGGTTAATGAGGGTTATCTTAAGTGACTAGGGCAGCTGAGGCCAAAAGCCTTGACAAGAATAATTAACTGATGAAAGTTTATTTGGGGACTCATATTTCAGAGGTCTTAGTCCATAGGTGGCTTACTCCATTCTTCGATACCTGACGTGAAGTATAACATTAAGATGGAAGGGTGTGGCAGAGGAAACCACCTGGGTGCATGATGTCAGAAAGTTGAGAAAGGGAGAGGAGATGAGAAAAGAAGGGAGGCAAGGAGAGAGGAGAGGAGGGGAGGGGAAGTGAGGGAAGGGGAGAGCATGTTCTTCTCATCATGGACAAAATGTAAACCCCAAGGCACACCCCAGTATTCCACCTCCTCAAGACACATCCTACCTCTCTCCAATTACCACTCAAGTTAACCCCCATCATGTGCTTAATGCACTGATTAGGTTAGGGTTTTCCTAACCCAATAATTTCACCTCCAAATCTTCTTGCATTGTGTCACACATAAGCTTTTAGGAGACACCTCATATCCAAACCATAACAGGCCCCTTAAAGTAATGACTGCAGTGATTTTTGAGTGCTAGTGCTGCTCAGCATGATGAAAAACTTCTTAGGCCCTCATGATTTCTTCTCAATAGAATTTTCCATTCTACATATTGCAATGGGTGTGGTCTTGCAAATTCCTGTGATACCCTCAAGCCACCTTTCCATGTCTCAGTGCAAAGTAATTTAGGGGCTATAGTTTCTTTAACAAGTATACCCTCTTTGGCCCCTAGGTTTATATGCATTTTCTGACCAAACTGCAAGTTTTCAAAATCCTTGAACCCTTCTTTCTGCTCCTGATTCTCACAGAAAACCTTCCTAAAGATGCTAGCAATATCCATACCACTGACCAAATGCTGCATTAAAATTTTCTCTGCCAGATTAATCAGTCAATTACTTTTAAATTTAGTCTCACACAAAGTCTCAGGATATGGGGAAAATGCAGACAAGCTCTTTTCCAGAACATAACATGACAGGACTCTTATCTTATTCAAAATAAAGTCTTCATTTTCCTCTGAAACCTCATGAGCCTAGTCCACACTCCTGTTAGCATTTTGGTTTTCTGCAATCACCGATTAAGCTCTGCTTACAACATTCTAAAGATATTTCAATTTCTATGTCTAAACTTTTCAAAATTCTTCCATGCAAAATCTTCTGAACTGCATGGTCAGGTTAATTTATATCAATGATCCCCCTTTTCATAGCCAGTTTCTCCTTTACACAGCTTTTTTTTTTTTTTTACTGAAACTCAAATAGCTGACAAGAACATCTTACAGGGAAAAAAGCTTTATTTTGTCTCATGGCATCAGCAGTCCCAGTCCATAGACAGCCTACTCCACTGTTGTGGGCCCAAGATGAGGCAGAAAATCATGATAGAAGGACATGGTAGATAGAAACTGTTTCTCAAGGCAGCAAGGAAGAATGGGTGAAGAGGCAACAGGAATACTGTCTCTGGCTTCGTTGGGGATTAATTCATGATGTTGTATGTGTCAGCATCCTCTCCTTTTTAATTATTAAATAGTTCATTTTTGTGGAGGTATACCATAATTATTTTAAACATAGGTATTTATCACTAAAAACTTTCTTCCTGCAACTGCTTTTGATACACTTCATAAAGTTTGATATATTGTGCTTTCATTTATCTCAATATATTTTTTTATTTTTCTTTCTGACTTATTCTTTAGCAATTTGGTATTTTGGGAGTATGTTGTTTAAGTTTCACATATTTTTTTTCCAATTTTCCTTCTGTTTCTGACTTTTGGTGGTTGAAAAGATATTTGATGTAATTTCGATATTTTCAAATTTTGTATGACTTTAATTCTGGCTTTACAATTCAATTCTAGAGAATGTTCCATGTATGCTTGATATGAATGTTTTTGACTGCCATTGAATTAAATGTTTTGTATAGATACATTAGGTACACCTGGCCAATTGTATTATTCATGTTCATTTTTCCTTAGTTATTTTCTGTCTGAAAGATCTGCCCATTGTCAAAAGTGGGGTACCACAATCTCTTACTACTGTTATATTGCTATTTCTTCATTCATTTCGGTTACTGTTTGTTTTTTATATATTCAGGAGCTCCAATGTTTTGTGCATATACATTGTTATATACTCTTGATGACTAGATTCCTTTATTATACAGTGACTCTTTATCTTGTGACAGATTTGGACCAAACATCTATTTTGTCTGGTGTAAGTAGAGCCATGCAGGATAATTTTATTTCCATTTCCATATAATTATTTTTTTTAATTTCTTCACTTTCATCCTATATGTACCCTTAAAACTAAAATGAGACTCTTCCAGAAAGCATATTATTAGATGATTTTTTATGCATTCAATCACCCTAGGTCTTTTGATTGGAGAATTTAATCATTTCTTATTTAATATAATTATAGATAAAGAATTCCTCTTACCAGTTTATTAATTGTTTTCTGAGTCCGATATTTCCCTTATTACCTTTTTCTTCTCTTTTTATCTTTCTTTGAGATTTGATAATTTTTTTCTGATACTGGGGATTGAACCAAGAAGCATTTTGCCACTGTGGTAAATTACAAGCTCTTTTTATTTTTAACTTGATACAAAGTGTTGCTAAATTGCCCAGACTGATCTTGAACTAACAATTCTCATTCCTCAGCCTCCCAAGTAGCAGGAATTAAAGGTGTGCATAACAGTGCCCAGATGATTTAAAAGATTTTGATCATTTTATGCTTTCACTCCTTTCCCTATTGTATATCTAATGAAAACTTTTTTGTGGTTATCATGGAATTTACATAAAATAGCTCAGTTATTGCAGTCTATTTTGAGGTAACAACTTTAGACCATTTCACCCATCAACAGAAGATTGCATATTTTTTACCCTTGTGTGCAGAATATGTATATATATATATATATATATATATAGAGAGAGAGAGAGAGAGAGAGAGACCATATTTTGTGTGGTAAAGCATGCTTTAGTAAGATTAAGAGAAATGAAATAATATTTGACATGTGTTCTGGTTACAGAGGACTTTAAAAATATTAAGGAAATATGAAAATATTTGGCAATGAAACTACACAACTCAGTGTCCTGTGATTTAAAAAAATCACCAAAAGGAGAAGAAAATATCAGAAACTGAATAAAATGAAAAAAATGTAAATAAAAATTTGTGACATAAAACAATAAACAGAGGGAATTTTATAGCATTGAAAAACTTAATTAAAAAACACAAAAATCAATGTTCTCAGATTCCACCTTAATAAAGTTGTAAAATATACTTGAAGTAGGGCAGAAGAGGCCATTAATAAAGTTGAGAGCAGAAATTAGTAAATTTAAAACATAAAACAATATACAAAATTACATGAATAAATCATTTCTTTGCAAATGAAGTAAAAAAGGGATAAACATTACAGATTTTTCTGTGTATGTGCTTAGCGTCGAACCCAGTGCTTCATGGATACTAAACATACAGTGTAGGAATAAGTAGTACTCCCAGCCCATCTTAACTACAGATCTTGTATACATTAAAGGGAGAATAAATAAATGTTTAAAAAGTTACATAAATACATTCAAAAATGTAAAAACTCTTTGAAAGTCATAATATAGAATTTCTAGTAGAAAATAATGATAATATAATTATTATAATAAAATGATTCTTTATTAAAAAGTAATTTGTGTTAAAAATTTTCACATATACAAACTTCAGGCCCTAATGACTTTAAAAAGGTCTTGGAAATCAGAATTGAGTCCTCATAACCTGGCCCCCATGTTGAAGATTAGACACCTGAGAAATGCCAAGGAAAATGCAAAAAGTAATTTTTTTTAAGTATCAGAACTGAGGGATGAGAGAGAGAGAGAGAGAGAGAGAGAGAGAGAGAGAGAGAGAGAGACTGACTCCAGAGAGGAAGGAGCCCAGAGGTGGTGCCTGAGGGAGTTGGGGTGTCTAGCTCCTTTATAGATTTTAGATTTCTTTTCTTCTCATGCCTACGTGACCAAAATGTGAAAAAAAAGGCACAAACAGAGCTAAAGGGGGTGATTGCCTGTGTTGGAAAGTGCAATCCTTCCCCTCCCCCAGAGGCTGTGAACATCCAGGTGATGGGGGATATTATTTACCCATTTTCTTTTCTTTGATAATCATCTATATGTCCTTTGCCCTGGTTGCCATTTCAATGATGAGATTTACCAAACACCGAAGGAAAAAAACAATTGCAATTCTACCCAGATTTTTCCAAAATATGGAAAAGGTAGCAATACTTCTTAACTCATTATCCTGATAAAAGTAGCAGAAAAACATATGCTTGAAGAATACACCAATGAATATCTCCCATGAAATGATGGAATTCTTCAAAAAGTTTCAGGAGGGGGTCAAGATATATATTGACCCCATTATTTATGTATGTATGTATATATAATATGTAAAATGATGTTCACGGGAATGCAAAGTTGTACTAATATACACAACATAATTTGTTCAATTCTATACATAAGAGCCAAAAGGCTTGTGATAATTTCAACAAATTTAAAAGAAGGATTTGTTATAAATTAGCTCCTAGAGATATTTTTAATATATTCTTATATGCAATTTGACATTATTAATAAATTTTGCATCTATGTTCATTAGGAATAATGTTCTTATGTTTTACTTTCCCTGATGTGTCTTTGTCTGTTTATGGTATCAGGTTGATACTAGCTTCATAGAATGAATTTAGAAGGGTTTCTACCTTTTCTAGTTCATGAAATAATATGAGAAGTATTGGTGAAAGTTTTTCTTTGAAGGTCTCATAGAAATCAGCTGAGAATCCATACAATCCTAGGCATTCCTTTGTTAGTAGGCTTTTGATGGTGTCTTTAATTTAATTGCTTGAAATTGATCTGTTTAAATTTTCTATGCCTTCCTGATTCAATTTGGTTAGGACATGTGTCTCTAGAAATATGGTGATGTCTTCAAGATTTTCTATTTTATTGGAGTTTAGATTTTCAAAATAGTTTCTGATTATAGTCTGTATTCTGTAGTGTCCATGGTGATATTTCCTTTCTCATCTCAACTTTTAGCAATTTGAGTATTTTCTCTCTCTTTTTTTTTAGCTTGGTTAAGAGTTTATCAATTTTATTCATTTTTTCAAAGAAGCATTTTTTTGTTTTGTTGACTTTTTAAATTGTTTTTTGATTCAATTTCATTGATTTTGGCTCTAATATTTATTTTCTCTCTTCTACTGCTTTTGGTATTGATTTGTCCTTCTTTTTCTAGGGCTTTGCAATGTAATGTTAGTTTATTATTTTGTGACTTTTTATTCTTTAATGAATGAGCTCAATGTAATGAACTTTCCTCCTGGAACTGCCTTCATATTGTCCCAGAAGTTTTGATATGTTGTATTGTATTACTAATCTCATTTACAGGTATGTATTTTTTTTAATTTCATCCTTGATTTCTTCAGTTATCCATACATCATTCAATAATGTATGGCTTAGTCTCCAGGTGTTATGGTAGCTTCTATTTTTGGTGCGTGGTTGGGATTGAATTCAGGGGCAGACAACCACTGAGACACATACTCAGCCAATTAAGAAAATATTTAGAGATAGAGTCTCACTGAGCTGTTTAGTGTCTCACTTTTGCTGAGGCTGGCTTTGAACTTGAAATTCTCCTGCCTCAGCCTCCCAAACTGCTGGAATTACAGGCATGCACCACTACTCCTGGCATCTATTTTTAATTTTATCATTGATTTCTAATTTTATTCCATTATGTTCTGATAGAATTCAGGGTATTATCTCCATTTTTTTATTTACTAAAAGTTGCTTTGTGGCATAAGATATGGTCTATTTTAGAGAAGAATTGTATATGGGGTCCTGTTTTGTTGACTATATATTTTTGTTTTGTTGTATATATATATATATATATATATATATATATATATGTTTTGTTGTATATATATATATATATATTCTATATATACCCATTAAGTATAAATTATTGATTTCATTATTTAGTTCTATAGTTTGTTTATTTTTTGTTTGAAAAATCTGTACAGTAATGTTAGAGTTTTGTTAATGTTGCCCAGTATTATTGTGTTGTGGTGTATTTATTCTTGAAATTGAGAAGGAATTGTTTGATGTACATAGATGCTCCATTGTTTGGGGCATAAATGTTTAAAAATTTTATGTCTTTATGATGTATAATTCCCTTACATAGTAGGAAATATCCTTCTTTGTTCGGCTTGATGTCAACTTTATCTGATATGAGGATCAACTCCCTGCTTGTTTACATGATCCATGTGAGTGATATGTTTTTTTCCCCATCCTTTTACATCTGTCTGTGGATATCTTTGCCCATGAGGGGAGTCTCAAGGAGACAGGTTATGATTGGGTCTGGTTTTGTATTTTTTTTTAAATTTTTGCAATTATATTGAACAGAATGCCTTTATTTTATTTGTTTATTTTTATATGATACTGAAGATTGAACCCAGTGCCTCATGCATGCTAGACAAGTGCTCTGCCACTGAACTACAGACCTATCCCTGGATTTTTGTTTTGTTTTGTTTGTTTTTAATCCAATATACCAAGTCTATCTTTAAATTGATGATTTTAGGCCACTTGCAATCAATAATATTATTGATAAATATTTTTATTCCCTGTCACTTTGATTTATTTTTGGTTTTAAGTTAGTTTATCCTTTGATTGACTATTATTCTAGCGTCGTTTCTTCTGATGCTAGTTTAAAGTTTATTTTTTTCATTTCTTCTTTATAAATTATTTTATTGAGTATGTTTTCTAGTACAGTGTTTCTAGTTGTGAATTCTTTTAACTTTTATCATGAGGAATTTTATTTCATCTTCAATATTGAAGTTTAATTTTTTAGGTATAGTACTTTTGGTTGGCATCCATTTTCTTTCAGGGCTTGCTATATATTATTCCAAGACCTCCTAGCTTTGAGGGTCTTGTTAAGAAATTAGCTGAGATCTGGACTGATTTCCATCTAAGAGTAACCTGGCATTTTTCTCTGATAGCATTTAAAATTCTATTTTTATTCTCTATGTTAGGAATTTTCATAATAATGGGCCTTGTTGTACATTTGTTATAATTTTGTATATTTGGGGTCCTGTATGTGTCCTGTTTTTGACTTTTTCATTGCAGGCTTAAGATTTGGGAATTTTCATAAATTATTTCACTGAAAATATTGTGTATTTGTTTTTTTATCTCTGAGCTTTTTTCTATCCTGATAAATCATGATTGATCTTTCCATGTTATCCCATATTTCTTGGAATTTCTGCTCATGGTCTCTTTGTCTATGGTCTCTTTTGTCTATGGTCAACTTTATTTTGAAGAATATATATTTTGTTTTCATTGCTTGAAACTTTCTTCCCAAGTGGTCTATTTTGCTAGTGATGCTTTCCAATGAAAGTTTAATTTAGTTTATTGCTTCCTTTATTTGGAGAGTTTCTTCTTTTTTTCTTTGTTTTCAGAATCTATATGTATTGAAGTGATTTTTTTTATTCCTATATTTTCTATATTCACTCCTGACATCATCCTTTACCTTGGAGATCAGTCTCACTATGAATATTCTAAACTCCTTCTCTGAAATTTCTTCAACTGCTTTGTGAATGATTTTCTGAAGTATTTTGGCTTTTTTGGGGTGCTTTTTTCTCTTGCCTTTTTATATTGTGTGTATGTCCACCTATCTAAAAGTATACTTTTGAGGCAGTAAAATTCTAGCATTTGGACTAAATATCGCCCCTAAAAGTTTCCAGTGCCCCATAGTTTAGGGGGATGACAGATAGTAACAACAACTAATTCATACAATTTAGAGCATTAAACCAAATAATTTCTTCTATGTCATGTATAACATTAATTCACCAATAAAAAATGGTATGATCCATTATTGCCCTAGGTAAAAACAGTAATTTTAAAAAGGGTTTATAATTTCACCTGTTGAAAAGTGATAGAACAGAAATAATGTAGAATGTGATGAACATCAGAGAGGATGTAATAAAATAGAAGTAAAATAAGCAAGGAAGAGTGATAGAAATCAATACAGATTGACTCTTACTGGAAGAAAAGAGAGAGAGTCAAGGGAAACTGATAAGTGATGGAATAAATGTAGAAAATAAAATTAAAAAAATAAAATAAAAGAATATAAGAACAAAACCAATATATACTAATCAAACATCTCATTCCTCAAAATATTGATATATGAAAAATAACTGCCTTTTAAAATGCTAGAAATGAGAAAAAAGAAACATATGAATATGTATAAGTGCCATGAACCAATCAGGTCATAAATGAACAGAGAAAATAATAAAGAAAAAAAAAGATAGTGATGAAAAGTTAAAGAATTTTTCTGTTGGAGTTTAAAATATTATCAGCTTCTCTTCTCAGCTGTGTTAGGTGAGGTTTCTGGAGTATGAGAAAAAATCCAGTAGGTGGTGGCTGCCTGAGCTGGGATTTAGGCATAGGTAGGCTCCAGGCTATTCATTGAATTTTATTTGGTCTGAAGATTTTAAATTCGTGCACTTTGCAGTCACAGTGGTTGCCAGCCCACACTGGGAGACTTTCTCCCAGGAAGATTTCCTGGGTTCCCTTGTGCAGTGAAAGAACCAATCCTTGATTCCATCAGTCACTGATGGACCTGAGGTTTTATGTTCTCTAGGGTTCAGTCTCCAAACTCAATCATATCCTCCCTTGACATTTCAAATTCCTGGCCAGGCTTATCACTCCTAGCCAAAACTCAAGTGACCAGTCTGTGGAGGGGGGGCTGCTTTGGTTTCCCCTGCCTGTATTTTCCTCAGTAAACTCATCTCCAGGTATGATTTTCTTCTGGTTACTTAGGCACAGTCTATGTTGTGTGTTTTGGGTTTGTCAGGCCTGTATTTTAGGCAATGCTCAGTTGCCAAGAATTGTTTTCCCCCAGTTACTGGCCTCTACACTGAACCTGCAAAATGTTTCCTTCCTCTGTTCCCCTTGGCAGCTGAGAGAGAAAAGGCTTCTTTCCTGCATAAGAATATGATGTTGGGGCTGGGGATATGGCTCAAGTGGTAGCACGCTTGCCTGGTATGCCTGCGGCCCGGGTTCGATCCTCAGCACCACATACAAAGATGTTGTGTCTGTCGAAAACTAAAAAATAAATATTAAAAATTCTCTCTTTCTCTCTCTCTCTCTCTTTAAAAAAAGAATATGATGCAGCAGAGTTTTCAGGTTAGTTGCCCAGTGTCTTTGATCTCTGATCTCTCTGTACCCATACATATCTTAGGCCTCCTGAAACTCTGGGTTCCTTTAATTGGTTTATTCTTCTACTATTTTTGTATGGGGTGGGGGTATCACACCAGTAGACAGTGCCAGAAACCCTGGGGATTTGCTCCTTATTTTGTTACATCCATACTCCTGAGTCCCCAATCTACTTTGAATATTCAGTATCAATTCCCAGGAAAAGTCCCCATTTCTCAACTTTCTGAGAAGCTGTTTGCTTTCTAGTTTTCACACCATGGAGCAACCAGGCAAATGACCTTCTCTATTCTGCCATTTTGTTTTTCATCCAAAATTCTTACTTTCAATGGGAGCATTCTCTAGCCCTTTCCATTTCTTCCATGTGAGGAGACAGCAACAAAGTGTCATCCTCAAAACAGAAAACATACTCACTCTTGGACTTCTTAGTTGCCAGAAATATAATAAAATGTATTTCCTTTGTCTATATATTATCTTCTCTGTGGCATTTTGTTATAAGAGCACAAACAGACTGAGACAACATTTAACATAAAATATAAAAAGTATGGGACTGGGGTTGTGGCTCAGTGGAAGAGCGCCTGCCTAGCATGTGCAGGGCTTTGGGTTCGAGCCTCAGCACCACATAAATAAATAAGGGTATTGTGTCCAACTACAACTAAAAAAAATATTAAAACATTACATTCGTTTAATATATATATATATATATAACAACTATGACTTTAATTGCATAAAATGTGGGGTTAGTTTAGAGTAAAATTATAGGTTGCAATGATAAATACTTCATGTTCTCAGTTATATTTCAAAGATGAAAAGTTGATTATAAAGAAATAAAGAATATTGGTTAGCAGAGCCTGAAAAGGGTATAGTAGAAGACGGATGGTGAGAAGATGGTTAATGGGTAGAGGGTCACAGTTATGTAGGAGAAACAATTTCTCATATTCTATATCATAGAGGATAATTATGGTGAAAATATTACTTCAATGTTTCTAAATAGTGGAGATAATTTTTAATGTTTCTACCATGAAGAAATGATAAAAGTCTGAGGTTATAGGTATGCCAATTATGCTTATCTGATTATTATGTATGGATGTATTGAAATGTCACACTATACCTCATAAATATGAGAAATTTAAAAAAATTGAATCTAAATGAATATGCAGTGGAATATAAGTCAATTGAGTTAGGAAGGAAGAGAGCATTTTTTGGTAGAAAATTTGAGGTGCATATTTAAATTGTGTTTGTAAGTCAGGAAGAAATCCTGGTTGGAAATGGACTTTGGAATCATCATGATTTAAATTGTGTTTGAGTCTGTGTTTTCAGATAAGTTCACCCACAAAAAAAATATAAAAAAGTAATAAAAACAGGGCTGTATATGAGTATTTAAGAGACTGTTAGAGAGTGATAAGTACAGAAATCTTACTGAGAAGAATTGTTCTGGGGGGAAAGAGAACCAAGAGGAATATTGCAAAATCTTGGTGAATCTGAGAGTGAAGAATGTAAGACTTACTATTGAGTATATATAAGGAGTCAAAAATAAGGAGAAATACAACGTGACTTACAGTTTTTGAAACTGATAGGCTGGGATATCTGTGGTGTCACAAACTATACTGAAAATATTAGAGAGGAAAATGTCTTAAGAGAATTTTGGTTTGGTATGTAACATTTAACATAAAGAGAATTAAAATGACATTCAAACAATGTAGTCTCATTGGCAATGATAGGTACAGACTTGACAAAGAGGTCCTTAATACTTGAATAGCTCTGGGGATGGGTGCTAGAACTAATCGGATTAAATAATGAGAGTTTGTTACATCTGATTTAAGCTTAGGGACATAACCAGAGATCATAATTAGACTGCTTATGAATAGCTTCTATTACTATGCTCTGACACTTCTGATTCAGCTCATGGATAAATCTCTGAAGTGCAGAAATATAAAAATGAAAATAACAAGCATGTGTAGGTGTGTGTGTTACAGATAAACTTGGACTTATAACTGAATACATAATTATTGCCATGCATATATCCAGCTCTGAAATATAAATATATGCATGCATAATCATATACACAAGTAAGTTTTCAAAATAATTGTAATAATCATTTTCAGTTATTTAAGATTTTGCTGATATTTTCTCCAAATGGCTTAATTCACTCATAGGTTTACTGGGTACTAAAGGCAATTACAGAGCTCTATGCTAAAGAGACTCATAGTTCTTCAGTTGTAATTGCAAAGATATTTGCAAGCAACCTGTGCTGTACCTGCAATGCTCATGACCTGTGTCATAAACTTTTATTTTATATTTTATGTAAGAATCCAAAAAGACTTAGAGTTTTCTGTTTGTTTGTTTGTTTGTTTGTTTGTTTGTTTACTTGGGATTGAACGCAGGGCACTTTCTCATGGAGCCACATCCCTAGACATTTTTATTTTTTAACTTTTTATACCTTTTTATTTATTAATTTTATTATTTTATGTGGTGTTGAGTATTGAACCCAGGGCTTCACATGTGCAAGGCAAGTGCTCCACCAATGAACTACAACCACAGCCCTTTCATTTTCTTATTTTGAGACAGGGTCTTGCTAAGCTGCTGAGGGCCTCGCTAAATTGCTGAGGCTGGATTTTAATTTATGATCCTCCTTCCTTAGCCTTCAGAGCCACTGGGATTATAGACACGCACCATCATGCCTGACTTAGAAATACTTAAATCCACTCTGGAAATCAGGAAATTATCTTCTAAATTAATATTCTTTATGTATTTGTTTTCTCATTTAATACTTATTTCTATAAATTTCATAGAATATGAAGAAAAAATGTTTTCAGTATGTGTGCATGTGTTTGTGTGTGTGTGAGTGTGTGTTGGGGGTGATGTGACATGGGGAAGAAAGTCTTCTCTTTGTTTACCTGTCCAATTACTATCTTAAATTATTCAATTTGAATTCCATTTTATGAACATTCCAGACCCCAAAGGATTCCTTTAAAGATCTTCTGTAGCATGTGGTGATGGGACAATATAGTTTGATTTTTCATCATATTCTGGCTGGTGTTATGATTTGCTTTACTTTTATTTATTTTATTTCCTGAATAAAGGACGATGCTGGGCTGGGGTTGTAGCTTAGTGGTAGAGCAATCGCCTAGCACATGTGAAGCCCTGGGTTCAATCCTCAGCAGCACATAAAAATAAATAAAATAAAGGTAGTAGAAAAAAAGGATGATGCCATAAACTCTTCAATCTTCTCTATAAACCCACATTGTACTGAATATCTATGGTAATACATTCATTTGTGAACAAGCAATTCATTCAATAGTTAAGCCCTTTAAGCATAAATAATTTATTTATTTCTTTTATTTTTACATGAGAACAATGTCTCTATATTGGTTTTCTAGATTAAAACCTTCCTAACCTTTGAAATCAAACTTTTGATGTCAGATATCATTGTGACATTTATCCAAATAAGTCTTCTTTATTGGATATTTAGACCTTTCTATTTTTTTCTCATAGTAAAATAAGCTAAAACCTTTTTAGGAGTTCACCTCATTAAGTCATTTATTTGCTTCTGTCAAATTCAGTTTTTATAACTTTATTTGTATATATTAAACTACACATGATGACATTTCTCGTATTCTGCACTTTTCTCTTGATATATGTTGCCCTGACCCTCTGAAATGTAATCTGTTGTTAAGGTAAACTTTCAACAAAATTTCCAAGGGATGCTTCTAAGGCCAGTGTTATTTATGAAAGCTTTTGAAAACATAGTTAAGTTTCTCAGAAGAAAAAATGAAAACATTTAAATATTGTCATTGTTACAAAGAGAGTAAAGTAAGAGAAATTTGAACTTAAAATCAGTAATAATTTTAGTGAACTTATTTGGAATACTAAATTTTAGAATGGAACTAATGTTTTGATACTTAGGTTAAAAGACACATTTGAAATATCTTTTATCCTTCCTTCATGTATAAAAACAGCTAGGTAAGTTCCTACATAAATGAAGAATTCATATAGTATTTGGATATTATTAAGCTTGTTGTAGCACATAGTTATTTTAAAACTATGGTATGTATTGTTTGTAGAAAATTTTGTTATGTTAATTTTAATCTTCAGTTGATGTCAACAGTTCAAATAATAGATTTTCTGTTTAATTTCTTGTATACTTACATTAATTTTAATATATGAGGGATGTTCATGAAAATTCTTAAAGGTAGTATTTCAACTTTTATCCCATAAATACTTTCCAGAACTCCACATAGTTTTATTTTTTTTTTTAATTTTTAGAGTGTTGGGTATATGGATTTAGTGTTTCATATGTAAAGTCAGTAAAAAACTTAAAAAAATGAATAGAAAATCATGGCAAGAAAAGATTTCATAAGAACAACAAATTGGCATTCTACCGACATTACTTAAGATCAGATTTGATACATACAGGTTTAGTAACTACCATAGTGGCTGAGATGTATACCATAAATAAATTTTTATTACATAAATGAAAAACAAAACTTATCATTAATGAAAGGGGAAGTTTATTAATTTGCCAAAACTTTAAGGAAGGAGAGCAGCTGGTTTTATTTTATTTGTCTGTATAAGATTTTTCTATAATTTCAAAGTCATCTTATTTCCAAGAGAATACAAGTACTTTTATAGATAACAAAACAAAAACAATGTTTAATAAGTACAAATATTTACTGGCTGAATGAATTATCAGTTTCTTAATGAGAGCTACATACTGTTTTATGAATTATAAATGGTAGCAAATATTGGTCATGGAATTGAGTCTTACTCTTTTTTTACTATTTTTATATTACAATTTTTGCTTTTTAAATATTTTTAATTACACATGTACATTGGTGAAAATTTTATATAGGATTAAAGGGTATATGAATAAAGGAAATCTCCTCCCCATCTAAAACACCTCCTTCAACTTTGTCAACAATTCTTGGATTGCTTTTCAGGAATGCCCCATGCATTCACACAAGGATCCTCTCAGTATTGCTCTGCTAATCAAAAATTTTCATTTAATGGTGTTGGAGATCATCTCATGTCAGTACAGAGCTACATCATTATTTTTACTAGTTGCTTAATGTTTTATTATAAGAGAGCTGACAAATGCTTAGATTATTTTCTGAACATAAGTCTTTGTTCACATGTACAAAGATATCTAGAGGATAAATTGATGAAAGTAAAATTGCTGTATGCATTTTGAATGTTGAAAAATTTTGTCACATTGCCATTAAAGAGATGCTAACGCCTTGCCTAGCTCCTAGTAGTATATGAGAGTTGTTGCCATTTTATTAAAAATGACAATGTCATTTAAAGAAAAACTTTGACCATATCAAGGCTTGCAATAACTGACATTTTATTATAATAAAACTGTAGATGGCCTTACCTACTATACCTTTGGAAAAAAAAGAAATGACTTTTTAAGAATTAACAGTTTAGTATTGTACCACTATTACTTAAAGTCAGGTTTGATACACATTTTAAATGGTTAGCATAGTGACTGGGATATAGTAGACTATCAGTCAATATTTATTATATTATTAGAATTAGCTTATTTTAAAAGGTTAAGTCTTATGTTTTTAATTTTACAAAATAAATTAAAATTCAAGTTTATATTTTAAAACAGAGAGGTTATTTTTTTGCTTTCTCTTTTTATTGATTGTTCAAAACATTACAGAGCTCATGATATATCATCTTTCATACATTTGACTCACTTGGGTTTTGAACTCCCCAAATACAAATTGCAGACTCACTTCTGTTACATACTCACATTTTTACATAATGGCATATTAGTGACTGTTGTATTCTGCTACCTTTCCTATCCCCTACTATCCCCCCTCCCCTCCCCTCCCCTCCCATCTTCCCTCTCTATCTGCTCTGCTGTTGTTCAATTCTCTCCCCTTTTTTCCCCTCCCCCTTGCCCCTCATAACATCTTATACTTTTGTGTATCACTGAAGGTCTCCTACCATTTCCATATGCTTTCCCTTCTCTCTCCCTTTCGGAAGAGCATGAGGAAAAGACTAACAGAGAGGTTATTGACTTGCAAATATGGTTAAGGTTGCATAGTGTTTAGAGGGTAGAAATGATCTTGTATATTTTTGTGGTATACTTTTAGGAATATTTTTCATATTATGCAAAACAATTTTTTTCCACTTTGGTCAAGAACAATCTCTATTTTCTGTGGGTAAAGTTTATTTCCATCCAATTTACTATTTCCTTTAGTATCCTTTTACTAAATGTTTCTCTTTGTTTTCATTGAAAATAAATGTTACATTCAAGGAAATACCAGAGAAGTGTCAGTCTGCCAACTGCATAGAATTTGCTGAACCCAGGGCCTCGCACATGTTAGGGGAGTGCTCTACTGCTGAGCCACAACCCCAGCCCCTAGAAATTTTTATAACAAATTTATGGAGTAAATTTAGGTCCACTGACTCTACAATATAAAATGTAGGGGCATGTGGTGTGCACCTTTAGTTTCTCTCTTCCATTTTACTTCTTATTTTTAGTATACTAAACAAAATTTTTCTGGAACTACTTGGGGATTTTTTTAAAAAAACTGACTTCTTTTTCACCACAGATACTTCAACAAGCACTGATTTAGATGATATTTATAAGGGAGTTAGTTGTATTCATATTTTGGGGAGATTTTTCTGATAAAATTCCAATTGCCTTTGTTTTTATTAAAATATATGTCAAAGAAGCAACAATTCCAGGTAACATTTTTTTCCCAGTTTGATAAGATTTAGTGTCTAATGTGTTCCTATTATGTTATTTTAAAGTTTTATTTCTATGTTAGGTTCTTTTCAGTTCTAAACATTGGATGTAATACATAAATATTTTAATGTAATTATAATTTTTAAATGTAAACAAACAATCCAACTTAAACATCAATTTGTTTTAAAGCAATATGGTTTCTCAAAGCAGTTGACAATCATGTTAACTCTGTGTTATTTCAGTACAAGTGATTTCCCTCATTTGTACCAGCTTGTTTTTTTTTTCCAAAACTAAAAATAGTTTTAACTTTTTTTGTATTTTTACATTGAGTTGCTTGATTGCCTTATTTTGAACTCCCTGTTTTGATTGGTGTTTTATAGCCTATTACTCTTGTTGTTGTTGTTCTTTCAAATATCAAGTTTTCCCAGTATACTTTTTTGTAGTTTGGCAAGAGAAAGGTTTTATTGGATGTATTTATGCTTTCTCCCCCTTTCATTCCATAATCAAGCACCCTGAATCCATTGGAAAACTTATTCTGTATTGGAAACTGTACTTATGTATCACATTTTGCCATTTTAGGCTGCTTGCTTTAAAGTATGAATGACAGTTTTCCACTAAAACTGCTCTTATAATAATAAAGAAAATCTTACAATCAGATAGTAACTCTCTAACAAATATCTCAAATTATGTAGAAATTTATATATTAAATTCCCACATTGATATAATAGGTAAAGCTTATTATTATGTATGTGCATTAGCATTACACAGTGAAAGAGATTACTTCAGAGATTCTTTTTAAACTTTAAACATAAATTCAGATTAGGTATTGATATTATTTCATAACTTAGGGAAGTAAAATTTAGAATCCATTGATTGGGTTCTCATTAAGTTACAATCAGTGTACTGGGCACAATGGGTTTAGGAATAATTCAAATATGAATAAATGACTTTTGCTACTGTATTTACATCAGTCCTCAGCAAATTAAACTCATAAAATGCCAAACATTGACCACATGTTTTCATTTGTAAACTAACAAATTTTTATGCTAAGCCCATCTGAAAGTCTGTAATCAATAATTAAAATAGCTATAGGGAAGTTAATGCTGGAAAAGCTAAAGATTACTTGTTATGTTCCTTGCTTTCTAGTTGGCAGAGTTGATAGGGAAACATGAGCTGACTCACACAGTGTAAAGTTGAAGAAAAAGCTAAGAAATATGTTATTAACACTAGAAAATGATATGTGGAAAAAAATCTAAGGGTGAAATATTGGTTCCTATGAGATTTTGGTGTATTCAATAGCATTTTAAAGACAAAAGTATTTGAATAAAAGAAAGAAAAGTAGGTTGACTGATAAGAAACTTGCAAAGCTATGAATAATAGATCAGAGAACAGTGATTAGAGCAATTTGACAAATTGTTGCAGATAGAAATTAGATAAATATTTGTCTTAGTCACTAAAGATGAATGTCAAAAAGTAAGTTCAATCTGAAATCTATTTCTTTTTCTAAGTACCCTATGTTATAGTGGTGATTATTTAAAAATGGCCATTTAGGATATATTATGTTTCATATAAGGATATGTGCAAAAGAGTTTAGGAAACTATAAATGCTATGTATGTGCTTGTAATTTGATATATAATATCTTACGAATTTATAGGAGGAATACTATGTTATTTGACAAGATTAGAGACAAGTTACAAGAGGAAATGAATGGCCACTTTAACTTGTAAAACCAGTACTGATTTCTGTAGATTAATAAGATGAAGAGACATAATTATGTAAACAACAAAATAGTAAAGATGACATTTTTCTAAATGCCTGGATATAAATAACATACTATTGAACAAAGGTCATTAGGCTTTAATCAGTTTAAATACTCAATTTCAATTGGTGATTTTCTATTTTGGATCTATAGAATCACACAATGTGTTCTTCATATTCTCATCAGAATATTTTTTATTCTTCATATTTCAGCATTTGTCTTCTAGGGGAAATGTTAGGACTGAATAAAGGGACCCTTCAGTGTTTTAAAAACTTTATACACCAATGGTTCTGAGAGGTTCTACATCCTGAATTTGGAGTAGTAGAGGAGCAATATAGTTGAATTTTTTCCCTTTCATTTTCCTTAGATTAGATTATATATTTTCTATTCACATAACCCCAAAGAAAATAATATTATTTTTTTTCTGGACAGCAATTTAATACTTGTGGGCTCATATCAAACCAAACTGGCTTATTACTGAAGTAGACTCAGTAATTCTATGCTCTTCAGTATTCTTCTCTATATCCTGTTTTATCATTTAAGTTTGGGGAGGAGAAGGAAAGAAATATTTTTACACTCTTAGGAATAAATGATGACAGACATGAGACACATTGACATTTCTCTTTGTGATATGTGATAACACATAGGGGGAGAAAAGCAGCTTACACTGGGCAATTGCTGGAATTAGGTTCTATTCTATTTAAACTTGATCAATATGATTTCACTTGTTTTCAGCCATGCTTTGTATGAACATTTAGGGCTTTGAGTTTGAGGTTTATGTAGTTTATTTGGAATATCATGAAGTATGATCAATCTTACTACAGGCAATTATAGCTATCTCAGCTGGTAGAATCAATAACAAAAATAATAACTTACATTCACATAGTTCTTTAGAGTTTACAGAGAAATTTCTCAAAAAGAGTACATACAAAATCATCACCATAGTAAAGGAAGTAGGTATACTAAACTAAAATGAAGTTAAAAGATCATTGGAATCAGAGATACTAGTACTGAATCTTGGTTCTGGATGCTTAAATATGCTACTTTGAGTAGGTTAATCTCTGTGAACTCCCCTTTCTTGTATTGTGTAAAATGGGAATGATAATGAAAACCTCATCTGGCCCAGTTGTTATGAAGAACACATTATCTCATATATTTATAGCACCTGATTCCAAAACAGTTGGTATATACTGTTATGTAAGCAGAGCAAACTGTAGTTAATCTTTATTTACAAATGAAACATTGGAGGCCCCAAAAAGTTGTGACTTGCCCAGTATGCTGACAGAACTTGCAATCATATTCATACTTCATTTCCAGAGCTTTACATTATAGCACACTGCATGTATAGAGTTTCTGTAGTTTAGAATGTGGTGAATGAATTGTTGTAATTATATAATTTGATGCAATTTACTTTTTTCATGCTCCATTGTTTGATTTCAATCAGTCACCTTTTTCTTTGATTTGACTATTATCAATCATGGATTTTTCCTGCAATTCTCAACAACAAATAGAATGTGATGGAAGTGGTCCTGACTTCTGAGACTAGGTCATAAGAGGTAATGAGGCTTTTGCTTTGTTTGCAGTTTGAATTCTGAGTTTTCGGGTAAGTGATCTGAGGGCACTGAGATCCTATGTTGTGTAGCTTAATCTACATGGATAGATCATGAGTAGACACTTTGGTTGAAAGTGCCTGTTGATCTTAGCCCTACAGCTATTTCTGCCAAGGCACCAGACATATGAGTCATCTTGGACCCTCCAGGCCAGCCTGTCTGCCATCTGAATACAAGTGAATAAATTAGGTTAAAGCCAACAAAGCAGAAAAAAAAGACTTGTTAAACTTGGCCTTGCCAGAATTACTAACTTACAGAATCTGTAAGATGTAATAAACATGTTGTTTAAGCCTCTAAATTTTGGGGTAGTTAGATATACAGCAATCAGCTATTGGAACAGGGTCTTTATATATGCAATTCTATCTTTGTGGGATGCTTTTCTTTCTCTGTTACTTGTAGCACATTCCTTTCCTTACTTTGACAGTGATATGAGGTCATAGAAATATCTTTATCATCATCAAGGAAAAAAACAGAAGGCAAGGAAATATCCTATTGAAACAATAAGAAGTACAAAGGAATAGAGACACAATGGCAAGATGTGGATGATATCATAGACATCTACAAAAGAAGAAGAAAATAATATGATGAGTAAAAAGAAGGTTTAAATTACAAAGTTATTTGGCAATAATACTAGTGAGTATTCATTTTGACAAAATGAAGCAATTTTATAGTTTAAAGTTTTCCCTCTTTTAGATGATTAGAATATTGAGAGCATTGATTTAATTATGATACTATGGCCATTATATAGATTCATCTTTGTTTTCCCGTGGCCTAATTAGACATCATAAGGCACTAGTAAATATAATAATGATAAATAATATTTATTGAGGATATTTACCAAACTACCTAATTTAATCATCCTCCCATACCTACAAGGTAAGCATATTGTTGGCTTCATCTCCACTTGTAAAAATAAGAAAGCTAAATATGAACAAAATCAATGCACATCCTCAAAATCTCAAATTCTGACTCCAATGATTAAGCCTTTTCCAGTAAAACCTACAACTGCCATATACACAGAATAGGTAGTCCAGCTCTGGATTTATTTCATTTTAATATTTATTTTTCTTCCATAACCACAGATAGTATCATCAAGCTAGAGAGATGATTTTCAAAGTAATATGAATGACCTCATGAGGCAGGGACAGGGTTGAGAACAACTGGCAAAACATAAGTAGCTAAAAGTAAACCTATGCATATTATTGGAGGTATGAGGAGTCATAAATATTTCATTTTTAATTCCAGATATCTAAAAAATGTCACTCAAAAATTCTATTAACATAATTCAGTTTGAAATGCTTCTGGAAATAAAAGCCATTTAACATGCTACACTTCTAGGGAGTTTCTGTAGTGATTTGCAACCTGAGGTCTCTAAGTTTGCTGTGTTGATGTTTTCAATTTGCGGGCTATGCATCTACAAGTTGCCATTGGGGATTTTTGCATTTATACTATACTTCTACTATGCTGAAGTTAAAGTTTGCTCTGTATATATTTCTAAATTTCATGTATATTTGCGAATTTCCTTTTTTTCTGGATCAAAGCCTATAATTGTAGTTGGCTTGCAGATGAAGTCATTGGCTGGTAGAGAAAGTTGAAATAAGGACTCAATGAAATTTAGTGTGCAGCATGCTTTCTTTTGAAGGTTCACTGCTGGAATCTTCAGTACATATGTGTTTTCCAATGGAAATGTGAGTACAGGAAAGAACTACCACTAAATCAAATGCCACATTTTTCTAAGCTCAAGCATCTTTAATAGCAAAATATTTTAAAATTGTTTCTATAGCAGAAGAAGTAAGAGTACTACATTTTGTTGGCCAAAATATCTTTCCTGCTTTTTTTTATTGGTTGTTCACAACATTACAAAGCTCTTGACATATCATATTTCATATATTAGATTGAAGTGGGTTATGAACTCCCAATTTTACCCCAAATGCAGATTGCAGAATCACGTCGGCTACACATCCACAATTTTACATAATGCCCTATTAGTAATTGTTGTATTCTGCTACCTTTCCTATCCCCTACTATCCCCCCTCCCCTCCCCTCCCATCTTCTCTCTCTACCCCATCTACTATAATTCATTTCACTCCTTGTTTATTTTCCCATTCCCCTCACAACCTCTTATATGTAATTTATCCTTAGATATAGTGTCTTTCAAGCACTTATGATCATGATCCATTTAATGAAATATATATTCAAATAAGACTCAACACATAAATATATACATAATTACAGTGCATATTTTGGGAAAAATAATTCCCTTACTGATGTGTTCTGTTCTGTTCTATTATTCTATTGTTTTCTATTTTATATTTATTTTACTATTGTCTAAAATATTGAATTTCAAGAAGAAATGCTACTCCAAGCAACTAAAATAATTTAATAAACTCTCTCCAACCGTAATACCAGAAAGTTGTGTTTTATTTATGAAAGAGCTCATGAAGTGGCATCTGATTTGTAAAAGAGGATGAATCTAAATAAAATCAGAATAAAATAGGAACAGTAGAAGGAAACTCAAAGATTCTCTCTTTTTGTTAGGGGTGCTGTTTTTTATTTTTTTTCCATTTTTTTATTGATTGTTCAAAACATTACAGAGCTCATGATATATCATCTTTCATACATTTGACTCAATTGGGTTTTGAACTCCCATTTTTACCCCAAATACAAATTGCAGAATCACATCGGTTACACACTCACATTTTTACATAATGGCATATTGGTGACTGTTGTATTCTGCTACCTTTCCTATCCCCTACTATCCCCCCTCCCCTCCCCTCCCCTCCCATCTTCCCTCTCTACCTCCTCTGCTGTTGTTCAATTCTCTCCCTTTTTCCCCCTCCCCCTTGCCCCTCATAACCTCTTATAATTTTGTGTATCACTGAAGGTCTCCTACCATTTCCATATGTTTTCCCCTTCTCTCTCCCTTTCTCTCCCCCCACTCATCTTTGTTTACTGTTAGTCTTTTCCTCATGCTCTTCCTTCCTGTTCTGTTCTTAGTGGCTCTCTTTATATCAAAGAAGACATTTGGTATTTGTTTTTTAGGGATTGGGTAGATTCACTTAGCATAATCTGCTCTAATGCCATCCATTTCCCTGAAAATTCTATGATTTTGTCATTTCTTAGTGCTGCTTAATACTCCATTGTGTATAGATGCCACATTTTTTTTATCCATTCATCTATTGAAGGGCATCTGGGTTGGTTCCACAGTCTAGCTATTGTGAATTGTGCTGCTATGAACATCGATGTGGCAGTATCCCTGTAGTATGCTCTTTTAAGGTCTTCAGGGAATAGTCCGAGAAGGGCAATAGCTGGGTCAAATGGTGGATCCATTCCCAGCTTTCCCAGGAATCTCCATACTGCTTTCCAAATTGGCCTCACCAATTTGCAGTCCCACCAGCAGTGTACAAGTGTACCCTTTTCCCCACATCCTCGCCAGCACTTGTTGTTGTTTGACTTCATAATGGCTGCCAATCTTACTGGAGTGAGATGTTATCTTAGGGTGGTTTTGATTTGCATTTCTCTGATTGCTAGAGATGGTGAGCATTTTTTCATGTACTTGTTGATTGATTATATGTCCTCCTCTGAGAAGTGTCTGTTCAGGTCCTTGGCCCATTTGTTGATTGGGTTATTTGTTATCTTATTGTTTAATTTTTGAGTTCTTTGTATATTCTGGATATTAGGGCTCTATCTGAGGTGTGAGGGGTAAAAATTTTTTCCCAGGATGTAGGCTCTCTATTTACCTTTTTTATTGTTTTTCTTGCTGAGAAAAAACTTTTTAGTTTAAGTAAGTCCCATTTGTTTATTCTTGTTATTAACTCTTGGGCTATGGGCGTCCTATTAAGGAATTTGGAGCCTGACCCCACAATATGTAGATCAGAGCCAACTTTTTCTTCTATCAGATGCAGTGTAAATGAGAGAAAAAAATTAAAATTCAAGAAAGACAAACACTATAATACTGTTGTATATGGAAGGACTCATTTTTGGATTTCAGAATTTTCCCTTGTGAATCAGGTGAAAGGAAACATTATAACACCCATAATATACTTATATAATAAAGTCACAAAATTTGTGGTACATTAGCAGTTTACTTCTGATTTTAAAGGTATTATACACTCACAGATAATTTGGAAACTGCAAAATATTATAAAGGAGAAAATAAAAACCACCTTTAATCTTACCTCCTATTAATAATGAGATTTCATAACTTTAATATATCTCTTCCCTAGACCTCTCATTCTTCATATATTCATATATATATATATATATTCTTTCTTTAATGAAAATTGAAGGCATACCCATATGTTATCTACATTTTACTCAAAATTGTATCATAATGGTTTTCATGGCATTAAACTTTCTTTAGAATGTTTGGTGTTTTTTATATTTTTGTTTATTTTTTTGTATTTATTGTAGTGCTGGGGAATAAACTGAAAAATAATTTGAATGTGAACATCATATTACAGTAGAGAATTGTAATATACATTTATTTCTATGTTGTTATGTGCCCTATACATCTATTTCTATGTTGTTAAACATATGTTGTTTTTATTTGCTCACTCAAATTCATATCTCATTTTTTAATATTTATTTTTCAGTTGTAGTTGAAAACAATACCTTTTATTTATTGTTTTATGTGGTGCTGAGGATGGAACCCAGAGCCTCAAACCTGCTGGGCAAACCTCTCTATTGCTGAACTACTACCCCAGCCCCAAATTCATATCTCATTTTAAATAATGCTGCATTGAACATTACTGTACATATATTCTAGAAGGTTTCTCTGATTTTTCAACTCATGTTTTCAATGATTTAGAATTAATTCACCAATAAGTACAATTATTTGAACGTCTGTAAGTATTTATCAAATTTATTCCAGAGAAGGTATACCAATTTATGTTCCCACAAATGGTATGAGATTACTTTGACTTTTTGTCTTTTTAAATGAGTAAAAATTTATTATTGAGAAAATGGCCAATTTCATACCCACTTACTTTTACTTTTGTTTTTCTACAAAATTTTACAAATATAAACTATATTTTCTATATTCATAAATTTTAGTAAACTATATTTGATTTATTTTCACATACATTAAAATATTAAGCATTTTATCCTCTCAGCACTTCCCAATATATGCCAATATTTTTTTTGATTTTAGACGTGGATTTACATATTTATATTATATTATGTTATATAATATATATATATATATTATATATAAATTATATATATAATATATTATATATATTATGTTATATTATATATTTATATATCATATATTTATATTATATTATTTATATTATTTATATTCATATATTTTCTTTTTTTTTCAAATTTATTTGGAATTTTTTTTATTTTATTTATTTTTATTTATTTATTTTTTATTGGTTGTTCAAAACCTTACAAAGCTCTTGACATATCATACTTCGAACAATAGTTTCAAGTGAGTTATGAACTCCCATTTTTACCCCAAATACAGATTGCAGAATCACATAGGTTACACATTCACATTTTTACATAATGCCATACTAGTGACTGATGTATTCTGCTACCTTTCCTATCCTCTACTATCCCCCTCCCCCCATCTTCTCTTTCTATCCCATCTACTGTAATTCATTTCTCTCCTTATTTTTTCTTCCAATTCCCCTCACAACCTCTTTTATGTAGTTTTTTATAACAATGAGGGTCTCTTTCCATTTCCATGCAATTCCACTTTTCTCTCTCTTTCCCTCCCATCTCGTGCCTCTGTTTAATGTCAATCTTTTCTTCCTGCTCTTCCTCCCTACTCTATTCTTAGTTGCTCTCATTATATCAAAGAAGACATTTGGTATTTGTTTTTTAGGGATTGGCTAGCTTCACTAAGCATAATCTGCTCTAATGCCATCCATTTCCCTGCAAATTCCATGATTTTGTCATTTTTTTAGTGCTGCGTAATATTCCATAGTGTATAAATGCCACATTTTTTTAATCCATTCATCCATTGAAGGGCATCTGGGTTGGTTCCACAGTCTAGCTATTGTGAATTGTGCTGCTATGAACATCGATGTAGCAGTATCCCTGTAGTACGCTCTTTTAAGGTCTTCAGGGAATAGACCAAGAAGGGCAATAACTGGGTCAAATGGTGGTTCCATTCCTAGCTTTCCCAGGAATCTCCATAATGCTTTCCAAATTGGCCGAACTAATTTGCAGTCCCACCAGCAATGTATAAGAGTACCCTTTTCCCCACATCCTCTCCAGCACTTGTTATTGTTTCACTTCATAATGGCTGCCAATCTTACTGGAGTGAGATGGTATCTTAGGGTAGTTTTGATTTGCATTTCTCTGACTGCTAGAGATGGTGAGCATTTTTTCATGTATTTGTTGATTGATTGTATGTCCTCCTCTGAGAAGTGTCTGTTCAGGTCCTTGGCCCATTTGTTGATTGGGTTATTTGTTGTCTTATTGTCTAATTTTTTGAGTTCTTTGTAAACTCTGGATATTAAGGCTCTATCTGAAGTGTGAGGGGTAAAAATTTGTTCCCATGATGTAGGCTCCCGATTTACTTCTCTTATTGTTTCTCTTGCTGTGAAAAAACTTTTTAGTTTAAGTAAGTCCCATTTGTTGATTCTTGCTATTAACTCTTGTGCTATGGGTGTCCTGTTAAGGAATTTGGAGCCTGATCCCACAATATGTAGATCGGAGCCAACTTTTTCTTCTATCATACGCAGAGTCTCTGATTTGATATCAAGGTCCTTGATCCATTTTGAGCTAATTTTTGTGCATGGTGAGAGGAGGGGATTCAGTTTCATTTTGTTGCATATAGATTTCCAGTTTTCTCAACACCATTTGTTGAAGATGCTATCCTTCCTCCATTGCATGCTTTTAGCCCTTTTATCGAATATAAGATAGTTGTAACTTTGTGGATTAGTCTCTGTATCCTCTATTCTGTACCATTGGTCCACCCACCTGTTTTGGTACCAGTACCATGCTGTTTTTGTTACTATTGCTCTGTAGTATAGTTTGAAATATGGTATTACTATACCACCTGATTCACACTTCTTGCTTAGAATTCCTTTTGCTATTCTGGGTCTTTTATTTTTCCATATGAATTTCATGATTGCTTTTTCTATTTCTACAAGAAATGCCATTGGAATTTTGATTGGCATTGCATTAAACCTATAGAGGACTTTTGGTAATATCGCCATTTTGATGATGTTAGTTCTGCCTATCCATGAACAGGGTATATCTTTCCATCTTCTAAGATCTTCTTCTACTTCTCTTTTTAGGGATCTGTAGTTTTCATTGTATAAATCTTTCACCTCTTTTGTTAGGTTGATTCCCAAGTATTTTATTTTTTTTTTTGAGGATATTGTGAATGGAGTGGTTTTCCTTTTTTCCATTTTAGAGGTTTTGTTGCTGATATACAGAAATGCCTTTGATTTGTGCGTGTTGATTTTATATCCTGCCACTTTGCTGAATTCATTTATTAGTTCTAGTAGTTTTTTGTAGACCCTTTGGGGTCTTCTAGGTATAGAATCATGTCATCTGCAAATAGTGATAATTTAAGTTCTTCCTTTCCAATTTTTATGCCTTTAATTTCTTTCGTTTGTCTAATTGCTCTGGCCAGTGTTTCGAGAACTATATTGAATAGAAGTGGTGATAGAGGGCATCCCTGTCTTGTTCCTGATTTTAAGGGGAATGCCTTCAATTTTTCTCCGTTCAGAATGATGCTAGCCTGGGGCTTAGTGTAAATAGCTTTTACAATATCAAGGTAAGTTCCTGTTATCCCTAGTTTTTCTAATGTTTTGAACATAAAGGGATGCTGTACTTTGTGGAATGCTTTTTCTGCATCTATGGAGATGATCATATGGTTCTTATCTTTAAGTCTATTGATATGGTGAATAACATTTATTGTTTTACGTATATTGAACCATCCCTGCATCCCAGGGATGAATCCTACTTGATCATGGTGCACAATTTTTTTGATGTGTCTTTGTATCCGATTCGCCAGAATTTTATTGAGGATTTTTGCATCTAGGTTCATCAGAGATATTGGTCTGTAGTTTTCTTTCTTTGATGTGTCTTTGTCTGGTTTTGGAATCAATGTGATGTTGGCCTCATAGAATGAATTTGGAAGGACTCCCTCTTTTTCTATTTCCTGGAATAACTTGAAAAGTATTGGTATTAATTCTTCTTTAAAGGTTTTGTAAAACTCTGCTGTATACCCATCCGGTCCTGGGATTTTCTTGGTTGGTAGTCTTTTGATTACTTCTTCAATTTCATCCATTGATATTGGTCTGTTCAAATCGTGTGTGTCCTCCTGACTCAGTCTGGGCAAATCATATGTCTTAAGAAATTTATCGATGTCTTCACTATCTTCTATTTTATTGGAATATAGGTTTTCAAAATAATTTCTAATTGTCTTCTGTATTTCTGTGGCATCTGTTGTGATATTGCCTTTTTCATCCCTTATGTTAGTAATTTGAGTTCTCTCTCTTCTTCTCTTCGTTAGCATGGCTAAAGGTTTGTCAATCTTGTTTATTTTTTCAAAGAACCAACTTTTAGTTTTGTTAATTTTTTCGATAGTTTCTTTTGTTTCAATTTCATTGATTTCTGCTCTGATTTTAATTATTTCTTGCTTTCTGCTGCATTTGCTATTGTTTAGCTCTTCCTTTTCTAGGGCTTTGAGATGAAGTGTGAGATCATTTATTTGTTGGTTTTTCCTTTTTTTGAGGAATGACCTCCAGGCGATGAATTTCCCTCTTAAAACTGCTTTCATTGTGTCCCATAGATTCCGATAGGTTGTGTCTGCATTTTCATTTATCTCTAAGAATTTTTTGATTTCCTCCTTTATGTCTTCTGTAACCCTTTGATCATTCAGTAACATATTGTTCATTTTCCATGTGATATTGGATTTTCCCTTCCTTCTTTTATCATTAATTTCCAGTTTCAATCCATTATGGTCAGATAAAATGCATGGTATAATCTCCACCCCTTTATATTATTGAGGCTTGCCCTATGGCATAATATATGGTCTATTTTTGAGAAGGATCCATGTGCTGCTGAGAAAAAAGTATATCCATTCCATGATGGTTGGTATATTCTATATATGTCAGTTAAGTCTAGGTTATTGATTGTGGTATTGAGGTCTATAGTTTCTTTATTCAACTTTTGCTTGGAGGATCTGTCCAATGGTGAGAGAGGTGTGTTGAAGTCACCCATAATTATTGTGTTGTGGTCTATTTGATTCTTGAACTTGAGGAGAATTTGTTTTATAAACTTCGAAGCGCCATTATTTGGTGCATAAATATTGATAATTGTTATGTCTTGTTGTTTAATGGTTCCTTTTAACAGTATATAATGTATTTCCTTATCCCTTTGGATTAACTTAGTCTTGAAGTCGATTTTATTCGATATGAGGATGGCCACCCCTGCTTGCTTGCGAGGAGCGTGTGCGTGGTATATTTTTTCCCAACCTTTCACCTTCAGCCTGTGTATGTCTTTTCCAGTCAGGTGAGTCTCCTGGAGGCAGCATATTGTTGGATTTGTTTTTTTGATCCATGTTACCAGCTCCAAACCACCAGCGGCGGTTCACAGAGCCGGTCTGTGGGGGCCCAAGCAGGCAGCGCCGGCTCCCAAGTTCACTGCACCATGTGAGCGGTGGCTGGCTGCGGTTCACAAAGCCAGCCCGGGGGGGGGGAGGGGGGGCAGGCAGGCAGCCAGCAACGGCTCCCAAGTTCGCTGCTACGTGTGGGCGGTTCACAAGCCGGGCTGCAGGGGCCCAGGCAGGCAGCTCTTGCTCCTAAACTTGCTGCAGCGTGTGGGCGGCGGTCGGCTTGGGTTCACAGGGCCCGCCCGTGGGGGTCCAGGCAGGCAGCAATCGTTCCCAAGAATGCTGCAGCATGTGGACTGCAGTTGGCTGCGGTTCACAGAGCCCGCCCGCGGGGGTCCAGGCGGTCAGTGTCCGCTCCTATGTTCACTGCAATGTGTAGGCAGCGGCCATTTGGCGGCCCTGGCGGGACTGTGCCCCTGCTCTGGGTTGCCGAGATTCAGTATTCTGTGACAATCTGACACCTCCTATTAAACTTACTAGTTCCAGGAAGGTCTCCTTTCAGAGGAATTTTGCTTGAAGTTTCTCAGCAGGACGAATGTGGGTGTATTAATGAGTCTCTCTAACCCCTTACCACGGAGGCATTGTATGTGCTGCCTCTTCGCTGGCAGCCATGTCTATATTCATATATTTTCATACACTTAATTGCTATAAATGATAAGCAATAAAATGTCCTTGAGACTCTGCTTTTATCCAGTACTTTTTATCACACACACACACACACACACACACACACACACTTATATGCTGATCTCTGGTGTATTAAAGAGTTCTTGGAATAAAATTTGGATACTGATTATTCCATTTCACCCCTTGTAATGTTGCATCACTGAAAACCATAATTTACATAAGGAATTAAACAGGAGGTACTTAAGAGGATTAGATGGAAGTTACCATCTATGACTTTAAAACTTCTGGAATGGTAGATACTGAAAATATATTTTCTGATATATCATCCCACCTTTGAGTCACGAATGTAGTGTTATACAATGATAATAAGACAACACCTTGCAAATCTACATTTTACTTGGCCACATCACTATTATAGATATTTAACATCTTTATTATTATTTTTATTTGTTGTACTTAATTGTACATTACTGCTGAATGCATTTGAATTCATCATACACAAATGGAGTGCATATTTCAATTCTCTGGTTATACACAATGTGGAGATGCACAATTTGTGCAATCACACATATACTAGGGTAATAATGTTCACCTCATCTACCATCTTTTCTACCCCATAGCCCCTTCTTTTACTCCCTTTTGCCCAATCCAAAGTCCCTTCAAACTTCCTATGCCCCCCCATCAAAGATTATCATCCACTAATCAGAGAAAACATTCGGCTTTTAGTTTTGGGGATTGGCTTACTTCGCTTAGCATGATATTCTCCAACTCCATCCATTTAACTGCAAATTTCATAATTTTATTTTTTTTAATGCTGAGTAATATTCCATTGTGTATATATACCACCGTTTCTTTATCCATTCTTCTATTGGTGGGCATCTAGGTTAGTTCCACAATTTAGCTATTGTGCATCAAGCTGCCATAAACATTAGTGTGGCTATGTCACTATGGGGTGCTGATTTTAAGTCCTTTGGGTATAGACCAAGTAGTGGGATAGCTGGGTCAAATGGTGGTTCAATTCCAAGGTTTCTGAGCAATCTCCATACTGCTTTCCATATTGGCTGCACCAAATTGCAGTGCCACCAGCAATGTATTAGTGTACCTTTTCCCCCACATTCTCTCTAACAATTATTATCACTTTTATTCTTGATAACTACCATTCTGACTAAATGTAATACATGACATCAATAGTCTTAAGACAAGAATCATATGATTATCTCAATTCATGCTGAAAAAGCATTCTATAAAATACAGCATCTGTTTATTTTCAAAGTACTACAATAACTAGAAATAGTAGTTAGAATTGTACCTATTTAGAAGGTACAGAAAATTCCACCAGAAAACTTCTAGAACTAATATGAATTCAGCAAAGTAACAGGATACAAAATACCCATAAATCAAATGCATTTCTATACATAAGAGATGAATCAACTGAAAGAGAAATTAGGAAAACTACAATTCAAAATAACCTCAAAAAATGGAAAATACTTGGAAATCAATCTAAGAAAAGATGTGAAAGACCTCTAAAATGAAAACAACAGAACACTAAAGAGGGAAATTGTAGAAGACTTTAGAAATTGGAAATATCCCCCTGCTCTTGGATAGGCAGAGTTAATATTTTCAAAATGGCCATACTAACAAAACTGTTATACAGATTTAATGCAATTCCTATTCAAATACCAATGACTTTTTTGTAGAACTAGAAATATCAGTAATAAAATTTATTTAATAACATACCCAGAATCACCAAAGCAATCCTTCACAAAAAAAATTGAAGCAGGATAGATCACAATTCCACAATTCCAGATCTTAAATTATACTATAGAGCAATAGTGACAAAAACAGCATTGTATTGACTATGGTATTGACACCAAAATGGACATGTATACCAATGGTACAGAATAGAAGACACAGAGATCAACCACATAAATACAGTTAACTCATACTAGACAAAGGCACCAAAAACATACATTGGAGAAAGGATAGCCTCTCCAAAACATGGTGCTGGGAAAACTTGAAATCCCTATGTAACAAAATGAGATTAAATCTCTATCTCTCATCATGCACAAAATGCACAGAACTCATCTCATAGTGGCTCAAGGACCTAGGACTAAGACCAGACACCTGCACCTAAAAGAAAAAAAAAATAGGCCCAAATCCTCATCACATTGTATTACGCCCACAACTTTTTTAACAAGACTACTAAAGCACAAGATATAAAATCAAAGATCAATAAATGGGATAGAATAAAACTAAAAAGCTTCTTCTCAGCAAAAGAAGCATTCATTGTGGTGAATAGAGAGCCTACAGTATGGGAGCAAATTTTTACCACAAGCACATCAGAGCACTAATCTCTAGGTTATATAAAGACTCAAATATCTTAACTCCAATAAAACAAACACCCCAATCAGAAAATGGGCAAAGGAACTGAACAGACACTTCTCAGAAGATGAGAAATAATCAATCAACAAATATATGAAAAAATGTTCAAAATCTGTAGCAATTACAGAAATGCAAATCAAAACTACTCTAAGATGTTTAACATTATAAGATGTGAATGACCTTTGCCTCTTAATCCTACTCATCTGCTAAAGCAACTCTTTATATAGCTGTTTAGGTTTTATACTTTTCTCTTTGGTTTTAGAGATATTTAAGTGGGAAGATGAAGTAACGTGAATCAGATATCACCATCTCAACTTGTAATGGTCATTTATTTGTACTGCAGAGTCAAATAGAGTTGAAACACAAACATGAAAACTTATAATGTTTTTGAATGCATGTATTTTGATATTATGTGTTGTCTGTGTGTAAATATTTTATATCCACAACATAGGATCAAATATGATCATCTGATGGATACCTTTAAGGCTTTATTTCCAAATTATTTTATTATTTTAAAATGCTGATGAGAGATACTTTGAAATATTAAATAATTTTGTTCAATTTACCTTAAATTTACTATCACAGTACATGGTTATTTAGAGTTTTGTTTCTGGTGGATATGTTATCTAATTTACCCTCTTGAAGATGGAATCTAAATTTGTACAATTCTGTTTAAACCAATGATGACCTGGAAAAAATAGAATGTTTGGCATGTGAAAACTGTTTGAGATGCATTTTGACAAATGACTTCAAAGAAATGCTATGCAATTTTGGCCTTAAAATATTTAATAATTTCATTTAAACCTTTAAATAGCTTCTAATGAATTAATAAATTTCAAGTAATGGTGAACAAAAAATAGTTAAATGACATGAATAAGTAAAATAAAAGTATTTTTTCATATGTAAAATGTAACATGCAATGTTGGTGATAAGAAAATGGAAATATTTGGAAAAGAAGACCATGAGGTTGTGAAAGTATGGAATTCATGTGATGTTCTAGATGAGTTGTATATCTCAATTTAATTAATACATAAGGAAGAAAAAATATTATTGTAAAGAATAGACTAAACATTTGGCCCATTTCTGTTTTCAGTTAGAGATTAATATATTTTCTCTCTCTTACAGTTTTAGCTATTATTTTTAGGTAAAAATTAACTATCAAATTAACATTTTCATTCAAGGTATGAATAAAAGAGTTTGTCACGTTAAATTTTTAGCAATACAGAAAATTGACTTCTGTGTCTCATGTGTGGAAAATAAGCATTCTAACATTAAGCTATATCCCTGCTGCTTTGCCATGTAAATTTTATTATTTTTAGAAATAAGATATGAAATATTCTCAAGTAACAGAAATCAGATTCTAGTTTGTTTTAACATGCTTAAGAGTTTCTATTGTTTAAAACTATGTGCTTTCTCCTCAATGAATCTTTAATAGATAGAGACTGAATATATCATTAATTACGATAAAATAATTTTCATGGCCTCAATGAAATTAGAAAATTAATTAATAGAAAATAAACTATTTCTGTCAGTGATATATGAGCCACCTTCCACCAAATTTGAAAACTTAATTTTTAAGCACAATTCTGAAAATTATTTTCTATAAAATATTAAGATCTGCAGAAAATAATTTTTAAAACCTTGTAGATTAATGTAGTTTTATGGGTTGCAATCAACTACACACTTTTGTTTCCTTCTCATTCCTCACTAAAATGGCAATGGTAAAAAACCCTAAATAGTATATAAAACCAAAAAGAAAAGTGAATAGAAAAGAAAATTGCAACAGGAAAAAATTATTAGAGCATTATAGTTACATAGAATATTGGGGTCCACATAATTATAAAAGTATGGTATATAATTTGCTATAGTTCAGTCCACAGGACTTTCATCTTCCTTCCCTTCCTCGCTCCCCTGTTCTCTTTCCTCTGCTCTAAAGTTCTTTCTTTAATTATATATATATAATTATATATATATATATATATATATATATATATATAAAATATGTAAATGATGATATTCTAGATGGTTTTGTGTGTGTGTGTATATATATAATTATATAAAATTCACTGTGGTATATTCATAAAATTACATAGGACAATTTGGTTAATTTCAATCCATCCTCTGTTCCTTTTTTATTCTTTCTATCTTATCCTCTATCCCCTTCTCTACTCTACACATCTCTTACCTATTCTCAAAGAATAACCCCCAATTTTTACCCCCTAGTTTTGGTTTAGTTTCTGTATATTAGAAACAATACTTGACACTTGACATTCTGAATCTGGCTTATTTACTTAGCATGATGTTCTGTAGTTTCATTCATTTATGAGCAAATGCCATAATTTCATTATTCTTTATAGATGAATAAAACTCCATTGTGTGTGTGTGTGTGTATTACATTTTTTAATCCATTCTTCTTTTGACATGCATCAGAACTGCTTTCATAACTTGGCTATTGTAAGTTGTGCCATAGTGAATGTTGAAGTTATTTTATCTGATTTTATTTACTTGCATAAATACCAAGGAGTGGGTGCTATGGTTTTTAATATGAGGTGTCTCCCCAAAGCTCATATGTGTGTAATAAAATTGAATAAATTTAGAGATAAAGTAATTTGTATTAGAGATTTTATAGATATGCATAGTAGTTGGGTTCATCTCAACAAACTTTTGTTTGCATGAAAACAAATTTCAGTTCATGATCCCAGCCTTTTCCCAGTCCTTTTTTCTGCAACCCTCTTTACCCTCTCTAGTTCTCCTTCCACTACTCTATTTAACTTCCTTTCACCCTTCTATTAATTTATATTTGATTGGTTCTCTATATTAACCTATAATTTCCTCCAACTATCCTTTATTTTATGTTAGCTTCTGCATATGAGAGAAAACATTTAAACTTTGAATTTCTGAGTTTGACATATTTCACTTAACATGGTATTTTCCATTTTATATGTGTAAGGGAAAATGCCATAATTTTATGGCTGAGTAAATGTTCATTTTATATACATATATACAACAATTTCTTAATTCACTCATCTAGTAATGGGCATCTGGGTTGATGCCATAATTGAGCTATTGTGAATTGTGCTACTCTAAACATTGGGGTCGCTGTATCACTATAGTGTAATGATTTTAGTTCTATTGCGGCAATACCACATAGTTGGATAGCTGGGTCATATGGTGGTTCATTTTTTTGAGAGATCTCCATACTGTTTTCTAGAGGGATTATACTAATCTGCAGTTCCACCAACAATATACACGTGCACCTTTTTCCCCAATAAAACTCACCAGTAATTTTCATTGTTTGTATTCTTAATCATTGCCATTCAGATGAAATATTTGTGCAGTTTTGATTCGCATTTCCCTGATTACTAGAGATGCTGAGAATTTTTTCAAATAAATTTTGGTCATTTGTGTTTCTTCTTTTGAGAAGTTTCTGTTAGTTATTTTTCCCATTTATTGGTTGCATTTTAATTTTTTATTTTATTTGAGTTCTTTGTATATTCTGGATATTAATCCTCTATTGGATGATTAGCTGGCCAAGATTTTCTACATAATGTAGGCTCTGTTTTCACACTCTTAATCATTTCCTTTGCTGTGAAGAAGCAGTTTTAGTTTCATGGCATCCCACTTATTGATCCTTGATTTTATTTCTTGTGCTGTGGAAGTCTTGTTAAAGAAGACAAGTGCTAGTAGTGTTGGAATGTTGAGCCCATGTTTTCTTAAAGCACTTATAAAGTTTTTTATCTATTTCCTAAGTCTCTGGACTATTTTTGTTTGAGTTTTATGCAAGGTTGGAGAGAGAGGTCTAATTTCAGTTTTCTACATATAAGTATCAAGTTTTTTCAGCATGATTGTTTAAAAGGCTGTCTTTTGTCCAAGATGAATTTTTTGTACCTTTGTGAAATATAAGATGACTATATGTATTTAAATTTGTCTCTGTGTCTTCTATTATATCCCATTAATCTTCATATCATTTTTCATGTCAACGTAATAGTAATAGTGTTTTTGGTACTATAAATCTGGGGTATGATTTCAGATCAGGTATTTGATCTGAAATTATACCCAAGATATAATTTATATACCCAACAACCTCCTGATTTGATTTTCTTTCTTAGTATTGTTTTGACTATTCTGGGTCTCTTATTCTTCCAAAGGAATTGAAAATGATTGTTTTTTTTCTAATTCTCTGAAGAAAATTATTAGTAATTTTATGGGGATTACATTGAATCTTTATATTGATTTTGGTGGTATGGTCATTTTGACAATATTGATTCTGCATATTCAAGAATATTGGAGGTCTTTCTTTCTTCTAAGATCTTCTTCAATTTCTTTCTTCAATGTTCTATAACTTGCAATGTAGAGCTCTTTTATCTCCTTGATTAGATTAATTTCCTATTTTTTTTAGACTATTGTGAATTGTATGGTTTCACTGATTTCTTCCTTGGCCAAAAAGCTGTTGGATTATAGGAAAACTATTGATTTATGAGTGTTGATCTCATATTTTGTTATTTTATTAAACTCATTTATAAGCTTTAGAACTCTTCAGGTGAAGTTTTTTGGGACTTTCAAATATAGGATTATATACTCATCAAACAGAGATCATTTCACTTCCTCTTTTCCTACATGTATCCATTTGGTTTCCTTTTCTTGCCTAATAGGACTGGCCAATGTTTTGCTTGCTCTCTTGAATAAGAATGGTGAGAATGGACAGCCTTATCTTGTTCACAACTTTAGAGAAAATTCTTTTAGTTTTTCTTCACTTAATATACTTTTGGATTTTGTTTTATCATAAATGGCCTTTATGATATTCAGGTAAGTTCCTTCGATCCCTAACTTCTCCAGTGTTTTTAATATAAAAGGGCATTGGATTTCATTGAAGACCTTTTCTGTATCTATTGAGATGATCATGTGATTTTGGTTCTTAATTGTGCTTAAGTGGTAAATTTTAAAAAATTAGTTGTAGATGTACACAATATGTTTGTTTTATTTATTTATTTTTATGTGGTATTAAGCTTGATCCCAGTGCCTCATATGTACTAGGCAAGCACTCTACCACTAAGCCACAACCCCAGCTCACCTTATTTGATTTTTGTATGTTGAACCAACCTTGCATTCCTGGAATGAAACCCACTTTATCATGGTGTGTTATTGTTCTGATGTATTTTTGGATGTGGTTTGCTAAATCCAAGCCAGGAAATAATAAATTAGCTTGGAATCAACACAGAAGAAAGTCAATGTGTGAGCACATTAACTAAGGACTTGAGGATTCCCATTATGATGGCATGCAAGAACATTGATCAAAGAGCAATTTAGGAAACTGGGGGGGGGGATCTATTTTCTTCCCCTTTAAGATTCCAGAATTCTGGCAGGCAGGTTTGTGCCTCCAAGCAAGGTATTAAACAATTTTCCTGTGGGGAAACTAAATAACCAAAGAGAAGAGATCTACAGATGCCGACTTTTCGGAGTTCCCCAAACAACTCAGTCATATTGCCACAAATAAATACAAACATTTATTTATTCATCCATGAACAAAATTTCTAATTAGTTTTCATTGTGTTTTACTCTTAAATATGAGGGTACGGTGATAATCACCAGGTATTTGTGGACCAGATATGACAAAAAGTTTTATTTTCTTTCCTTTATTTTGTTATATGGACAAAATAGAAAATAAAGACAATGTAGAATATACGAAAAAAAGGCTTTTAAAAAATGATTACTATTCTCACAGAAATAGGGATAAATAACAGAAGTCTATGAAAATAAAAAATAAGTGGGTTCTTGTAATACAAACAATGAGATATCAGATATTAAAAATTCAATAGAAAGGTTAGGAAGTAAAGTTGCAACTTTTCTATCAAAGTACTACATGCTATGATACAATAACTGGTCAATGTCATCAAATTCTGAGTAATATTTTTTTAAAATATAATTTTATTTCTATACACAGTCAGCCTAATAATCAAATTCCTGAAGAGATTATAAATCTTTTCATATATGCAAGATCTCACAGTTTACCTACCATGTACACTTATAAGAATCTACTGAATGTTGTGATAGTACTCAAAAAAGAGACAATTGTTTGAAAAAAGAGATACAGGAAACCCAACAAATAAAATCAGAATGGGAATTCCTAGAATGATATGAAAGGGGGAAAAGTAGTATATTCAATAGACTTATTATACCATTTGCCTAAAGTGGAGCAGGAAAATGAAGTGTTCTTTAAAAAGCTGCCTTCAAGAAAAGTGATTAAATTTTGGATCACTTCATGAGCTGAAAAAATTAAGAGGAGAATTGCACGTCTTGTGGAGAGTTTGAGGATATGTGAAAAATATGTAGAAAATCTTTGCAAATAAACAAATGCAAGTATTAACTTGGGGGATAACAAGTTTTATACATGCAAGGAAATGTAATATTATTTTAAAATTTACTAGCTTATAATAGTATAAACAATGAAAGTTGGTTTTTTACCAATAAATCTAGTCAGAGAATATAAAAAGTAAAAGTGCATGTGAGTCTTGTATGCATGTGTTCATAAGCACACATATGCATATATATGCAAAAGAGGTTAATGTCTTCCATGGTAGAAAGTCAATGTATAATTTTTAGAAATGAAAATACTAGAAATAGCAGTCTGAATGTTATTCAGAAATATGGCAATAAATGCTAAAAGACACAGCTCAAAGAAGAGACTTTTATAGCTTTTGGTCCAACAAAGATGAAGTAGAAGTTGCTGAAGTAGAAAGTGGTGCTTTCATAAGTTTTATGCAACATTTAGTTTTAAAATATGTACATATACAATGTTAATAATATCAATTAAGAGGAAGAAAACACATAGTATAGTACATTTGCCAATCTTGAAGTAAACAAACCTCATTCATACCAAATTATTGTCTATAGTATTCATTCTTTTTTAACATATATTTTTGAGAATATCAGATGCATATTAATCACTTTCCTAAATGTCAAAAAGTGTTAAAACTTCAATTGACATAGACATCACTGATGGAGTCTCACCCAAACTCCTCTATTACTCTTCTCTACAACCAGGTGTTCTGAACATTGTAGCATTTGGAGCACTTCATACTAAAATATCATGTAAATGGATAGGTAATGAGGTGAGAATCAAACACGATTTACCTTCTTAGTAGTACAGGATAAATTGAAATGTAAGAAATTATTTTAAATAAAAGTAATTTAAATATTACTTGATTCTCCTGGTTTATTGGCAAGAAAATTTTATCATGGCAATTCATATGAAACCTTAAGGGATCCCAAATAGCCAAAATAGTTTTGAAAATGATGAACAAAGTTGTAGAGCTCACAATTCCTAATTTCAAACCATATAGCAGAGATATAGTAATCAATAGAGTATGGTACTGGCATAATGCCAAGTACATCAGTGGAGTAGAATAGGCAGCCAGAAATAAGTCCCATGCATATGGATAAAAATCTTCCAAAAAGTGCCATACCATTAAATGGAAAAGGGACGGTTTCTTTAGCAGGTGATATTGAGAACACTGGCTACTTATATACAATAATGTGAAACTGGATCCTTATCTTACCTGTATACAAAAGCTAACACAAATGAATTAAAGATTTACATAAAGACTATTAAATATCTTTTTGGAGATAGCTTTTAGAAAAAAATATCTTTTAGAAGATGATAGTGGAAAGTCTTCTGATATTGAACCTGCCAATGATTTCTTGGAAATGACACCAAAAGCAACAAAAGCGAAAACAGATGAATAGTAAAACAAAATTTAAAAATTTGTACATCAAAGGACAAAATCATGAGTAAAATGGAAATGACACCTAAAATTGAATATAATATTTTCAAATAATATATGTATCTCATTAGTTAATGTTCAGAATATATAAATAACTCCTCTGCATCAGTAACAAAATTTCAAATAACTAGATATAAGTATATGTAATGGACTTGAATGAGAATTTATCCAGAGATGATAGATACACAAATGATCACAAAAATAAAAAAAGATGCTCAATATTACAAACATAAAAAAGATGCTCAATATCATTAGATAAATGCACAGCAAAATAACAATGAGATCTTACCCCAACCCATCAGAATGGCTACTAAGAAAATGAAAGAAAAAAAATCAAGTGGTGATGTGAATATGAAGGCATTATATTTTTCAGCATCCTACTTATGGGTATAAACCCAATAAAACTGAAAGAGAGGCATTTGTGCACCTATGTTCAAAGCTACTCACAAGTCAAGAGGTTTAATGAACCAAAATATCCACCGAAGTGTGCTTGGTTGAAGAAATAGTGATACATACACACAGTGGATCATTATTCACTTTCAAAAATGCAAAATCTGTGATATGATACACCATGGATAAACCCTGAGAACCTTCAGAAATGGAAATAAACCAACCACATAAAGACAAATGCTCTATAATTTCACTAGTACAGGTATTTAAAGTAGTGAAATTCATAGAAAAAAAGTAGGAAATGATTACCAGGGACTGGGGAGAATGAGAAGAAGGGTTTTTAAATGTATATAGAATTTAAGATTTACAATAAGAAAAAATTTCTGGAAGGCTTTAAAAAAAACGTGAATATATTTAATACTACTTATCTATATGTTAAGAATGAATGAGATCATAAATTTTTATGTGTTTTTGGTACAATAAAAATTTATTATAGCTAAAGAATTGTTTTCATGGCCCACCAAAGTGATAATACTTGGGTTTTTACATGGACTTTTAAAAATATCATTGCATAAACTACATATGTATAGATGTGTGCTCATAGCTGCCCTCTGTTGAGAACATTTACCTTTACTTTGGAAAAACAATTTGCCCTTTGTGACTTCATTAAGTCATATGGAATCTTACAGAATAATATTCAAGCTGTTAGTAAATATTCAACCAAGCTTGTCTACCTTTGTTACTGATCTAGCAGCTGTGCAGTGAAGATGAGATACAAGAGCTTGACTTGTATCTTAGATAATAAGAAAGAGTAAGGTCTTTTTTCTTAGGTCTTCAGGACAGAGTCCTAATAGCACAGAGCAAATCTCATGAGTATTTTCCTTGTTGGTTTTAAAATCAATATAGACAATTTTCTTTAAAAAATCTTATCATCCTTATTTCCTCCAAAGTTGCTTATTCTGCAGAATATATAATATTCAAACATCACATATTCAGACATTCATATCTTCTTCACTGTCTCATGCATGAAAGGCGCCCAATAAATATTTATTTTATACATGAATGCATGAATTATTAGTTTTTTAAAAATGCTGAACAAGTTTTATTATAAACAGAACACTGAATTAAAAGTCAGGTAGTCATGATATTAGTCCAGGACTTTTAATGATCTAGCCATGATAGTTATTTTAATTTTTGAAAGTCAAAAATACCTTAGATGGAATAGTCATCATTTTTAATATATGAATAGTGTTAATGAAGAAGCAACAAAAATGTCATATTCCAATTAGATAATTGATTTATATGCATTCATAAACCATAGGGTAATACAAAATATAGTGTGTTATTATTTTTGAGAATTTGTGACATGTACTGTTTTCTACAAAGTTGCTCTGGGAAATAAAAAGAACATGATCCTTTGCCATTCATTCAAATACCAGTGGACTCATCTAATTTTGAAGGTTATCTGTTTTGTTTTTGAAAAAGAGGTTAGTGACAGGAAATTAGATAGATAGCCATATATATTAAACATTAAGCTATAGTGTTTTGCCCAATCCTGGAAAATTTATTTTGTTTTGTCTAAGAAAATAAAAAGTGCTATCAATTTCAACTACCTTGTATAAGATGGTAACTATCACATATGATAATTGTGGAGTCTGACCAAACTGTTCTATAAGATCTAGAAAGGGGGTCAAAGACTGGTAATTAAAATCCTGAAACATGTATGATACATCTTTGGTGAGTTGATATAATATGCTACCGAATTTTTTGAATTTATTTTTATGTTATTTTTATTTATATATGACAGAAAATGCATTACGATTCTTATTACATAAATACAGCACAATTTTTCATATATCTGGTAAATGTGTCTTTGCATGACAATGTACACCTTTATATCATAGCCTATTTCCAGTTCATCAGCAATACAGAGTTTATAAGATTTTCTATGAACATATTCCATGGGCATACTCCACTATCTGAGGATTCATGAAGCATATGAGTGGGAATAATACTTTGAACCAAAATATCTGGAGAACTATTATAGGTCAATGGGAAAGAACATAAGTACATGATGACCAGATGATGGTGCATTACTTAATTTATTATTGTTCTTATTCTTCAGTAATAGCAGTATTTAGACTTTAATATTCTTTCAGTCTATTTGCAGAATGTCTTGGTTAACACTCAAAGATTTGTAAATTATTTTCAACTAACCAAACAAAACATAACCACAAAAATCTTAATGACATAAAAGTACATTTATATTATATGTACATATATTACAGAACAGCAACAAGCAACAAGATCAAATATTTTAATATGACTTATTTCTTTATAGACCATTTTTCTAGTAGGTATCTGTCAATTGAGGTGATGAGTAAAGAAATGCGAAGAGATAGTTGTCATCAATGAGAAATTTTCAGGTAAAGGCATACTAAGTATTATTAAGATCATCAGTTATCAAGTTGATTAGTAAAGGAAGAATTGTAGAGGGAGATTAATAAAAGGGTAACGAAGGGCTTCACAAAACCTATACAAAAAAATCCCACAGTCTCAAAACTAAGATAAAAAATGAAGGAGACTGGGTGGAAGACTGAGAAGTGATGTTTAGGTAAATCCAGTTTTTGCAGAACTCAGTTCCTAAATAAGTTCAAATAAGGGAAACCATAAAATTTCATGTATATTGACTAAATCATTGCAACTATGTACAGAGTTGCTTAAGATATGGTGTATTTTAATATTATTATTTCAGCTTATCTCCAGACAAAGTAAAATAACAACCCCTCATGTAGGACCCCATTCTAAATAAAATCCTTGTTTGTTTATTTGGTGTTTTTGTTTCCTATAGTAATATCTCTGAAAATACGGTCTACCTCATTACTCTTTCCTACTGTCAATCACAAATGCAGAATAACTTTGAGAGACTATTTGATGAAAAACCGCCCTCTTTTTCAGACAGTTTGTCACTGATTGTGACTAAGAGTTCAATTTTTACTTTAATTTTTAGGAAGTTTAGAATTAAACCACAGACTCAAAGATAGCAATGATATGAGTCTTTAAAACCTAAAAATTGACTTTTGTATTGTGTATTCATGTTGGGCTCTTTCCCATTATTTGAAATACCTATTTTCTTCCTTTATTCTTTTTTGCGTACTTTTCTTCCTGCCTTCCTTCCTTCCTTTCTATTGGGCAGTTCTGGGGATCAAACCAGGATTCCATGCACGTTAGGCACGTGCTTTATCATTGAGCTACATTCCCTGCATGGGATGACAATTTTTTAATTCTTTATGCATAATTCATGTTTTATAATATTTTATTGTATATCTTTATGTTAAAAGGATGTTTAAATATTTTTTTCAAATAGATTGCATGTATATATTAATACTTTTTAAAATGTCAAATTATTACAATTTGGCAAGGGCATTTTGTAATGAGAGTAGGATTAAAAACAGCAGATTGTGATAGACTTGCTATTCTTCAAATTATTACATGATCTCCCCAACTCCCCCTAAAATCAAGCAACCCAGCTTTGAAGCCCAAACCATGCATCAAATCAGTGATTTTAATACTATTTTTCTAATTCTTATTTTTATTTTAGTATTTAAAATCAGCTTTTATGTAGTATATTCACTATAAAAATTTAAGAAAATAAAGATATACTGTGTTTCTTCCTATATAAATTATTTGTTCATGTCTTTCACTTTTTGATGAGGTAATGTCATTGTATTACCCCATACGTTTATAAAATTACTGTGTCCATTTGAAATAAAAATATAGTTTTACAAATTTTTTTATTAAAAATATTGAAAATTATACACTTTGGGGTATTCTGTTTGCAGAAAATATTACAATAGTCATTTATTTACCTCTTTTTAACCATATTTTTGGCACATATTTTTCTCAATATGCAAATAATTGTGTATTTTCATTCATTTATCCATTCATTCACTCAAAACACCATTCTATCAATATCATGGATCACAAAAAGAATAAGAATCTAATTATAACAATATCAGAGCATGTTATAATCCGAGGTAATTGACTTTGAACATACTCATTTAACCTGAGAATTTCTAAGGCATAGCATTTAAAAATCATAAAGTCATAAAACATTGAAGTCATTGAGTGATAGTCCCTCAAATGACTGTGTTGAATTTGCTCTTTCATTGTTATATAATTTCTTTTTTGTCTCTTTGTAGTGACACCCCCTTCTCTACTAAACATCTTAACTAAGCTTCTCCAGAAATCTTCCTCACTACTGATTTTAAGACTATAAGCAGAAGAGTCTCTACAAAAAAGTTCACTATAGTTAAACTTCCTATTTTCCTCTTGCTCTAATTTACTCACCCACTTGCCAGGAAGAAATATACACTTCAGGTGCTGAATGCCCCTTTACTTGTTTTTCACAAATATGTATCCAGTATCTAGTTTGTAGAAGTGTGTTTGCAAAAGCAAAATGTGATTTAAAAAAAAAGCCAAATACTTTAACAAGGCCTCTGGCCTTGAGATGGGCTTTACATTTCTAAGATAAGAGAATTTACCAATTGGGCTCCATGGTAACAGCTGGCAGGGGGAGGAAAGAAAGGGGAGAAGAAGCTCTCCCCTTCTCAGGTATTGTCCTTGAAAGGTTAACTTGTCTAGAACAGTGAAAGAAAAAAATCTGCTTTTGTGTGAATTTCTGTAGACTGTGAACTTCTGAGTCCCTCCCCTTACATGCTGGGTATAATTTTTTTTAAATGTAGTATCCTTTTTTAGTTGTAGTTGAACAAATACATTTATTTTATTTATTTTATGTGGTGCTGAGGATGGAACCCAGTGCCTCATATGTGAAAGGCACTGCTGAGCCACAACCCCAGCCCCATTGGGTATAAAATTTTGAAACTACCTGAACTCGGAGTTCAGGGGATTGATTGAGTACAGCAAAATCTCTGCCCTCTGAGTCTGGCTGCAGCCAAATAAAACTGTTTCCTGCTACCTTCAGTGCCTTGCCTTGTCTATCCCTACAAAATCTTTATCAGTTTTGGTTAAACATCTGACATTTGCCAATATAAACATTGCTACCCCTGCTTTTTTGTGCATCATTTACATGGAATATCTTTTTAAATTCTTTCACTATTGGCCTATGTGTTTCTTTATTTCTAAAATGAGTCTATTTTAAATAGTATATAGTTGTATCCTGTTTCTTTATTCATTCAACCACTCTATGTCCTTTGATTGGAGAGTAAAGTCGTTAACATTTAAAGCAATCTTTGATAGAGAAGGATTTAATATTACTATTTTGATAATTATTTTGTGTTCTATAGCTCTTTTGGCCCCATTTATCCAAATTCTATATTCTTCTGTTGTATTTCAATGATTTCATCATGTCATGTTGTGATTAATTTCTTGTTTTCATTTCTAAGAATTCTATAGGGTCTCCATAAAATATCTCATGGTTATGATATTCTGTTTTTAGCTAATAATAGCTTAAATACAACTGAATATAAAACCTTTGTAATTCTCCATTTGATACTTTGTTAGTCCATCAATTAATTAATTTTATTGTATATAACTTATCATATTTTATATTTATCCTTTGTCTTTTAAATTGTATATAAGAATTAAAAGTTATTTATGCACCACTGCTATAGTATTAACACTATTCTGATTTTGTCTATATATTCACCTTTACCAGACAACTGTATACTTTCTAATTATTTTGTGTTTTTACTTAGTGTCTATTTGTTTCAACTTGAGAATCTTTTTAGCATCACTCATAGGGCATATCTATCTTGTGGTGGTCAAATTCTCAGCTTTGGTTTAACTTTGAAAGTATTTATCCATCCATCCTTTATTTTATATATATCCATCCTTTATTATATCGATCTATCTATCTATCTATATATAATGAACCTTTATTTTTATTTATTTATATATAATATATATATATATATATATATATATATATATATATATATATATGAATCAAATTGAGTGCCTCACACATGGTAGGTATTCATACCAAACTTGGAGTTTCTGCCAAATTTTGTGATGATTTCAGGGAGAAATCTATGGTGTGAGGGTATAAATTTTCCTAAAACAAATTTTTCTTTGTCAAATCAATGTTTCCACAACTCCAGGCTCCATCCTTTAGTTTTGGAGAATAATTTTGCAAGGTATTCTTAGTTCATTGCCCCCCCCCACCATTTCACCACTTTCTAACTCTTTCTAATCTGCAAGTTTTCTGCTAAGAAATCTACTGATAGTCTTACAAAAGTTCCCTTGTTCTCCTTCACTTTGGACAATTTTATTATAATATGTCTCTTTGTGGACTTCTTTCGTTTCACTGTATTTCCAGCCTTCTGAACCTTAATCTGGTATCCATGTCCTTCAGATTTGGGAAGTTTTGTCCTTGATATTTTTAAATAGGTTGGACCTGTTTTTCCCCTTTTTGTTTCTTGCTAATTCCTTAATGCATATGCTTTTTAGCCTTATGGTGTTTTTAAGTCTGTCTGTTTCCTTTGATTTCTTGTACTTTGAATGAATAATTTCAAATATCTTGTCTTCAAGTTCTCTGATTTTCATTTACTTGGTTAAATCTGATATTGAACCCTTCTAGTAAACTTGTCATTTCAGTTGTATTCTTTAATTTCAAAGTTCTCTTTTTAATATATTTTCTATCACTTGTTTTATTGTCATTTTGCTCATGGTTAATTTTTCTGAGCTTAATGAGTTTATTTCTAAAGGTTACGTGAATTCTTTATTGCATAACTCTTACAAAACTATTTTTTAGTGTTGGTTTTGAATATTTATTTTGTTCCTTTAATTGGTTCATTTCTTCCTATTTCATAATGTTCTTTAGAATCTCGTGTTAATATTTGTGCACTTGAAAAATAGCCACCTCACCATTCTTTATGGCCTGACTTTCTTCAGTGAAAGTATTATCAATTTGACTAGCGATTTTGAGGGCCTCTGAACATTTTGTATGGATGTGTACTCCTTGAACACATGCATGTAGATTGATATGTTGATTTATTTTTTTAAAAAAATTAGTTGTAGATGGACTCAATACCTTTATTTTATTTATTTATTTTTTATGTGGTTGTGGGGATGGAGCCCAGTGCCTCACGTGTGATAGGTAAGCTCTCTAACACTAAGTCACAACCCTGGCTCATGATGTGTTAAGTTATTTTTAGGATCCTATAATTTCTGATTCCCTCTGGTGTGTGTTTGCTGTACTTTGAATCTTTCAAAGGCTCCTTAACTATTATACATCTTGTCAGTGCTCTGAGTTAATTTTGACAAAAGCAGCTCCTAGAACAGTCTGCTGAAAGACCAGAACGTCAATAACATGATCCACTCTTTTCTGTTCCTCCTAAGAGATAGCCCACTGGGGTAGAACTGGATCTGTCTCCTGTTCTGTATATCCTCTGAAACAGAAGTACATCATCACCCACTTTATTTTGGTGGCAGTGGTTGCCCATATGTCTAGATTATTTCAGGTCCATCAGTGTTGCTCCAGGATAGGTGAGACTAAAAAAAAAAAATTCCTTGGGCTTTTTCCCTTTCCTCAAAAGTCAGAATATTGAATGTATGGTCTGGTTTCTCTTTTCCCCTCTAGGGAAAGCCAAGAACTTGGAATTTCTGCCAAATTTTGTGATGATTTCAGGGAAGAATCTATGGTATGAGGGTGGTATAAATTTTCCAAAAACAAATTTTTCTTTGTCAAATCAATGTGTCCATGAGAGGAAGGGGAATGTGGAGTTTTTTATTGGAAAATCTTGTTGACCTATTTGAAGCTCTTTTTCCTTAAAAGCAGCAAAAAATTTATTTGTGATACTAAACCTGAGTCATCAACTTTTAATATACTTTTTATTTCTCAGTTTTCCTTTACATATTTACTGTTACATTTTCTGGAAGAGTAAAATTTATTGTTCAATTGTCATGTTAACTGAATAAAATGGTCCTTTTGTCTTATTTAGTTTTATTTCATTTTTAATTTCATCAACTATTAATACTGGAAATATTTTTTTCTTTTTATTATTGCTTATTATATATTTGCATATTTATTCATTTTTTATCTTCTTGAACTATTTCACTTTCAGGATTTATCTTATAAGTAGCCTAGATTAATAATACATTTTTTATCTTAGAGTAGTTACCTTTCAATAGAGGGTAAATTTCATGTTTATTTTTACAACTGATATGCCTGATCTTTGCATTTGTCAATCAAAAGCAGTCTTTATATTATATGCATTTTTATAGTTTTTAGTTCCTGAATTTTAATTCCTTTGTCTTCTCTCTAGTGTTTGTCTTTGATATATTTATCATATATTCTCTGAAATGTATCATAATGAAGATAATTTTGGTGCCTTTTTTCACATTTGGCTTGGTACAGTGCAATTTACAGTGTAATTTGTTATTGATTTTTCATTTTAAAACTTTGTAAAGTATTAGCATTCACAAATCAGAGAGAACGTTCAACCTTTGTTTTTTTGAGATTCGTTTATTTTGCTTAACATAATAGTCTCCAGATCCATCCATTTTCTGATATATGTCATAAAGTCATTTTTTTTGGTTGAGTAATAGTCCATTTTAAAAAACTGTTGTAGTTGTAGATGGACAGCAAGCCTTTATTTTATTTGTGTACTTTTTTATGTGGTGCTGAGGATCAAACACAGTGTCTACCATGTGCAAAGCAAGCACTCAGCACCGAGCTACAGCCCCAGCCCCAATATTTCATTTTTATATGGACCACATTTTTTGTTTGTTCATCTGTTGTAGGGCACCTAAGTTGATTCCATAGCTTAGCTATTGTGATTTGTGCTGCTAAAAACATTGACATGGCTGTGTCACTGTGTGTCGGGGATGGGTGGAAGAATAGAAATTCAGTGGATTAGAAAAAGGGGAATGAAGGGAAGTGAGGTGGTGTGGGAATAGGAAAGACAGTGAAATGAACAAAACATAACTTTTGTATGTCCATATATGAATACACCGCAGTGAAACTGCACATCATATGCAACCACAAGACTAGGATTCTAATTAGAATAATATGTACTCCATATCTGTATAAATAAGTCAAATTATACTCTACTGTCATGTATAACTTAAAAGAACAAAATTTAAAATCATTAAAAAACACTTTGTAAAGTTTCTTATGGTCTCATATATGAACTCTATGGAACCACAGTTTGACTTCATAGAAATCTTCCAGTCCCTTGAAATTACTTGCTGATAGTTCAGTTTTTATTAACATATTTTTAAAAAATTAAAAATAGTTTTTAGTTTTTTAAATAGTTGGACACAATACTTTTATTTTATTTATTTATTTTTATGTGGTGCTGAAGATTGAACTCAATGCCTCACATGTACTAGGTAAGCACTCTACTGCTGAGCCACAACCCCAGCCACTTTATTAGAATATTTTTATGGAGAGTTCTTTTATTGAATCCTGGAAAGTGCAAAGTGCCAGTGATTCCCTAAATGTTAAGAAAAACTACTTGAGATATTGTGACAATTTCTTCTATGGAAAATAATGTTGTATAACATTATTGGTTTCATATTCTGCTGTATTTGTTGTATTCTTATTGCATCCATTTGTTGCCTAAAATATCAATTTTAAATTTTATATAATAATTTGTGTTTTCCTAAATTCTTTTCTTATTTTATTCACATTTGTGTTTTTTTTATAGATTCATTCTGGTCCATTTTCTTCCTAGGGCTTTCTGCTACTGTTTCACATATACTCTACCTTATAATTTATCATTGATGATAATAAGTACATATATTTTATACTATCATATGGTTGTTATTGCAAAAAAGAACTTTAAGATGTATGTCTTTCTCTAAGTTGTAATGGTAATGTTCATTTTAACTCTTGTTTATGCATTTTTTTTCAGATTCTCCATATCAGATTTAAAAATTAATGCTTTATTCAGTAGATATTTCTTGAACTTAAAGGAGTGCAGTTTCTTTCACCTTGCTCACTGTATAATATTATTGTCATTCTCTACTCAAAGCTAGAATTGAAGTTCACTTCACAGAGACATTAGCTGAATTTGAATTGCATTTATTTATTTGGTTTCTATTAAAACCATTAAGATATTATCTAATTATGGCTCCCAGAGGTTTTTGTTTTTGTTAAACTTAAGAATTAGATGTCATTTTAAATTGTATTTTCATCAGTGTCTGTGAACATGTACACCCACAATTAGTTTCTCCAAATGTTCCTTCAATCTTCAACTTTGTTTACAATATTTCTTGGAAGCTTGGCATACCTATACACTTGCTTTAATCCATCTGTGCTCTATATCTTGCCAAGCAAGGTTCTGGTGGATGTGGGTTAGAAATGGAATTGTAAAATAATTGTGGCATGGTCCAGCTGAACTCTAGATCTGGTTGGGTAAAAAATACACTTTTTAAACATTTGGAAGGTAGCCACCTGCTTTTCCTGGTCAGTATAGTACTTTTGTACCAGGTCTAAAGGTGAATGAAATTCTGTGTGTGTGTGTGTGTGTGTGTGTGTGTGTGTGTGTGTGTGTGTGAGAGAGAGAGAGAGAGAGAGAGAGAGAGAGAGAGAGAGAGAGAGAGAGAGAGAGAATGAGAGAGAGAGAGAGAGAGAGAGAGAGATCTTCTGATATGTTTCAGATGTTTGAGGGTGAGGTACTTTTTAATTCATTCCTATCAATAATATAGTATGTTTATTCTGTGACCACTGGTCTTTTTTTAATTTTCTTATTATCATTAGGGTTTCTTCTGCTTGTGTTAGAGATGCTTTCATGGTAAAACTAGGTATAATTAACTTTTGTCTCACTTTTTTCTAATATGTCTGTTATTATCATTCCATTTTTTTTGTATTTAATTTCTTTCTGTCACTTTGTTTTAAATATATGAATGTCAAGTCTTATGTCTTTATGTTAGAACCCATTTAAGTCATTATTGCTGTATTCCAGCTTTTAAAATCTTTTTAAAATATTGTACAAATTTTAAGTCTTGTCCCAGGTTTATTGAGATGTTTCAGAATATTTATATGTTTCCTTGTGAAATTATACTTAACACTTGGTTTTTTGAATTGCTGGAATTCGACAACATTTTGAATACCCATGGAAAGACTCTATATATTTGTAAATTGCTAGCTGATTTATTGATCCTTGTGAACCACTACATCCACTCTAAAAAATAAAAGAAGAAGCCAGGCGCAGTGCTGCATGCTGAAACAGGACAATCATGAGTTCAAAGATAGCCTCTGCAAATGTGAGGCACTAAGTAACTTAGTGAGTTGTGGTGTCTAAATAAAATACAATAAGAGGCTGGGAATGTGGCTCATTGATCGAGTGCCTCTGAGTTCAATCCCTGGTATAATAATAATAATAATAATAATAATAATAATAATAATAAAATCTATGCACCAATCATATAATAGTAACAAAGCACCAAACTGGGTGACATTAAAGATATAATAATGGCAACTTAGAAAGTATTTGTTTCTGACCAAATAATAGACCTTATTTTATCATCATGGAAATTATTTGAGGTAAGTCCTATCATTATTTTATTGTTAAAAAGTATATATAATGGGCTGGGACTGTGGATCAGCAGTAGTGCATTTGCCTGGCAAGTGTGAAGCACTGGATTTTATTCTCAGCACCACATATAAATAAATAAATGAAGGTCTAGGGCTGGGGTTGGGGCTCAGTGGTAAAGCATTCACATAGCATGTGTGAGGTCCAGTGTTTGATCCTCAGCACCAGATAAAAATAGATAAATAAAATCAAGATATTGTGTCCAAATGCAACCAAAAAAATACACATTTTAAAAACAGAAATATGACAATTTCAAATATCTTGCCTTAGTTACACAAGAGGTACAGAGGGAGGATTTAAATCCAAATTGCCTGTAACTTGAATCTATGTTCTAATTGACTACAGTATACAGAGTCTCATTACATTTTATTTCATCTCAGACATTTTTTATGTGTTTTTTAGTAGTAGGTGGACACAGTAACTTTATTTTATTTTTTTGTGGTGCTGAGGATGGAACCCAGTGCCTCACACATGCCAGGTGAGTGCTCTACCACTGAGTCACAGCCCCACCCCTCATCTCAGACATTTGAAACCAAAAATCTTAAAACTTATAACTACATACACACACATAATTTTAAATAATTTTCTTCCTTTAATGGTTCATACACGTAGATTTGTGAAGTGATTCTCTTTTTGCTATAGTTTTGTGGTGTGGGAGAAGAGCAGGGTTGATATTAGCTGGTGTTCTTTGATCTTATGGAGAGTTTAGTAAACCTTAAACAAATTATTTTAAATTTTATAAAGTGAGTCCAAAGACACAAAGTCATTAGAAGAGAAGTTGTGGATCTAGAAGGAAGAAAATTTAACAATACACAAACAAACAAACAATCAAACAAAAGACAACTTATGTGAGGGCTCAGAAAAATATTTGAAGAAATAAAGTCAGTGGTAAAAAATAAGTTGGAGTTAAGAGAAGAATGATGAAATTTCAAGTAAAGGGAACAGAATGTTCAAAGTTCATGTGTCTAGAAAAAGCACGCCATATTCAAAAGACCATATGAAGCTTACTATATAGATCAAAAAGAAAGCAAAATGGAGAGAGGCCTGAAATAAAATTTTAAAGATAAGAATCATAAGGTTCTGGGCAATGTATGCCATGTTAAGGAGTTTGACTTTACCCAGAGGGCAATGAAAAACATAATAAAGCTGTTATGAAGGAAATGGCATGTTAACATTTGTCTTTTAGGAAACAAATGGTACTAAAAGATACAGAAAGCATCATCATTGAGGAAAATGAGAAGTACTACAGGAACTGCTTGGGTACGAGACAAGTACAAGATAGACTATAAACCGCGGTTCATTTTTGGAGAAAAATGAGAAACATATTGATGCCAGATAGAACTTTTCATGTAGAACTGTTATTCTGCACATAGATTTCAGATAATGATACCAGTGTCATATGGGGAAAAAAAAGCTAAAGAAATTCTGTTTGGAGTTTAAGTAGATTAATGCCATATTTTCTTCAATGGTAAAGATTAATGTTCATGGAATTGCCACCTAAATATTGAGGAGGAGTCATGTTTTGCCATTATATAATATCTTATATATTATTTATTTTGATGCAGTGGGATTAAAAAACAAAAATTTAAATGTTTTTTAGTGAAGTTAACTACACCTAGAACACATATAGAAATTATTGTTAGTCTTTGATGATTTAATTCTTGTATTAAAGAGGCCAGAAGGTCAGTGCCCTAAAATCAGTATTCTGCATTAGCAACCTAGCTACATTTAGAACAGAGAAACCTTAAAGCTTGAAATGCTGCCTTCTACAGGTTCTCAATGGATTTCATTACTAGAATGATTTAATCATTCAGTCAAGCCTTTAGGGCCTCAGAGTGATGGAGATAAATACTCAACTAACCCATTGAGTCCTTTAGCTGCCACTGATAGACTGGCATCACATAATATTCCAGGTACAGTAACTGCCTTACAACCATAGAAGCCTTACCACATTAACAGTGCAGATTCAGCCAGTATGAAGACTGAAAGAAATGGCTGTACTTAATGTGTGGCAGTGAAACCTTTCAGTTTTACTCTTGAAACTCCTCAATAATAATAATAATAATAATAATGATAATAATTATTATTATTATTATTATTATTATGAAACTAACAACCATACATATAATTTTCTTCTGAGCAAAACTATAGATTTATGTAAAATTACTCCTTGTCTTTTAACTATGTATGAGACAGTAATATTTGACTATAATGATTTCTTATTGACATAATGACAACTTTTAGCTAAGCAGTTAAGACTATATATTTCCCAATGGCTTCCCTATATACTGTAAATTGAAATGTACATTAAAGCAGTCAATCTTAGGTTTTCAGCATCAGCAAAGGGTAATTGACTGTATTTATTTTTAAATTTTGATATCTTGCAGAGTTTAGACTACAGTGAGTATGAATGTCATTAAAATGTGTTGGCAATAGACTGGGCACATGAATATATGTACACATGTGGAATATAAAATACAAGAGGTCTGCACTTGCTGAATTGTGATTACATATTTTTAATTTCATCTTTGTATTTTCAGTATCTAGCATAGTGTCAGGTAAACAGAAGGTGCTGAACAAATTTTTGATGGGGTAATACATAATCAAATAAATTAACAAATAGATAAACTTAAGAGTGACCAAAATACCTAAAATAATTTTCTGCATTATATAATGTCATTTTTTAACCAAGATATAAAGAAATATGTTATTGGAAGTTGGGTGCAGCTGGACAAATAAGTTCTTTTTTTTTTTTCACTTTGCTATCGTCTAAAGATACTGCTACAGCAGAAATTGATATGGAGGTCTGGGATTTGTTTGGGGCTTGCAGAAAATAGAGAAACAGGGACATAGTGATATTTTTCTGCCTTTTGACATTATGTGACCACAACAATATGTGAATTCATTCTAATATTTTGTACATCAGCTGGAGCATGTTTTTGGAAATTGAAAACAGCACTGGTTCTCTCTTCTCCAATAAATCTACTTAGCTATGTGGGATGATCATGTATCATTTGTATAAACTTATAATCATTATAAATTAAACTTCCCATATTTATTTTCAGCCAGGGATTGCCCTATGCATTGGAAGGAAATTTTAAGCATTTGATTCTATAATGTTTAATGTTTTTTGAGCAAGTACAGCTATCTGAAATCAGCAGAGATGAAAGAAAAAGATTAACAAGTTTGCAGATTTTTCTGTAGCACATTCTTAAAACCTGTGATTTTTTTTTAGGTAAAACATACTAATATTTTGGTGGCTACACCAGTTACTACATTTTGCACATGTATTAGGCCTCAGCTAATATTTGTTGTTGAAAGTATTGGAATTCTCTGTTCATGCTATAATAGCATGATAATGGAAAAAATGAAGAGTTACAGATTTTAGAATATAACTAAATGTGGTAACCTCAAAGTGATTATATACAGTGAATTCCAGAAGTTTCAATCAATGATGGAGTCTCTTAGTATTGTCACTTCCCTCAGCTTAAAATGGATTAGCCTAGGCAGGTTCCCAAATAATATATATGGGTTAATTTTTAAAATATTTATTTTTTATTTGTTAGCAATACATTTATTTTGTTTATTTATTTTTATGTGGTGCTGAGGATCGAACCCAGGGCCTCACATATGCTAGGCGAGTGCTCTACCACTGAGCCACAACCCCAGCCCCGTGGTTTACTTTTAATCAGACAGAACTTGAAGATTATTACAAACCTAGTTGGAAAACTCATTTATGGGCAAATTAGACTTCTTAGACTTCTGGGTGCTCATGTTCCCAATCAGATTAAAAATGGGGGCCATTAATTAGTATCTGCCATCCTCATTTCCCACACAATATTCATAATTTCAATACCTCATAAAATTTTGCACCAGCTGCAACAAGATTCTCTGATTCATGTACCTTACCATCATAATAGTAAAAATTAACATTTGTTTAGCACTTAAAATGTTAAAAATTATGCTTAGAACTTCTTGTGCACTATTTAGTTAATTCACAAAATGGTATTAAGATATAGCTACTATTATTATTCCCTGTGGTAAATGGATTGACATGCACTAACTGTTCCTTGATTCCTATGTCTACATCATTTGTAATATGTATTTGTTGTTCTTCCCATCAAGTGGTAGAGTACAGCATATATTCACAATCTTTAAATATGAGTTTTATTTTTATCCAACTTGGTAAATAAAATGTATCAGACATGATACTGCTCCAGTTTAGAGTCTAAGACTCACAAAACCATCTTTTACTTTCCTCCACTGTTTTTATGTGATCAAGGTTGGGCTTAACCCATACTCAGAGAGTTAAGGTTCATATATTTTGTTTCATATGTGGAAGATAGAGTGAAAAAGGTGTAAAGGGTTCTAATAAAATAGAAAAGAGGCCAGTAGGTAAACAAGGAGATAAAGGGGATAGAGAAGAGAAGGACCAGTGGAGGTACTAAAGAAATAACTTAATCAAATTATATTATTTGCAAATATGAATAAGTCACAATAAATCCCACTATTATGTATATTATGCACCAATAAAAATAGAAAAGAAACAATCAAAAGTCTGGGCTTACTAACTGGAGGATAAGAGGCCATGAGGGAGACAGCCCACTAAGATTTCCTACCTGGCTAATATCAGCCCCAGAAGAACATCCTCCTAGCTAACCCATACTTGAATGTATTTGCCTAAAATATCTACTTGACATAAGAAATAGTACTAAGCAGAGCCCAATCTAAATTACCATGACTGTTTAATTTAATAGTTGCTTAAACCACTAAGACTTGGGATTCTTTATTACATAAAACCGAATAACCAATTCAACTCCATTTTACCAAGTAAGAAATTGAAAAGCTCAATAATTTTCCTGGGATCGCATAACTAACAAATATGAGCTGGGACTTGATTCTGTGTCGGCTTAACAACAAAGACTGAGCTCTAAATTATCTCAGCATATCATGGCATTGGGGTGTTTGCATGATTAATCATAATATTTTAAGTGATGCCATGCAATGTTGTTTTAATGCTTATGTCTGATCTATGCTAAACACAGAAAGTGCTGTGAAGAAGAATGTGTGAATGAGTACATATTTGTGTGTGCATGAGTGTAAAGTGACCCATTACATGAAACTATTTTGAACCAAAAAAGTAGTATAGACATTTTTTCTGTTTTTTAAAATTGTTTTTATTTTAATTTGTTATATATGACAGCAGAATGCATTACAATTCATATTACACATATAGAGCACAATTTTTCATAACCCTGGTTGTATACAAAGTATATTCACATCATTCATGTCTTCACACATGTACTTTGGATAAGGATGTCCATCTCATTCCACTGTCATTTCTAACCCTATGCCTCCTCCTTTCCCCTAGTTCTGGTTCTTATTGGCAATTTATTGCTTTTACAGATTTAGCATTTAGTATTATTTAATGTGTGGTCAAATTTCTGAATGCTAAAGTAAGTCCATAAATGCTGAACTTAAGTAATGGTAACATAAAAATGGAATGTATCATAGCCTAAATGCATATAATATTTGTTTTCCTTTTTTTATTGGTTGTTCAAAACATTACAAAGCTCTTGACATATAATATTTCATACATTTGATTCAAGTGGGTTATGTGCCGCAGTCTGGCTAGGCACAAAATCACGAGCCACTCAAGTAGGAACAAACTTTATTTTTTGAAACTGCCGCCAATGCCCCATAAGCCCCCTGGAAGAATGTTGATGGATGCACACTGCGTTCTCCCGGATCCTAAGAGGAAGTTCCTCCTCTGGAAATCCCTTCATCAGTCCAGATGAAGAACATGCATGATATATATCTAATGAGGATGACAAAGCTAGCAAGAAGATGTATTGGGGTCTCCAGGAGTCCCATAGCAGGCCAAGGTGGACAGCAGGAGTCCAATATTTATATGAATGTAAATCTTTACATAATCATATCATCTCAATGGCTAGCTGGCACCTTTCAACCAAAAATTCCATGAATCATATTACTTGGCTGTGGCTCTTAGCAGTTATGAACTCCCATTTTTACCCCCAATACAGATTGCAGAATCACATGGGTTACACTTCCACATTTTTACATAATGCCATATTAGTGAATGTTGTATTCTGCTACCTTTCCTATCCCCTACTATCCCCCTCCCCTCCCCTCCCATCTTCTCTCTCTACCCCATCTGCTGTAATTCAATTATCTCCCTTGTTTTTTTCCCCTTTCCCCTCACAACCTCTTATATGTAATTTTGTATAACAATGAGGATCTCCTTCCATTTCCATGCAATTTCCTTCTCTCTCCCTTTCCCTCCCACCTCTCATCTCTGTTTAATGTTAATCTTTTCCTCATGCTCTTCCTCCCTGCTCTGTTTAGTATAGACATTTGGAAATACAGAAACCCCAAAAGAAAAGCACTGCGTGTACACACACACACACATACACACACACACACACACACACACACACACACACACGCAGATATTTTTGTTGTCAGTGCAGTACTAAGAACATCCATCTATTTAGACACAGTTTTTAAAAAATCCTTTAGAAATATGAATTCTGGACAGCTGCTTTTATTGCGATGATGGTGCTAAATTAAAATGACATCCTGAACACCCATTCACAAGACTTAGACAAAAATAGCATTGCAATACAGAAACAGGAATGATTTAATGTTAGAGAAGATGATTTTTCACATTTTGAGAAGAAAAAGTTCATTATTCAGACACCATTTTCTCATTCCAGACTATGCTTCCTGAATCTTTTCTCTAAGGAGCATTCAAAGACTTTGCAAAAGATATCATGGGCCTTACTTAGGTTAGAGTGACAGACAAACTCCAAGGAATGTAAGGAATATGAATATTTATAAGTTTGAATTGGAACTGGCAGGAAAATCCATGAACTTGAGGATTGAAGACTCATAGATAGCAGCTGAAAAGAGGTAACTGGAGAGAATAGATGTGATATAAAAATGGTCAGAATGGGCTGGAGTTGTAGCTTAGTGGTAAAGTGTTTGCCTAGTATGTGTGAGACACTGGGTTTGATGCTCAGCACCACATAAATAAACAAAACAAAGGTATTATGTCCATCAACAACTAAAAAATATTTTTAAAAATGGGCAGGGACTTCAAGTCATCAGTCCAGATGAAGAACATGCATGATATATATCTAATGAGGATGACAAAGCTAGCAAGAAGATGTATTGGGGGGTGAGGCTTCAGGAATTGTCTTCATCTAAAGGAAACCTTCTTGACTAAACTTGGAGTATTGTAAATTATGCTAGTTTCCAAAACCAAAAGGTACAAATTTCTCACTTCATATTCTACCAAGAAGTGGGCATGAGCACCCATTCATGTAGGAATTTATTTTGATATTAAAACAGATGAAACAACACACTCACTGATGAATATAAATAAAGTATATTCAATACTTAAAACAAGCTGGGGATTTCCAAGAGCAGAAGCACTTAATCAGGGATCCAGTGAAAAGATAGGCAAAGAGAGGGAGTTGGAGATGGCTTTATGCTTTTGTTACCTTTATAGAGTATAGCTGTGGTTACAGATTATCCATATTCAGGTAGAAGTTGTGCTATTTGTAGTTCCTGCTGGCTTGCAGAGTCTAAGTGGATTTTTTTTTATTTGAATTGCCCCAGATCCTCATCTTGAAGGACAGATGTGTGGGGACCTAAACCCTAATGGCCAAACATCAACAATGGAGCAAACCTCTTTATCATATCCCCAAACACTTTTTTTTATAAATTATGGTTAAGGGAGTGAACTTTAATGATATATATATATATATATATATATATATATATATATATATATATAATTTTATTTTATTTATTTTTATGTAGTTCTGGGGATTGAACCTAGTACCTCACAAGTGCGAAGCAAGCACTCTACCACTGAGCTACAACCCCAGCCCCCTTTTCTGCATTTTGATCAACCTCAAGGACGTTGGATTTGTTAGCAAGGAAATTTTCAAAATAGAATAAAGAAACACACATTATATTTAAGGTTGAAGAAATTGAGTCTAGAGTAGGAAGAAACTACTCATTGATTGCAAGATACCTCTTTAAAAACATTTAGAGGAGTATCCTTTGAAAAGGGAGTAAACTTACTGTCATTATTAGAAAATAAGCTTTGGACCAATGAGTCTGCAAGTAGATTAAGGGTTATCATGAGAAAGTTCAATAATAATAACTAGAATGGAGGTGGAATTGGATGCCTCAGGGGATAGTGTTCTTCATTCCAAAAAGATACTCAAGTTGAGGCTGGCTGATCACTTGAGAGGGATGTTTTAGAAAGAATCAAATCATTGCTTGGGTAGTTGAGCAAATTGAGCTCTACAGTCTCTCTAGCTAAGATAATTCTGCTTTATTCTCTCTTCCCTAGTAGGTTCCCTCATGGATTTAGTGACTTTGTATTAATTCCCTAATAATAACACTAATGGATAAGTAAAAGCCATACAGTTCAATATCCTTGTTCCTCTACTTTTGAGGAATCTTTCACTATAAGCTTAGAAAGCAAATCAAAGATGGTTTTCATTCTAGATGGATATGTTGAGCTGTGAGCTAGTGATTGGAGAGGAGAAGAATAAGCTGTATAGTAGGCTGCAGTTCTAATTTATACTTCATTGTGAATGAATCACAGAAACAATTTTTATGTGGGAACTTATTTCAATGGGAGAAATGGATAAGCACTTAATAAAACTAAATGCTTAAAGTTGGGAGCAAACAAGAGCAAAAAGAAGATTCTGAAAAAAAAAAACAGAGGCAAAATATACTTAACCATTGACCAGAGGTATGTGGGTAGTAGCTCTCATGTTTGATTTCCTTTTAGAAAACCACATCTTCTGCAAATTCCAGAGCCTTGATTGTCTTTAATCTAATACTTGAAATCTCCTGCTTTTTTTCCCATTCCATTCACTATAAAGACACCATGTGCATCCCTGACCATTAAAATTCGGAAGTTTGGCTCTGATTTGTTATAACTCTTTCACGAAAAAATTATCAAAAGTTTTCCCTTTTTACTGAACAAAATTTGAAACTCATATATTGATTTGTGAGACCATTTATGGTTTTGCTTCCTTGTTCCATTCTATTCTCACATCCCATGGCTTAACTTCATATCTATGCTGCTCATTCTGGCTGAACTATCTATCAGTTGTTTACTAAAAATCCTATGTACTTCCTTGAGAGTAATTTAATTACTAATATCCTATCTACTCCTGTCCCTGTTTATAAAAATCTTATCTATATCTTGTAAAAGTGAAATAAAACAATACCTTGCCAATTTTGCCTTGTTTAACTTGTAAACCCATATCATACCTCCCTGCCCACAGAGCTACCAATATTTTCTTTTTCTAATAAATAAGGGTACTATATTTTCATCTCTTTTATGTTAGTTATGTTTTCTTTTTGTGTCTTTGTATTTCAGAACATTTTTGACTCACATAAATAGCACTTATATGGTTCAAATTAACATATGTTTTTTTTTCTTCTATTAGACTCTAAGCTCCTTAAATCTCCCCAAAGCAACTACTGAATCTCCCCTCTAATCCTCTTCTCTGGCATAAAATTGTTTGTTAAAGTAAATGTCTATATTATGTGCAAATTGGATCCCAATATTTAAGAATTGTCAATTGATCACATGTAAGTAGATTTTTTTTCCTCTTAAAGATCATTAAATATAATGGTTTGTGTATATTTGATAAAATTTGATTGAATAAAAATAAAATTTGATTTAATCAGAAGATACAATTTTAGCATCACTCACCATTAAAGGTAACTTAACTTTAGGATTTTATTATTTTAATTGCCAAATCTTCTTGGTGTATAATTTGTTTGATGCCTCTTAAGAATATTTCAATTTGCATCATGTCCCATACAATGTTTGTACTCTTTCAGGTTTTCTAAAATACAGATATCTCCTAGAGCTTCACCTTAATTGTAAGCACAGAGCAGCAATTCCTTTATCTGTATTCCCTTTTTATTTTCTATGGTGATCAGCATTCATTTTCTAGTATTCTTCCTCACCCTTGCTCCTAACCCTGATTGTATTTCACTTTCAAGTAGTTTTGCCAGTGTGTCCAGGCACAAGGGTTTCCAATTCTTTGTTGTTTGTCCTTTCCATGTCTACCATAGTGTCATGCACATCATACACCCTGAGTTATTAATATTTGATAAATAGGGGAAGAAAAGAAGGAAGAAAGTTAGGGAAGGAGACACTGAGTGAAGGAGAAGAGGGGGGCAGGCAGAAAGGAAAGAAACAGGAAATAAGGAGATAGGAAGGAGCCATGCCATTACAAAAGGAAAGTCATCATCTAGTAAGTTCTATTTCTTCTTGCCTGTCTGTAGTTTTGCTTTGGTTCCTCAGTTTAGGTTGAAAATCTTAGTAAGAGAGAATAAAAGGTAAACTTCTCTTGGGAAATAGAAGCAATGGAATAGAAAATTTTTCATTTGGATGCCAGGATTTAAAGTTTTAAAGATTATTTTATAGCATTGCCCCTATTATGAACAGATCACTAAGGAAATCAACTCTTAGGATTTAGGACAAAAGTAGAGATGCTACTGAGAAACATCACATAATTGAAAGCTGAAAAGACTTTGGTGCATGAACTGAGCAACAGAAGATTGACAAAATGATTTTTTACAGGAATATAAACAAAATCTTAACTAGAAAACAAAGCAACCAGATTGCTGACCCTAAAGCTTTACACCTCTAGGGCCATGGTTACTACAGATTTATTCCCTTCTCCAGCTTCAACAGTCCCAAGAATACAGGAAATAATGGCTTCAAATGCTATTAGCAATGTATTCAGAACTTATGAGTGTGGAAGGCAGAATATTCTTTTTTCAAGCTAAATACCACTCAGAAAGTTCTTCCCAGTAGACAGTTTAGCAAAATGCTGGCTCTGGCAGGCAGTTCTCCAGGTGACACACCTTTTATTTGGGCATTCAGTCATCCATTGGCCTCTTGGTCTGGGGGTTAATAACACATGATTAAGTAGAAAAAAATCTCCCTTTGGAGAAAAAATTGAATTTCTGTCAATCAATCCCTTTTACTTCAGGTTAAAGGAACTTTCTCAAAAAGGGCATACCCTAGCCACAGGACTGGCAATCCCTACAATGTTGATTAAGCACAAAGGTTTCAGCCTTTTAACTTGGCACCTTTAGTTTGCTTCAAATGGAACTCTGCAGGTAGAAAAGATGCACAGCATGTATGTAGGAAAACGAAACTCTCCTACGGAGATTTTATTGCTCAGCAGCACTACTTATCTTACATTATAAGATTAATAAAGATATTATAGGCTGCAAAACAGGATTCTTCCATTTTCCTCTTTATGAAATTACAAATTATTACTTTTTAAAAGTTACCCCATCACTGATAGATAAAATTATTTTCATCCTTTTCAAGCTAGATAAGATGGACCTGATGCATGTAACAATGAAGAAACTGCTACATTATATGGACATGATGGATCTTTGTTCTTTGCACCAAGAGATACAATATTTGCTTTTAATGAAGTAGACCCTGAGCTTATAGATCAGGTCTGATTATTCAGGTTTTCTCATGATGCTGCCTATGCATCTGTATTTCATTTGATGGATTGTATTGTTTCCTGCTTTTCAAGGTAAGTGCATGTCACACAAGCCTAAATATATTAATGGAACCCAGAAATAGGGACAAAAACCAGAAATGGGAGGCATTGCACGTCCAGGACCAGAAATAAATAGATAATAAGAGTGTTTGAACCCAGAGTTTGAAATGAGGTCAAAAGTCAATACTAGATAGAGCCAGAAGTAAGAACAACATTGAAGGGAGAGATCATATCCAGGCAATAGGGTAAAGCACTGTGAGTGATCTGTGGAACGTTCATACAGTATCAAAAATAGAAATTGAGAGCTGGGGGTTCTGACTCTGTGGTACACTGCTTGCCTGTCATGTGTGAGGCCCTGGGTTTGATCCTCAGCAACAATTATAAATAAATAAATAAAGTAAAAATCCATTGACAACTAAGAAAACAAAAAACAAAACATAAGTTGACACAGACTTATCTCCAGAACTAAGTTTTACTACCATAGATAATAATAACTGATTTATCTACAATGAAAAGGACTAAGAAGTCTCAAGTGTGCAGTAATTTGTCACACTTGGAAGAGATTGAGTGTTATGATTTTGATATGGGATGTTCCCCAAAAGCTCATGAGATACAATGGAGGAATGCTAAGAAGTGAAATTATTATGAAAAATGTAACTTAGTCATTGGATTAATCTATTTTATTAATTAATAATTTGAATAGATTATTGTGTGGTAGGATGTAGGTAGGTATGGCATAGTTAGAGGAAGTAGGTCACTGAGGACATGCCCTTGAGGATTCTATTTTGTTCCTGGCTATTCATGCTTTCTATTTCTTTTTGTCTCTTCTATCTGTCTGCCATGAGCTGAAAAGCTCTTATCTGCCACACACTTCCACCATGATATTTTGCTTCACCATGGGCCCAGAGCAATTCAGCTGACAAAGCAAGAATTAAACCTCTGAAACCATGGGCTCAAAATTTACTTTCATCTTCTAAGTTGTTCTTCTCAGTTGTTTTAGTCCCAGTGATGAAAGCTGACTAACACATTGAATTACATCATAAAACTAGACATTCATAGATTCATTGATCAATATATAGCAGCTATATCAGACAGTTCCCTTTAATTTCTAATATAGAGAAAGACTAGCTAGGAACCAGAAATAGATATTCCCTGCCTTGCCTCAATTCTCAAGACTGCCCAGGAAATAACAGTGTTTAGTTATCATATTTTAGGAGTGAAATTAAATAGTTTATAAAGAGCTAGTGTACTCCAAAAAAGTAACAGAAATGTTTCCTTCATCCACCTCAACTTTCAAAAGATTAATACTAGCCTAGGCTCCATCTCAGAGATTGAAGTAAGGAAGTAAACAATATTTTGACTTACATCTTGTGCTAGGCACTGTCGGGCTCCTTCAATTACATTATCTCATTCAATCTTCACAAACAGCCCTTCAAGCTTTGTATTTTTATGAATTAAACATATTGTTTCATAATTGCTTTCATAGTGCTTATAGTCCCTGAGTCACTATGCAATGGGCAATTTTTGCAGATCTTTAAAAACCAACAAGATCCAGATTAGCGTTTGGAACATGAAATGATGCCTGCAAACACAACAACATTGTTGCATTCCTTTAATGTTCTCATAAAAGCTGTTAAGTGTAACAGAAGTTTGGGATAATTATTGTAGTAGGCTATTTCCAATAATGTTAGAGGATTTCACAAATTCAGTTACTGCCAGTAAATGCTTGCAGTCATTTTTTTGCATTGCAGCATCATTTGCTTGGAATTAAACATTTTTGTCATGGTATACCATAGATAGAGATGAGTCCTTTGAAGAGATGTATCTGTGTGTCCATTGGTATATATAATTGCATGCATTAACAAACATGGATATTATCCCTTGCAACATCTAGCTGATTGGCTCCTCTGCAGTGATGTTCATTGGGCTGTTTCCCTGTCCTTCAGACTGCCAGCTGATGATTGGCTCACAGCGGCCCCAGCAACATCTAGCTTATTGGCTCCTCCATGGAGCTGCTCATTGGGCTGTTTCCCTGCCCTTCAGACTGCCAGCTGATGATTGGCTCACAGTGGCCCCAGCAACATCTAGCTTATTGGCTCCTCCATGGAGCTGCTCATTGGGCTGTTTCCCTGCCCTTCAGACTGCCAGCTGATGATTGGCTCACAGTGGCCCCAGGAACATCTAGCTGATTGGCTCCTCCACGGAGCTGCTCATTGGGCTGTTTCCCTACCCTTTCAGACCACGGAGCTGCTCATTGGGGGACTTCTTTGACTCCGCCCATGCGACCCAGCCAACTGACCTCAAGAGCAGGAGGATTGTGGGAGGTGGTGAGGCTTGTGTGGGTGAGAGGCTTGTGGAAGCCGGTGGTGGCAGTTGGGCTCTGAGGGTTTTTTCCTGAGGAGCTGTTTTGCTTGGCGTTTGTAGTTCTAAAAATTAAAGTTTAGTTTCTTTTGACAAGTGGCTCCTGAATTGTGCCCAGACAGACTGCGGCATTTGGTGGCCCGTACGGGGAACAAACCCGTGACCTTGGCATTATCAGCACCATAAAAGGTCCATCAGATCCAAATTCATCCCGAATGTTAACGCCTGAAGCAAGAAAGGCATTAAAAATCATTGAAACATATGTGGAAAATATGCATTTGGATAGAATTGATATAAGTTTGCCTTTATTATTTATTGTACTACCAACAAAAAATATTCCTACAGGAGTATTTTGGCAAGAAGGTCCATTATTACGGATACATTTATCTTATTCTCCTAACACTATTCTTACTAGGTATCCTGAGGCTGTAGGACAATTAATACTCAAAGGAATAAAAACAGAAAAGGCAGTGTTTGGAATTTCTCCCAATAAAATTATTACTCCATATACTATGAATCAAATTGATGAATTAGCTAATGAGTTAAATACTTGGGCAATAATCATGTGCAAATCTAATGTTTCATTTGATAACTACTTACCATCTAATCCTTTATTGTCTTTTTGGTCAGTGCATCCTGTAATTTTTCCAAAATGTTAAGAAAAACACCTATTATAAATGCTCCAAATATATTCACTGATGGGTCAAATAATGGTACAGCAGCAATAGTTACACCTGATCAAACTTTTACATCTTTAGTACCCAAACAATCAGCTCAAAAGGTAGAGCTTAATGCAGTATTACAAGCTTTTGTGATGTTTAAAGATTCTGTATTTAATTTATTTTCTGATAGTCAGTATATAGTTAATGCTATAGTATCCCTTGAAGATGCTGGTAGGATTTCCCCTTCTTCTACTGTTTTCTCTTTGTTTTCCACTATACAAAGTTTAATCTGGGACAGAAATGATCCATTCTTTATAGGACATATCAGGGAATATACAGGATTGCCTGGAGCCCTTAGTTTGGGCAATGATTTAGCAGATAAAACTACACATGATATACATATTTTCTCTACACTAGAAGAAGCTATAAATTTTAATAAAAGGTTCCATGTCAATGCTAATACTTTACAAAAGCGTTTTAAAATAACTAAGAAACAAGATAGACAAATAATAAAACAATGTCAAAACTGTGTGACCTTTTTACCACAAGTTAATCTTGGAGTCAATCCTAGAAGATTGATACCTAACCATATTTGGTAGATGGATGTCACACACTTGCCAGAATTTGGAAAATTAAAATATTTGCATGTTACAGTTGATACTTCTTCTGGATTTTTGATGGGCTTCCTTCATGCCAGAGAAAAAACTAAAAATGTTTTAGCTCATTGCTTACAAAATTTTGCCACAGTGGGCATTCCAAAACAGTTAAAAACAGATAATGCCCCTGGTTATACTTCTACCTCTTTTAAACAATTTTGCTCATCATTTGGCATTACTCATATAACAGAAATCCCATACAATCCACAGGGACAAGGCATAGTTGAAAGAGGTCATCAAACTATTAAAATGTACTTATTAAAGCAAAAAGACAGAATTGGTAAGGGGTATATATTCCCCAAAGATAAACTTAAAATAACCCTTTTTACTCTAAACTTTTTAAATTTGGATTCATCAGGACTTAGTGCTGCAGAAAGGCATATGTGTCCAAAAAATGTACATAAGCCCAAGGTACTTTGGAAAGATATTCTAACAGGACAATGGAAAGGTCCTGACCCAGTAATTGTCTGGAGTCGGGGGTCTGTTTGTGTGTTTCCACAGGGAGAACAGCAGCTGATTTGGATTCCAGAGAGATTAACTAAAGTCCTGACCCAGTGATTGTCTGGAGTCTGGGGTCTGTTTGTGTGTTTCCAGAGGAAGAACAGCAGCCAATTTGGATTCCAGAGAGATTAACTAAAGCGATTTCTACAGACCAAAAAGAAGATGATTTGGCTCAAATCCATAACAGCTGATATCCAAAACTCCAATTTGGCTATCCTTACATCTGTGACAGAACCAGGATGCTTTTTTTAATATCTGTTTTATTATTGCCCTTTCATATATCATGAAGTTCTATTTTGTTTTTTGAGCTCATACAGACCTAGGTTAATGTTTTGCTGATCAGTTCTATTTTTTTTGACTATAGAGTTTTGAACATTGCAATGGAGATTTCACCTGTAAAAAGTTATAAGGCCTTTACTATTATGTTATGTGTTATATGTATTATATTATGTGTGCACACTTGTGTTTTGTGTTATATGTTTGAATGTACGTATGTCCATATATCATATATGATGAGCGCTCATGAAAAAATGGATCGAAATATTTTTTTTTATTCACGTAATTTAAATGGTTTAATTTAAATTGGGTAAATAACTGTTAAGAATTTTTTCAATATGTAAACAAAAAAGGAGGTTAACAGATCTGTTTGTTTACTTTCACCTTTCCTTTTCATTATATTTAATAATTCTCTTCAAGATAATGTAAATTGTTAAGAAAATTGTTTTCTTTTAGTGCCTTCTGGAATGTTACACAATTTTTTCTTTAGCCATTATTGCCAAAATTTCTATCTTCATCCCAGTGCCGGTGAAGACAATGTAAATTGTTAAGAAAATTGTTTTCTTTTAGTGCCTTCTGGAATGTTACACAATTTTTTCTTTAGCCATTATTGCCAAAATTTCTATCTTCATCCCAGTGCCGGTGAAGACAATGTAAATTGTTAAGAAAATTGTTTTCTTTTAGTGCCTTCTGGAATGTTACACAATTTTTTCTTTAGCCATTATTGCCAAAATTCCTATCTTCATCCTAGTGCCAATGAAGACACAGATAAAACTAATCTACAGCTTCTGTAATAGCCATTACTGAACTGCTTGCAGAACTTGCCTAGACTATGTGTCACTTGTATGCATTGTGAATTCACTTGTATGCATTGTGAACTATCTGTTGGTGCAGCGACTTGTGGTAGTGTTGGGGTATTTTTGCTGATAATGTCATCGGTGGTACAATTTTTCCAACAAGAGCCGTCAATTAGCTTGGTGTATCTTCCTCCCTTCTGCTTGTCATGATCATTCAGCTAAAATTTGGGTGCCAACAGAGGTGAGGCAAAGAACCTCACCCCCCCGCTGGTACCTCTCCACAGGTGTGGCTGTATACTGGACCGGTAGTCAATGACTGGTAAGATCCAATTACAATGGTACCAACCTAAGACAGGAGGCTGATAAGGACCATATGTAGTGTTGGACAACCTAAGGCAGGCACGGTCCTTAAGCCACATGCTTGTTGTTTAAACAGAGAGGGGGAGATGTTGAGAGCCACAGCCAAAGGGGCCCCAGCAAACTTCCAGCTACCAGCAAACTTCTAGCTGCTGGCTGATGATTGGCTCACAGCGGCCCCAGCAACATCTAGCTGATTGGCTCCTCCACGGAGCTGCTCATTGGGCTGTTTCCCTGCCCTTTCAGACCACGGAGCTGCTCATTGGGGGACTTCTTTGGCTCCGCCCACGCAACCCAGCCAATTGGCCTCAAGAGTAGGAGGATTGTGGGAGGTGGTGAGGCTTGTGTGGGTGAGAGGCTTGTGGAAGCTGGTGGTGGCAGTTGGGCTCTGAGGGTTTTTTCCTGAGGAGCTGTTTTGCTTGGAGTTTGTAGTTCTAAAAATAAAGTTAGTTTCTTGACAAGTGGCTCCTGAATTGTGCCCAGACAGACTGCGGCACCTTTCCCAGAGCAAATGAAGGATAAATTTCTTTGCCCCATTCTCCCTAACCAAACACATACACCAAATAAAAAAATCAAGATGTGCAATCACTTCAAATTTCAAACTCATTTTAGATTCTACACAATATTTAGTACACAGCAATCCCTGATGGTTGATATATTGCAATCAACCTTGATACCTATTGTTTTAGTTATTATTAAATATCTTTTTTATCTTGTAAGAAAAACAAAATCAGGGCTGTAAATGAAGTTGCTACTAAATATATTAAGTGTTCAAAGGTGCAGAAAATTAGGTCTAACCTAAGCTTCCTTGGTCGTATTTCCTTGGTGCCAGTGACTTGTTAGGTAACAGTGTCTTTCAGATTATCCATCTGTAAACTGCATGTAAAAATAATATTACTTTAGAAGATGAGTGTGTGCATTACTTGACATTTGTAATATGTTTTCATATCCTGGAATAAAAGGCACAAGCTATGTACTTTTTTGTTCCTTTTGTTTTGGCATAATTGCTTATCTAATTCTGTTGGATTAAACATAGAAGGTAATGGTTTGTGGAAAGTATTGAAAAAGAATAGTGCTAAATAATTGTTAAATTGTTCTTCTATCTTAAATTGACTGAGTATAAAGATTGCCTTTGGGCTGGGTTTTGCCTGTGTTGGTTATCTTGAAAACAATATGGCTCTGGATGAATTGAAGGGAGAATACAGCATTTCAGGTTTCTTCTGGTAGGAGCTCTAACTAGATGCTTATTCTATAAAGGTTTTCGTTCATCTCATAATCAACCCTGTGACTGGTGACTGGCTTCATTTTTAAGAATTTATAACTTGTTTTAAAAATGTTCTACAACACTTCAGCCAATCAATGTCTAAATCCTTTGAACCAGTACATGCTACTAGGAAGTAAGCATTGACAAATAATGGCTGAGAGTTCAAAACTGTGAATAAATTTGTAGTTGATTTTCTGCTAGATCATTCGCCAGCTGTGTGACCTCAGAGAAGATTTTGAAGCTCTGGATGCTTCCATTTCCTTATCTGTATAATGGGATAAAAATAATACAGAGTTAAGATGATTAAACAAGAGAATCCATACAAATTGTTTAACATAATGATTGACAATAACTTTTACATACATGATAATTCTTATTGTTATTCATCTATAGTTGCCTTCTTCTCAGAGTAAAAGATCCCTTATATATAAGGAGGAAATCTTTAAAAATTTCTTTCAAGTGTTTGATGTTGTGTTAGTTATGTCACTGCTCTCATCTCAGTTTCTCTGTAAAAGAAATATACACTTATTTCAAAATTTTGTTATTAAATGCAAACAATTCATGTTTTATATTGCTTAGGACAGTACTGGAAACATAGATAGAATATAATTTTTAGCTATTCTTTAGGCTAAATTTAAAGTTTTGGGAACAAACCAAACCAAATAAAAAGCTTTCTCCAATAACACAGGAAATTATTTTTCTAGGCTATGCATATTTTCTCACTTCCTGAATTTTTCCATTTTTTACTCAACATGTTTAGTAGGAAAATTTTATTCTCATTCCAGACTCTTTTTCGCAGTTCCTAGTTTTATTCATATCATTTGCCTGCCATCTTTGGTCTGGTATATATTGGGCGACTGTTGATACACTTAATGACCCTTGGTGATTTTCCAAAGAATGGGTAGATAGATTAGTACAATTTTCACTAGAATCTTTAAAATATTTCATTTTCCATTGTAGACTTATTCCTGCCACATAAAGTCAGCTAATTGGAATTCTTATAAGATACTTCACTTCATCATTGCATTATCTTCAATTTTCTAAAAATCTGTCTTAAATTCCACCCTTTTGGGAAACTTTTATTTATTGGAAATTATAGCCTTTAGGTTAAGTATTCAAATTCTTCAGTAGGACAAACCTCTTTTTCATTTCTACCACTACTGCTTTAGTTCAGTCCTCAATCATCATTATATATAAGACTCACGCCATAGCTAGCATATTAATGATTTCTTACATACTAGTATTTCTCCAATTCTATCTGTTATATAACACCATTGCTAGAGTGATGGTTAAACAAATAAGGCACTGTCATTTTTTTGTTGTTACTTTTATATTTCATTTTTATTTTTTGGTGCATAATAAGCATGTAAAATATTGGGATTCATTATGCCATATTTATACATACAATTTAATCATTCTTATGTCCCACTTTTCTCTCTGCCTCCCTCCTACTGATCCCCTTGCTCTACTCTACTGGTCTTCATTCTAGTACGATTGTTATCATTGTTGTTATTTTAATTATTGTAGTATAATTACATATAAATGCAGGATTCATATTGGTGTATTTGTATATGGACCTATCATAATTTGGTCAACTTCATTCTCTAGTAGTCTCCATGAACTCTCCTCCTCCTTCCCTCTCAATTCCCCATCCTATATTCTATTGGTGTCCCTTCTGTTTTCATGAGCAATGAGAACTTAAAACAAGTTTGTGCGTTTAATTTTTTTCTGCACACATATCTTTTGATCCTTTTTTTTCTTTGGAATACATCCAGTAAGGACTATTAGTGGCAAAAAAGTATTTACTAATGATATGCATTAAAAGAAAAAAATAAAAATTATAGCTGCCTAGTTGGAAAAGACCCTTCTACAGCTCACTTATAGATTTTCAAAGTGAAAGGTTCCAGAAATGGAAAAAAATAAATGACAGTTCTATATTAGCAACACAGTCAGCCCTAGGGAAATTTATGCATATGTTAAGTGAAAGAAAACTCTGAATCCTTTGTCTAGTTTTCAATGTGAGACCTGTTTCAGCTTGTAATCCCTCACAATGCCGATATTACATATAATATTCTTCTATCAATAGAAAAAAATAAGTGTGATGCCTATATATTCAAATGTGATCCATGTTTTGTAGCTTTCATCACTCTAATATGGAAGTTCTATCACACTTTAAGTATTACTACAAATAAATGTTTTCAGCTTGATTTCTGATCCTGGGAAAATAACCAATCATTATTCAGTTACCATGATGACCCATTCAAATATCCCTATGAATTATATAAATAGACTCTCTTCTATAGACCTAGTCTAAATATAGGCATAGTTAATGACTTTTAAAGTTTTATTTATTTATTTATTTATATTTGCTTTTTGTTGGTTCTTTTTAGCTATACATGATGGTAGAATATATTCTGTCATAATTATAAAAGTATGGAACTACACAGATACTTGTCAAAAAAAGAACTATGAACAGTCCACAAATATATGAAAAATACTCAATATTTCTAGCAATTAGAGAAGCACAAATTAAAACTGCCTTCACTTACTTGTTAATTCAATAATTATTTATTGATCACTGCTGATGTTGAAAGCATATTTTATGTAAACAAATACTCTAATGCAAGTCAGAATGTTCTCATTGCTGTAAAACTGGTACAAATAAAATGCTTCTGGAGTATATAGAGAGTAATAATTCCATTAATAAATGCATAAATGAGAGTAGCTATTGAGTATATTCCTAAATTTCCTTTGAAGAAAATGTATTAGTATGGGAAAATGGTTATCAAATTATTAATTAATTTGAATTAACTAGAAGTAACATGTTCCTGTAGAAGATAGTATAGACAGATAATAAAGGACAAAATTATTGGAAGTTTTGACAAAAGAATACATAGACTCAAATTAGTGACAGGGAGTTATTAAGTATTTCTGAGTATAAGAATGTCATAATAAGGTTGGTTTTCTAGTTGTGTTTCTTGGGAAACAATATCAGCAATGAAGTCCAATGAGAAGAAATTGGAGATAGGGTGATTATTGCAATGAAAGTAGGGACCAAGATTCTGGTGATAGAAATAAAATGTCAGGGAAATTGAAAGTGTCATTAGGACTATGGACAACAGAAAAGGTTGGGATTAAGAAATCATACCCATATCTCACACATCCCCAGATTCCCAGCCCCCTGCTTTTACTACTACTATTCCCCCCTCCCCCTCTCCCTGCCTCCCTCTCCCCCTATCCTTGCCTCCCACTCCCCCTCCTCCCCCTCCCCTTCTTCTCCTCCCTCCTCCCTCCCTCCTCCTCCTCCTCCTCCTCCTCCTCCTCCTCCTCCTCCTCCTCCTCCTCCTCCTCCTCCTCCTCCTTCTTCTTCTTCTTCTTCTTCTTCTTCTTCTTCTTCTTCTACTTGAGACAGCTTCTCACTATATTCCTTAGGGTCTTGCTAAATTGCTGAGGCTGGACTTGAAATTGCTATCAGCTTCCTGAGTCATTGAGATTATAGGCATGCACCACCATGCCCATCTCACACATAACTCTTTAAAGCTCACTTCCCCTTCCCCTAGTGTCTTGGAATCCCTAGTAAATTCTCTTCACTTCAGTATATTACAATATCCAGTGTTACACTGTGAACATAGGTAAGAAACAGTGCCCAAAGTGTTTGACTATTAATTTCACAAGAGCAACAAATGATCACTACCTGGGAAAGTCAAACTTTCTTCCTGATATTCTTATTATCTTATTTAATAATGGTGCTTTTTAAAAGTTTTTTTATTTGTTCATTTTAGATATACATAACAGTAGAGTGTTTTTAACACAGTATATTTACATGGCATATAACTTATTCTAACTAGGATCCTATTCTTGTTGTTGTACAGGATGGTGAAATTCACTGTCCTATGATCATATACAAACATAGTACTTTTTAATAGTAACTTGTAGGCTAAGTTTGTTTGTTTTTTTATTGCTGTATTGTGTAACAAATGGATAGAAACATTTTAGGATCCATAATCTTTATGAAGAACCAAGAAACAAGAAATATTAGGTAATGCCACTTTTTCATCCATAAAGACTAAAATAGCAGGAATATAAAAAAATCCATCAGCATGCCTTCAAATTATGTGGCTCAATTTTATGTCCTTCTTCCTTCAAAAGCAGATCATGTCTCTTCTTTTCCTTTCACTTCCTTTCCTGCCAGAAATATCTCTCAACTTGTAGGCAAATAGAAACTTTTTATTTCAGAAATTCTTTAAAAGGTGAGATTTTTAGGGATTATTTATGCCTCTGGACATAATTATATCATTCCTTCTACTCTCTCTAATTGTTTAGTGATGGAGTAAGTTTATAAGTTTGAAAAATCAAAGTATAGTTGAGGACTACCTAGTTCTCAAAGGTGGGCCATGAGTGCCCCAGGGCCCCAGGCTCTTTTGAGGGCTTTAAAGATTTTTAGTTATTAAAGTCAACTTCTGTTAGCAATAGGACATGGGTGCACAACAGCCCAGTAGTTATACTGTATTTGTTACTACTGAAGTACTAAACAACTGATTAAAAGGCCTGCTGTGTGTTGTCTCCAAGTTGCATTTTCCCTTGTGTGCATTCAGCAGCACCAAGAGACCAGTATCTATTTCACACTCCAGTTCAAAGCAGCCTTCCACATCCTACTCCTTCCACCTGTGAAATGTGTTGCTTTGGTTGGTGCTTTGTGATTATGAACCATGAATTACTTATGCTCATATTGGGTGTTGCCTATAGTTCCTACCAAGGTGCCCTTAAACCTTTTGCTCCTTTTCCTTATATTATTACCTTGACTTCTAGTGAAAGGGCTATAATTCACTTAGCTAATAAAGTTGTTAAGCTACAGTACAATATTTATCCATCTTCATTAATAAAAGTAAAATAATAGGCTTTTTAATGGAAAAGTTCATTGCTGCCACTTTCTCAGGCAAAATGCATTTCTTTATCCTTGTGTCAGTGGATTAGACATAGTAAAACAATACAGAATGTAGAGATTTAGAGATGAAAGAGGTAAGATATGAGTTAAGGACGAAAGAAATTTTCAGTATAATCTCAGCCTATGGCTATTGAGTGGGGTGGGAGATATTATCAGAGGGAGATTTCAGACAATACCAATGTAGGCATTAGGAATAAACATTCAAAATGACTTGATAGAACTCTAGTATGAAAACAGCTAATTGCTTTTTAGCTTCCATCATCTGAACCAATACATGACACAGTGGTTTATGGGTAGTTTCCAGTTTCCAGAATTATTGACATCAGTGGCAGGCTGTGGTACCTATGCCCAGTGATGGCAACAGTGGTACCTGCATAGGACTAGCCATGCATCATGATTTTGGGTAGTCTTTCTAGGTGGCTAGCCTCCAAACTTAGCACTCTATTTTTTTCTTAATCATAGTTGGCTTCTCTTATTCTATAGTGGAAAAACAAGTATAATGGTACCTTATGCACTGTTTGCTCCATGTGATACAGGGTCATGAGGAAGAATTTCTCCAATTCATGAAGAAATATTTCTTCATCAGTCACTCACATTTTTAAAACTTTAATAATTCAAAATAATATTTACTTCTGTGTTTTAATTCATTATTTTATACCCTAACAATTAGCGGGGATGGGTTAGGAAAGATGTTACAGAGCTACAAGCACTGTCTCTAAGAGATAAGATAAAAAGAGACAAAAATAGTATTTTTTAATCCATAGCCTGAAGTTAGGAAACATTGATCTAGAATAATATTAATTAATCATAATAGTAATTTATTAATATAAACAAGAATTGTAGACTAAAAAACAATATTTATTGAGCACATCCCACTATCAGGGCAGTCAGTGTTCTTTATTTGCTTATTCAAGTTAAAAACAGCTTTAAGAGACAGGTGCTATTATCATTTCCATTTATAGATAATGAAACTGCAGTTACAAAAGCTAAGGAACCAACTCAAGGTCATACAAATAAGTGAAGATACTAAAATTAGAAATTAGATTTGTATGTTTTAAAGACACAATCTCTAACAACTCCACCATTTGGAAATAAGAATATGTATCATAACACATAAAAAAATCAAAAAGATATTAAAAAATAAGGAGAAGTGGAAAGTCCCATTTACAACTATATATATATATATTATAATTTATATTGAAGTCATTGGTTCAGAGATAGTAAATATCTTGTGTAATAACACAGAACCATTAAGTAATCAAGACATAACACAAACTCAATGTAATTATTATTAGTATCAATAAATCTTTTCTATTTTATTTATCTTTTTTGGAAATTGCTCAGAGTGCTAAGAAAGCCATCATTGCCGATGCATACAATTTCTTGTTTTTTGCCTTTAATGAGTTATTGGAGAGAGAGACACACACAACATGCCAGTTCTATGTGGAGACATTCCAAATTGCGGTCTCTCAATAAAAAGAGACCTTAGGTTTAGATAACACATTATATTTCATTTATTTCAACTCTCAGTCAAATTTTATTTCTCTTTAATAAGGAGACATTAATCTGAATAATTTTCTAGTTGTTTTATTCCCCTACAAAACATCTGTTATATCTGAGAGATCAAGTAGTGAAATACAATGTTGGAAAATAATCTTGAGAGCATTTATAGAGTTTTGAGTTTAGAAAATTTTTCTCCATATTTCCAAGCTTTGACATAGCATTGTATATGCCACACTAAATTAACTTCTTTAAACTCTTTGGTCTTTTAAGTGTGACATTAAAATTCTTCTACCTACTATTATAAAACAACAAATAGGAGTTTGCTCTGTTTTCTCCAAACTCCTCAATTAAGAACCTGTTATTGAATGGCTTATTTTCTTTTCTGTTATTGTTGTATTATTACAGAAACAACAATATTTTAATGTATAAGATTTGAATGCACTTATGGTAAAACACAAAATACTTGGGGAGTGTGAGCCAAGGATAGTAGATGTGAGGTCAGCACAGAGTAGAAAAATGCAGGCTTATAAGTCAGTTGCCTGGGTCAGTATTATTACTTCCACATATTAGACTATTACAATAATTCATGGGTACTAGTATTTTCTTTTTATTTCATTGTGATTTGGATTGTGAATTGTGAAACTTCCTTGTTATTCTCTGTATCTGTAAATGACATTGTTTTGATATTGAGAATAAAAGAGCCTACAAGTGATTCTGTCTAGGAGCTATATATGACAATATATGCTCAGTAAATTTTGCCTGACTTTTGAACTCCAGATATGTAGTGAATTAAATGATATAAATATTTAAGTTTCTAAGAAGTCCCCCTAAACTAGTAAAAACTGGGAAAGTGGGTTCAATAGACATGGATGCCTCCACTTGTATAAAGCTTGGTTATGCCTTAGTGTTAAGTTTCAATAACAACAAAATATATGAAAAAGTAGAAAGACCAACTTTGAAGAACTACTATGGTATGAAGATATATATATATATATATATATATATATATATATATATATATATGAGAGGATTAATGATCTAGAGAATTTCTTATTTAATCAAAAAAATTTTGAATATCAGGAAATGTAAATTTCTAATGATTAATTAAATAGATATTTACTTATCATACATTATACATTGGACATAAATTCAATTTCAGGTTTGCAACACAATGATCTTGTGAACAGAACAATCGTGATGTATCCTCTTTTGGAGCGCACATTTCAGTGGAGAAGATAGATGATAAATTAATAATTATATACATAATAAAATACTAGGACATGATAACTGGCATGAAGAAAAATAAAGTAGTCAAAGAGAATAAAGAATAGGGAGAGACATGTGGGGGCAGGCCCCAAACTCCTTAATAAGACACCTATAACACAAGAGTTAAAACCAAGAATCAACAAATAGGATAAATTCAAACAAATTTTTTTTCTCTCAGCAAGAGAAATAATATGTAAGGTGAATAGGGAGCCCACATCCTGAGTACAAATTTTTACCCCTCACACTTCAGATAGGCTCTAATCTCTAGAGTATACCAAGAACTCAAAAAGTTAAACAACAACAACAAAATAACCCAATCAACAAATGGGCCAAGGACCTGAACAGACACTTCTCAGAAGAGGATATACAATCAATCAACAAATACATGATAAAATTCTCACCACCTCTAGCAATAAGAGAAATGCAAATTAAAACTACTCTAAGATACCATCTCACTCCAGTAAGAATGGCAGCCATTATGAAGTCAAACAACAATAAGTGCTGGTGAGAATGCGGGGAAAAAGGTACACTTGTACATTGCTGGTGGGACTGCAAATTGGTACAGCCAATTTGGAAAGCAGTATGGAGATTCCTTGGAAAGCTGGGAATGGAACCACCATTCGACCCAGCTATTCCCCTTCTCAGACTATACCCAAAAGAACTAAAAAGAGCTTACTACAGGGACACAGCTACATCAATGTTCATAACAGCACAATTCACAATAGCTAGACTGTGGAACCAACCTAGATGCCCTTCAATAGATGAATGGATAAAAAAATGTGGCATTTATACATAATGGAATATTACTCAGCATTAAAAAATAATAAGATCATGGCATTTGCAGGGAAATTGATGGCATTAGAGCATATTATGCTAAGTGAAGTTAGTCAATCCCTAAAAATAAATGCTGAATGTCTTCTCTGATATAAGGGGGGGGTGACTCAAAATGGGATAGGAAGGAAGAGCATGAGAAGAAGATTACCACTAAATAGGGAAGAAAAATGGGAGGGAAAAGGAGGGAGAAGGGGAATTGCATGGAAGATGGAAGAAGATCCTCATCATTATACAGAATACATGTATGATGTTGTGAGGAGAAAAAGAAAAAAAAATGTGTCACATTTGATTGTGTAGAGAGAAGTGATGGGAGGGGAGGTGAAGGGGGAATAGGAAGGACAGCAGAATAGACATTATTATTGCTGTATGTATATATGTGAATGTACGACCAATGTGATTCTGCAAACTATACAATCAGAAAAATGAGAAATTGTACCCCATTTGATTCAAATGTATGAAATGTCAAGATCATTGTAGATCATGTGTAGCTAATAAAAAAAAGAATAGGGAGAGAAAGGGAAGAATAAGTTTTGGGGGTAATTTTCTGAGGGAGCAGCTTAATGAGCAAGTCACATGTGATCTTCAACACAAATGATCTAAAGGGAATGGCTATAGGAAGAACTAAGGGAAGAGCTTTATGGCCAGAGATAAAAATAAGTTTGTATTGATTGGTGGGCAGATAGATGACCAGTATGGCTGGGCACAGTTAGTAAGAGAGACAGTGAAAAAAGATAAAGTTAGATAGTAAGGGAGTGTCAGATCCTACATAGATTATAATAACACTTTAGAAAATATAGAAAAATTTTCATAAATATTATGGGAAACATATTACAAATCCATATATCAAACCTGTGTAACTTGATTAGCTTGTTATAAAGGCTACCTGACCAGATTTTTGCTGATCAAGCTATATTAGTTTTTCTTCCTCTCCTTTATTGATTTATTTTACTAGGTGTTTAATTAATATGCATAAAGGTGAGATTCATTGTGGTATACTTATTCATGTACATAGTGCTGTTTTGTAAAATTAATTGTGCATTTCTCCCCTTTCCCATCCCTCCTCTCTCCCTCTCAATCTCCTTCTACTCCATGTATCTTCCCTTGTCTATTTCTTTAAAAAATTTTATTAGAGCATTATAATTATACATAATATTTGTGTCCATTTTGACAAAATAATGCGTGCAAAGAATGTGATTTCAATTCCTCTCCCTCCCCTTTCCCTTTCTTCCTTCCTCCCCTATTCTCTTTCCTTTTCTCTATTGTTCTTCCTTTCACTCCTTTATTTATCTTTATCATATATGACACTATAGTTTACCCCTTTACCTTGCTTTAGCTTCCTCATATGAGAAAAAACATTCAAAATATGATTTTCTGATTCTGGCTTATTTCATTTAGCATGATGTTCTTCAGTTCTGTCCATTTACCAGCAAATGCCAAAATTTTCTTCTTCTTCTTTTATTTATTTTATTGGTTCTTTTTTTAGTTATTCATGACAGTAGAATTCATATTGACATAACTATACAAACATGGAATATACTTATCATAATTAGAACCCCAATTGAATAAATGTACATAATGCTGAGATTCACTATCATGTATTCATGTATGTACATAGGAAAATTATTTCAGATTCATTCCATTGTCTTTCCTTTTCCCATTCCCCTCTCTAGTCTTCATTCCCCTTTTTCTAATCTGCTCAATATCTATTCTGACATTCTCCCCCTCATTGTTGGTTAACTTCCCCTTATCAGTGAAAACATTTGACCTTTGGGTTTTTGGGACTGGCTTACTTCACTTAGAATGATAGTCTCCAGATTCATACATTTACTTGCAGATTTCATAAAGTCATTTTTTTATGGATAAGCAATCCTCTACTGTTTACATTACACCACATTTTCTTTATCCATTTATCTATTGATGGGCATCCACTTTGGATCCCTAACTTGGCTATTGTGAGTTGCACTGCTCTAGATATTGATATGATTATATCAGTATAATATGATGATTTTAGTTCTTTTGCAAAAATACTAGGGAGTGGAATAGTTGAGTCACATGGTGGTTCCACTCCTATTTTTTTCAGGATTCTCCAGACTGCTTTTCAGAGTAGTTGTATAAACTTTCAGTCCTATCAACAATGTATGATTGTGGGCAAAAAGTTATGAGTTTCTCCACATAATCATCAGCATTTATTATTATTTGTATTCTTGATAATTGTCATTTACATTGGAGTAACATGAAATGTCAGTATAGTCTCTGTTTGTATTTTCTTGTTTGAAAGGGATGTCTAACATTTTGTTATATATTTGTTGGCCAGTATGTTTCTTCTTTTGAGAAATATCCATTTAGTACCTTTGTCTATTTTTAAAATTAGCTTTTTTTCCCCTTACAATTGAGTTGTTTGTGTTCCTCATATATTTTGGACATTAACACTATATCAGATACATAAGTTGAAAATACTTTTCCCTTTTCCATAGTTTTAGCTTCACTATGTGAACTAGTTGCTTTTCTGACAATAGCTTTTTAGTTTGATGTAATACCATTTTTCTATTTCTGCCTCGTTTGCCTGTGCTGTTGGGACCATATAAAAAAATAATTGCCCAGAACAATGTTATGAGATTTCCCCAATGATCTGTTTTAGTAATTTTGTAGTTTCAGATTTTATTTTTTAGTATTTATTCTTTCTGGGTTTTTATTTTTTTGGTGTGTGTGTGTGTGTGTGTGTGTGTGTGTGTGTGTGTGATGTGAAATGAATAGTTCTTTGTTAGTGTATAGAAAGACTGTATTATCTTAATCAATATTTTTGTATGTTGGAATTGTATTCTACAACTTTACTGAATTTGTTTATTATTTTAATAGCATTATGGTAGATTATTTAGGGAGATATATATATATATATATATATATATATATATATATATTCATCTCCAAAGACATTTTAATTTCTTCCCTTTTAATTTACATGATTTTTATTTATTTATGTTACTTAATTTCTCTGGTTACAATCTACAGAAACTGTGATAATCAGCATTCATTCTTTTTGTTCATTTTTTTGTTCCACATTTTCTCATCATCTATGATGTTAACTGTGCATTTATCATATATATATCCTTAATTGTGTTTAGGAACATTCATCTTGAGGACGTGGATTTAGGTTAGATGTTTTTATTTTCTGTGAATATTTTTAATAGTTTTATGGTTATTTTAGACCTTTTGTTCATTTTTTGCTTTCTTCTTTTGTCATTAGGAGATTTATTTTAGTAATATACCTTGGTTTTTTAAGTTTTATCCCTTGATTTTTGACAGTTTGATCATGTATTGGTATAGTTTTGTTTGTACTGAGTATAACTGGTGAATTTTAGCCTTTCTGTACCTGGATATTTATCTTTTTTTCTGGTTTTAAAATTTGATGCCATTATTTTTTCTTTCTAGTTGTTTCTCTCTTAAACATCCAAAATTTCAATATTTGCCCTTTTGATATTGTACCATAAATCTTTTATTCTTTTCTGATTTCTTTATATTTTTGTTTCTTTTTTCAATTGACCATATATTTTCAAATAACTTGTTTTTGAATTCAAAGTTTCTTTCTTTTTTTGTTAAATTCTGTTGTTGATGCCCTCTATTTTAATTGTTTTGTAATCTTCATCTCCAGAATTTGTATGATTTTTTTTAAATTTTAATATCTCTATTTATTTAGAAATTTGAGGCATTTTTTGTTTTCTTGAAATTTTTCTTTGTGTTTTTTGAAGTACCCTGAGCTTTCTGAAAGCAAGTATTTTGATTTTTTTGTCAGTTAGTTCATATATCTCCATTCTACTGGGTCCATTACTGGTGCTTTATTTTTTTTAATGTCATATTTCCCTAATTGTTCTTTATCATTTTGGCCATGTATTCATGTCTGCACATTTAGTAAAGTAAGAACTAATTATATTATTTGGTTCCTGACATCATCCAGGTAAAGCTTTTACCAGTAAGCTTGTGCAGAGATTTCTGATAGGGTACCTGACATGGTCTTTAGTTGGGTTTCCTGTCAGAGCACTTGGCAGTCCTGGTTGGTACTTGAGTAAACAGGGCAGTAGTTCATTAATCCAATCAGCTGGTACCATTCAGTTCATTAATCCTCTTGTTTGGGGATTAACTGAGTGGTAACTGAAGGCTGGTAGGTTGAGGCAGAAGGAGGTGGGTACTGGGGGCCAGCTTTGGGGGTATATATTTTGTGAGCTGAGCTTAATCTCTCTCTCTCTCTCTCTCTCTCTCTCTCTCTCTCTCTCTCTCTCTCTCTCTCTCTCTCTCTCTCTCTCCTTCTTGGTGTGATGTCCTCTACTGCTTTTGTCCACTATATTATTCCACTATAGTGTTCTACCTCTCCTTGAGCCCCAAGGAATGGAGCCAACTGTCTATGGCCTGAGATCTCCGAAACCATGAACCCCTAAATAGACTGAGGTCTCTGAAACTGTGAGCCCTACAATAAACTTTTCCTCCTCTGAAATTGTTCTTGTCATGTCTTTTAGTCATAACAATGAAAACTCTGATTTATGTAACCCAATTAAGCCTGGACCCACAAGGACTGGCAATGAACCTGAGTCTAGAAGAATGGGCCTGAAGTTGAATTCTGTGGTGTGGAGCATTGGTCCTGGATTCATACAGCATGTGGGTTAGTGGTGCCTGAGTATGTGGCAGCTTTCCTAAATCCTGGGTTCACAGGGTCTAACCAGGCAGTAGGATTGGCCTTGAGCCTGATTGCAGGGTTGACCTGAAATTGAGGTAAGCCTGGACTCTGATCCATGGAAACAAGTCTTGGTTCTGAATTCATGGGAGCTGAACTAGAGCCTAGGTATATAGGGAGAATCCTAGAAACTCAGTCAGTGGGGGCTGGTAAATTCAGTTCAGCCTAGAGCCTGAAGCCTGCCTGATGCTAGGGAATGTGTGGATTCTGAAATAGCAAGGGTTGATATGGAGCCTGAAGTCATAGTTTTTGGCCTGATGCCTTGAGTCACAGGGTTGACCTATAGGCTGTGTGTACGGATGCTATTGTAGAGACCTTGTCTAGCAGGAATGACCTGGGTTCTGATTCTGCATGGGATTGACTTAAACCTGCATCCACAGACTCAGTGCTACAATATAGACTTTTAGGGGAAATCTTCAAGCTTGTTTCAATGTATACTGGCCTGAAGGTTCAGTATATAGGGGCTATCTTGAAGCTGGGGTGGGCCCAAAGTCTTGGGCCACTAGGGTTGACTTGGCAAAAGGAAAATCATGAATGCTCAGTCCACAGGTACTGTTCTAGAGTCTGAATCCCTGGGGATATTCTCGGCGCTGATTTTGGTGGCAAAGCCCTGATGTTAAAGTTTAAGGCAAAGTCCATTGCTTACATCCTTCTCTTTCTCCCAAGTATATGATACTTCTGTCCATAACGTAACTGGTGTTAAGAAAGAGTTAACAGAGGTAATATTGGACTGTTCTTATATCATGGTCAATGTGTATTTTCTTTCTGTGCTACACTCTGGCATTATAATCTCTCATCTGATTTTCTCAGCTCTTGAGATAGTATTCTCATACATGGGTAATTGTTAAATTGATGTTTCTATGGAGTACATGTATTGGTGTTATGGTTTTACATGGCATCACTGTGTTCTCTGAGGCTTTATATGTTGAAATTTAATCTCCATTGTAAGGAATTAAAAGGGTGGAAACCTAATCTGACTGTAGTATTTAGAGGAGAGGTTTTGAGAGATTATTTGGACCAGAAAAGTTCAGTAGGGTAGAGCTCCCATGCATGAATCCAGGTGGCTTCATCAGGAGACAGAGAAAGACAAGAGACTCACATACACATGCATGCATGCACTTTATTGCTTGCCATGTGTATCCCTGAGTCACCTTAGTATACCACTCACAGGAAGGCCATCACCAGATGTTGGAGCTTTATCTTGGATCTCAATAACTGTGAACAAAAATAAAATTCTGTTATTTGTAGTTTATCCATTCTGTGGCGTTGTGTTATAGACAACATAAAATGGACTAATACATCTGAACTGTCCTATTCACCACCTTCTGACATTTGCCTACAAATAAGGGTCCTTAAATTTTAGAAGTAGCAAATTCAATAATTTTTAAGTGCAAGGAATGAATTTTAAAAGACTGTTTATATCCTCTCTCTCTCTCTCTCTCTCTCTCTCTCTCTCTCTCTCTCTCTCTCTCATTCTTTGCTCCATTTGACTCTCTATGTAAAATGGAAGACTATAATCTCATCTTTTTGCTTGGTGTGGGCTCTGTTTTGGCATCTGATGTTGCTTTAGTTAATTAGAGAAGAAAAGCTGCATGATGATTTAAAGTGTTGGTTCCTTGATTGGGCCTTTCTTAAATATGGAAAAGAAAGAGAGAGAAAAAAACAGACACATGAAGATACTGGGGAAAACAATCATTATAAAGGTTTACAAATTTGGAAATTTTACTATTGTATTTCAACTCACCATTCTGGCTATCTCACCTTCACGAATGAGAACTAACATCCCTTAACCACCCTCAAGTTAATGCTGAGAAATCTCTCACGTAATTGCTGAATAGCTTTCAAATCTGCTGGGTTTTGAAAGGTATAATTAAAACTTCTTATTCTCCCTTTCTTTGTCTACCAGCTGTTGGATCATAGAAAGAAAGAAAACAAGATTTTTTCTTTAACCAGTGAAAGCATTTACTAGATTTAAAGAGAAATTGTTCCTTTATGTATTAAAAAACCTCATATCTCTTTTGATAAAGAGATGATTGAGTTGAGTTGCACTCAAATGAAACTTTAAACACTTAAACTGAGAAAGCCAATGAAAAGATTTTCAGTGATATCATTTTCTAGAAATAGCTTTTCATAAAACAAGAAGGCTCAAAATTGAAGTGGAAACCTATGAGATTCTTTTCCTCTTTATACCATCATGCCTACTATGTATCCATATTAGTATATCATTGTTACCATTTTTTGGTGGTGCTGGGGATTTTTTTTTTATTGTTGGTCGTTCAAAACCTTACACAATTCTTAATACATCATATTTCACAGTTTGATTCAAGCGGGTTATGAACTCCCAACTTTACCCCGTATACAGATTGCTGTATCACATCAGTTACCCTTCCATTCATTGACATATTGCCATTCTAGTGTCTGATGTATTCTGCTGTCAGTCCTATTCTCTACTATCCCCCCTCCCCTCCCCTCCCCTCCCCTCTCCTTTTCTCTCTCTACCCCTTCTACTGTAAATCATTTCTTCCATTTGTATTATCTTGTCTTACCCCTCCATTACATAGTTCTTGATATATCATATTTCACACTTTGATTCAAGTGGGTTATGAACTCCCATTTTACCCCGTATACAGCTTGCAGAATCACATCAGTTACACTTCCATTGCTTTACATATTGCCATCCTAGTGTCTGTTGTATTCTGCTGCCTTTCCTATCCTCTACTATCCCCCCTCCCCTCCCCTCCCCTCCCCTCCCCTCTTCTCTCTCTACCCCCACTACTGTAATTCATTCCTCCCCCTTGTATTATTTTTCCCTTTCCCCTCACTTCCTCTTGTATGTAATTTTGTATAACCCTGAGGGTCTCATTCCATTTCCATGCAATTTCCCTTCTCTCTCCCTTTCCCTCCCACCTCTCAACCCTGTTTAATGATGGTCTTCTTCTCGTGCTCTTCTTCCCTAGTCTGTTCTTAATTACTCTCCTTATATCAAAGAAGACATTTGGCATTTGTTTTTTTTAGGGCTTGGCTAGCTTCGCTTAGCATAATCAGCTCTAATGCCATCCATTTCCCTCCAAATTCTATGATTTTGTCATTTCTTAATGCAGAGTAATACTCCATTGTGTATAATCTAGAATCAACAAATGGGACTTACTCAAACTAAAAAGTTTTTTCTCAGCAAAAGAAACAATAAGAGAGGTAAATAGGGAGCCTACATCATGGGAACAAATCTTAACTCCTCACACTTCAGATAGAACCCTAATATCCAGAGTATATAAAGAACTCAGAAAATTAGACAATAAGATAACAAATAATCCCATCAACAAATGGGCCAAGGACTTGAACAGACACTTCTCAGAGGAGGACATACAATCAATCAACAAGTACATGAAAAAATGCTCACCATCTCTAGCAGTCAGAGAAATGCAAATCAAAACCACCCTAAGATACCATCTCACTCCAGTAAGATTGGCAGCCATTATGAAGTCAAACAACCATAAGTGCTGGCGAGGATGTGGGGAAAAGGGTACACTTGTACATTGTTGGTGGGACTGCAAATTGGTGCAGCCAATTTGGAAAGCAGTATGGAGATTTCTTGGAAAGCTGGGAATGGAACCACCATTTGACCCAGCTATCCCCCTTCTCGGTCTATTCCCTAAAGACCTAAAAAGAGCATGCTACAGGGACACTGCTACATCAATGTTCATAGCAGCACAATTCACAATAGCAAGACTGTGGAACCAACCTAGATGCCCTTCAATAGACGAATGGATAAAAAAAATGTGGCATTTATACACAATGGTGCTGGGGATTGAACCCAGGGCCTTGTGCATGCAAGGCAAGCACCCTATCAACTGAGCTATATCCCTAGCTCTCTCTCCTTTTCCCTTCTTTATTATTGTGAAACTTTTTTCTATTTTTTGGAATTTTCCACTTTTATCCTACCAATAGTGGAAAGTATTAAAATGATTTAGAGTTACTGATTAACATACATGTTTTTTCTTTTTCCTGCCAGTAAAGATGGGTTGAGGTTTCCTCAATACAATGCAATCCTAAATCAAGGTAGCAATGCCATTCTTCAAGACCTAGAAGAAGCAATCCTAACATTATCAAGGTAAAACAAATGACACCAAATAGACAAAGTAGTCTTGAAATAAAAAAGGCTGGAGGCATCAAAATACCAAATCTCAAGTTATACTGCAGACCTATAGCAACAGAAATAGCATGGCATTGACATAAAAACAGACAAGTGGATAAGTGAAAGAGAATAAAAGACACAGAAATAAACTCACACACCTAGAGTCAACAGATTCTTGACAAAGGCATCAAAAACATACATTGAAGAAATATAGCCTCTTCAATATATTGTGCTGAGAAAACTGAATATCCACATGCAGAAGATTGGAATTTGACCCCTATGTCTTATGTTGTTTGATAATCAACTCAGAATGGGTTAAACAGGCATATGTAAGACCTGCAACAACTAGAAGGAAGCATAGGGGAAACACTTCAAAACACTGGAACAGGCAATAAATTTCTGAATAAGACCCCAAAATGACCTAAGTTTTCTAAAGGTACTGCAATCTTACATAAACTTCTAATTTTTCTGTGAGTTACATAATCATCTGTAATAAATATTCCATATCTTCTCATTCTTGGTATACAGTAGGATTGCACTTCCCAGCCACCTTGAAGTTAAGCATGGACATGTGATTGATTCTAACTAATCAAATGTGAGAAAAATCAACAAGGGTCTCTTCAAGGTAGGAAACCATAATAGCTAGTGTATAATTTTTTATTTCCTTTCCTGTTTTTCTGTTGACATAGTCTCTATGTTATTGTGAGTTCCTGGATGATTCTAAATTTGAAACACCATCTGAATTGTGATGAACAGAAAGTTTGAGTGAAAAATAAAAATAAAAACCCAATATTTATTGTGTTGGTTTTTTATTTTTATAAGCCACAGAGCTTTAAGGTTGGAGGTTTTCTTGCTATTCATGCTGCCTGATAGAGTATCATCCTCTCTGAATGTAGAGGAGACCATACTTCGAATTTAGAAAATTTTGTATGTTATTTTATATTAGTCTATCTCTTTAAATCACTGCTACAGTGATTATTCATACTGTCTTTCCCCCCAGCTTGGGAAATCACTAGTGTAAGCTATTCAAACCATTTCCATGTATGTTTCAAACAAAGAACACTGGAATATTGCTAGCATGAATGAATATTTTCTCAATCACTGTGAAATAGGTTTTTAAACTGCTCTGGATTCCTTGACAAATTATTGACATTAAAACCTCCATTAAAAGTAAAACTCAAAATTAGATTGTTTTTGGGCATGTCTTGATTTCCAATTGAAAGAAAACTTATATGATAAAAGCACATGTAATAAAAAACAATTTCTTCAGAAGATGAAACTGTCAGATAGATCTCATGAGTGCATTCAGATGAGTGAAAGTCATTTATGCTGACAATGAAATGAATAAAAAGCTGCCTTCAGTGGGAGAATTGGTCCCACTTAAAATCTTATAAAAGGCTCTAAGAATCTGAAATAAGATTTAATATCTTTATTTAGCTTACACATGTCTTACCCTATAGTCATGGTTGCTGATATTAATTTTTGTCTTACCTATAATTAATCAGATTTATGATTTTTTTCCTTTGGTTCCCTCTGACTCTTCTGGCACCATCCTTTTAGCCTACAGGCAGTTCAAGAGAACCCTATTTGAAAGAAAAGTAATAACAAGCACACAATAATTCTATGATCATGACAATATCCTATCCACTCTTTAATCCTCAAAGCAATCCATAAGTTGGATATTAATATTATTTTTTGTCCTCATTTTATTTTTTATGAAAACTGGGGCTCAGTAATTTTGAGTTTCTTGTCAAATTTTCTATAAATAAAAAGTGAAAAAGTCAGATTTGAAACTCACATCATGTATTCTGGATTCATACCCATAGTCCTCCAAGGGTCCCAAATGGAATATCCAGAGGGGCTAAAATATATGACCAGAATGTGGAAAATGCATATATTCCCAAGAATCCAGCTACATGCTTTAATGCTAGGAATATATTACATATATAGGAAGCCTAGTTGCAAGTGGTAGGGAGCAGTTGGAGTTTTGTTGATTTGGAGACTACATATCTTGCTTAAGTTTAGCCAAAGGAAAAAATAATTTTCAAACCAGGCTTTTTTGTCTTCCAAGAGTCTTTTTATCCCCTGAATGCCAACACTTTTAAGTGTATTCCATCTACTTAAAAAGAAAGGAGAATCAAAGGCCACAATTCTGAAATGTTTTGGTTTATTTCCTCAGGGTGGCCTAAAGATGTATTGAAACTTAAGTTAGAATCTGTGAGTAATAGTCTCTCAAAGAATTAATTTTATCCCCTATCTGCTGCATGCATGTGTGCATGCGTGCACATATGTGTGTATTATTCCACAGATAAAAAGCAAGTTCCTGTTCTTTTGTTTCTGCATGGTATGTATATATGTCTGATTGTTCTTTTTATTGTTCTTGGCTCTAATAATAGTTAACAATTGCACTCACAAGTTTCTGTCTGTAGTTGAATAGAATTTTCATTAATGATTCTTAATCATCCACAGGTGGCAGATAGAGCATTGATTAACATTTATTGTCTTTCCTTTATGTCCTTCTGTAAAGTTTTCCCAGTTCATTTGAGAAAGGAGGAAATACATTATTCATTCCTAAGTGCACTAATTTGATAAACATTTTCAGATAACCCTGGGTCAATTAAAATTTGACATATGGGGCAACTGCCTATAGAAAGTCACACAGAGGCATTTGCATTGCAATTTTCTTCTCTGTCATATCAATGGGCCATAACCCCATTGGAAAAGGTAGATCCCTAGAGGCGAGGAGGTTGTTAAGTACCTATGCTCATTCATTCAAAAAAAAAGTGCGAATAAATGTACATTAGGAAGTAGACAGGTTTATTTATTATAGATTAAAACACATCATCACTTAGTAATAGCTTTTGGTTAATACTGATCTGACTTGGATTTGAAGAAATGACTCAGAGTTTAATGACTCTATTACCATTATCCATTCTTTTTTTTTCTTTTGTTTTCTTTAGAAACACAACCCAGTATCTTTCTGTTCAAATCTGATGTCATATTTATCCACTTAGTCCTTATATAGTATTCTCCCAAGAAAGAATTGCTGCAAATTTTCTATACTGAATATTGAGTAAGAGGATTTTTTTTTGCTCAGGTTGTAATATGGAACTAAAGCCTCCTTTATAAAAAAGCACTGACTCTTCACTTGTTCCTGCAAATGTAATGGGCTATTGAAAACTGGATAAAAGCTTGGCATCTCTGCCTTAATTTTGTATCTGTCTCTTTCTACCTCTAACTTTGGGTCATATCCCTGATCAAGTTTGCACATAGATATGTTAATCATGTTAATCATATAAGAAGGGGTTGGGGATGTGGTTCAAGCAGTAATGCGCTCCCCTGGCATGTACAGGGTGCTGGGTTCCATACTCTGAACCACATCAAAAAAAAAAAAATAAAGATGTTGTGTCCACTGAAAACTGAAAATAAATATTTAAAAAATTCTCTCTCTCTCTCTCTCTCTCTCTCTCTCTCTCTCTCTCTCTCTCTCTCTCTTTCTCTCTCTCTCTCTTGTCTCTCTCTCTCTTTTAAAAGAAATATAAGAAGTGTTCATGTAAAGCTGATACCCCCCCACACACCTTAAAGAATGAAAATACCAATATAAAACCAACTAAGAGATTTTTAAGCTTCTGGTAAGGTGAGTCTTGCAGGCTGTTTGCCTCATGATGGGACTACCCCATGACTGGAACTGAAGCTACCCTCCTAAGCAGAAATAATCATCTTATATTTGGAACAGTATTGATTTTCTCTTACGTCAGTGATTCTTTTGGACTACCAAAACCTCACAGAACAAGATTTGAGATAATGATAAACTATATCACAGTTCCACCAAAAATGCTTAACTATGCATACTTCTTGAACACCTTCTTGATTTTGTTTCTTCCCCCATTTAAACCTGAAAGTATTTCTGGTACCCCTAAAGACAGGGCTGAGGTTGCTAGTCTCCTTTCCTGGTATAGCCATACTAAATAAACTCATTTCTTACTTCAACATTATTTTTCCTTTGGATTTTTGGGGTTAGTGATCATACCTAGTCTGTTGGGAATCTCCAAAGTGAGACCCCCTCCACAAAGGCCTGAGATTCTGCTAAAAAGGTCAGTCAGTAGTTAAACATACTCAAGAAATAAGACTAGGATTGGCTTAAATTGTGACAAACTATGTTCCATAGCAAAAGCTAACCTTGTAACAAACAGACTAGAAAATATTAAATATGCTCTATATGAATGCTTTCTCTATGAAGCACCTCAAGTCATGAATGTAAATCTTGTAGAGTAACAGCAATTTCTGCCAAAATAGTACAACAGTAGTTGACATGCCTTTCCTCAAAAGGTGGTGGTGTGTTATGAACTGTCAACTAAAATTATCAAGGAAAATATAATCATTGGCAATTGAATTATGTGATGCTTTCTAGAACAAGTTTTAATTTTTTCTGCATCTGAATCCTAATTTAAACATTCCAGGGAGCCAATAATTTATAACTATTAATCATCAATGGAGACCAAAGAAAGCAACTGTTCTCAAATTGATTTTCACTATACTTCCATTGTTATCTTAAGTGACTTTTCAACTGTTTGACATTGATTAAGATAATAATGTTATCAATACATCTATTCATAATTTTTTCCTCTTATCCTCAGAGTGATTAAGAAGTATTAGTAAAAACAAGGACTTGTGAAAACAATCTGCACAGATATAATAACTGAAATGAGTAAAGTTCTCATATACTTTCTAGTGTCACTGGTGATTTAATGGTGCTGTGAAAGCTAATATTCAAGGCTACTGATTCCTAGCATTGTTCCCTGTCAGATTACTTCCTCTGTCACAAATACCATATATTGTGGGGATTCAAGATGGCAGGCTAGAGGAAGGCTGCATTCTGTGTCACTCCATGAACTGGGATTCAAGTAGTGGGAATGCTGTTTCTCTGTGAGTGATTAGAGAAGCCCTGACAGCTGCTCCTGCACAGGAATCAAGGCTGCCATGTTGCATGGGTCTCTAGGCCTCAGCATCAGTGTACAACTCCCAACTACTAGTCCATGCAGGACTTCTGGGTGCCCAAGTAAGACCATCAGCATTAGCCCCTGAGAAAGGCCACCCACCTGCACAGGAATCAAAGCTGCCTCTGCCATGTAGAACATCTGACCACAGCCCATATACAAGAACTCTAGGCACCACTCCTGTGTGGACCCCCATCTACCAATGTGAGGCTCCACCAGTTGCCTCCATCTTGGGGCACTGCAATGACTGCCATAGTTCCCTACATGCAGTAGCCTGCACTTGCCCTGGGTATGGAGAGAGCCAACCAGCAACAATACTGCATGCCACAGAGCTGCATCTCTGAACCCACTACTCAACAACACCACCTGGACCCACCCAACCCTACACCTCATCGCTGAAAGCAGCCACCTCTATCTTGGGATACCTTCATTGCTATCTTTAGTTGGGCAAATTTTCAGCTTGGAACACTGGCTGAGGATTAGAAGCAATATCAAGGTACCAAAAGTCACCAACTCCCACCTCTCCCTGGCAGTCGCTAACTTGACATAGTGCTTGAGGCTACACGGCTGGTCAATAACTTGCAAAACGGGGTCATGAAATGTCCAATACAAAACAGCTCTTTACAATAGGTGCATATCCTCCAGAGCCCACAAGACCTTCAGAGAGAAAGGTTCCTGATGGGGACATAGAAAGGGAAGGGATGAGGGAGATATAGTTTATAGATGAAATTAGAAACCAGTAATTTCGAGGTCTACAGGTGATGTAAGGAGATAAGACCAGGTGCCCACATCACATAAGCAGGACTCAAAGGAGATCCTTGGGGTCCAGTCTCACATCAGGGACCGGCAAGTGCTATACCTCACATCCAGGATCTCTGCCCCCAAGATATGACAGAGAAGGAGTTCAGGATATACAAAATTAAAATGTTCTGCGAATTAAAGGATTATATAAGAGAGCAAATATAGGCAGCAAAAAATTATTATGATAAAGAGGTACATAAGCAAATACAGAAAGAAAAAGATTATGCCAATAAGGTGAAAGAGGTTCTGAAACAAAACAAACAGAAATCCTTGAAACAAAAGAAAACAATGAACCAAATTAAAAACTCGATAGAAAACACCACAAACGATTAGATCACTTGGAAGACAGGACCTCAGACAATGAAAAAAAAAAAAAAAAATATATATATATATATATATATATATATATATATATATATATATAATCTTGAAAAGAATTTAGACCACAAAGTGAAAATGGTAAGAAACCATGAGCAGAATATTTAAGAATATTTAAGAATTATGAGATAACATAAAATAATTAAATTTAAGGATTATTGGAATAGAGAAAGACATAGAGCTCCAAACTGAAAGAATGAACAAGATATTCGATGAAATAATATCAGAAAAATTTCCAAACATGAAGAATAAATTGGAAGATCAAATGCAAGGGGCTTACAGGAGACCAAATGTACAAAATTATGACAGATCCACACCAAGATACATTATAATAAAAATGTCTAGCATACAGAAGAAGGAGAGAATTTTAAAAGCCACAAGAGTCAGAAATCAGATTACATTTAGAAGAAAACAACTAGGATATCTGCAGATTGTTAAATGCAGACCCTAAAAGATAGAAGATCCTGGAACAATACATATCAAGCTCTAAAAGAAAATGAATGCCAACCAAGAATCTTATATCCAGGAAAATAAAGCTTTAGAGTTGATGATGAAATAAAAACCTTCATGATTAACAAAAGTTGAAAGAATTTACAACTAAGCCTGCACTACAGAACATCCTCAGCAAAATATTCCATGAGGAGGAAGTGAGACACAACAATGAAAATTAGCAGAGGGAGGTATTACACTAAAGGAAAAAAAAAATCATTAGGCTGGGGTTGTGGCTCAGTGGTAGAGTGCTTGCTTAGCATGCATGAGGCACTGGTATCTATCCCCAGCACCTCATAGAAATAAAAACAAATAAAAGTATGTAAAAATGTATTGTGTCCATCTACTAAAAAAAATTAAAAAGTAATCAAAAGAGAAACCAAGTCAAGTTAAAAATAAAAAAATAAAATAAACAGCAATGGCTGGAAATAGAAATCATGTCTCAGTAATTACTCTGAATGTTAATTGCCTAAACTCACCAATCAAAATACATAGACTGGTAGATTAATTTTTAGAAAAGACCAAACAATATGATGCCTTCATCTCATAGGAAAATACACCCATAGTTTGAAGGTGAAAGCTTAGGAAAAACCATACCACTCACATGGACTGTTGAAATATGTAGGGGTTTATATCCTCATATTGAATAAAGTAGATTTCAAGCCAAAGTTAATCAAAAGGAATTAAAAAGGGACATTTTATACTGCTATATAGAACCATACATTATCAAAACATAACAATTATAAATATATACACCCCAAACAATGGAGCATCTGCATTCAAGAAACAAACTCTTCTCAAGTTAAAGAGTTAAATAGACCACAGCACAATTCTGGTCTATTTTAGCAACATTAACACACCTCTTTCACCCACTGGATAAATCTTCCAAACAAAAGCTAAACAAAGAATCTGCAGAACTCATTAATACATTCAATAACTTAGACTTAACAGAAATATATAGAATATTCCATCCATCAACAAGTGAATACACATTTTTAGAAGAAAATTGATCCTTCTCTAAAATAGACTATATATTATTCCACAAAGAAACTCTTAGAAAATACAAAAAATAGATATTCTACCCTGCATTTTATCAGATCATAATGTAATGAAATTAGAAATCACTGATAAGGGCTGGGGTTGTGGCTCAGTGGTAGAGCACTTGCCTAGCATGTACCAGGCCCTGGGTTCAATCCTCAGCACAAATATAAAAATAAATAAATAAAATAATGATATAGTGTCCAACTATAAGAAATCACTGATAAAATGAAAGATAGAAGCTACTCCAACACTTGGAGACTAAATAATATGCTATAGAATGAACACTGAGTTGCAAAAGATATCAAAGAGAAGATTAAAAATTCTTAGAAGTAAATGAGAACACTGATACAACATATCAAAATCTCTGGGATACTATGAAGGAAGTACTAAGAAGAAAGTTCATTGCATGGAGTTCATTTCTTAAAACAAGAAAAAGATACTAATACATGACCTAACATTACATCTCAAAGCCCTAGAAAAAGAAGAACAAACCAACATCCAAAGCAGTAGAGGACAGAAATAATTAAAACCAGAGCTGAAATCTATGAAATTAAAACAGAAGAAACAATTTTAAAAATTGAGAAAAAAGTAGTTTCTTTGAAAAAATAAATAAAATTAACAACACCTTAGCCATGCTAATGAAGAGAAGGAGAGAGAAAAATTAAATTAATAATATCCCTAATAAAAAAGGAAATATTATGACAGACAATATAGAAATACAGAAGATAATTATAAATTATTTTGAAAATTTGTATTCCAATAAAATAGAAAATATTGAAGGCAGTGAAAAATTTCTAGTTATATGATTTTCCCCAATGGAATCAGGATGATATACACAAGTGAAACAGATGAATTTCAAGCAAAGAAATAGAAGATGCCATCAGAAGCCTACTAACCAAGAAAAGTCCAGTACCAGATCAATACACAACTGGGTTCTACTAGATCTTCAAAGAAGATCTAATACCAATACTCATCAAATTATTTCATGAAATATAAAAAGAGGGAACACTTACAAACCCATTCTATGAGGCCAATATAATCCTGATTCCAAAATCAGACACAGACACATCAAATAAACAAAACTTCAGTCTAATATCTCTAATGAACATAGATGCAAAAATTCTCAATAAAATTCTGGCAAATTGAATACAAAAATATATCAAGAAGATAATGCACCATGATCAAGTGGGGATCACCCCAGGGATGCAAGGTTTGTTCAAATCAATAAATGTAATTCATCACATCAATAGACTTAAACATATAAATCAAATGATCATATCAATAGATGCAGAAAGAGTATTGGACAAATACAGCACCCTTTCATGTTTGAATACTAGAAAAACTAGGGATAACAGGAACATATTTCAACACGTAAAAGCTGTCTATGCTAAGCCCCAGGCCAACATCATTCTAAATGGAGAAAAATTGAAAGCATTCCTTCCAAAAATTGGAACAAGTCACAGATTCCCTCTTTCACCAATTCTATTTAAGATAGTTCTTGAAACTCTAGCCAGAGCAATTAGACAGTTGAAAATAATAAAATGGATATGGATAGAAAAAGAAAAACTCAAATTATAACTTTTTGCTGATAATATGATTCTATACCCAGAAGATCCAGTAATTCTACCACAAAACTTCTAGAACTAATAAATGAATTCATCAAAGTAGCAAGATACAACATCAACATTGATAAATAAAAGGCGTTTCTGTATATCCGTGACAAATCCTCTGAAAGAAAAATGAGGAAAACTACCCCATTTACAATACCATAAAAATATGCAGGATTCAACTTAACAAAAGAGGTTAAAGAACAATTACATTGAAAATTACAGAATGCTAAAGAAAGAAATCAAAGAAGAACTTATAAGATGGAAATCTCTCCCTTGTTCTAGGATAGGCAGAATTAAGATTGTCAAAAGGACCTTACTACTAAAAGCACTATACAGATTTAATGCTATTCTATTTAATGGAATTCCTCATAAAAATAGAAAAAGCAGTCATGAAATTCATCTGAAAACATAAGAGATCAAGAATAGCTAAAGTACTCCTTAGCAAGAAGAGTGAAGTAGGTGGCATCACTATACCAGAACTTAACCAATGCTATAGAGCACAGTAACAAAAGCAGCATGGTATTGGTGCCAAAATAGATTTGTAAATTAATTGGTGCCAAAATAGATTTGCAATTAGCTTCCCACTATGGGAACAACAAATACTGGGAGACCCCAACACTAACTATAGTGGGAAGCTAATACCACCTTTAGGGCATAGGAAAATAATGTCAATAACAAAAGACTGAAAGGTGGAGGCAGAGTGAAGTAAAGGGTTCCCCTCTCTCTCCCTGACTCAGCTTTACTCTATTTCCATCTCCCAATCCTTTGTAATAGACCCTCCATTGACTGAAATCCATAGAAAACTGATCAAGAGATCCAAGAGGATAGTGATTTGGCATCAGTCTCATAAGGCACACATGCACCAGGAAGGCAAGTAGATACAAAGTAACACAGAATGATTTTACTCAGGAAGAAAAAATATCCCAACAATTTAAAAAATACATTTGTGGTCAATATAAATTTTATGAATTATTTTTTATAGTCATATGCTTAAAATGTCTTTATTCCAGCCCTGTCACTCAGACAAGCTTTGCCTAAGCTGATCCAGGCAGATAGCTAATTAGTCAATCTCTTCATAAATGTCACTAGAAGGAAATACTACCATTTTCCTTAGTACAACATTTGCAACCATTTTCAACTAATTTAATAGGTGATCAATTTTTTATGTCCTATTAGATTATGTAGTATGCTTTTAAATATTTATTCTAAGTAATTTCACAAATAAAATGTGTATTGGATTTCTATTCCTGCATAATAAATTTACCCACATTTAGCAACTTCAAACAATGCAAAGTTATTATCTCACAGTTTCTGTAGATCAGGATTCCATCAGGGTATAGCCAGTTTTTCTTCTCTGGGCAACACCGGCCAAACATTTAGGTTTGTCTTGGCTAAGTTTTTATCTGGAAGGCTGTGTGAGAAAATACTTTATCAAATTCATTTCTCTTATTGGAAGAATTGGTTTCTGGCAATCATAGGACTGTGATTGTAGTTTGGATTTGAAATGACCCACAAATGCTTATGTGTTGAAGGCTTGGTTCCTAATGCATCAATGACCGATGTTGTGTCTTTGGGGAAGTAATTAGATTATGAGATCTTTCAGCTCATCAAATTATTAAACCTTTGAGGCATTCACAGTTGAATGGATTGTTTGGAGGTTGTGGAAACTGTAGAATGTAGAATCTATGTGAAGGGAGTGGGTACTCAGGGGTGTGCCCTTGAGGACTTCATCATGTCCCTAGTTTCCTGGCTACAATGAGGTATTCTACCGCATCTGCTACATGCTACCACAACTATGATATTCTGCCTTGCCTCAGGTCCAAAGCATTGGAACCAGTGAATCTTAGACTGAAATCTCTGAAAATATCCATGAGCAAAAATAAATATTTCTTCCTTTAAGCTGATTTTCTTAGGTATCTAATCACAGCTTTGGAAAGCTGACTTACACTGATGAAGGTTTGTTTTCTTATTGGCTTTTACTCAAGGGCACCTTGGCCGCTATTTTCCACATACCTCATTACATGGCCCCCTGTATCTTAAAGTCATAAACAGTACACCAAATTTTTCTCATGGTTTTAATTTCTGATTTCACCAGTCTAACCTATGGGTCCAGATTTAAAGAACTCATGTGACTGAATCAGGCCCACTTTATAATCTCCCTATTTAAATGTCAAATAATTTGGGATCTTAATTTTATCTGCAAAATCCATTTTGCCTTATAGTGTAATATTATCAAGAGAATGATATTGCATCACTTTCAAGCTTTCCACCCACACTTGTGGGAGAAGATAATACAGGTAATGCACAGCAGATGCCGGAAATTTGGAGAGACATTTTAGACATGTGAATCTCAAATTATGAGAAGTCAAAAATTCTTATTTATATAACATAATAACCTCCTCCCTTAAGTCATAATTTCCCTGTTTTGCAGCCTTCAGATAAAAAATCTATTAGATGGTCCTCATTTTTGATATGTACTATACTGTTTTTCTAATTTCTGAGTAAACAATTTCAACTATCTTAACTCTTTTTCATAGATTTACTTTCACATTTCCATTCATTTTCTTGCAATATTCTTTGATTTTTATATATCTCTCTTATATTGGTGATTCCAGGGTTTTTCTTAAAGTTACCCACACTATAATAATTGTTAAATAGATTCACAAATTTTCTTAAACAGCTTATTAATGTTCTGGTTCTTTATGTATCACCATTAGAAAACTGCATTTAATGATTAAGGATAACTTTTTATCAATTTATTGAAAATGTTGATGAATATGATGGTTTGGGGGTTTTTTGCCCACAAAAAAACCACTTTATTTTTTATTTATTTATTTATTTATTCTATCTTTTTTACATGACAGCAAAATGCATTTCAATTCATAGTACACATAGAGAGCACAGTTTTTCATGTCTCTGGTTATTCACAAAGTAGAGTCACAACATTCATATTTTCATACATGTACTTAGGGTAATTATGTCCATTTCATTCCAAATTTACCAAATAAATGCAACCAACAGAGGAATGAGTGAGAGGACAAAGAGAAAATCAGGAATTATATAATTAGTGAGATTTTCTCTTTGTCCTCTCACTCATTCCTCTGTTGGTCGCATTTATTTGATAAAGTCAATTCAACTACTGCTATCCTTCAGCAACTGGCCTTCCTGCAAAGTGGTTGCATTCTCCTCTGCTCCTATGGTTGGGGCACTTCTCCCAGTTCAGAACAGGATAGAACTATGGAGTGGAGGTACACTAATTCTGAGGCCTAATTTGAGAAATCAGGAATTATATAATTAGTGAGATTTCTCCATGGAGGGAGAAAAGGCATTCCTGCCTTATAGCATCCCCAACTAGTCTTTGAAAAGTAGCCTTGCCAACTAAAACCTAGAAAAAAATAATGTCTATCCATACTTTGCTGCTTACCCAAGGATGCATGTGGAAAACCAAACCAGCATCTTCATGTGTTTTAACTGTAAGCTTTCAGAGAATAAACAAGTACAATCTTTTAAAATAATCTGCATTCTCCAAATTAGTATTTAAGAGTAATTAAGTTGTTGAACAAAGATACTATTTATTTGGGCCACACATTGGTGTCAACAGTCCCTTTGCCTGATCAATGACATTGAATTAAGCTTCCTAGACCAAATGGTGTTTTATATTCTTATGTATTTCCCATAATTTCTAGTCAAAATTATCATACATATTTATTCGAGGAGCTGTATGTGTAGATAACTACAAGAATGGATTTCTCAGATGCCTTTAAAAGTTTTTTAAAATACTAGAGATGTGATATTTAGTTAATGAATCTGAAGCAATGCCCTGTTAAATCAAGAAATAAAATAATACAAAGATATCAGTGTAATTAGTTAACTTTCATTCTAAACTTTAAAAAATACATTTCAGTAGATCACATTTAGGTTTTTAATGACAAAATCCAGTTACTTCAAATAGGATGCTAAAGGTCTGGCAAGTAGTAGAACAAATGGGGAAGAAACATTGAGAGAGGTTGATTCTTCTTCAGCACTATTTCCCAGTTGCTGGTCTAGTAATTGCTTTAATTTATTCAAGGTATAATTTTGGGGAAACTCTAGGGTAGGTAAGTTATGTTTATTTTTACTTTTATAGTGCCAGAAATGATTTTCTTGCTTATTTCCAGCAATCGCATCTTTTATTATAATCCAATTTTATGGAGTCATCACTTGCTTCTTGAAGGCTGGTGACATTCTCCTGCCCTTCTATAGACTTTCTGATTTTTGACACTCTGTACACTTCTGATCTAGTTAGTTATAACTTTCTCTGATGTCTAATTTTCTGTAATGTTTCCTTTAAACTTTTGACCCTGTTTGGGGATGGTAGTGCTCATATTAAGTAGAGAATTTGATAATCACAGTGTAGCATTTAGATATTTTTGTTACCACTCATCCCATCAGTCTATTGCTTGAGGCTTTTTTTTTTCCTCTAAAGGGGATCATCTGAAGTCTGTGCCATATTGTATCTCGTTTTGAACTGCAGAACTGAGAGTGTATCATTACATACTGAATTTCTTGGACTCTTCTCCTGAAACCTATTTCACTTCATCTCAAAACTGCATTTATTATACAGTAATGTAATTACGCACATCAATCATAAGAGTATTTGAAATGCTCACTTCAAATGTCTGAAAGAGTAGGTATTTTCACCAAAGTTTTAAACATGGCTAATACTATCTGCATCTACAAATTGTATACCTAGTTAGTACACAGATTTTATATCTTAAAGGGTGTAAGTGTTTACAAGAAGGAGAAACAAAAAATTAATTTTGCTGTATTGCCTATAGCACAGGGTTTGCATGGCTTACTGCAATTTTTATTATGAGTAATGTTTATGTCCTTAGAGACTTGTAGCATTTGGAAGCACTTTTATCCTTCCTCTTTCTCTAATAATCAAAGAACATCTGACAATTACAGTGCCCTTTGCATCCCAGGGGGTTTTACAAACTATGCATGTCCTGGAATTACTCATTCCAACACTGAAAGTCATATATCACTGGTGATCTGGTGATTGAGTCTAGGGAATCTTTCACAACCACAACTTCCCAGACTTTTAAGTTGATGGCTTATTCTGAAAACAACACATACTTCAATTTTTCAACAATTTGACTCTATGGTATGAAGAAAGGACAAGGTCCTGTGTTCAAACTTGATACCATTACCTAGAAGGTATTTTTTTTGAGATTGAATTTCAGTTTTCTCTTTGTGTAAAAGAGTTTGATTACAGCTATCAATTTTTGACTAATGTATTAGCTAAGGTAACACTAACTGATGTAATAAATGTAATAATTCCAATGGCTTTGTACAATAGAATATAAAGGCCAATGTTGATGAAAGCAAGGTATACTTGATATGCTAATTTAAAAACTCAGGTTGTTAGAGGCTCTTCAGTGCTCAACAAGTGGCAATGACCTCCATCTAACAACTAGAGAGATGGTGGAATATTTTATAGGAGATTTTTAAAAGGCCAAGACTGGAATTGGCATATATTATATCCATCTACATTAAAGTGGCCATTCTTCCATAAAATTATCATCCTTAACTATAATTGAGACTGAAAAGTGTAGACAAGTTGTGTACCTAGGAAGATAGGAATATGGGTTTTGTGAACAGAACTTTTATCTCTGCCATACCTAGTATGTACTTGGCATGATAAATAGTGATTTTACTTACATGATATTGTTTATTCCCACAGGAACTCTGCAGTCACTAGTTTATTACCTTTTAATAGATTGGAAAACTGTGGCTCAAACTGTGATGTAACTCATTTAATATAATTTAACCAGTAACTGGCAAAGCTGTGTATGGTATCAAAGTCCATACAAATCATAAGGTTCAAGTTTCCTTCACTCACATAAGAACATGTGTCAAAATCTATGATCTTCTTCATCCTCCCTTTCCTCAGGATGGAAACTTTAGAACTTTTTAAATTGGCTATTCAACTGTTTCATGATTTAATGAATAAAATATCATTCTTTGCATGCTACATAAGCACATTTGTAATTAATTATTTTAGAATGTGTGGAAAAACTCTATGTAAATGTAAATCTCTCACAATATCACTGCCTAGCATAAGTACTGCTAACCTACAGTCATATTCCTAGGTACCTAAATATATTTTGTTGTAGAGAATTAAAAGCTACTGTATACATTGCATTTTAAGAAGCCTCCTTTGTAAACTAAAATGCTTATGATGAATAGGTCCCATTTCATACTTTTCCAAAATATTACATTTACTAAATACTACTGCAAAATATACCATTCTTGCTGGGCATGGTGGCATTCATATGTAATCTGAACAGCTTAGGACTCTGTGGAAAAAGGATGGCAAGATCAAAGCCAGTCTCAGCAACATATTGAGGCCCTAAATAAATTAGCAACATTGTATCTCAATATATATATATATATATATATATATATATATATATATATATCTTTAAAAAGGGCTGGTGATGTGGCACATTGATTAAAATGCCTCTGGGTTCAATCTCTGGCATCCAAAAAAATAAAAATATAACATATATATGTTTATTTTTAATTTTTTAAAACCTCATTGGGACCAAGGCAGTACACCCAGGTCATTCCTGCCACCTGCAGACACCTGCCAGAGCCCAGCCTCTGGCATAGGACTGCCCCTTACAACCATCTTACTACTGCTGGAGGACAGGCACCGACCAGATTTGCCTACACCAGCCTCCATGGGACTCAGGCTCACAGTAGGCCACATTCTATCCTGTTATCAGCAGACACCTGCCAGATCCCAGCCTTTGGCACAGGACCAACCCTTCAGACTAGCAGACTACCACAGGAGTTCAGGCCGAGCCCAGACCTGCCCTCGCCAATTTGCACAGAATATAGATCCAGGGTAGGTCCGAGTTTGCCCCCCCACCACCACCTAGGAGCCTAAGCCTAACCCACTTCCATCTTGGGATAATGCATTGATCTTCATAGCCTTCTCCATGCAGTAGTCCGCTACATTCTTGACAGCAGACAGGGTCTAAAAGCAGGTGCATCTCAAACCAGGCATCTCAAAGAGAGTGTAAGGCCCACCCTTACAGCCCCATCTCTGTAAGACATTGTATCTATCTTGGGGCACCTTGACTATTATCTCAAGTTACCTTGGCTACTGCTGCCACCACCTTTAGTTGATGAAATGTCAGAGAAGGAGTTCAGAAGGTTCATAATTAATATGATCTGTGAGTTAAAGAGGCACCTAAGTTAACAAATAAAGGCAAAAATTGATCACTCCAGCAAAAATATAAGAGCAAATACAGGTAGAAAAATATTACTTCAAGAAAGAGATACAGACTCTGATAAAAAAGTAACAAATTCTTGAAATGGAGGATACAATAAACCAAATAAAAAACTCAATGGAAAGCATAACCAACAGAATAGATCACTTGGAAGAAAGAACATCAGATAATAAAGACAAAATATACAATCTGGAAAATAAAGTTGATCACACAGTGACGAAAGTTAGAAACCATGAACAGAACATCCAAGAATTATGGGACTGCATCAAAAGACCAAATCTAAGAGTTATTGGGATAGAAGGTACAGAGTTTCAAACCAAAGGGTTGCACGTTCTCTTCAATGAGACAATATAAGAAAGTTTCTCAAGCATGAAGAACAAATTGGAAAACCAAATACAAGAGGCTTACAGGACACCAAATGTACAAAATTACAACAGATCTACCACATTATAATGAAAATGCCTAGCATACAGAATAATGATAGAATCTTAAAAGCCACAAGAAAGAGGAATCAGACCATGCATAAGGGGAGACCAATTTGTACCTCAGCAGATTATTCAACCCAGACCCTCAAAGCCAGGAGATCGTGGAAAAACATATACCAAGCTCTGAATGAAAGTCGATGCCAACCAATTATCTTATATCCAACAAAATTAAGCTTTAAATTTTATGATGAAATAAAAGCCTTCCATGATAAGCAAAAGTTAAAATAATATACAACTAAAAATCCTGCATGACAAAACATCTTCAGCAAAATACTCCAAATAGAAGAAATGAAAAACTATAATGGAAATAAGCAAAAGGAGATATTACACTAAAGAAAAATCTAACCAGAGGAGAAACCAAGTCATATTAAATACCAAAAGTAGAAAAAAATGGTTGGAAATACAAATGATGTCTCAATAATAACCATGAATGTTAATGGCCTAAACTTACCAATCAAAAGACAGACTAGAAGATTGTATCAAAAAAAAAAAAAAGATCCCAACAGTATACTGCCTCTAAGAGACTCATTCCATAGGAAGACATCCACAGACTGAAGGTAAAGGGTTGGGAAACATCATACTACTCACATGGACTGCGGAAACTAGCAGGGATTTCCATACTCATATCAAATATAGTAGACTTCAAGTTAAACTTAATCAAAAGGGATAAACAAGGAATCTACATACTGCTCAAGGGAACCATACACCAACCAGACTTAACAATTGTAAATATATATGCCCCAAACAATGGAGCATCTAAGCTCATCAAACAAACTCTTCTCAAGTTTAAGAGTCACATAGATAGATCATAACATAATAATTTTGGGTGACCTTAACAAACTTCTTTCACCACTTGATAGATCTTCCAAACAAAAACTGAACAAAGAAACTGTATAACTCAATAATATGTTCAATAATTTAGACTTAACTGATATAAATAGAATATTTTATTCTTCAATGAGTGCATACACTTTCTTCTCAGCAGAACATGTATCCTTCTCCAAAATAGACCACAAACTATGCACAAAGCAACTCTTAACAAATATAAAACTGTAGAGATATTACCTTGCATGGTATCAGATCATAATGGAATTAAATTAGAAATTAATGATAAAATAAGAAATAAAACTACTTCAACAATTGGAGACTAAATAATATGCAGAAGACATCAAGAGGGAGATTAAAAAATTCTTAGAGGTGAATGAGTACACAGATACAACTTATTGAAATCTATCTCTGGGTCACTATGAAAGTAGTTCTAAGAGATAAGCTTCATTGCATGGAGTTTATTGCTTATAAAAAGAAAAAATCAACAAATAAATGACTTAATATTACAACTTGAAGCCCTAGTAAAGGAGAACAAATCAACACCAAAAGCAATAGAAGACAGGAAATAATTAAAATCCGAGTTAAAATCAATGAAATTGAATAAAAAGAAACAATTGAAAATTGACAGAACAAAAAGTTGGTTCTTTGAAAAAATAATTGAGAAATCCTTAACAATGCTAATGAAGAGAAGGAGAAAGTTCAAATTACTGACATACGGAATGAAAAAGTAAATATCATGGCAGACACTACAGAAATACAGAAGATAATTAAAAATTATTGTGACATATTGTACAAAAATAAAATACAAAATATCAAAGGCATCAAAAAAATTTTAGAGTCATGTTATTTGCCCAAATTGAATCAGCATGATATTCACAATTTCAACAGATCAATTTCAAGCAATGAAATAGAAGACACTATTAGAAATCTACCAACCAAGCAAAGCCCAGGACCCCATGGATACACAGTCAAGTTCTAAAATACCTTTAAAGAAGAACTAATACCAATACTCTTTATTCTGTTTCAGGACATATAAAAAGAGGCAGCACTTCCGAACTCATTCTATGAGTCCAATATCACCCTGATTCCAAAACCAGGCAAAGACACATCAAAGAAAGAAAACTTCACAACAATATCTCTAATGAACATAGATGCAAAAATTATCAATAAAATTCTGGCAAATTGAATAAAAAATATCGTGCACCAGAATCAAGTGGGATTCATCCCAAGGATGTTGGTTCAACATATGGAAATCAATCACATCAATATATTTAAAGATAAGAATCATAATGTTCATCTCAATAGATACAGGAAAAGCATGTGACAAAACACATCACCCATTCATGTTCAAAATACTAGAAAAATTAGGGATAACATGAACATATATCCACATCATAAAGGCTATCTATGCTAAGCCTGAGGACATCTTCATTCTAAATGAAAAAAAAATTGAAAACATACCCTCTAAAATCTGGAACAAGATAGGGATACCCTCTTTCACTCCTTCTATCTAACATATTTCTTTAAACACTGGCCAGAGCAATTAGACAGATGAAATAAATTAAAGGGATACACATAGGAAAAGAAGACCACAAATTGGCACTACTTGCTATTGACAGATTCTATACCCAGAAGACCATAAAATTTCCACCAGAAAACTTCTAGAACTAGTAAATGAATTAAGCAAAATTTGATCAGATTCAACACAATTCTGCTCAAAATCCCAATGACATTCCTCATAGAAATAGAAAAGGCAATCATGAAATTCATCTGGAAAAATAAGAGACCCAGAATAGCTAAAGCAATCATAGCAGGAAGAGTGAAGCAGGTGGCATCACTATACCAGACCTTAAACTATATTACAGAGCAATAGTAACAAAAACAACATGGTATTAGCACCAAAGCAGACTGGTAGACCAATGCTACAGAATAGAAGACACAGAGACTAACCATAAAAGTAAAATTATCTTATATTAGACAAAGGCATCAAAAACATGCATTGGAGAAAAGAGAGCCTCTTCAACAAATGGTGCAGGGAAAACTGGAAATCCTTATACAACAAAATGAAATTAAACCCCTATCTCTCATCATTCACAAAACTCAATACAAAATGAATCCAGGACCTGGGAATAAAACCAGAGACCCTCATCTAATAGAAGAAAAATTATGACCTAATCGCCCTCATGTGGGATTGGGCTCCAACTTCCTTAATAAGACTCCTTTGGTGAAAGAATTAAAATCAAGAATCAATAAATGGGATGGATTCAAACTAAAAAGTTTCTTCTCAGAAAAAGAAACAATTTGTGAGGTGAAGAGTGAGCCTACATTTTGGGAGCAAACCTTTACCCCTCACACATCAAATAGAGCACTAATTACTAGAGTATATAAAGAATTTAAAAAGCTAAGAATAAAAATAAATAAATAGATAGATAACTCATCAATAAGTGGACCAAGGAACTGAACAGACACTTCTCAGAAGATGATATACAATCAATCAACAAATATATGAAAAAATGTGCATCATCTCTAGCAATTTGAGAAATGCAAATGAAAACCACTCTAAGATTTCATCTCACTCCAGTCAGAATGGCAGCTATTATGCATACAAACAACAATAAGTGTTGGCGAGGATGTGGGGGGAAAAAGGTGCACTCATAAATTGCTGGTGGGACTGCAAATTGGTGCAGACAATATGGAAAGCAGTATAGAGATTTCTTTGAAAATTAGGAATGGAACCGCCATGCCATTTGACCCAGCTATGCCTCTCCTTAGTTTATAACCAAAGGACTTAAAACCAGCATACTACAGTGATGCAGCCACACCATTAGTTTATAGCAGCACAATTCACAATAGCTACACCATGGAATGAGCCTCAGTATATGAATGAATAAAAAATGTGGCATATATACACAGTGGAATATTACTCAGCAATAAGAGAAAATAAAATGATGGCATTTGCAGGTAAATTGATGGACTTAGAGAAGATAATGCTAAGTGAAGTTAGCCAATCCCAAAAAATCAAATGCCAAATGTTTTCTATGATATTAGGAGGCTGATTCATATTGGGGTGGGGAAGGGAAGCATGGGAGGAACAGAGAAACTCTAGATAGGGCAGAGTGGTGTAAAGGGAAGAGAGGGGGCATGGGATAAGTAATGATGGTGGGATGGAATAGATATTATTATCCAAAGTTCATGTATGAAGACATGAATTGGTGTGAATATACTTTGTATGCAACCAGAGATATGAAAAATTTGTACTCTATATGTGTAATATGAATTGTAATGCATTCCACTGTCATATATAAATAAAATAATGCAAAAATAAAAATATATATCATACATAACTATTCTTATGTATATTATATTATATATATTACTCTTTTAAAATATTATATATTATATATATATATATATATAACCATTCTTATCCTGTGTCATTATTTATTCAATCAAGAATTAACTTTTGAGAACTTCAGTATTTTCTGTATTTTCAAAAATTATGCTGGTACAAAGTTATTAAATTATACTCAATTCCATCATATATATTTTGCCTTATTTTGAAAATGAACACCTGGTTCATTTTTAATCTTATATGACTTCTTCTAGACCAGCAAATTATTTGTGTGTGGACTCCAGGGGTGGTGAGGCCTGAGATAATTTTCATAAGTCTCTTGGTCACTTCAGAGAAATGTTGGCTATTAACAAGTATTTCTTTTATTACAATGAAGCATTGAGAATTGAGTTTATGTAAGAATTTCTATGGACATTGTGGGATGAAAGATGCCCCCTTTTTAAAGCCAATTTAATATCATGTAGCTTTATAAAGTATGTCGATATCACTAACTTGCCATAGGTAGAAGAAGCTAATTGATTTTGTTGCCACCTGTGAGTACAAGTAAGCAGCAAGTCTCATATTGCTTACTGGTTGCCTTGACAGGGTACATGTTTGTTTAGCAATAGCAAACTGAGGAAAAATTATCTTAGTTTCATATTGTTTTATTACTCCTAATGGCTTATTTCAACAAACAGTTCTTCCCTGTGGAACAGACTGAATGACTAATGTCTGTTAGTACAGACTCCAGCAGAATGCTATTCTCAACATCAAGAAAAACAGTTGCTGAGCTGTCCACAGAATGCATGACCCCACAGATTGCTTGCCACCATGGGTTTTACACAATTTGTGATAGACATAGAGCATTCTCGAAACACATTTAAAATATTACCAAACCTTCATAGTATATAAATATGGAAGTGAAGCAACACACATATGTGCATGTGTGTGCAAACATATACACACTGATATACTTCATGAGCATAGAGAACATCCTTACCAATGCAAGAGAGTGTTTTCTAATTCAGTTAAGCACAGTAACACAAGTAATAGGGTACTCTTATATATCGTTGATAGGGAAGGAATGTAACTTGTTGCAAGCCTTTTGGAAAGCAACTGGGAGGTAGTATCAAACTTTAAAATTTACTATGCAATGACTTAGCACACACTTATTCTTAGATAAAGTAATAGATAACAGTGATTAAAAATACTTAACATTAAAGAAGAGATGTTGGGGTATTATTTGCAATAGCTAAACCAAATCAGGCAAATTCTGGTAAGAAATTAAAATGTCTATTAATAAGGGAATTATCTAGTTATTCAATGGAATATTGTGTAGCTATTAGAAAATAATGGAGTAGAGATATATGTACTGATCTGACCATTGTCCATATCTTATTGATGATGAAAAATTACAACTCGATCTCATTTTAATATAAAACATATAGTTGCAAATCTATATCTAAACATCTCTATATTGATGTTAATTCCAATATAAACTTATGTTATATCCACAAAATCATAAGAAAGTTTAGGAAGGACAAAAACCAAATTTCTAATAGTACTGTCCTTTTGTGAGTAGGAATAGAAAAACTTGAGTTTGGGAGTTCAGAGTTTTACGCACATACACACACAAACATGCATATATATGGACATAATAGCTGCATTTGTACATGCAAGCATATTATATATTAAAGACCTACAGGTATTTTAAAATTAACTCTTTATATTTCTCACAATAATTGATATTCATTTATTCATTCATGCTAGGGTTGTCAGAGACCTGCTTTTCACTTAAAATTTGTCAAAATATAAAGCCATGTGAAGACTTCTACAACTAAATCATTATGAATATTTAGATGAGATTGTTTAAAATTCAGTTTAGAATTTATTATTTTGGGTATTGAGAAAGAATGACATGGGTGAATAAAATCAACATAAATCCCACACATTTAATTTTACTTAATGTTTACCATCTCCTAATATATCATATCATTTACCAAGACTATAAAAAAGTAGTCCACTACTAGATTGGTTAGTATTTCATTCCACTCCTTTTACTTGCATGCTCTCTGACACCAGTGTTAATAAACATCACAGTGGCTAAGCACATTGAAAGAGAAGGATTTGCAATTCTTAATAAGCTACAAGTCAAATAATAAGATGAGAGTAATCAGTCCTCTTGGGTAAATAAGAATTGATTCTCCCTTGCAAGCAATGGACAGAAATCTGGTAGTTGTACTTTAAAACTAAAAGGGATTAGATATGAGCTCTGTAAAATACTGAATATTTTTTTAAAGAGAGAAGAGAGAGAGAGAATTTTAAAAAAATATTTATTTTTCAGTTTTCGGTGGACATAACATCTTTATTTTTATGTGGTGCTGAGGATTGAACCCAGCACCCCGCACATGCCAGGCGAGCATGCTACCACTTGAGCCACATCCCCAGCCCAATACTGAGTATTAAAGATTGATTTTTTTATATCACTAACTAGAATTCACTTTGTGGTGATAATGAGTATAAACAACTACAAAAAAATTCTTCAATATTTTGCTGGTATTAATGAAACACATCCATGTAATAGGAAACATTAAAAAATATAAGTAAAATATATACATTTTCATTTACAATAAAAACGTTTAAAAGTGAAACACCACATGCAAAAAGCTACTTTTTGTGACAAAGTGTCCATATTCTAGGTGGCCCATCCTGTGTAGCACAAAAGTTTGATAAAATTATCGTTTTTCCTTGCCATGTTATAGAGATGTGTTGGTTTTGTTTTCATTGTTAGTATAGATATATTTTGAGTAATAGAGAGTTGACTTACAAGTAAACCACAAGTTCACTTATGGCCATGTGATGGAGAATCTCAATATGGATCTGCCAGTCCTAATAAAATCAATACTTGGGAAGGAATTTCCCTAGGGAGATGCTATCTCTCATTTAGATGTATGAAGTGATTAGATATAGTTGAGTTACTATTAATAATGCAACTGACAGTTAAACATGATTGTGAGCACTTTATGCACTGAAAATTCATCTTAAGTAACTTATTTAATTATCACATCTCTGTGAAATAGTTACTATCATTATCTCTAATTCATAGATATGAAAATGGAGTTTAGTGAAGTTGGGTAACTTGCTGAAAATGACATGATAATTTAGAGATCATGTAAGATTACAAACTCAGGTCTGTCGAACTCAAATTATATACTTTTAATTACGTAATACCTTACTTTGCCTCAATAGTAGAAATATTATTTAAGGCATATTATGGGTTAAATAGACTTTGATAACTAGCAGAAAGGGGTTAAAGGCAATTTACAGCCACTCCATCTCAAGGTTGCTGCCACCAACAAATTCTATGGCCCATTTAGACCTAAATGTGACACGCCTCACTCTTTACCAGCCTTAAGGTTTTGCCTTATCCTTTCTTGTGATATTCCCACACACCATCAACATCCTTAAAAATATTTTTTTAAAAACTTTCCTCAAAATGCCCAATTTATTTGAGTTGTGTTTGTGCCTAGAAACAGATCAACATAAATATATATCACTCTGAAAAGAACATGCTTAGTTGAAGAAGGTGATCTTCTCAGGAAACAAAAAATCAACTGTTAAGGTTATGATTTATGTTATGGTTTAGATTTAGAACATAATAGAAGGTATTATGGCCAATAGGAGTATGTCCTTGAGGGAGATGGGGACCCTGGCACATACCTGTACCCATACATTTTCTTTCTGACCATAAGATGAGTGGATTTTGCTCAGCCATGTACTTCCCTTATGGTGTCTGAACTTAAAATAGGCCCAAAAGCAGTGGGCTTAACTGACGATGGACTGAAAACTTCAAAAATGGGAGCTGAATTAAAACTTTCCTGTTTATAAGTCGATCAGCTTAGGTATTTTGTTACAGCAATGGAAGATACAGTAAAACTTAAGTGTTTAGAATTAAGAGATATTTTTTGATCGTATCTCTAAGCAAATGTTTAAGATTCAAATTTTTACTTCACTTGGAACTTCTTTTCCTCCCATTGCATCTGTTTAAATATATGGAATAATCATAAAACATCACCATAAGTGAAGAAACATATTGCCTTTGGAGGTAGTTGTCAGTTAAAAGTCTCAGTAAAAAACTGGGCCTTTATGTGTTTTTTTTTAAATAGAAAATTGGAATTTCCCTTTGTCAAAAGCATATCATTTATCTATGTTGTGACTAGACAAATGAGGCTGATCTTTTTTGTTTTCATGAACTGTCTATCATGTTACACATGGGCACAAAGCTCTGACTCAATTTTTCCCACTGTATTTTTTAAATTAATTTATTTGTTTTTCTATACTTATTTATGAGAAGCAACATGGTGGGTAAAATTGCTGGATTTTCTTTTCTTCTCTGTCAGATCCTTGCTCCTAAAATTTCAAAAGGGTAATTCCCATCCTTTTAATTCTGAAGGGTTGGGGAAGCTTAATATATATCATGATATGAATTTTCTAAGTAAACTTAATAGTGCTGTACAGGTGTTTTTGATGCTACTGCTGCAGCTGCAATTGATGATGTTAAGGGAAATATCTCCATTATGCTTCCCTTTTACATTTTAAGTTCTAGTTGGGGAGGTAACAACCAGCAATAATAGGCTATGTACCCTGCTGTCATTTTAAATACTTCATTAACTTCTTACTAAATCAAATATAGCATTAGGCAAAGTTTATATCTTTTTAAAAGATGAAAAGTATCATAAAACTAGTTCAAAACTAATTAGGAAGAGAAGTAAGTTATGGTCCATCCTAATTCCAAGAGTGATTATCTACATATTAGATGTAATTACTGGAAAGAAATATATTTTCTTTCTTTCCTTAGGCATGAATGGATGAGAATTGAAGTTGGGTCATGATTGTTGAAACTTCCAAGTAAGCTGTCATTTGGAAGTTAACCTCCAGTGCTCAGAGTAAAGATGGTGAAAGATCACTTTCCCTTAGTTTCATATAACCCAGAGTGTTACTGGAATGGCCCAGCCTTTCCTGTGAAAGGGCTTCTCTTCTTATTGTCATTTTGTTCTCTTTTATTCAATATTCCCTCAATCTCCTCATGGTTTTTATGTATGTTGCCCATTAAGTGGGTAGTTCTAAGACAATAGCAGTTATATAAGAAAATTAAAGTAACAACACATATAACTCAGTTTAATTCTTTCATTATAATAATCAAGAAAAGCATAGGTCATTATTTTGTGGGGGTTTTACATGCTTTTTTACATGCTATTTTACATGCTTTAAATTTTATGTGCATAATAAGTTTCATTCTTTTTTCAATGGTAGAGAATATGACAATTGAACCTAAGCTGACTTTCATTAAAGATATGTCCTAAAAGTTTTTAAAAGATACTACACACCTGCAGGTACTAGTCTGGATGTGAAATGAATTATTGAGAGCTAAAAATAATTATGAAACCAAAATTATGTTGTTTGATGACAAGAGACAGCTCTGATAATTATAGGTAGATAGACATTTGAGAGTGGTTTGTTAAAAGAAAATTTAATATGATGAGATGTCAATGAACTTTATAATGATGAGGTGTTATTTTAGTATAATTGCAAAATTTTGTGTGAAATTAAGAAAAGTAATATAAGAAAACCATAAGTAGAAAATGTTTACATTTCTAAGATCTAATACTTGGAAGGAGAGAAGAATATGTGTGAATGATACGAAAATGTGCTGGGCATGCAGGTGGCAGAAACATTCTTAAGAATTTCTTCCAGGGAGTCAGGGGAGGCAAAGCTATGAAATAATAAGATTGCATTTCTTTGAAATCTGCATATTCTGCAGCCCTTAAGCCATTACCTGCAGCTGAGGAGTTCCAATAAAAGTGATTTAAAAACTCATTCTGGCAGCCTCCAGATGCCAGCCCCCTGGGGTTGCCACCACACATTATTTAATATGAGCTTGATGGTTTCCATCCATTTCCTGATGCCTGATTCAGCTCTTCTAAAGGCAGTTCCTTCTGTCTGTAACTAACAAGGAGGTGCTAATGATTGGAATTTAAAAAAATCCTATTAGTTTTTGTCATCTATATCTTCTATATTATCCCTGATTTATTTTTATTTCTCAATTATATTTACATATATGTTTTTCTAAAGTTATACCAGGATCTTGGTTCATTGGATTCTATTTTAGCATGCCACTTGAAAAAATATTCTTACAAGTGAATAAAAGATGAAAAAATGACCATGATGGTAGCCTTAGAAGAAAAAAAGTTACTTTAATTTGTAAAATATAATTTTTACCAGTAAATATTAGATGTGATTTTATCTTTTAAAATAGACTATTACTATGCATGTGACTAAAAACAATATACTGCATTACACATGATGTTTCTGATATTCTTTACCAATACATTATCAGTGCAGGATTAATTTAACTGTGATTGGTGAAGAAGGAATAATTCCTCAAGCTGTGCTCTAAGTATTGGTTTACATGTATGCCCCTCTCACCGCGAGTTCTAGTATTATGGATGACTTTTATTTACCTTTGTGTTCCCACACTGCCTTGTCTATCAAAGACATACATTCAATAACACTGGATGAATAAATGAGTGGTTTGGGTAAAATATTCCTTATTGTAGGCTTGGTACTATATTACTGAGTTTTGTAATTGATAAATGACAATGATGGCCATGCCATTTCACATTTCCTACCAAACTGGAAAACTCTTCATGTTTTGGTTGATATTAATTCAATAACTTTGGAGATATTTGTTTTATATCCACAAATGTTCACATTCCATCTTTGGAATACATCACAAACATATCAACCACATTTTAAAATCTACATTTTTTGTGTTTTTGTTAGACACTGCACAAATACATATAATAAGGAAATCCAGGTGCACAGTTTCCTTCCAATGTGATTTTGCTCTGCCAATGACCTCTTAAAAAATTCCTATGCATCTGTGATGGGAGTCAGATCTGTAAAGCTTCTTGATTTTAGGCAGGAAAAAAATTAATTTTTTGGTTGAGTGGTATCTAAAAGCTCCATAATTTAAACGCCCCTTTTTTTCTATTACTGTGTCCTGTCTTGTACACTCATATATTTTCACAAATACATCATGTATGCTTTTCATTTGCTGCTTTCCTGGTTCTTTTATGTTTCATTACCCTTATAGGTGGGCTGCAATAGTATCTTTTGGCTTTAGATATACTACTTTTAAGAAATCAATGAATACAGTTTCTGTGACTTTTGGTAAAGTCAACTTTTATATTGTAAAGGAAATGAATAAATAAGACTAAATTAAATAGTTACCATAATATTCTTCAGAAATGTATAATTAACATTGTAAGAAATACTGATCATCATCTTTTCTAAAATGTTACTTTTCTTATCAAACTGAAAAAGCTGCCCTATATTTAACTTCTTTGCTTCCTCTTCTTCCCTTTTAAGCTTCTTTAGTGAGGAGATGCTTGTGGGTGTAGAGCAGAGAAAAATAAAACCTCTAAGTATCTGGTTTTCTATCAGGGATATTATAGGGCTCCTTAAGCTACTTCCTGTGAGTCTAATTGAATACCTATCCATGTGCACAGAGTTATTATTTCTATTATACTTAGAAGTAAGTCTGCATTGCTCTGAAAAACTGTGCCTTGATAGTTTTATATATCTCCATTTTATTAATATCATTCATTTTTTAAAAAGAAGAATGCAGACAATCTGTCATCTAAGTTGATCTTGGGCCTCTTAATAATTCTGAATGCAAACACGGGATTGAAATATCTTTTTTTTTTTTTGATGCTTTGCTTTTCAGTGGCTCTGGGCAAAGCAAGAGCAAAGGGTTGTACAGTGAAGCCAGTTCCAAGCCCTCGTGTGTGTTCTCTCTCCTCAGTATTCCTCTTTGCCAATTTGGCACTTCATCTGCGCTAATCAAATCCGTCAGGGATTGACAGGTGGTGAGTGGGTAGTGCCATTCCAATGTAGTTAGCATAATTGTAGCACTTAGCGTAATTCCTAGGAAATTGTATGGTATTATTTTAATAATTGAATTAACAAAAGTGAGACAGTCATTTTGTAGTTTCCCCATTCATTATTTAAAGCAATACTCATCCTGGTTGACCATGCTGGTGTCAGGACATGCATTACTTATGATGCAAGCATATTATTAAGAAACAATGCCATATAAAAATTAGATAATTTCTTGCTTTTTAGATCCAGTGAAAGAGGAAACGTTACAAAATGTGCATGTTTTAAGACATTTCAAAACATACACCTAAATCTTTTTAAATACAAAATTCATATTCTGTGTGCTATATTATCTGTGTATGTCCTAAGATCCCATGTATGTCTTTAGATAAATTACTTTTATTCTTCCTTATTTTATACTATTTATGTGATAAAATTATGGTAAAAATGAAAAAGTGGTTGTGTGGTTTAGTGTTGTCTGTAATAGACTTTAAAAGCTCTTACAAACACATAAATAATTCCTTATTTTTGAGACATAGACTGATGAAAGTGGTAGGTTGTTTAATGTGTTCAGTTTATAGAAAAAGAACAATTGAAAACACATAAAAAAAGAGATTTGGGATACAAATACACTGCTATCTTTTGGCTTTTTTTCCAAGAGTATGTCTTGGCATAAAGTGTCATTAATCCATATGCCTATATAAGAGGAATATCTTTGATTAACAAGAAGTTCCAGGAAACCGTTGCAGAAAGCAGTACAAATTTGTACATCTTCACTTTTTAAATAATTCCTAGGAACCTATGGAGCAACCAACTCTTTCATATAAAGGCCACTAGGAAAAAGGATTCAGAACACCTGAATGAGTATAGAGATAATTTGCTACATTTTTGTTTGTTCATCATCCAACTAATTATTATGTAATGTCCTAATTGGATACAACATTCCCATCTTCTGTTCAGAATCAAAGTCTGTAGAATCCTTTCCTTGCCTCCTGGCACCCAGATAATGTGTATATAAGCTAGGGTAAGCTAATTGGAAGTTATCTTACCAGATTGTGAATCTAAAGTGAGTAACAAGGATGAAAAGATTGAATTAATTTAGAGCATCTTCTACTATGTCTGGCAGTAGTTGTAGTGGTGTTCAGAGGAGGCAGAGGCCTAGAATTCTAAGTTCCTTTATACAGGCCAGATTACTATGGCTAAAAGATTAAAGATTATTGTCGATTTTTTTTTTTTGCTTATCCCTCCAAATCTCATTTCATTCCTACCAATCTTAGAAGTATGTTATCCCAGACACTATTTAAGTATCCAATGTAATCTTCCAATGAATCATTTTTATAAAATTTCCTAAAATTTAAAAACTTTGAATTCTTTAGTGTTCATCACTATTATTATAAATAAGTTATGAGTAATAACACATATCATGTACTGCTTCCCAGTGTTCTCACACTATTGAGGTTTAACAAGCTATAGATGACATTTTTTTTGTAGATTTCAGGAATCCATTAAGGCCAAGTTAGCACTTAAGAGGAAATTGATACATTTGGCATACCTAAAGTAACGTGTGAAGTTTGTCAAATATATATTATTATTTATATTGTGAGGAAATGGTTCATTTTCTTATATAGAATAAATAGTTGAAAGAAAAGATTTTTGTAATAATAGGTATAGCTTAATCTATAGGGTACAAGCTTAAGGAATTTGATCCTACCAATATACTAGAGGAGTAGGATCAAAGGGATAGGACTGGAGGGCCTAAAGAAGTACTGGGAAATGAAGTCTATGACATTATTCTGAATACATTTCTAGAACCAATAAATGAATTCAGCAAAGTACTAGAATACAAAATCAACACCCATAAATCAAATGCATTCCTATACATCAGCAACGAATCCACTGAAAGAGAAATTAGAAAAACTACTCCATCCACAATAGCTTCAACAAAATACCTGGGAATCAATCTAACAAAAGAGGTGAAATACCTCTACAATGAAAACTACAGAACACTGAAGAAAGAAATTTTAAAAAACCTCAGAATATGGAAAGATCTCTCATGTTGCTGGATAGGCAGAATTAATATTGTCAAAATGGCCATACTACCAAAATTGTATTACAGATTAATGCAATTCCTATTAAAATCCCAATGAAATTATTCATAGAAATATAAAAAGTAATCATGAAATTTATTTGGAAAAATAAGAGACCTAGAATAGCTAAAGCAATCCTTAGCAAGAAAAGTGAAGCAGGAGGCATCACAATACCAGACCTTAAACTATACTACAGAACTATAGTAATAAAAATGGCATAGTATTGGCACCAAAATAGGCTTGTAGACCAATGGTACAGAATAGAGAACACAGAGACAAATCTCCATAAATATGGTTATGTCATACTAGACAAAGGTGCCAAAAACATTCACTGGAGTAAAGGTAGCCTATTAAACAAATGGTGCTGGCAACAATGGAAATCCATATGCAGCAAAATGAAATTAAACCACCATCTCTTACTCTGCAAAAAAAAATCAACTCAAAGTGGATCAAAGACATGCACTAGAATGAAGACCCTACACCTAATAGAAGAAAAAGTAGGCCCAAATCTTCACCATGTTGGTCTAGGATCTGACTTCCTTAACAAGACTCCTAAAACACAAGAAGTAAAATCAAAAATTAATAAATGGGATGGATTCAAATTAAAAACCTCCTTCTCAGCAAAGGAAACAATTAGTAAAGTGAGCAGAGAGCTTACAGAATGGGAGAAAATCTTTATCACATGAACCTCTGATAAAGTATTAATCTCCAGGATATATAAAAAAACTTATCACCAATAAAACATATAATCCAGTCAATAAATGGGCTAAGGAACTGAACAGGCACTTCACAGAGAAGAAACACATCAACAAATACATGAAAAAGTGTCCAACATCTCTAGCAATTAGAGAAATGAAAATCAAGACTACTCTGAGATTTCATCTCACTCCTGTCAAAATGGCAATCATCAAGAAGACAGGCAATAATAAATGTTGGTGGGAATGTGGTGAAAAAAGATCCACTCATACATTGCTGGTGGGACTTCAAATTAGTGCAACCATTATGGAAAGCATTCTGAAGATTCCTCAGAAAATTGAGAATGGAACCCGCATTTGACCCAGCTATCCCACTCCTTGATTTATACCCAAATGACTTAGGTTTCCCTCAGTAGATGAATGAATAAAGAAAATGTGGTATATATACTCAATGGAATATTACTCACCTTTAAAGAAGAGTAAAATTATGCTATTTGCCAATAAATGGTTGGAGTTGAAGAATATAATGTTAAGCAAAATAAGCCATTCCCACAAAGTCAAAGGCTAAATGTATTCGTTAATATGTAGATGCTAATTTAAAATAAGTCAGCGGGCACTAGAGAAGAATAACATTACCTTAGATTAGGTATAAGAAAATGATGGGAGGGAAGAGGAGGGGATGTGGGGATAGAAAAGATAGTAGAATGAAACATACATTATTACTGTATGTATATATGTGACTACATGACCAATATGATTCTACAACATGCACACTCAGAACAATCAGAAATTATATCCCATGTATGTATGATATATCAAAGTGCATAAAAGCATTCTACTGTCATGTATAACTAATTAAAACAAATAAAAAATTTAAAAAAGAAACATATTAGAAAAAAGATATAGAAAGACTAATGAAAGATTTCCTAATAATAAGCCTGGAGAAAAATTGTAATATCAGAAAAAATTACAACTTAAGGCACAAATATTAGAAAGGAAAATGAGGATGTTATATATTGGCTAAACAGATAACATATTGTGAAAAATAGTGATTATGAACATGTATAAATCTGACAATATAACACAAAAATACATAAAGTAACAACTGTCAGAGCTAAGAAGTAAATTAAAAAATCATAGTTTTAAAAATATATAGCACAGTGAATTCCAATTTACATACCATACTAATGTACCAATTAAAAAACATAAGAACTATAAAGGAACACCTTTGGAGGAATACCTGTGAGAAGGTGCACAAATGAACACACACAGACACAGAAAGTGCAAGAAGACAGACAGGAGGAGCAGAAAGATGTGAAGTGGTGAAGAAGTGCAGAAGTGAAGTGTCCGCTCCTCCTTGCCTGGGAGTTTATTAACTCAAAGAACATGTACCTCCTGTTACCATGACTATATTCTAATTAGCATTTCTTTAATCCTGAGTGCTAGCTAACTGAGATAAGGTCCAGGTTAGAACGAACATGGGGCCCCCATTCTCCGGGGGCATCACCATGGAGACCAGATAGTGCCTGCATAGTTCTCTTATTACCTCAGAGGGAGGAGGCTGGGCATCCCAGGTCTAGGAAGCAGGGGACACTTGTGAAGGACAATGCTATGGCAGCCAGGCATCCCATGCTTTGGCACAGGAGTTTCCTAGTTGCCAGGTATTACCAGATAGTGCTGACATAACTGTCTCATTAACTCAGGGGGAAACAGCTGGGCCTTCCAATCCTAGGAATCAGGGCACCAGCCACCCCCCCCCCAGTTTGCTATTGTCACAGTCATAATATCTACAAATAACAAAAGGGATTCTAGTATAGAAGAGCTAGGGGATCAGAGGGAAGGAGGAAAGGTGAGAGGATGTTCTTAGGAATGGGGTTGATAAAACTATGGTACGTGTATGGCTAAATATTGCATAATTAATTCCACTATTATGTATAAGTATAGTGCACTAATACAAAATAAATGTGGTTCTGGTTTTTAATTTCAACTCTGTTCTTTATCATTCATGTCCTAAGCAAGTTATTTAAGTTCCCTTATTTTTAAAAAGAGGATTATTGGACTAGGGATGTGGCTCAAGCGGTAGCACCATTGCCTGCCATGCGTGAGGCCCTGGGTTCCATCCTCAGCACCACATACAAACAAAGATGTTGTGTCCACCGAAAACCAAAAAATAAATATTAAAAAATTCTCTCTTTCTCTCTCTCTCAAAAAAATAAATAAATAAAAGAGGATCATAAGAAATGTTGTGAAGGCTACATGATATAATACAATAAAGTACATAGCAACAAGTAGAACTTGGCACATAATTATTATTTAATTAATAATTATTACAACTAAACATGTGATGAGTGTATAGAATGAGGCAGGAACTGTATGAGTCTATTTTTGTTCTAAACAATCTTCAAAGTAAAATTATGAAGTAAATACTGGTTATATCCCGACTTATAGATAAGTCATAAGTACAGTGAATTGCAGAAAGATTACAAAATATCTTTAAAGTCATACAACAATTTTATACTTACAAATTCCAGGAAATGAGAACCCCTAAATGTCCAAAAAATGATGAATAAACAAAGGAAATATGATATGCAAATACAATGGAATACTATTTAGCCATAAAGAGAATGAAATCTTGTCATTCTTCAACACAGATGGAACTGGACATCATTATGTTAAGTGAATTACATCAGGGACAGAAAAAGTAATTAGATGACCTTCTTCATATGTGGAATTTATAAAAGGTGATGTCATAGAAGTTGAGAGTAGAGTAGTGGTTACTGGAGGTTATGGGAAAAAGTTCATCAATAAATACTAAATTATGGGAGCAAGAAATTCTGGTGTGCTATTTTGCAGTAGGGTTACCATGGATAAAAGTAATGTCTAGTACATTTCAAAAAGCTAAAATAAAGGATTTTGAATGTTTAACTACAAATAAATGATAATTTTTGGTGAAATAGATTTGTTTAAATTGATCTGAAGATTACAGAATTTATGTGTGTATTGAAATATCACATGGTATCTAATTAATACATACAATTTATGTTTTTATGTACTAGTTACAAAATATATTTAATTATTTTTTTAAATATCAATCTTAAAAAGATCTTCTGCTGATCGGTAAGCACATTAAAGCTTGAGAAGCACTATCTAAAACACGACAGTGAGGTTTCAGCATCTACTTTCACTATAATATTGTCAGAGAATATTTAAAATATCTCATGCCTAGGTACTGATTCATTGTCATCAATGCCCTATATGTGTATTTGTCTATGTTTTTGAGAAATGAAATAAATTAATGGTAAATGATTCTATGAAGGACAGCTTAGGGTTAGCAGAACAATCATTAAGCTTACAGTTATTCTTAATCCTGAACTCACCACTAGCTATATGAATTTGAACAAATTGCCTTATCTCTCTCGTTGTCATTTCTTTCACTTTTGAAACTGTATTACTACTACCTGTGTCATAGTTTGTTAAGAAATTGGACTTAGATGATTATACCAGAATGCTTAAGTAAATCTAAGTTTGATCAAAAATAGATGCATCCTTCCTATTTTTCTGCTTAAATTTGTGTCTCTGTTTTTTCATCCCTTTATATTTGGCACCTCTAGTTGCAATTCTTTCATTTTTTATCCTGTGTGAATTACATAGTCATTGTCCAAAAACTTACAAATAAGTCCAAGGTAATTTGTGAATAGAACCATAAATATATTATCTTGCTCTCAGTGTCTTTTTCAATGACTTAAACAGAAACCTCCATGTGCATCCTTCATTGTGGAAATTACCCTATGGATCTGATACATTTTGAGACCACTCAAATTATCTTTGGATAAATCATATATATGCTATTTGGAAAACGCATTACCCTCAGGTTAGGAGAAAATAGAAAAGGACTCCTTTGGAAAAGGTATATGATGATGATGTTAATGAAACCAAGATGATGTGTTCCACTACTGTTTGTAAGTGAGCTGGAAAGACATATCATCTCTGGTGTCATGTTAGACCTAGGAAGAATGAAGAATTCCAAAGATTATTTATTCTCATTAGATTTTAAGTATGTGGCCATGGGCACTGCTGACACACCTGGATAAATATCCCTGTGGCAAAGGCAGACAGGCAAGTCATCAGTACCGCCAGTCATCAGCATCTAATTCACTACCATTTCATAAAATGATAAAAAAATTAAAAGCTTTTCTAAAAGCAGAGGGATTTGAAGTTGGCTTTGTACCAGGCCCTGTAGCTATGCTCATGAATCACTGTTGCTACTTCTCTTGGGTGCTAGCCCATTCCAGAATCCATGCCACCTGTTGTTGCTTCTGTTTTCTATTAAAGCTTCTCTTTTTGTAAAGGGTGTGAGTAGTTGTGATTGACAAGCTATTTTTTAAAGTTGTTTAGAGTGATTTCAGATGAGGAACAAATACAGCTCTTTATTTTCAGTGTTGTAGACATGACATTAGGCCACACAGCCTGATAGGTGGCTGATTATAACTCTAAACCTAAGTGCAGGCTGGAACTTGGGTTAGGCAAGAATGACCCGTAAGAGATGACTATCCTAAACACTTTAGTCATTTTTTCAGACCTCGTTAGTAAATGCCTTCAAATGTGTTTGAAAAATGCACAAAACTTGAGAAACAAAATTGAATATTTCTTGATTATATTGTTTATTTTCTAAAATTTACTGACTAATCTCATGTTTCCAACACATTGTATGAGTTGTATTTGGTAGATGGGGATTCTGTTCAATATTTAATTCTAAATAAAAAGTCTTGTGATAAGAAAAAAATTTATCTGGGATATACATCTCATCTGCACAAATCAGGTCCTCCAGTTTCAAATTTATTGGTCATCATATGAAAATATGCAATTAAAAAGCAGTTATTGATAAGACATGAAAGTTTGTAGGAGCAATTTATGTAGCTGAAATATCTAACTCTATAGAGGATCACAGAATAAATTTCACTGTAAGCCAAAAAATATGTATTAAATTCAGTGGATTTCTTGAAATACATTCTATACTTTCCTTTTTTATCATTATTAGTTGTTCAAAACATTACAGAACTCTTAACATACCATATTTCATACATTTGATTCAAGCAGATTATGAACTCCCATTTTTAACCCGTATACAAATTGCAGCATCACAGTAGTTACACATCCACTTTTTTACATACTGCCATACTAGTGTCTGTTGTATTCTGCTGCCTTTCCTATCCTCTACTATTCCCCCTTCCCTCCGCTCCCCTGTCTTCCCATCTTCTCTCTCTACCCCATCTACTGTAATTCATTTCTCTCTCTTATTTTTCCCCTTTCCCCTCACTTCCTCTTATATGTAATTTTGTATAACAATGAGGGTCTCCTTCCATTTCCATGCAATTTTTCTTCTCTCTCCCTTTCCCTCCCACCTCTCATCCCTGTTTAATGGTGATCTTCTTCTCATGCTCTTCCCCCCTGCTCTGTTCTTAGTTGCCCTCCTTATATCAAAGAAGACATTCAGCATTTGTTTCTTAGGGATTGGCTAGCTTCACTTAGCATAATCTGCTCTAATGCCATCCATTTCCCTGCAAATGCCATGATTTTGTCATTTTTTGGTGCAGAGTAATACTTCATTGTGTATAAATACCACATTTTTTTATCTATTCATCTATTGAAGGGCATCTAGGTTGGTTCCACAGTCTAGCTATTGTGAATTGTGCTGCTATGAACATTGATGTAGCAGTATCCCTATAGTACGCTCTTTTAAGGTCTTCAGGGAATAGTCCGAGAAGGGCAATAGCTGGGTCAAATGGTTGTTCCATTCCCAGATTTCCCAAGAATCTCCATACTGCTTTCCAAATTGGCTGCACCAATTTGCAGTCCCACTAGCAATGTACAAGTGTACCCTTTTCCCCACATCCTCGCCAGCACTTGTTGTTTGACTTCATAATGATTGCCAATCTTACTGGAGTGGGATGGTATTTAGGGTGGTTTTGATCTGCATTTCTCTGACTGCCAGAGATGGTGAGCATTTTTTCATGTACTTGTTGATTGATTGTATGTCCTCCTCTGAGAAATGTCTGTTCAGGTCCTTGGCCCATTTGTGGATTGGGTTATTTGTTTTCTTATTCTTTAATTTTTTGAGTTCTTTGTATATTCTGGATATTAGGGCTCTATCTGAAGTGTGAGGAGTAAAAATTTGTTCCCAGGATGTAGGCTCCCTATTTACCTCTCTTATTGTTTCTCTTGCTGAGAAAAAACTTTTTAGTTTAAGTAAGTCCCATTTGTTGATTCTTGTTATTAACTCTTGGGCTATGGGTGTCCTATTAAGGAATTTGGAGCCCAACCCCACAATATGTAGATCAGAGCCAACTTTTTCTTCTATCAGACGCAGAGTCTCTGATTTGATATCAAGCTCCTTGATCCATTTTGAGTTAACTTTTGTGCATTGTGAGAGAAGGGGATTCAGTTTCATTTTGTTGCATATGGATTTCCAGTTTTCCCAGCACCATTTGTTGAAGATGCTATCCTTCCTCCATTGCATGCTTTTAGCCCCTTTATCAAATATAAGATAGTTGTAACTTTGTGGATTAGTCTCTGTGTCCTCTATTCTGTACCATTGGTCCACCTGCCTGTTTTGGTACCAGTACCATGCTGTTTTTGTTGCTATTGCTCTGTAGTATAGTTTGAAATCTGGTATTGCTATGCTGCCTGAGTCACACTTCCTGCTTAGACTTGCTTTTGCTATTCTGGGACTTTTATTTTTCCATATGAATTTCATGATTGCTTTATCTATTTCTACAAGAAATGCCATTGGGATTTTGATTGGCATTGCATTAAATCTATAGAGAACTTTTGGTAATATCACCATTTTGATGATGTTAGTTCTTACTTTCCTTTTTACCAGAGAGAACCTTTAGGATGAGCACATGATGGCTATAAATTACTGTTAATATGTTTCTGACTCTGCTATCCATTTCATATCCATGCATCATTTTATTGAGCTCTTTCTCCATGTACAAATATGAAATATTATTCCCTACTATAATTAATAATGGTATGCTTTCAAGACAAATGTACACTTTTTCATATCCATATGATTTTTATGCAATATGTATGTAAGCTCAAAGATAGAAACTACTGTTATTTTTTTCTGTAATACTTTTATATAGGAAACAAAGAGACTATTAATCTTGAAATATTACTATGTCTAATTATCATAAATTATTACTGTTCATCATCATTCATTCCCCTTTACAGATAAAATATCTCTTGTATAGATACTCTAATATTTCCTGATCTAGACACATCTCCAGTCTTTATAGCTGGATTCTACCAAATTTGTGAAGCTATTAACCAAAATTGAATCTTTTCAAACATTTATGGAGAAGAGAAAGAAAAAGCAAATAATTATATAGAACTCTTTAGTCTTATATATCACTCACGTATAAATAGTACTGTTTTTCTTCAAATACAATATATGATGAACAGTTATGCATGCACAAGTGTTTCTTTCTCCTCTCTCTCTCTCTCTCTCTCTCTCTCTCTCTCTCTCTCTCTCTCTCTCTCTCTCTCCCCATATATGTATGAAGAACATTAGTCATTGAATACTTGCATTGAGTGGCTTCAGTGCTAAAACAATATTTCTTCTAAAAATCTCTGAGTCTCTCCTTCCATTCCTCACCAGTAGTTAGTACTGGAAGTTTTTCAGGGTCTCCTCTGTTTTAAACTCCCTTGTTCTTTTCACCTACATATTAGAAAAAGGAGAGAGAGAATACTGAGTTACTGGCATAGTATAACTTGTTACCAGGACCAACTAGTGTCACTTTTTAAATTCAAAATCATTGTGCATGGGACACTAAAACTCAATAATGAGAACTTACATTATTAAAGATAATGCATTGCACCCCAGGAGCTTTTTTTGTGACTTGTTGTGAGGAAGGAGGTAATGTATCAGCAATAGTTCTAAGGTCTAGTACCAACACATCCAAAATGAAGACATAACAAGAGCAGAACTGAGACAATACAACAGTGAAACCTCAAACCACTGAACATATTTTCCTTAAATTGCAATGGGGCTGTCTAAAAACCCACACAAAAAGACTTTCTCTTTTTATTGTAATCAGTTAACATCTTAGCCATTTTATTTAATACAGATTCAAAATAATTTATTGTCATTCAAGTTCCACTGGGAACATTTGGACTTTTGTTTCCTGTCTCCTCAAAAACAGTCCTAAAAGTGTAAAACAATTAAAAATAAGAGAGCTCATTCTATGAAGATCTTTCACTAGATTTTACGCTGCAATATTTCTGGGTCTCAGCTTGTTCATCTGGGAAATGAAAAGATGAAAATATTGAATGACATTATTTCTTTATTCTATTTCTAATATTCTGTGAGAGTCACAATTCTACTTTCAAGTTTTGTATCCTTTTATTGTAATAATAAATATGGGTAATAAATAAGTATGTGTATCATTGTGTTTTTCTGTCCTTAATAAAATTTCTTGGCAATACCAGCAGGGCATAGCTTTAAGTGTAATCTGACTTTTGTAAAATTTCACTTATTTTGCAGTGATATTAAAAATCTCTTCCCAACTTAAATAGCAGTTTCCTGGTGCTTCATGCTAAAAAACCACTCTCTATTACCCTTATGTTACCAAGGTGCCCAACTAGTGGTAGATCTCATCATGTTGGCCATGAAGTTTGTAAACAAAAGGGAATGTGAGAAAAATGGTCACAGTCGCTTTTTACCTACTTCATATAACTTGGGTTAGAGTTCAAGAAGGAAGGGATCTTTTAAGCATCAGGAATAGAAATAAAAAAAATAAGAAATTTTATTCTTTGAAATTGATAGAAATGAAGGTGAGAACAAGCTCATTCCTAGAATCTGAGAAATCTATGTGTGTGTATAAAGTTGCATTTTGGGGAAAGGAGTTCATTTCACATCATTGATAGGAGATTGTAGCCTACATATGGTCTCTCTAAACTTTTAATCCTTTTCTAAAGTTGAATGTCCTTAATATGGCTTATAAGCTGTTACAGATCTATCCTCTGTCTTTTATCTCCAACTTTGTTCTCAACCATTATTCTTTCCTTGTTCTTAAGAGCCCCACTTCTTACAGTGTATGATGTTGCCAGTATCAACTTCTTTTTCACTTTCTCCCACTGCACCATAATATGCATTTTCTCTAGGCTTGAACATTCCTGTAGAACTCTTTTCACAATCTTTTCATCTAGTTGAATATATTTGTTCTCAGCAGTGAGGTCAACATTTCCTCCAAAGTTTAACCCAACTTTTCTCTAAAACTGGGTACCATTATGAAGGGGATACTGTTTGTTTACATTTTCATGTTTCCCATTCTTTTTCTATAGTAATTATACTCCTTTCTATTAGTTTAATCCATATGAACATCCAATATTATGATTTTAAATGCTCTTTACGTAACAATGGATCTCAATTCACTCTCCTATCCTGACTTCTACCTTAAATTCTAGTCTCATATTATCTAATTGCTTATTCAACATCTCTTTTGGGGGGGATATTAAAAGATGGCTCAATAGTAAGTAGCATGTCCAAATAAAAATTAGAATTTTTTATTTACTTTGAATCTGTTTTATTCTTCCCAATGCTAATTAATAACAAATCAATTTCTTTCAGTTTTTTCAGGATAGAAACCTTGGAATCATCCTTGGCTTCTCTCTTTCCCTTAGACTGACAATCAGTTCACCTGCAAAACCTCTTGGCTCTATCTTCAAATATGTACACACACTAATAACTCCTTGTATCTATTACTAATTGTTAGATTTTTATTTTTAAATATTATTGATTCATATTACTTATACATAGTATTGGTATTCATTATGATATGTTTATATATACACTAACATAATTTGATCACTTTCATTCCCCAGTAGCTTCCCTTTCCCTTCTCTCCTCCTTCTCATCCCCTCCTCTATTCTACTAGTCTCCCTACTCTCTTTACAAGATCCCCTTTTCCCCTTTTTTTTCTCTGTATCTTCCACATATGGAGGAAAACATTTGACCTCTGAGTCTGGTTTATTTCACTCAACATGATGCTCTCCAGTTCCATCCATTTTCTCACAAATGACTTTATTTGGTTTTTCTTTATGGATGAATAATGAATAACTCCATTGTGTATGTAAACCACAGTTTCAGTAATCATCTATTGATGGACACCTAGTTTAGTTCCATAACTTGGCTCTTGGGAGTTGCACTGCTATAAAACTTGGCATGCATGTATTTCTAAAGTAAGTTGACTTTAATTGTTTTAAATACTTTAACTCAGTATTTACTACCGAAGTGGTGGTATATATGGGTCATATAATAGTTCCATTCCTAGACTTTTGAAGAAAAAAATACCCTGATTTTCATAGTGGTTGTACTACTTTGTATCCATACCAACATCAAACACTTATTATTTTTTACTGCCTCCATTGTTACTACATGACTTACACCATCACCTTTTCTTGTGGGGGTTATTGTAACAACATTTTAACTCACCTCCCTGCTTCCACTCATTGACTACTTCAAAAAATCCTCAATGCAGAAACCTGAGTAATAAGTTAAAATCCAGTACCAATTAGACCAATTCTCCTTTTTTCTAAACAGTAGTTAGAATAAAACATGATACCCTAAAAATGGTCCATAAAACCCTGTTATCTTCTCCTCTGATTTAACATTTTACTAATTGACACTTTTTCATTGCTATTATAGAACTACTAACTTAAAGGTTGACTTTTTCTTTAGGTATGGCAGACACTTTTTTTTCCTTCAGGGTTTTGCACTTCCTGTTTCATCTGACTTAAGGCAGTCTTCATTCAATAGTTGCGTGGCTCACATATTAACTTACTTTAAGTCTCTGGACTAGTGATCCCTTATAAGATAAGGAATCGTGTCTTTTTATTACTGTTATATTCTTGTGTCTGAGGATATAGTAGCTGTCATGTCAGCTGAATGAATAAACAACTTCAATGCTTTCTGGGGTCAATTTCAGAATGCTATGGCTGGTTTTGGTGGCATGAAGTTACATGAATATCTTTATTCCATGCAGTGGAAGTAGATGAGTTCCTAAAAAACTAAGTTACTTTTTGAAATAATTTCTGCAGAAACATTAACATATGTGATGGTTACATTGGAAAGAAAAATTTGTATTTAACTTTATGTATGAAAGAAAATAAGTGATTTTTTTAACTTGAAGCTCATCCAGAAATTTCATGTTTACCATGGATAACACTGTAAGTAGTATAAATTAATTCCTGATACTCAACAAGCAACATTTTGAAATACAATCCATTCATAAAGTGGGGATTGATACTCTCTGAAGGATAAAATTTGGAATTTCAGGTGTTAGTCTTACCCAACTTAATCTTTTAGGGAATTTGGATTTTCATTTACTAGAAAATATAGCATATAAATTTTGAGAAGTGCCTATATTTTCTTCTAGCTATCCTTCCTTCTGTATATCTTTTATTTCTAAAATAATATATGTAAAGCAAAAGATCTCTAAAAAAATTGTTCTTTTCTTTAACAATGATACAACCCATAGGAATAGGGAAGTGAAATTAAGAGAACAGATTTTGGCTTCAAGATGAAAAACTAGGAAAAAAACATTTGAAAAATCATACAATTAATGGAAAGTCAATGGTTCTAATATGATATTCAAAAACAAAAATGCAACTGTGAAGGCAAAATAGTCAATATTTCTAATACTTTTAAGTTTTTCAGTAAGGTCAGGTTTAATGAGAGACTTACTTGTTATGAAAACCCAAAGGATAGAAAAATCACCTAACTTTTATCAAATTTCCACTTGAATTTTCTACAGCAAAAAAAAAAATAATGAAGCCTTTTTACATGTTTAAACTATGTTTCCAAGGACTTTGTGGGTTTACTGACTTTGAGTAGTGAACGAGCTTATGGGGTCTGAAGGGAAGTGAAATACAAACCCAGCAAAAGCAGAAAACTATTTCAAGATCTCTCAATATGTAGTAGGCGTTGAATAAAAGGAGAATGCATCCATATATGTATAGAGAAGAAGAAGAATGATGTAGTATATTTCCTGAGGCCTTAGAATGACCGGTATTATACATTTTTTCCCTTTCTTTTTTTAAATCAAAGAAGTAAAACCTGAATATATGTCTTGGAAAAGTTTTTAAAGTATAGGTATATTTAGAATAAAACTTAAAAGGAATTCAATAGAAATTGATTCTATTGTCAATCTCACTCCCTTCTCTGGAGGTGATTACTTTTATTTTATACATAATACCTTTATTTTACTTATTTAAGTGGTATTGAAGATAGAACCCAGTGCCCCACACATGTGAGGCAAACTCTCTACCACTGAGCCACAACCCAAGCCTGAGGTGATGACTTTTTATGATTTTAAGTGAGTATCCTTCATATCTATTTCCTATGTATTTATATAAACATACATTTTCCTGTTTCTGGGTATATTAGACAATCCATCCTGATACCACAATAATTTCTATGCCTTTCTTCTCTTTTGAAAAATATGAATAAAATATTATAATTATAAATATTATTAACATAAGAAGGTTGTTCATATATAATAAAGTGTATTGTAGAAAATTTCAAGACATTAAAATCATATATTGGAGTCTTTCAAGAAGCATTAATTACCCATCATGCCAGGTTTATGTGGGAGAAGATTTATGAGAATTGAAATCTAGGGTTTCTTTTTCTTTTCTTTTCTTCTTCTTCTTCTTTTTTTTTTTTTTTAGAGATAGGGTCTCACTGAGTTGCTTAGCACCTCGTCTTTGCTGAGATTGGTTTTGAACTTGTGGATCCTCCTGTCTCAGCCTCCCCAGACAATGGGATTACAGGCATGCACCATGCACCACTGTGCCAGCCCCAGCCACTTTATTTTAATAGCTTTTTAAAAAATGTGTAGTTGTAGATGGAAAGAATGCCTTTATTTTATTTGTTTATTTTTATATGGTGCTGAGGATCAAACCCAGTGCTTCATGCATGCTAGACAAATGCTCTACCACTGAGCTACAGCTACAGCACCCCTAGCCACTTTTTGATAGTGAGAATTCATTAACCCTAAGAAGGTGGAGGGTAAGACACATGATATTTCAGTTGAAGATAGCAGAATGAAACAAAAGAGGAATAAGGTTAGGTTAATGAGTATAAAGGAAAGATAAAGCTCAGAAAAATGAAAAGCAATAAGTTTGGACAGATAAATAGGAGTGAGATTTTAGAGGATATTCATAATCAGGTAAATCCATTTTGTCTTCATGTAGATGTCAATGTGGAGCATATTCATGCTTGTAGGTATATCAGGGAATTAATACTGATAGCACTAAATATAGTGGATTGAAGGTTTCAGGTGAGAGAGCCTTGATTCTAGAAAAATAGTGACATGGCAGTGGCAATGATTCAGATATGGGTTGTGGGACATTTTGGACTAATATGGTGGGAATGGAGAAGAGTGAGATGAAGGAAAAGAACAACTCAAAGATGACACCAGAGTTTTACATTTCAAAGTTGTGGTCATCTTAGAAGTAGAAAAGCTGGAAGGAAAATTGGCAATGGGCAAGGACAGAAAGGGAGGAAAGTTTGATCTACCTATAGATAAGCATGACTGAAGTACTCAGCTTAAAAAAAATATAGTTTACTTTGCTAAATTATAAAAAAAAATCCCTCTCTCTTTATTATCTTCTTTACTGTTCTCTAGACACTCAAATAGCAAAAAATCCATATTTAATGACAAGACAATGATTGAGGAGTTTAAAAATGTGCTGGGTCATGTGGGGTTTTTGAAGCTCCACAATGGTAACTATGCCTTACTAGACCAGATTCAGCATTAAATATCATAGAGGCCTCTAAAGAGTATCTTATGCCATTGTATCTCAAGTCTTTTCTAGGCCTAGAGACATTTCTTCTTTCTAGCATATTAAAGTACACTAGAGAAGATAGGTAGTCAGATGGAATAATACCTAGCTGAAGAGAGACAAGAGCTCCATAGAGGAGTCTTCATTATGTTGTGAAATTTGAAAAGAGCCCTTCAGACCCAGGCCTCTGGGGATATTACATCCCGGAATGTATCAGATGAAAAAAGATGAAAAAAATGTTGTTTATATCCCTTTCACACACACACACACACACACACACACACACACACACACGTACACATATACACAGATTTCTATCAGCCAAGAGACATACATATTGGATGAAGATCTTTAGTTAAAATCCAGAAGTACATAAGACATGGCTATTTTTAAATTCCAGTGTTGCTTCTGTGGTAAAATAAGGCAATTTGTCATTGAATTGAAGTGAAGTGCTTCTGACCTTTGAGCAGACAAGACACACAAGCAAAATCTCCCCCAACCCCCAACACACAGTTTCATTTCCAAAATACTGGAAACTATGTCCAGAATATTGTTTTGGAAAAATAACATTCAACTTTTTAAGCAAAGCACATCTCAATGGTAACAAAAATAATCTAACCAAAATACACAACCAAACCATCACATTGTTTTTTAGTGATGTTAAAATTTAGTGATGTTAAAAACATGTGAACTCTGAACTGCAGGTGGCTGAGTGATGTTGCTAGGCAACTTTTATTTGTATATATGAGACTGTTTCATTTGGATCAATTCTGCATTTTGCTTAAATCTGTCATTTAAAGCAAATAGAAGGTTGGACATACTGAATCCAATCCAATATTGATAGGTGGGTGAGACATTTACAGGTGTACATATTGTTTGGTATTCTTTTTTAAGAATCCACATAGGTATACAACTACATTGTTACAGATAAAAAATGACAACATGAAATATAGAAGCCATTTTTCTCTCAAGAAGAGGAGCTTATAAATTTACTTGGTCCAAAGTATCTCCTACTTCAGCAATACATCAAACTGTGCAGTCCCATCAGTCTGAATCAATTAGAAATTACTCACAAAGTAAATTACATTGAAAAGCTTTGATTTGTTACCAGAGTTTGTTACCATTCTCTTCAATCTTAAGAGACTGAAAGCAAAAAAAGTAATAATGTGACAGTTATAGTGAAATGTAACTTTTATTGAGATTGATGATAACCTATTTGCTACAATATTTGCTTTTAATAATTTAATTTTTCAAACACTGTAGAGAGAGCCATAAATATTTGATTATGAAGCTTCTAAAATTTATATAACTTTGGTTTGCACAGGTTCTTGATCTTTTGAATATACCTATATCACTTTTAAAATAATCTCATTGACAATATGGCTTTAGTTTTAAATTAGTTCCTTAATTGCTTCCTTCCATTGGAGTGGCTCATGCCTTATGCACTACATGCACCAAGTAGTGCTGAATTAAATTGCAGAATAACAAATTGTGCAAAATTTAATGGAATGACTTGAGGGGCTAGATATTAGCTTTCATTTTCACAAAAAGATTTTAGAGTTTCCTTTTACTAGCAGCATTCAACAATATTTCAATGTATCTGTAAGAAAATGAGTACTGAAAAAATATATTTAGTGAATTACATCATAAATATGCTTAAATTTATGTTTAACTACATCACTTAAACATCAAAATATATAAGAATAACACAGTGTCATCTAAATATGAATAGGATTTTTGTACTTAGATAACACAATTTTGAGGTTTTAAAAAATAACCAAATGAAGGCTGGGGTTGTGCCTCAGTGGTAGACAGCTTGCCTAGCATGTCTGAGGCAAAAGATTCAATTCTCAGCACCACATATAAGTAAATAAAATTAAGGTCCATTGACAACTAAAAACAATTATAAAAAATTACCAAATGATGACTCTACATTTTAAATTATATACCTATTATACCTGTAAAAGATACTGGTTGCATTTGTAATTGATTCTGAAAATATTAATGTCAATATCTCATGCATTTATAAAATCTGTCATACAAACAAGGGAAATAAATAAATAAGAAAGTTTACAGGTAATTTTTGCCTCATTAGGGTCCTTTAGGAATCCTTCTGGAGTCAGAAAGCTTTGCTTGCTTGAGTGAGAATGTCTGAAGAATGGAGACCTTCACAAGATATCTTGCAGGACTTAGATTAATTTGCATAGCTACTGTAGATGGTTCTTGTTGCCAACTGGTAGGTTTCTGAGCACAAAACTGGACAATCCTAAAGGAAGTCAACTTAATAATTGGCTATAATTATTTTTGCTGATTCTCACTTCCTTCTATAGATTGATAGACTACTTTTTTCACTATGCTTCTTTTTATTATGATTTTTATTTCTTGCTTTTATCATTTGAGTGCCCTTTTGTAAGAAAGTCTTGAGCTTAGAGGAAGATTAGCAATCTAGTACTAAAAATGAAATGTTGTCTGAAGAACATAAAGGAATGAAGTTTTGAGTTGAGAAGAGAAATTTTGAGAAGAGAGTATAGCTGGTTCCCAGAATTCAAATCACTACCATTTAGACTTATTCCACATGGAAAAATAAGATTTTGATGCTGGGTTGGAAGGTATTTAGTTTGGATCAAATCTGAGTTCACTTTTGTCTCTCAGATTCAACTAAATTAGACCCCATTTATTTCAAATGTGCCCTGACATTCTTGACTCATAATTTGATATTAATTCTTGAAAAATAACAAGTATTGTAGTAGGATGAAATATCAATATAAGAGACTGCTCATGTGCAGAGTGCTTTTGTTTTGTTTTGAGCAAGGCATGTATCCTGGACAAATGTTGCATTTCTGTCTTTCATAAAGAGAAAATAATAGGAAATGAAAGACAACAAACAAGTGAAATTAATAAGGTTAAGGTCCTAAAGGTATGTTAAGTATCAAATACATTTCCAAAACAGCACGTGAATAATAAGTCATGAGTGACTTAAGGGCATTAAATTGGTACAGTTTGATAGAAAATTTGTCAGAATTCATTTGAATTCCCTTGTTCATTTATAGAAAACTAAAGGATTCCATTTTGCTTTAAAGGACATTCTTGTCACTAAAATCCACTGTAGAGTGCAGCACACACATTAGAAGTCATGCTGCTATCTGTGCTTTTCTAATTAGCACAACATTTCAATTGAAGTTTTACTTGTTTGCCAATTTGAATCCATAAAGGGGACAGGGGTCTGAAATTCCAATTGGAGAATTAGCCAAAGGCTTAAATAAAGGTCACACCTGGATCATATCTTATTTAATATAAGAAGGTTCATCACCACAACTCATGAATTTAACTATATGTTTCAAACAACTATATTTTTCTCTCCTTATTATTCCTGTACTTCTTAAATTTTAGTACATCTCCAGGTGAAGTCCCTGGTCAAAAACTTAGTAAGGTTTTAGTGTGGGACAGTTACCCAATGATATTATTTACTATAACTGTTGAAAAGAATATGTTAAAGTTATAAAATGTGAGAATGAAAAGAATGCATTTGCTGAAATCTCAGGGAATTATGAGTTAAAATAAACTAAGTAAAACAAAAAACAAACAAAAAAGAATGACCCGTGTACTTTAATACTGCTATTTCCATTAAATCATTTTTACATTTACTCTGAATCATCTTCAAGGATGATAAATTATTGTACAAAGAACATTAAGTATGCATTTACTTCATTGCAATGTAGAATCACCTCATGAATATACAATATTCAAGTGGAACTTTAGAAAGGGCACTATATAAATAATTGAGGAATTGCCTAAATTACTAAATGATTGTATTGTTACAATTTCATTGCTTGTAAATATTATATGGAAAATGAATCAGAACTACTTTCTGACAGAAAATTCTTGGGATTGTACTACTTTAGTTACTTCCATTATAATGTTTAAAAGCTGAGATTTTTATTCTGACTGTCATGTCTTGAATCTGCAATCAAATAAGGAATTAAACCTTTGTATGCCTCAATTTCTTTATCTTTAAAATGGATATAATAATACTAATTAACTCAAAGACTTTAATCAAAGTCAAATGAGTTAATCTATGAAGTACATTTATTAGTGTCTGAAGCAAAGTAAAAACTCAATAAATGCTCATTATTTTCATTCATGAACATATCTTTCTACCTTTGCCTTTGTGGGGCAATTCTGCCTCCCTGACTTTCCAGGTACCCTGTCTCTACATGCAAAACAAATAAAATTCATGTTCTAGAAGGCAAAATTTAAAGTTTTCTATATCTGGGCTCTCTTGAGCACTTTAGATTTATCTAAAAAATAGTATACAACTCAGAGATTGCAAAGACTTTCTTAATTAAATGGAAAGTTATCCACATTAAAGATTTTTCAATTATCATTATGAAAGGTAAAATTTTGCAAGCATATAAAAGAACACTTCCATACACATATATTTACCATACTTTTTAAAGAAGAAAAAAAATTACCCTAGATTTAAATAGTCCTGGACTCCATTACCTACATATAAAATTCAGTATAAAATGTACACAAAGGTCTCATCACATAAATTTTATTTCTAGATATGTGAGATATTTGTATTCTACTTCTACACTCTCAATTTTCTCCTATTGATCAAGGAATTTTCTATAGAAATATACTCTGTAATTGGTTCCGTCAAAATTGACTTGGATTCATTCTCTCAGAAGCTTGATTATTACTGATAAATTAAGTTCTGCTAATTGGTTAATGTCTGCCAAATTGTTAATTTGTTATATTTTCCTGGCAACACCCCTCATTGTACTCAAGGCCTTTAGCACCCGATCAGAAACATTATCTCTGAACCACAATTTTGATATCTACAAAAGTTTAGAATTAAATTCTGTCTTCTTATATCACAGGATTGCTAAAGATTCAGTGAAATATTTATAAAAATTTGATAGCTATAAATTTCTATGTGAGTACAGGATCACTCCCTCCCTTACTCATTCAGTCTCCCAGTATTTATTGTATGTTCATAAAATATGCTAGGTACTATTCTGTGGCCTTCAGTTATTTCAGTGAACAAAGGCACCTACCATTACGGAGTTTCTGTGGAGTACAACTCTCAAACAACACACAGAATTAAATCATCTTGTCCTTTAGAAAGAGAGAGCTGCTATAGAAAAGAAAGTAGAACATTGTTAAAGGGATTGGGACTTGGAAGTATAGAGCAAATACCAGCACCATATCAAAGAAGTGATCTGATCTGACTATGTCAAAAGTACATTATGAGGGACTGGGGTTGTGACTCAGTATTAGAGTGCTCACCTTGCATGTGTGAGGCACAAGTTTCCATTCTCAGCACCACCTAAAAATGATTAAGTAAAATAAAGGTATTGTGCCCATCTACAAATAAAAGTATTTTTAAAAGTATATTATAGAAGGCAACAAAGGGAAGTAGCAGAAAAGTCAGTTCAGAGGTTGCACACTAATCTAGATGAGCAATAATAGTGGTATTAGTGAAAATAGTGAAAGTGGTCAGGTTCTGGATATAATTTTAAAGATTTTGCTAAATGACCATTCTGGCTAATTACACAATGAGGTATGAGAAAACCACAGGATTAAAAACTCCTTTAAAAGTTTTGACCTAACAATAGGAAGTTGTCATTACTGAATGGTGGAAGGTTGACAATGGAGAACATGAAAGGGAGAATCAAATCAAAAGTTTAGTTTTGAAGGTGAATTGCCTACTAGACAATGAAGTGAATATATGAGTATTGACTTTGGGAGAGATATCAGGACTGAAGATATAAATGTAGGTATTTTTGGTATACAGATGTTATTTAAAACTTTAAGAGTAGATGACATCACCAAATCAAACAAATCCCTGAGCAATTCCAACAGTAAGTAGTTGAGAAAGAGGAAAAACTAGCAAAGGACACCAGGAGGCAATAAATGAGCAGCTAAGAGCTAAATCATGAGACTGCAGATCCTTAGAAGTTAAGTGAAGAAAATATCAAGAAGGGTATGATCAACTGTCAAATACTGCTGATAAGTGAAGTTACATAAGAACTGAGAACCGAATAGATGAATTGTAGATAGGGAAAAGGGGTGGGAGGAAAAGGGAGGGGGCAAGGGGTTAGCAAGGGTGGTGGAATGTGATGGTTATCATTATACAAAGTACGTGTACAAAGAATTGAATTGGGTGTCAACATACTTTATATATACATACAGAGATATGAAAATTTGTGGTATATTTGTGTAATAAGAAGTGTAATGCAAAAAAACAAAGTACATTTATAAAGGCATGAATTGGTGTGAACATACTCTATATACAAAGATATGAAAAATTGTACTCTATACGTGTAATGAGAATTGTAATGCATTCTGCTGTTGTGTATTTAAAAAAATAAAATCAATAAAACTAAAAAAACCTGAGAACTGAAGATTTCAACTAAAGCACTTTTGGCACAATAGTTGAAAAGTGTGATCTTGTCTGAGAGAATGCAAAGAGAGGAATTAAAGAACAACATTTTCAGAGAATTTTGGAACATAGAATTGGGACTGCTACTAACAATGAATATGATGCCACAAGAGAATTTTACAATATACTTTTAGGAAGAGCAAAATAAGGAAATAGTGAAAACATGTTGATGGTAATTATTTATAAGAAAAAGAAATTTTTATTACATAGAAAAGTGATGAATAATTGCTGGAGCAAAGTTCCTTAGTACATGAAAGGGAAGAGATCTAGTGCACAAGTGGAGGGATTGACCTTCAATAAAAGTGTGGATAGTTCATCCATGATAACATTTGGGACAGGAGAATATTAATAATTCTGATGAAAGATTCTGACCTTTGGAATTTCTAATCCTGTGGAAGTCTGTGCAGGAAATATTTCACAACACAGAGTCTTGAAATAGTAAGCCAGTTCTTCCACTAAGTACTTGAGTAATTTTAGATTTTTGTACTTAATATGTTTTAGTACCATCCAGAAATTAAGGAATGGATCTCTAAGGTACTTTTCAACTATAATAGCTTGTGATGTTATGATGTGTACTACTCTAGATGTAATTGGTGGAAAGTTTTCTCTCTGGAAACTTTATATTAATGTTAATTTGCTACATGGCTTTGGGTACGGCACGGCAAAACCAACCTCAGTTACTTGTTGAAAGGAGACCTACATTTTAGAAAGAGATGGAGATAGAGATAGATTATAGAGGAAAGATGGATAGGTAGATAGATGGGTAAATAGATGGCAGATAGATTAATGGAGACAGAGAGAAAATTTCCTTCAGTTCTCCATGTGTTAAAAAGACACAGCACCAATAGTATTCCTCTTTTTCTCATAGCAATATTGTTGGGTAGATCAGAGAAAATTTCAAGAGATGGATGATATATATTCAGAGATATTTAATAGAACTTCCAAACATTGGAAATAGTTAATTATATGAAATATTTCCAGGTTATCTGGTCTTTTATCCCTCCAAACATATTTTAATCTTACTTCAGAATTTCTTCTTTTTTATGTATTTCTGGACACTAAATTTTCCTCATGAAATTGACCTGCTTATATTCATGCTTAATTACTGTCTTAAGGAATTAATTCCAAACTTGATTATGCTTTTCATGAAATAGTTCAGCTTTTGTTTGTTTATTCCAAGATTTCTAATTTTAGATGTAGTCCTGGGAGACCGTGAATACCCTCAATTCAGCACAGTGTAGCTCCAAGCTACTTTTATAATTCTTTTCATAATTTCAGACTCCTACTAAGGGTTATTGAGGCATGCTTTCTTTTGTTATAAACAAATTTATTGGTTCAAATTCTCATCCTAAATATATGGGAAAGTTGTTAGGATGTGATCTTGTCTGTTTTATTTTAACCTTTACTTTGAACCCAAGCTTGATATGTTAACATCAAGAGCTATCACTTTTCTGGGACTGGAATTGTTTTGCTTCACATATAATACTGAAAAGGAGGGGAAAGGAGAGGAAATCTTGGTTAACTGCAGGCAGAGTGGAGACAGATGCTGCATGAACTTGAAGGGTTTCTCAGATCTATTGCTGGGTCCCTCTCAAAGTAAACACTGCTGACCTTGAGATTCTTCACCATTACTCTTCTTTCAGAGAATTCATTAAATAGTACCATTGAAACCTGACCACTGTGCTTCTTGCCCTCCTTGTTTTTTATGATGGTAGTGGGATTTAGTGTATTTCTGTCTGAAACAAAGAGCAATAGCAGACTCCCTGAAGTTTCAGAAAAATTTGAGTTAGTCTGGTGTTCTGACAAAACGAAGTGGGAGAATTGATGCTGGTTGAAAGAAATAACTGGTTAAAGAGAGACATAAAGTCACATCTATTCCCTGATCTTTGGAAACTAGTACTGGTATAGCTAGTTTCTAAAGGAGAAAGTTTATATCCCAAACCAGAATGAAAAATTTGTAGATCATTCCAATTCTAAATTTCTATTATTTTATTTTACAAGAAATATATTCATATCCACTTAATAGTCTTATAATATCTAAAACAATAAGATGCTAGCCAAAAGTCATTTGTTTATTTTTAAATAACATTACTTATTTATTTTTATGTGGTGCTGAGGATGGAAAACAGTGCCTCACATGTGTTAAGCAAACACTACACTAAACCACACCCAGTCCTCATTTGTTTATTAATCATATAATTAATTCATATGTTCAAAATTGCTTATTGAATACTTTGCAACTGTTAAATTGATATAGTTTAAGAATATCTGCATACATTAACTTAAAATATTAATGTACTTAAGCTAGTGGAAAAGGTTCTGTGCAACACAAAAATAGTACAATCTTACTTAACAAAAGCTGATATAGATATGTGTGTGTATATGCATACATTTAAATGTAGATAAAAATAGAAACAAAAAGATAACTCTATTGTTAACAGTGGCCATCTATTGAGAACAGGATAGGAGTTAAAGTAAGGAAGAATTAATTATTAGTTTATATATTTTAGCCAGGCACAGTGTCACATGCCTGCAATCACAAGGACTGGGAAGGCTGAGGATCATATGTTCAAGATTAGTCTCAGCAACTTTAGCATCAAGATTAAAAGAACTTTAGCAACAAGATTAAAACAACAAGGTGTGGGATATAAAAATGAATAGGTGTACCATTGCTATATAGAAATTTACTATAGAGAAACCTTAGTGGCATGGGGGAAGTGTGAATTCAGCCAACAAAAAAAAAGATTGGAAATTTGAAGCCTCAGTATATTGATAGATTAAAGGAAAATTCAGAGATAATGGCATCTTTCTGTGGGGTAATAGCACAATCTTCTTGTACATCAGTTCTTACCTCAATAAGATGTAAAAGCTCAAGAAAATTAAGTTATAAATCTGTGAAAGTGTCATGAAGAAGATTATAATACATAAAATTATTATTTCTAAAGTTCTACTCTGGCATAGATTTATATATTAAACTGGTATCCTTGGATAAATATTAGTTTTCCAGAAAACTGGAATTGTACACAAAATATTGTTTTAAATGATGAAAAGTTAACCAGCTTTGATCATGTTCTCAAAGATCCCTGAAACAGTGCTTGTCATTATGTGGAATACTGACCACCTTCAATTGAATCTGTTGCAAACACAGATTTTCTACAAATGAATTAAAATCTCTAGAGAGGGAAATTGGAACTATCTATGTATTGGCAGTGAGCTGAAAAATCACTGATCTAGAGGCATTGAGGTCTACACTTTCTTTACAACCCCCTTTGAATGTTCAGGGTTTTTTTGTCAGACTTTTAATCAGAGGTGGGAAAGAAATAATTTAAAATATTAGATTCCTGGCAAACACTATATTAACACGGGTCAAATGTTTATTTTGGCACAGGATGTAACCCTATGTTACAATTGACCACAACTGATTGGTAAAATGAGTGGAAAACTGTCTCCTTTTGGGAATCAATCTCTAAACACAACCATGAGAAATGAATTTAGTAGTCAGAGAGTCTGAATAGTGTAGAGATTCTACATGATGTGAACTGAGAAATTATGATATATGGCTAATCTTAATTTTTAATTAGTTTAAGAACCATTACCCCAAAATTGTCTTCTAATATTCTACCTTTCTGTGATGTTAATTTAACCTACAATTTTGAAGAATTCCTAGAACCCTGCACTAAGTACTAGATTGTAAGAGCATTTCCTCCTTTCATCTTCCTTTTTCAATGAGGGGCATGCCTGATACTTTGCACATGAAACAAGATTATACTGAGAACATGTATACATTGCACTAATGACTCTTATTAAGGATTACTGTTCTTAATGTTATTTTATTTTACCACTAGAATGGGGATGTTTTAAAAAGAAAACATCATCCTCATGTATCAAGGAAATGTTTCTATGTTACAGTGACTTTATAGCAGTGGGGTATATAATTTTGAATTATATATTTTATATATTATAAGCATAACAGGGTATGATTCAAATGAATGAGGGCATTTGAGTTGTTAACATCTAACCCCTTGCCTCAAGCAAGAATTACTTTTTGAGTGGATGACATATCTAACCTTGTTTTCAATCCTGTATCAAATATCTGAGTGGTCTGAGTCTTAACAATGACCAAGTTATAATATCAATATACTTAACTCATGGTAATATTGAAGCTTCTTTGTGTTGTTGTCATTGTTACTAGCAGTAGTAGTATTGATATTAGGAAGCCTAAGTGTTTAGCATGGTATTACAGTACTGAAGTGAGAAAAAGTTATACATAGTCATACCAGCATCATTAGTATTTCAGATGAATATATTGTGTCTTCAGTGTCCTATGGTTGGCTAAGGTATGTGTATACTAATTCCCCAACTTATAAAACAGTTGATAATATACTGAAAGATATGTCAAGTCTTTTTGCCTTTTTAGTGAACAGAACTTTCTTTACTTCATTACTGATTCACTAAGAATTGTAACTATTTGGATCAAGCTATTTCTATCTATCCTTCCTTCATCTAAGATCAACATATTCACTTTCCAAAATCATGTTGGTGCTGGGAGATGGGAGATAAATATACTTTTGTTGGTGATTATGGGTAAGGAGGTGATTCTAATAGATATTAAATTAGTTTTCAGTTGAATCATATGACTCCATTTCATTTAAAGTTTTCTGCCTTTTGGAGTTTTTAAAATAATGTGTTAAACATAAAAACAACACTTTCTCATTTGAATTTTGTATGTGAATTTGAATATTAGCATAGATTATTTTTCTAAATTTGCTCCAGCTTTTGTTAACTGATAGTTTAAGACATTTTAATTCTAAAGTTGGAAGAAATACAGCTAAAAATCACCCAAGGTGAAAAAAAAATGTGCCAAGATTTGAGGAGATATATTTACAGAAGTCATGTACAAGAGATGAGGGAATCAAATTTTTCTCTCTACCAACTTCTTATTTATAATATTAATATTATAACCTCAAACTTGATAAAGTTTCAGTCAATTGTGTAATCAACTGTGTTTAATATGTGTTAAATATATATAACAAAAACTTATTACCATTCATAAAAATTGAATATTTTCTATGAATATATTTTATTAATGTATTCCTACATCTTCAAATATTACTATTGTGTGTTGGGACACTTTGGGGAGCAGAGAAAGAAATCTGTAAGTTTACAATGAAAGTCAATATAAAATATTATTTAATATATATAAATTCACTTTACAGGAAAATGTTTAAATATTGCCTTGTTTTAAGGAAAATACTAATCCAATATTTTAACCATGGAATCTGAATACCCAATAACTTTAAATTTCTATTTGGAATTTTATCAAATATTTTGTTTATATATTTCAGATGGGGTGTCAGAAAGTGAATAGCACTGTTTTACAATACTTGTAATTTACTATTTCAATTTTACTATATTTAGGGCTAGGAAAAAAATTGTAAGAACATATAAACACAAGTAAAAATTACTTTCTGACTGGAAACAAAATGGACAATAGAGCTCTCACATTCAATGAACTTAAAATTAGCTGATTGGGATCCAAAATGTAATCTCAGTTGAGTCATTACTTCATAAGCTGCAATGCCATTCTCTAATAATGCTCTTTAATGTTGAATGGACCTTTTAAACTCCAAAGTGTTTTATCAATATTAACCCATCTTCCTACTACCATGAAAACATAATTGAGTTGGTGCTTGTATTCACATTTTACAGCGAACGGGAGGGAGCCCAAATGTACATGGCCATACAGAGCTGGTAAATAATTTGAATGAAAAAGTTTACTAATAGCATGAAAAGACTAATGAACAAGGTTAAAATATCTCCATTTAGTAGTACATTCAAACCCCCACGATATTAGGGCACTGAGGAAGCTTTGTGTGTCAGGTTTCTGTGGATGTTTATCCTTCCTAAACATATCTTAGGGAACAGGGATTTAGGAACAGAGCCTAAGTCAAGGCAGAGGTAGGTTCATTTGTATGCCCCTGCACCCTCCTGGAAGAATTCCACATGGTAATAATGCTATCTCATACTTGCATAATATGGAGTGTGTGTGTGTGTGTGAGTGTGTGTGTGTGTGTGTGTGTGTGTGTGTGTGTGTGTGTGTTATGCTATAATCTGGGTCTGAAATGTTCCTGTGTTAAAGGATTGATCCTCAGCTTGGCATTCTTAAGAGGTAGTGGAATTTTTAAGAGCTGAGGCCTTTTAGGAGGAAGTTAGGTCAACAGGGACATGCCCTTGGAGGGGATATTGGGACCCTAGTCCCTTTCTGTTTTTCCTTTTGCTTCCTATATGCATAAGGTGAACACCTCATTTACCATATGCTCTCACAGTAATGTGCTTTCTTCCATCTCAGGCCCAAAGGAACAGGGACAACCAAACATAGATTAAAGGCTTTGAAACCTTAAGCCAAAATAAACATTTCCTCCTTTAAGTATATTTATCTCAGGTATTTTGTTATAGTAATGGAAATCTAGCTAACCCATTATATTTATTATATTATTACATTGTGTTTTTCTACATGTCATATTATTTCCTTCCCACAATAAATAACTACTGGAATACTTCCTAAATATAGTCAGAAAGTTCCGTTAGGAAGTACTACTTATATACTCAAAATACTTTAGAGAGAAGTAAAATTTTTTCAACTCAGTGGTTGAAAACAATCTATCAATTACTGGCTTCTAATAAGTTCCTTATGTAATGTAACCAAATAAAATTAATTTATGAGTGTAGATATCACTTGAGAAATATTTTTCTGCACATAGGTGGTAACTCTCCTCCTACAGACCAGCTCAAAGAGACAAAATCTACAGTGTACTTGGTTATACTCAATACTGATATTTTCCTGTATAGGTTTAATTTTCAGGTGTGTGAATGTAGTTCATTATGCTAAATATTCCATACTTCTTGCTTTATAGCAAATCTATACATTAACTTAGCCAAATTAACCATAACTAGGTTTGCATGTTGAAACAGGTGATTTTTTTAAGCCAATCCTTTCTAAAAGAAATGCAGGATGTATAAGGTGTAGCAAATGTATGACACACACAGAAGGGACAACAGGTGTAAAAGGGAGACCTGGAGGCCTTGATAGATAGTTGGAAAAGAAAATAAACTGTTAATTTTTATTGTTATTACAATGGAAGTAAAAAATTTAACAACTCCTTTATTTTGTCATTTTTTTTTGGTACAGAGTATCAAATTTGGACCCTTTTAAAGTTTGACTAAAGCAAGAGGCTATACTTCTGTAAAGAAAGGAAATTCTTGTTTTGAAGTGTAGGATTTTTATTTTTAAACAATAAAAAATTATTAATTTTTTAAAATATGCAACCTGCTGTTTCCTCTGAATGGGTAAGTTAGTGTAAGTGTTCAGTCACGTCTGACCATCTGAGTTCTTTTGGTTTGAAAAACTGAATTGAAATACAAATAAAGAAGATTTCTCAGCATTTATTTTTAGAGTAGAAAATAAATTCTCTCTCTTGCTTTCTTTCTCACTTTCCACATGTATGCACATGTATATCCCTATGTTCCTATGTAAATCCCTTTGTTTGAATCAGATATTCTTTATCTTTATCATAGTAATCAACACATGCCAGCCCAACACATTACAGAATTTCCTTTTAGACAAGGCTATAACCATAGGTCAAAATGAGTAAAGTCACACACATTTGACTCTCTTCAAAAATCATCTCTGCATCGCTATAGTCATACCCAGATATAAGAAGAGTTCTATGGAGCAAGATACATCATCTAGAATTGAACTAACTGGTTGGAAGAAATAAAGATCTTTTTTTATAAGATTAGTTGAAGTCTGGTTATACTTTCATTGCCCAGGACAAGGTTTGGTGGGTACTTCTGTTAGTGATAAAATCATTATGATGTCCCTGATTATTCCCATTATCTAGCAACCTGGCCCCAGATTCTTTTTGGTAG